>NC_135785.1:127483544-128138544 GCF_051106095.1 Pogona vitticeps
TACCCAGCAAGTTAAGCGAACCTTATGTGAACCACAAATAGGATTCCAGCCATTGTTACTAAGTGTTCAGGGATTATTGTGGTTTATGTTCCCTGAAGTCACCTCTGATCAAAGAATGAGTGATTTCCAAAATATCCTATTATTACAGTGATATTTTCATTTAATGTAAACCCGAGTGACCTTTTCTGATGACATGCTTCCTCTTCTTCTGGCTGTGGATAAGCGGTTTATTCTGCTGTGAGCCTCAGATCCCATGAAATGAAGAATACACACAACTAGAGATGGGGTATTCGTATTCATATACAAATATGATTATCCTACCACAGGTGCAGATAACAAGTGTCCAGCCTCCTGGGGCCAAACCGACCACTCACAATTCCTCCATTGCCATGAGCTCCGCAGTGCCTTCCTGTCGCTCCATTGCTTACGATGGATTAGTCACTTTTGGCAGAAGGTGGGCTGATGAGCCTCTCTGCCATGTTGCAGAGTAGCTAATCCATCACGAGCAATGGAGAGATAGGACAGCAACACAGAGCTCATGGCAGCAACAGAATTGTGAGGGGCGAGGCAGTGGGAAGGGGAGGGGTGTGAACAGCCTTACCTGGCTAATCACTTCTTGGCCTGCCTTGTCTTTTCCCCTGAGCTATCCTTAAGCCCAACTCATATGACCCAAGCAGTTTTAAAGTGAAACATAAAATAAAATTCTTTATTTAGTAATCACAATGGTTGCAACAAGGCATTCTCATAAGCTTGAAGTCTCACGTGTTAAAAAGAACCAACTTTCCATGCTAGAACAAGTTCTACCATACACAAAGTAACTGTAATAAATAGCGCCCTGGAAACCCACACTGCTGTCCTGAAATACACTCCAATGGCTTCTCCTTAACTCTCTGTTAACTGACCAAACCTCTCCTCTCTTGTTTTAAATATCTCTTCTTGTCTTTTCCAATTGGTTCACCTTTCAGCCAATCATGTTCTTCTTTATGTTGCTGGGTAGAATAAGTGAGGGTTCCATCACTGGTGACTAGGCATCCCCTTTTGCTGAAGCAAGCAAAACACCAAAGGGGGGGGGCACGGAATTATGTTGTAAACCAGCCTCACACTAGGCACCCATCTGCCATTCCAAACCACTTCATAGGACACTGCTCCAATCACTAGGTGACACGAGAGTTTTTTCAGGAGACTCTTGGACATTGCCAGCCTGTCACCACTTTGCTCTATGTCTTTACCACCCTAATGACCAGGCAAAAGATTTGCTGTTGTTGTCTTATTAGATGCAAATTAGAGAGTAGTTGCGGGAATACAAGAACAGTGATTTCTTTCTTTGAAGGGTATGGATAGATCTACATTGCCAGAGTTAATTTAAATGAAGACTTTCCTGGAATTTACTCTTCCCCATATTTTTTTGCCATCTTCTCCCATTTGAGGGAGCCTCCCTAGAAATATGGAATCAATAATTCTAAATTGTTAAGCTGCCACTGATAACCATTCAGTCCAGAAGTATGGGGGAGAGGAAAGAAAAGAAAAGAAAAGAAAAGGGAACATTTTCAAAAGAAATTATGGGATTTTTAAAGTGAAAAGCCAACCAGAGAAGATATAAGGGAAAGCCAAAAATCCAACCTTCCTGCTGGGAATAGCAAGAGCTGCTCTGGTTGAATTTATGCCTGTTTAAAGTGACAATTAAACATGGTCTGTCCCCTTTTAGAATGAAGTCCAGGTTTCTGTTGCTCTTCTCATTCAATTGGTGGAGTGACTACACAGAAAGTAAGGTAAAGGTAAAGGTAAAGGTAGTTTTCCCTTGTCCAGTTGTGTCTGACTCTTGGGGGAGGTGCTCATCCCCATTTCCAAGCTGTAGAGCCAGTGTTTGTCCATAGACAGGTTCTGTGGTCACGTGGCCAGTGCAACTAGACACAGAACGCTGTTACTTCTCCACCGTGGTGGTACCTATTTATCTATTTACCTATTTATCTACTCACATTTTTACATGCTTCCAAACTGCTAAGTTGGCAGGAGCTGGGATAAGCGACGGGAGCTCATTCCGCCACGTGAAAGTAATGGCAAGCAAATGCTTGCAAAACATTTTTCTTTCTGTCAAGGTTCTACTGAGCTTTCTCAAAAGTTATGAAATAGCTGCCTTTCTTGTTTGAAGAAGCCATTTTAAGTTATCATTTTTTTCCTACAAATACTGCATGGATTTGTTTCAAATAAAAAAAGATATTAAAGTAATTAATATCCTTTTAAAATAAATATATAATTTGTGTGTAATATTATGCTTCAGCAACTTCTTGTTTGAGAAAATAGTTGCTGTTGTCTGTACAGGGTGGTGGTTGTGTCTATATTTTAAAAATCATAACCTTAAAGCTGTTTGACCAAATGTCACCATGTTTAGTATACAGCAACGGTGTACAGATTGTCTATTCCTTCTGTGCCAAATTTGATGCTGATCCAAAGTCCAGTTTCAAAGTTATAGTGTTTCTGGTGAGGTGCTCCCATTTTTAGAATTGCCTTGTGGAATATATTTGTTGCATCAGCAAAATATCATCACTGCACTCTCATGCACCAAAGCTGTACTAACACTGAGCAAGCCCATCCTCAGCCAGAAAGTGAAAAAAAAATTACAATAAAAATGAATGAGCATCTGAATATTTGTTACTTACTTACTTAGTAAACTGCCCCATAGTGCAAATACTCTCTGGGTGGTTAACAACACATAAAATACACATAGAAATAAAATAAATATCCAACATTTAATGCGTAAACGGATAAGACCCTGTCCCTAGCTAAACCCTAAATTTCATTAAAATTTAATAGATTAAAACAGATTTGTGCATCTCCGGCAGTTTTGAATAATAGGATATTTACTAATTTCTTAAAAATACAGAAGGAAGGTATGTGATGAGCCTCTATTGGAATTTTATTCCAAAGGGAAGGGGCCATGATTGAAAAAGCACAATTCCTTGTTTTGATTTTTTGGGCAATCAATCAAAGCTTAGGGAAGGCACTGTTGGTCACAGGAGATATTTGCACCTCCATAGAGAGATATGGTTCCAAGAGTATGACCAAGCTGCTCTCATAGTCCTTCACAGGAAGTGTAACCTCATTGAGGTCAGGCAAATATTCCTTTAACCAGTCCAGAAATCCAGCCAACAGTAGAATCTCAGAATTTCAGTTTATTGGCTCTCATCCAGTCCATTATTAATGCTGACACCAGCAGAGGAGGAAAAGTTGGGTTTGAGCTGGGTGTCTTCCACATATTGATGACAGCATACTCCAAATCTGTAGATGACTTCTGCCAGCGGTCTTGTATAGATATTAAAAAGCTGTGGAGAAATGGCCAAACCTGAGGGACCACATAACAAAGATCCCAAGTTGTGGACTTCACCTACCCAAGTTGTACTCTTTAAGAACAGCCCTTAAGGAAGGACTGGAACCACTGAAAAATGGAGTCCCTAATTCCTAAACTCAGTAGCTGACTCAGAGAAGAATACCATGGTCAATGATATAAAAATTCTCTATTTTAAAGTATTTTAAAAATAATGTTTACCACCAGCCACAGAATCCCTTTGCCTCTTTGGCCAGGAAGGAATAAAAACATTACATGGGTCCTGATGGATGTGTGTAGTGTATACTTAAATGTCCATTTAACTGATTAAAAAAAATACTCAGCATTTGTGATTTTTCTCTAACTTGGAACCACTTCATTTCTGGTATTGAGCACAAGAGGGAAAAGAGTAGACCATCTTGATTGCTGTCATGTCAACATTCAGGCTATCCTTTTTTATGCAAAGCTTTTCATTCTTTTTTATGCAGGCAATGCAGCACAATATTGTGTAAAAATATTGAGCCATTTCCTGATGTTTCAAATCATGGATACAGAAGAATAATATTCCACATTCATAAACTGGTGGGTTTTTTTCTGAAGAAGTGAATTCAATGGAGTCGCATTAAGGAAGACTACGCCTGAATTCAACCTAATATATGATGTACTGGGTTTCTTTAATAAAATTTCATTTAAAAAGTAAAGTTTTAAAGAAAGAGGCTGTCGTACTTATATTAGATCAAAATGGTATGTGTGCTGAATGCTAACATCCGTTTCATTTTAGAAAAGGAGCCAGAATCCGCATATTTACTTAATTCCAAGTGGGTTCCTGAGATGAAATCTTAATAATATTTTCAGTATTATGCTTCCCTAAAGAAATAATAAAAAGACCAGATGTACTAAAATGTCAACATTCATATCACTGAGGTAAATAGTGCTAGAAGAAAGCACCAAGTGAGTTTAGGAAATTCATTTTCTGCATTCTTAGAGGCTCTAAATGGGTTTATTGGATTGGTGTTCTTTGTATGGTTTACAAAAATGGCTGTGTTTTTCCATTTTTACTCTTGCTTCCTTGACACTTCTCCTTGTCTCCCCATACTCATGAAAAGTATAGTATATTTTAAAATGAAGTGTTCCTAGTACAATCCTTCACCAGCACCACCATTATTTAAAATTTGATGCATTTATAAAAAGGAAAAAAGAAACTTAGGAATTCTGCAGTAAACCTGGATAGTGGTGGTGGTGAATTCCTTTCAAAGATGCCTCTGCCCTTCTTGGACTTTAGAGTACTCTTAAATAAATGCCAAAATGGTGAGGATGATTTATATTATGCTCTACACCAGAGCAAATTCCACTAAAATCAATAACATAAAAACATGAAACATGACATTTAACAGCAACCGAATACTGTGTGTGTGTCTGTGTGCATGCATGCTTGTGTGCATGTATATATCAACATAAAACTCCTTGGAATATGCAATGATCCAAGAAGGACTAAACATGTGCTAACATACCAGTTCAAATAAAACACATTGCTTGCTACATCCAACACCTTTGGCTCCAAGTTGAACAAATAGGTTTTCAAACCTCATCTAAATTTCCCCAAATGTATATGAGGTTTGATACTGGCTACATACCATGTTGGCTCTGCCAGCATCAAAGCTGAGGGGGGCTCATTCCTTTCCCTCCTGGGAATAATGCGAGACATGGGCTCATGTTAATTACCCAGGGGGAGGGGGCAGCATCCATAAAAGGATGCTCCACCAAGTGTTCAGCCTCTTCCCAAAGCTGTCATTCTTGCTGCTGACTGCTCATCTAGCTGCAGGAATTTCAACTGAGCAACAGCACACTCTGGGAAAGGAGTGAAATCGGGGGGGGGGGCACTGGCACTCCCTCAAGTTTGCTTTACAGTTGGGGATCCCTTTTAATCCCCATGTAGCCCTGCTATATGAGGAACAGAAAAAATAATAATAAAATAAAATAAGAATTAAGAGTTTAGAAAATAAATACAAAATAAACTGATACACAGTGGGGTATAAGGAGCTTGTACGCCATAGGGGCTTCGTGCATCAGGCTGGGCAAGCTGGGATAAAGACAGCCAGCTTGGAGTAATGGGTAGATCTCTGGACTCAGGGCTCATGAGTCCCAGACTTGATTCCAGAAGCATTGGGTTTATTTAGAAAAACAAAATCCAAAAAAGAGAAGGAAAACAAAAAACAAAAACAGCCTACCCCACTGATAGCCTCCCCTGTTGATGATACAGAAATAATTAATTAACAAATAAATAGAATAACTCAAATAGAATTAAAGGAACTAAATCTCATAGCACTAGAAATAATAACAGAAGGGGGAAAACAGTTTGATGGAATAAGAAAGGTCTATCCAACAAATATTAAATCTAAATAAATAATATAAGCAGTTATAAATAGAAAAGCATCAGCTAATTTGCTATGAAATAGACTTCCATGAGATAAGAGTATAGAAGTACACACACATTTAAAGGGTGTCAGTAAGGCCTGCCTCCCCTTCAAGGATTGCTGCCTTGTGGTGGCGAAGGGGCTTGAGTAACTCAGAGAAGCTATGGGCTATGCCGTGCAGGGACACCCAAGACAGACAGGACATAGTGGAGAGTTCCGACTAACCGCAATCCATCTGGAGTAGGAAATGGCAATGCCACTCCAGTATCTTTGCCAAGAACGCCCCATGATCAGAAACAAAAGGCTAAAAGATATGACCCTGGTAGATGGGCCCCTCAGGTTGAAAGGCGTCCAACATGCTACTGAGGAAGAGTGGAGTACAAGTACAAGTAGCTCCAGAGCTAATGAAGTGGTTGTGCCAAAGCCGAAAGGATGCTCAGCTGTGGATGTGCCTGGAAGTGAAAGGAAAGTCCAATGCTGCAAAGAAAAATACTGCATAGGAACCTGGAATGTAATATATATGAACCTTGGGAAGCTGGATGTGGTCAAACAGGAGATGGCAAGAATAAACATTGACATCCTGGGCATCAGTGAATTAAAATGGACAGGAATGGGCGAATTCAGCTCAGATGATTATCATACCTACTATTGTGGGCAAGAATCCCGTAGAAGGAATGGAGTAGCCCTCCTAGTCGAAAAGAAAAAAAAAGAGTGGGAAAAGCTGTAATGGGATACAATCTCAAAAATGATAGAATAATGTCAATACGAATCCAAGGCAGACCTTTCAACATCACAATAATCCAAGTTTATGCACCAACCACCATTGCTGAGGAGACTGAAATTGAACAATTTTATGAAGATTTACAACACCTTCTAGAAATGACACCAAAGAAAGATGTTCTTCTCATTCTAAGGGATTGGAATGCTAAAGTCGGGAGTCAAGAGATAAAAAGAACAACAGGAAAGTTTGGCCTTGTAGTTCAAAATGAAGCAGGGCAATGGCTTCTAATAGAGTTTTGTCAAGAGAACAAGCTGGTCATCACAAACACTCTTTTCCAACAACACAAGAGGTGACTCTATACATAGAAATCACCAGATAGGCAATACCGAAATCAGATTGATTATATTCTCTGCAGCCAAAGAAGGAGAAGCTCTATACAGTCAGCAAAAACAAGACCTGGAGCTGATTGTGGCTCCGATCACCAGCTTTTTATAGCAAAATTCAAGCTTAAACTGAAGAGAGTAGGAAAAACCACTGGGCTACTCAGGTATAATCTAAACCAAATCCCTTATGAATACACAGTGGAAGTGAAGAACAGATTTAAGGAACTAGATTTGGTGGACAGAGTGCCTGAAGAACTTTGGATAGAGGCTCGTAACATTGTACAGGAGGCAGCAACAAAAACCATCCCAAAGAAAAGGAAATGCAAGAAAGTAAAGTGGCTGTCCAACGAGGCCTTCCAAATATCAGAGAAGAGAAGGGAAACAAAATGCAAGGGAGATAGGGAAAGTTACAGAAAATGGAATGCAGACTTCCAAACAATAGCAAGGAGAG
The DNA here is from genome assembly GCF_051106095.1 of Pogona vitticeps. Lineage (NCBI taxonomy): Eukaryota > Metazoa > Chordata > Lepidosauria > Squamata > Agamidae > Pogona > Pogona vitticeps. Next base: position 127,490,836 of record NC_135785.1, read on the forward strand.
ACAAGAACAATGCAAAGAAATAGGGGAAAATAACAGAAAAGGAAAAACCAGAGATCTGTTCAGGAAAATTGGAGATATTAGAGGAACATTTTGTGCAAAGATGGACATGAAAAAGGACAAAAATGGGAGGGACCTAACAGAAGCAGAAGACATCAAGAAGAGGTGGCAAGAATACACAAAGGAATTATATCAGAAAGATTTGGATGTCCCAGAAAACCCAGATAGTGTAGTTGCTGACCTTGAGCCAGACATCCTGGAGAGTGAAGTCAAGTGGCCAGTGGAAGTGATGACATTCCAGTTGAACTATTTAAAATCTTAAAAGATGATGCTGTTAAGGTGCTACATTCAATATGCGAGCAAGTTTGGTAAACTCAACAGTGGCCAGAAGACTGGAAAAGATCAATCTACATCCCAATCCCAAAGAAAGGCAGTGCCAAAGAATGCTCCAACTACCGTACAATTGCACTCATTTCACACACTAGCGGGGTTATGCTCAAAATCCTACAAGGTAGGCTTCAGCAGTATGTGGACCAAGAACTCGCAGAAGTACAAGCTGGATTCCGAGGCAGAGGAATTAGAGACCAAATTGCTAACATGCACTGGATTATGGAGAAAGCCAGAGAGTTCCAGAAAAATATCTACTTCTGCTTCATTGACTATGCAAAAGCCTTTGACTGTGTGGACCACAGCAAACTATGGCAAGTCCTTAAAGAAATGGGAGTGCTTGACCACCTTATCTGTCTCCTGAGAAACCTATATGTGGGACAGGAAGCAACAGTTAGAACTGGATATGGAACCACTGATTTGTTTAAAATTGGGAAAGGGGTACAACAAGGCTTTATATTGTCTCCCTGCTTATTTAACTTATATGCAGAATACATCATGCGAAAGGCCAGACTGGATGAATCCCAAGCCTGAATTAAGATTGCCGGAAGAAATATCAACAACCTCTGATATGCAGATACAACTCTGATGGCAGAAATTGAGCAGGAATTAAAGAATCTTGTAATGAGTGTGAAAGAGGAGAGTGCAAAAAATGGTCGGAAACTCAACATCAAAAAAACTAAGATCATGGCCACTGATCCCATCACCTCCTGGGAAATAGAAGGAGAAGATATGCAGGCAGTGACAGATTTTATTTTCTTGGAGTCCATGATCACTGCAGATGGAGACAGCAGCCACAAAATTAAAAGATGCCTGCTTCTTGGGAGGAAAGCTATGACAAACCTTGACAGCATCTTAAAAAGCAGAGACATCACCTTGCCAACAAAAGTCCGCATAGTCAAAGCTATGGTTTTTCCTGTCGTGATGTATGGAAGTGAGAGCTGGATCATAAGGAAAGCAGACTGCCAAAGAATTGATGCCTTTGAATTGTGGTGCTGGAGGAGGGTCTTGAGAATCCCCTGGACTGCAAGGAGAACAAACCTATCAATTCTAAAGGAAATCAACCCTGAGTGTTCACTGGAACTATAGATCCTGAAGCTGAGGCTCCAGTACTTTGGCCATCTCATGAGAAGAAAAGACTCCTTGAAAAAGACCTTGATGTTAGGAAAGTATGATGGCAAGAGGAGAAGGGGACGACAGAGGATGAGATGGCTGGACAGTGTCTGCGAAGCAACCAACATGAATTTGACACAACTCCAGGAGGCAGTGGAAGATAGGAGGGCCTGGCGAGCTGTGGTCCATGGGGTCACGAAGAGTCCAACACAACTAAACGACTAAACGATGACTAAGGCCTGCATCGGTGTGAGTGCATAGCCACTTCAGTGGGCATGAGGAGTACCAGCAGCATGGGTCCTCAGAAGGGTCAGGGGAAGAGTAAAGGAAAGCAGCCTGTGATGCTCAGGCACCTAGGCCTTCCCTGTCAATGGTATCGTTATCATCAGATGAGGAATACTGGCCAGTTTGGGAAGAGCTTCAGGCAAAGATAACTGCTTTGGAGGAGGAAAGGGCAGGGCACACAGGAAAGGCCATGGTGCAAGAGCAGCCTAGGCATTCGGCTAGAGAGACCAGGGCACAAAGGCTGGCTCAGCTCAAAGCTCTGGCTGACAATCTTTTATCCCGCTTTGCAGCATTAGAAGGCAATGCCCAAAGTTCAGTGGAAGGGACTGGAGCCTGATGGAAGCAGCTGTTGGTAGCCTTGGTTAATCCACTGGTGGATACAAGGGCAGACCACCCACCTGAACCACCAGTGAGGAGGGAAGTCCAGAGGCAGGATGCAGCAGCAGATGCCAGGCCAGAGAGAGAGACAGCCTCAACAAGCCATGCCATGGTCCCAGCTCCAGTACCAGGTAAGCTCGCTGTTGCATTGGACACTAGCAGTAGCATGGTGGTATGGCCTTTGGGGTTTGGGACACACATTCAAGACCAGCCAGTTACAAATCAAGGAGGGCTTGGGTGTCAGCACCCATCCCAGGGTCCTGTGCCAGTCTTTGGATGGCCCTTTACCCTCGAACATCCTTTTCCATGCCATTGGGGGCATCCACTGTGATGTGCATATGGCCTTGCCCTTCTATGCCAGATACAGGGTATAATTATGTATCCCTAAGGGCCCTGCCATTTGGGAATCACTCCCTCCCACTAGGTGATCATTTGACTAACAGGGCTAACTGGTTGCCAGGCTTCCTGATTTATTTTGGACTCATAATTAAGGCACAACCATGGAGGGCTTAGTCATTGGTCCAGTGCTTAGACCTCATTTATAGAGCATATGTAGACTTTCCGGGACAAACGGGGCTCTTATGCAATCAAAATTTTCATATGACAGCATGCATACACACAAACATACGATGGGATGAACCACACCCAGGATTGTGGCTTCAAACCATGACACCTGCCCAGCCAGCTCAGGGTGATAGATTTGGCAGGGCAAGCTAACAACCGCTGTGTCGTGGCGGAGCAGCTGGTTCAACCCCGCCCGCTCTGCTGGGAGTTCAATTCATGAGGGGCCTGCTCTAGGAAGACATGCCACGATAAACACAAATGCTCTACTTGATGAAGATACCATGCCAGTTCCCGACGTTTCAAAGGGTGTCCTTCTAAAGGAGGCAATAGGGACCAAAATGGTGGCAAGAAGCCTCACAGACCTACAGTTTTGGCAAAAGGGGCCCAGCCCCCCATTACGTTTAAGGTGTTGGCAGGTTTGCTAGCTAGATACCCGAAGAGGGCTGATACTGCATATTTATTAACAGATTTTCAGTTTATTTTTCATATTCCAGTTATGGGATTGTGCAAGCCTGACTTTGCCAGAAATCTGAAGTCAATAAAGGGGACACTGTTAGGGCAAAAATAGCAAGGCAGTGATCAACAGGTTGGGTTCAGTAACTGGACACCCAAAAACCCATTTGAACTGGCTGGAACTGTATAGAGGTGATGGGGTTCATTTATCAGATGCCGGGTTAGAAATATTCCTGAGTGACTTGTACATGGGACTGCGTGCCGAATATCTCGGCTTAGTGGGAGGAATAGCTAAACTAGCCCATTCATGGTGGGTAGTGCAAAAGGAACGAGGGTCAGTGAGTGCTCAAGGAATACAGAGGAAGTGATAACACATCCGACCTCAAGGCACTGCAAATTGTGAGGTTACAGTGCCGGAAGGAAGGACGGTCTGGGGCCTCTGCCAGGCTGAGGGCTGCCAAAGACCGGGGGCTTACAGGCCCAGCGGGGGCTTGATATTTCACCAGCCGGGGTCATGCAGTCTTAAGGACCATGCAACAATGAGGCGTTGAACTCACCTACATAAGGGGATCCCGGGAGACCTTCGGCTCCAAACCTGTTCCCGCACTACCACAGGGCCCTGATTTTCTGGGGGCAAGAATTTACAATAGGTACACTAGTTCACCCCATCAGCTGCATCTCACCTCTTTATTCTGAGATGGGAGGGCAAAGTTACTGGGGGAGAGAATTCCACAGCTTTGGAGTTAAGTGGGAAAATGCCTGATATTTGGAAATTGCCATCTTATTCCAGGGAACCAACAGAAATCCAGAATGTGTGGACAAGTCTGTTACATACAGCACTGATGTTACCTGTCTGTCATGGGTTTGGAGGGAAAGTTCCATCCTATGGGGAGTGGAAGGCGGGACATCAGGAGGAGGGGCTGTACTGTATATATATGTGATGTGTGTGTGGAGAAGGGGAGACGCTGGGATGTGAAGAAGCAGCAGCTGGGAAGAAGAAGCTGGTGTGGGAGTCTGTGTGTCAGACAGGGTACTACTGTGTGTCAGAGTACCAACCTGATAGGTTCAGGTGTCTGTTGGTTAGCCAGAACTGATAGGTTCAGGGTCTGTGCTTCAAGTTAAGGGTTCTGTGTGAACCAAACTGTATGCATGTATGAATGAGAATAAGCCACGTTACTATATCTTATTCACCTGATTATTTTATTTTCCCTGTGTGTTGTTTTAAATAAACCTTGTTCTTTATTTGTTTAAAAATCCATCCCTGGTCTGTGTGACTTCTTACAGGGAATGGTTGGTGGCAGCTTAGTTAACGTGTGGCAGATCCCAGTAGGTCTGGGTTTGTCACATTGATTGGTGTCCAGCGTGTGGGATACGACTGGTCCAGTTGTCCAGCGGTCCAGCAAAGCCTTGGCAAGTGTGCCCAGAGCAAGGGGGGTCTAGTCAGGGACAATCTGAGGCGCGTAGGTAATCTTCTAGGTGTACCTCACGGGGAGGTGCGCTAGTGGAAGAACGTGCCAACTGGGGAGACTAGATTAGGGTGCTCTGAGGCGGCCTGTTTTTGGCGGGAAAAAAGCTGAGGCAAAATTGTGTAAAGTAACAGTGATCTAGCCTGTCTGCTGAGAGGCCTAGCAGAGGGGGGTTGGACTCTGGCTTGCAACAGTTGCAAGTTAAGTGCTGAAGAACAGCAGCAATCTATAGAAAGCTGGTTCTGAGGCAAAAGAGAAAAAAAGTGGTCGTTTTATTTTGAGGCTTGACTTTTTAAAGCAGCTTGTTCTGAGGGGGGATTATGCCCTTGACTCGAAGCCAAGTGGCAGAAATGGGTGAAGTGAAAGACCCCCAGGTTGACCAAGGTTCTGAGGATGAATTTGGCTCAGTGCAAGGTGACAGCACAGGAGAGCAGAACCCAGAACTCAGAAAATTGCTCATAGCCCAACAGCATGAACTGAGGATGAGGCAATTTGAAGTGGAGGAAAGGGAAAGGGAAAGGCAAAGACAATTTGAATTGGCATTGGAGAGAGAGAAAATGGCGTTTGAATTAAGAAAACTGGAACTGATGAACCAGAACAATAATAACAATAGGGATTCTGAGGGAGGCCAATTGTCTAAAGCTGACCTGAAGAAATTCCCTGTGTACCACAAGGGAGATTGTCCTGAGGTGTTCTTTTCCTTAGTGGAAAGAGCGTTTGTGGACTTCTCAGTGAGGGAAACTGAGAAGATGACCATCATGCGATCTTTAATCAGTGGTAGCCTGGCTGAGGTCTATGCCGAGATGCCTGAGGAACTGATGAAAGATTTTGCAGAGTTTAAAAAACTGGTGTTTGCAAGACATGGGATAAATGCGGAACAGTTGAGACAAAGATTTAGGTCAATCACCAAAAAGCCAGAGCAGACTTTTACCCAAGTGGGGGCCCAATTGGTGAGGCTGCTTGAGAAATGGCTATCGCAGGAGGGGACAGAGACCTTTCAGCAGCTTAAAGATTTGATAGCGCTGGAACAGTTCTATTCAGTCCTGCATGGGGAATTGAAATTCCAGGTGAGGGAAAGGAAACCAAAATCTGTGGCAGAAGCCGCCGAGATTGCAGATTTTATTCACCAGATAAGAAAGCCCTTAGGTGAGGAGAAATCTGTAGGAAAACCCAAAGAAACCTACAGCAAGTACTCTCAGGGACCAGGGAAAAGCCAGCAAGGGGGAGGGGCCCATGGTGAAGGGAAGCCCTCAGACATGAAACTAAGACCTCAGATTTTGGAGGGAAAACTAAAACAAGATGAGAGAGAATCAAAATACACCCGAAAATGTTATTTCTGTCAGGGAAAGGGTCATCTAATCTCAGAGTGTGAGAAATTAAAGCAGCTAAAAGGAATGGTGCCTCAGGATTCGAGGGGGACCAAGCCAAAAGCTGTGTTCTGGGTCCAGAAAGAGCAAGGCTCATTGTCACTGAGGGAGCCTGTTGCCATGGCTACTCAGTCTGGAACAGCTACATCTGCTGATCAGGCTGAGGAAAATGGTCCTCTTGTAGAAGTCAGGCGCTGCCTGCTGGTGAGAACAGATTCTCAGTTGTTTGAGACAGCAGGGGTGGACGTAGGAATACTTGACCATCCGTATCGGGGGCTGCGGGACACTTGTTCCCAGGTGACCCTGTGCCATCCAGATATTATTCCTAGGGAGTATGTAATCCCAAATGAGAGCATGAAGGTGGCAGGGATTGAGGGGCAGGTGATCTCTCTGCCAGTCGCGGAGGTACCTGTCAACTTTCAAGGCTGGAGGGGAGTTTGGCGGCTAGCAATTTCATCGACTCTGCCAGCAGCCGTGCTTGTGGGAAATGACCTGGCTGAACATGTGAAACGGGTGCTAGTGATTACACGTTCACAAGCCACCACGGGGACAGTTCAGGGGGGTAATGATGAGCCAGAGACGGAAGCAGGTGGGGGGAGTTCAGAAGCTGTGGTGGAAACCTTAACCACAGACAGCAGATTTGGACAAGAGCAAAAGGCAGACACCACTCTCCAAAAGTGTTTTGAACAGGTGACTGACGCCCAGCTAACACCTGAAACCCCAGTGAGATTTCTGGAGAAAAAGGGGATTTTATATAGAGAGACCCTGAGGAATATCTCAAAAGGGGGAGATGGGATCAGAAGTCAGCTGGTGGTACCTGAAAAGTATCGCCCCATGATCTTACAAAGGGGGCACTCTGACATGTTTGCTGCACACTTAGGGGTGAACAAAACACAGCAGAGAATCACACAGAATTTCTACTGGCCTGACATAGGGAAGCAGATCAGGGAGTTCTGTGAACAATGTGATGTGTGTCAAAGGCAGGGGAATAGCCACGATAGGACCAAAGCAAAGTTGTGCCCTTTGCCTGTGATTGACACTCCGTTCAAATGCATAGGGGTGGATATTGTGGGACCTTTGCCCAAGGCCACAAAGAGGGGGAACAGGTTCATTCTCACCATTGTGGACCATGCCACAAGGTACCCTGAAGCCATACCCTTGACTAACATTGAAACTAACACAGTGGCAGATGCCTTGGTGGGGTATATGTCCAGTATGGGATTTGCCTCAGAAATAATCACAGATTTGGGCGCGTCGTTCACATCGAAGCTCATGAAACGGTTATGGCAAATCTGTGGAATTAAGCTCAGGGAAGCCACTGCCTATCATCCTGAAAGTGATGGGTTAACTGAGAAGTTCAATGGGACTCTAATGCGCATGATTAGGGCTTACTTGGCAGAGAATCCAAACAATTGGGACCAGAAGCTGCAATCCCTTTTGGTTGCTTATCGATCAGTGCCACAAGCCAGTACCGGGTTCAGTCCATTTGAACTTTTATTTGGGAAAGGGGTGAAGGGGCCCCTTGATTTGATCGAGCAGGGTTGGGGGCAGATCGCCCAGGGTGACCCACAAGACGTTGTGACATATAGAGACTCTTTAAGGAAGGACCTAAAGAGAAACCTAGAGCTAGCAGCAGAGACCCTGCAAGCTCAAAAGGTCAGAAAGAAAGCTTGGGATGACCAGCAAGGCAGGGAGAGGCACTTTGACCCAGGGGAGGAAGTGCTGTGGCCTGGGCCCTGCAGAGAGAGCAAACTGCAGCTGGGTATCCCAGAGAGAAAATACTTGGGTCACATGGTAGGGGGAGGAGTGATAAAACCCCTGGAGGCCAAAATAGAAGCTGTTCGTGATTGGCCTAGACCCAACACCAAGAAAAAGGTCAAATCATTTCTTGGGTTGGTGGGCTACTACAGAAAGTTCATCCCGAGGTTTAGCGAGATTGCGGCTCCGCTGACCGATCTGACGAGGAAGAAGGCTGATGACCGCATCCCGTGGACCAGCGACTGTGAGGAGGCGTTCCAGAGGTTGAAGCAGGTGCTCATCAACTATCCAGTGCTGCGTGATCCAGACTTCGATAGGGAGTTCATCCTCTACACCGATGCGTCTAACAGCGGGGTAGGAGCAGTTCTGTGCCAGGAGGATGAGAATGGTGACCAGCATCCAGTGTCCTACCTGAGTAGGAAACTTCAAAAAGGTGAGAGACATTTGGCAACCGTGGAGAAGGAGTGTTTGGCCATGGTCTGCGCGATCCAGAAGGCCAAGCCTTACATCTGGGGAAGACATTTTATTCTGTGCACTGACCATTCACCATTGCAATGGTTAAAGACAATGAAAACCCACAATAGCAAACTTATGAGGTGGGCTTTAAACCTACAGGACTATGACTTTGAAGTAAAGGTGGTCAGAGGGTCAGTGAACTGTGTTGCTGACGCCTTGTCAAGAAGACCTGAAGAATGAAGACGGCGAAAGAAACATGGACTATGTATATATATTGATGACAAAAAGTTAAATGTACCTGTTTTTTGAACTTGGTTTGTATGAATAAAGGTAAATTGATGTAATGTATATGGTAAATGTTTAAATGCCTAATTGATATGGTTAACTTAGAGTGTAAGTATAAGTAAGTATGATATGGTATGTATAACTGTTGTTGTGTGTTTTATCCAGGTTGTTTTTTGGGAAAAAGCACCTTAGCTTTCCCCCTACAAAACAACTTATAAAGAGGGGAGGTGTTACATACAGCACTGATGTTACCTGTCTGTCATGGGTTTGGAGGGAAAGTTCCATCCTATGGGGAGTGGAAGGCGGGACATCAGGAGGAGGGGCTGTACTGTATATATAGGTGAAGCCTGTGTGGAGAAGAGAAGACGCTGGGATGTGAAGAAGCAGCAGCTGGGAAGAAGAAGCTGGTGTGGGAGTCTGTGTGTCAGACAGGGTACTACTGTGTGTCAGAGTACCAACCTGATAGGTTCAGGTGTCTGTTGGTTAGCCAGAACTGATAGGTTCAGGGTCTGTGCTTCAAGTTAAGGGTTCTGTGTGAACCAAACTGTATGCATGTATGAATGAGAATAAGCCACGTTACTATATCTTATTCACCTGATTATTTTATTTTCCCTGTGTGTTGTTTTAAATAAACCTTGTTCTTTATTTGTTTAAAAATCCATCCCTGGTCTGTGTGACTTCTTACAGGGAATGGTTGGTGGCAGCTTAGTTAACGTGTGGCAGATCCCAGTAGGTCTGGGTTTGTCACAAAGTCCTCTTAAGAGAAATATACCATATAATCAGCTCTGCTATACAATTCAGACAAAGAAATTGTAGGGCTATCAATATCAAGACAAGTATTTAAAATACATCTTTGACCTCATAGGCAGCCAATGCAATGCACTATGATGATGGGAAATATGGGAGTAGCATGGGAAATTTTAGATCACTTGTACCACACTATTCTGTACCAGGATAAGAGGAGGAAGAAAAGAAGGAATACCCACCAAAATGCTGTTACAGTAATTGAAGTATAAAGCCACAGGGTGCTTTGTCAGGAAGTAACGGAGCTAGTGAATATCAGCAAGAATGAAACTGCATACCTTGACTGTCACATTCACAAATGAATGGAGCAACAGCTGGTCATCTACTAAAATGCTAAGGTCCGTGGCCTCTGAGACAGGGGCCACCCAACAACCTTAGAGGGAGAGAGGAAGCCCATCAATGGATGGGCAAAATGATCCAGATGAAAGACCAAGACTTCAATCTTATCTGTGTTGAATTCCAAATGATGAGAGAACATCCTTGACAAGTTTTCCATCAAGGAAGTCCGGATCTCATCATTAAGCTCAGGATAAGATTGGTACACTTGGCTATCATCAGCATAAATGTGATAATGAAAACCCAAACTAGAAATTAAGACCCAAGGGAAGTGTATCTAGAGGAGGGGTAAGGAACCAGGCCCAATACTGGGCCCTGTGGAACACCAACGGTAAGCAGGGAGGCCTGAGAGGTTTTAGTACGCATAGAAATGGAAAAAGAATGATTTAACAAATAAGAATAAAATCACAAACTAACATTTTCAGAGACAACCAAAGAAGCCAGTCTTGCCAAAAGAATCTGGTGATCAAGTATATCAAATGCCGCTGAGAAGTCAAGTAACACCAACACTGATGAACAATGTCAAGTTAGGCCACACTTGATGAAGGTGTGAAAGTGTGTGAGGCAGTTTCACCTCATTCAAATTTTAAAATCGCTGCCCCTCTCCTGACCCCAAATTGAGGAGCTGTAGAAAACTGAATAGGGGCACATAAGCAAACAGCCCTGTTTGGTTTGTCATAAGTTTCATGAAGCTCTGTAAGACATGCTCAAAGTTTTCCATAGGAAGATTTCAAGCAGAGTCTTTTTGCTTCACTGACTGTCATTTTGAACACTGCTCCCTCCCCAGCTCAAGCGTGGACAAACATTGTTTAGCAGAAGAAGGAAGAGGATCACAGGAGAGATACTGGAACACCGTTCCCATGCACGTGAAAGGGCTGGGTCTGCTGTTCCCAGTGTTCCTACAGGAAAGTGGTGTTGTTCCCATCAGTGCACACCCAATGGAGGTCTATGGTTCTGGAGTTCCAATTGCAGGCCTGCAAAGGATGAAGTTCATTTTAGGACAAGATACTTATGACCATGAATGCCTGAAACATAACATCTTGTATCAATCACCTGTCAACAAAATTCAAATCTGCATTCCAGGAGTGCATGGAGGAAAGAGTAAGAAAAAGAAAAGAAATGCAAGTATCACTACCCAAAATAATTATGGAAATAATATATAAATTTACATAATGTATACACTTCATACAGCAATGCTTTACTTGCAGAAATTCATGTGCAGAATATATTTGATTTCCTATAACATGTTCTACAACTTGTACAAATCAAATAATTTCTTTTCTTCCAGAATACATATGATCTCCCCACACACATTAGCATAATCACCTCCGATTTATGTCCAGTAATAGAGCAGGAATGGGATTGAAGTCCCTTTAAATCATCATCCCATATTTCTGTATAACCATTAAAATATTTCTAACATCCAGAAACTGAACAGAAAATGAATAATTAGATTTTGGGAGTTTTAAATCCTCAACACGTTCCTATTAAATTTATCTCACAGTTAAACATTATTAATGTGAGTGATCAGTCTCTATTTTTCTTGCAAGCTTTGTACTACATCCACAGCTACATAAATGACTAAGCTCAGCCCCTGTACTAAACAAAAGCTACTGTTTATGCTTAGGTTTTGGAAAATGTGTGCATCATTTTCTAATCTACTGTACTTGAAATGCATTTAATTCACAAGATGTATTGCTTTAGTCAATGTCTATAAAATAATTTCCAGTAGTTTTAAAAGTTTTTCTAGATAAAGGAACAGGGAAGGAAATTTCTCTAATGAATAAATAAAATAGGCATAAAATAGAACTTCCCCTTCTTCCTATTCTTTCACATTGTAGTAAGCATAGGGTAAATCTGCTTCATAAAGCAACATTTTAAAAAGTAGAATTTTCTCCAATGAAGTTTTTAGACTATACTGAGGACATAAATGGCTGGTAAATTCAAAAGTGAACAATTTATAAAAGATCAACAGCCTATTTAGTTTAAGCCAGGAGGCTGTATCTTAATCCATCTCATTTAATTCAAAGCGAAAATAACACAATCAAAACAATTTGCATAATATTTACATTGACATGATGGAACCAGGCCACAGCTGGTGGCCATGTTACATTTCTTCTTCCATTCTGTTTCCACAGTTCCTGATATGTGACTTGAAATGGCAGCTCTTGGGACCTTTTAGCCAACTTTCAAATAAGGTTTATCAGAGGACTGAAATCATTTCAGACTTGTTTGGTACCAACAATCTAAATGAATTGTACACCATAGTAAATGAGAATGGTAGATGGATATACTGTAATTATGTATTGACTCTTCACCAGAATGTTTGCTATAAGCTTCAACATGTTCTAAAGGAATGATGGTGTCAGAGAATAATAATAGGGTGTGTGAGAGAGGGATGGCCCCATTTTTTAAGGCTAGATTTGGAATAAAACTGGGGCATAGTATTGGCTGCACTGACTATATTTATAAATTCAAATACAGTGTTGGTCAATCTGAGATCTTATGCTGTTGTTAAGGATAGCTCAATCCTCCCATCTATATTTCATGCTAGAGTTGATTTGTTCTGCTTCATTATTAGATCCTTTACCTTGAACTGCTTACTATATCCTTCATTACTTTGTTATCACCTTCTCTGAATTCATATGCTTTGATATGCTTTGGCAAAAGGATTAATGCATATTAATGAATTGTTGAACTGTCAACTATTCCAAGAAACAGACACAGAGAGAGAATGGAAAGAGATAGTAATATGCTAGTTTACATAGTAACACTCAATACAAATTCAAGAGCCGGTGATACCTTTATTAGACCACTAAAAATCTTACACATGGAGGATAACCTGAATAGCTGCCTAGAGCACCATCTATAAGACAGAACAGCAAGTCATAACTAGAATAGTTCCATCAGAATCAATGAAATTTAGTTGACCCACAAAACTCCCAATGATTCAGTGGCTCTAATCTAGTTGTGATTTACTTTGCTAAGAAACAGGATTTCATCTATTATCTCTCCATATAACTGCATTAGGAAGATGCCAAGATGACAGGGAAGGGAGGGGCTGGACTTTGATGACTGACAGCTCTACCCTGAAATTTGGGACAAGAATTTCATCCGCAATCTCCAAACCTAAAGTTTTAAAATAGTAATGGGCATGGTCTTCTTTGATTCCATTGATGCAGAGCAACTGAACTCTACTTCTTCAAAGGTTACTCATTTGAATTTTTTCTACTGGGCACTGGGCACATATTGGCAGTTCTCCTGTATGAAAGCATTGTATACCATATGTTTATTAGTGCTGCCTCGTCCATTTTTTTTTTCAAATAAGCCATCTACCTCTGCAACATTTGCCACCAGGCACATAGTTGTCGCAAAAGGGTGACTACTGGTTCTTTTGTATCCCAGGAAGAACAATATTAAACAGCAAAGAACCTCACAAGACACATTCATAAATGCAAAAATAAATATACTTTATTACCTATTGATTACAATTCTAAATAAAGGGGTTTCATGCATTCAGCACAATCACACCACATACATACTCATCAAAGAGAGAAGAATTATTTATCTGCACTGTCCAAGTTTCAAAGAAAGTAGTTAGTTCCAAAAACCTTTTGGTCTCAGCAGACAGACAGACAGACAGACAGACAGACTAATGTTTGCCCAGACCCATCTTCTTATATTCTATTTAGGCAGTTTTTTTAATAGAGCATGCGTAGAAGACATTTCTTTGTCTCAGGTTGCTCACAGGGCATGCGTGGTAGAGATTTCTTTAGATGTATGGTCCTTATCACTTACTGTGAAGTGTGGAATGCTTAATATGTCTTCCATCACTTAGTGGACAGGTGTGGAATCTGCTTTGCTCATGAGGATCCTTGTACCAGGGTCTTCTTAATCCCCTTGACTCTACTCCCAGCAGCAGATGGTTTTTATCAACTTAGTTCAGAACGTTAACAGTTTAAAAGTTAAATCTCTCACAATGAGGGCTTCTAGCTAGTAATACAAAGTCCCATGGTTCCTCTAGGTTTTGTTAGTCTCCATCTTTTGTGTAGTAACTCTCTCTGGTTCTTCACCTGATTCAGGCCAAACATGCACACACATCACATAGTGGCCTAGTTTGCCATGTAAAAAATACTATTTGTTCCTCTTTTCAACCTTTTCTGACTTCTGCTATGCATTCCACGCTTGCAATGTTGAGCTATTGCATGCTGGGCACATACCAGCATACTTGGCCATGTTAAAACACTATGCTTGTTTGGTTCAACCTTGTTTGAGTTTTACAAATCAGGGACCACTCCAAATCAGGGTCTAGCTTGCCATGTAAATAAACTATACTGCATTTGTTGGGTGGTTCCACTTTCTATGACTTTTACTAACCATTGTAATTCTGAAACTTTGAGCCAGTGGACACTGAGCCAATGCACATTGGTTTCTTCTTAGAATCCAAGTAGAAACCTGGACTGGGAAGCAGCACAGCAGCAGAATAACAATAATAACAATGACAACATTCCCTGTCATTGTTCTGCTGATCTCCTAGCTGCCAGCTTCAGTCTGACTAGTGCACATTATTATCATTTTAACACTAGAGAATTCTAAAGGATGCTAGAGGAACTGGAGCAGAATTAACATTCCCCTTCTCCTACCCTGCTTAGAAATGTCAGGGTCACCCTCTGTAGCTGGAACCTAATATTCATCTTAAAGAGCAACCATCCTGCCTAAGTAGGCTTGAGGAGCAGTGGCAGAATTAATGTTCTTTTCTGCAGACTTTGGGTGAGAGACAGCAGCTTGCTGAAAGCCACCAGGTGAGACATTAGCCACCAACTTTCAAATTCACAACTCATTTTTTAAGCACTACACTGGCTGTCTGACTATGAATATCATTTTTATATGAATGTATTATGCCTGTTTCAATTTGTAATATATGTAATTACTGCATTTAGCACGCTATCTGCTTTGAGCACAAACTGTTTGTGAAACAATTATTAAAGAAAATGTACGATCATTTATGATTATGACAAAAAACAGACATAAGCAAGCATTAAGTGATCTTAGATTCTGTCCTCTGTTTTGGAAACAGTTCACCACTCTCAAATATGTGAAGGAGAACTAGCATACTTAGCTGTTTTACCATAATTTGTGTTATATGGTGAGAAGGGGTTTTCTGCACCTCTTTTTCTACACTTAGAAAAGGAAAACAAAATCAAACAAAGCAATGGGCTAAAGTTACAGGAAATTACATTTTGACTGAATATCAGGAAAAAATTCTTGATTGTTGGAGCAGTACGACATTGGAACCAATTATCTCCAGAGGTGGTGAGTGCTCTAACACTGGAGGAATTCAAGAGAAACTTAGACAAATATCCTTTGATTTGTATTCCTGCATTAAGCAGGAGTTTGGACTTGATGGCTTTATAGGCTCCTTCTAACTTCACTATTCTATGAAAAGAATCCAACAATGACAATGACAACATGACAACCTTTCTGTTCCTTGCAGTCACACGACTTCTTGTAACCTCTCTACCTTGCTATATATCCTCCACTCTATTGTCCTTTTAAAGAAAACCTTTTGTCTTACATCACTTGACTCTTCTAAAGAAGACAAAGGCCCTTTAACCCTAAAATGTCGGGTCCACTAGTGTGCGTCACCATGGCGGACCTCCTTTGCCTTCCACCATGGGGTAGCACAAGATGTGAGAATCATGCCCGCTATCTAGGGGGAGGGGGAGCATTCATAAAGGGATCCTCCCTCACACATTCAGTCTTTTTCCAAGGCTCTCGTTCCTGACAGCGGGCGTGTACTGCACTGCAAAAATTTGTAGCTGTGTCAGCAGCACCTTTGAACATCGGCACTCCCCGAGGATGGATGCACAGTCAGAAATCAGCTGTGATCCATGACTAGCTCGTTTTAATTATTTATATATTCTTGTATATATATATCCCTATTTATATATTCTTGTTATAAATAGGAATACACACACACACACACACACACAAATACAGTGGTGCCTCGCATAGCGATCGCTCCACATAGCGAAGAAATCGCTTTGTGATGCTGTTTTTGTGATTGCGATGGCCCCTATGGGGAAAATTTGCTTTGCGATGATCGCGGGGAAGCGATCATCGCAAAGCCCCGCCGATCAGCTGGCCAAAAATGGGGGCTTTGCAATGATCGCTTCCCCACGATCAGAACAAAAGGGCTCCCTTCCACATATATATTGATAATACTAATAAAATTAAAATAGAATAAATAAATAATAAGTTAATACATAAAATAAAAACCAGCCTATATAGCAATCAGAGCAAAGATTATTGCTGGAAGACTTCATAGTTTTATGGAGGTGTATGTAGATATATACACAAATAAACAATGTAAGTGTTGGATTGGGCTCATTTAAAAAATTTGGGGGTTTAGGTGCTGAATTTAGTGAGGCTGGACATTTAGACTGACATATAGATACATATATAATATATACAAAAAAAGAATAGAAAAACTTGTGGGTGGAATTAGAAAAAAATTAATTTAAATAAATAATTATCAAGGGGATTTATATAATTAAATAAATACATTAACAATTCAGTTTCTAATAAATAGGTAGTAATTACCCCCAGTCTACCACACATAGACACAATCTCCCAGAAAAGGGGTGTGTGTCTCATTAAGACTTGGTAGGGCTAGGTAGTAGTGAGTGAAGTGTCTGTGTGTGGCTTGAGAGAGTCATGGCTCTCAAGAAAGGGCAAGGTAGGAGCAAGGGGAAGCAGCCTGCAAAATTCAAAGCACACAGAGCTTCTCCACCAGCATTGTCATCACCTTCTGATGAGGAAAGTTGGCTGGTCTGGGAGGAGCTTCATACTAAAGTAGCTGCCTTGGAGAAACAAAGGGCAGAGCAAGCAGAAAGGGAGACTACAGAAGACTAGCCTAGGCATTCGGCAAGAGTCTAAGGTGCACAAGAGGACAACACTCAAAGTTCTTGCTGATAATCTTTTATTCCATTTCATAACCCTAGAGGCCAATACCCATCATGTAGCAGGAGTGGTGGGGACCACAGCAAATTGGCTGCTGGCAGAACCAAAGGGCCCAACTGCTGAAAGAAGTCCTGATCATTCGCTTGAACCCCCAGAAAGGAAGGAAGCCCAGAGACAGGATGCAGTGGCAGATGCTAGATCAGATAGGGAGTTGGACTCCACAAGCAGGGATGCCATGGTGAGCTAGCTGTTGCACCAGACACTAGTGGGTTGATGGCAATATGGCATTAGGGGTTTGACACACATTGGCAGGATCAATCAGGATTGCAGGCAGTCACAGGTGTACAAGGAGGGTCGACAGGTCAAGGGCCTATTTAAGTCAAGTTCAAGTTTATTATACTAGCTAAAAACAGTCACAATTGTTTAAAGTAGAAAATTTGATCAAATTAAATCATGATAAAATTAAAGACATATAAAACAATAAGAGACCCTTCATATCTGGGAATCCTCCACACAATTGGTCGCAATGGCTTTCAGGAAATTAGCTCGAATATTTCTGGCCGCTTTTTCAAGCAGCGCTGTTCTGTATGTAACATACGGGTTACAGTCCAAAAGTAACCTGACCACCTTTATCTGAGGGCTTTCCTCCTGTAGAGCAGCCAAAATATTACCCACAAACTTTTCTCTGGGGTTTTGATAGAGCTGACAGTAGAGTAAATAGTGGGCAACATACTCTATCTCACCTGCTCCGCAAATACATAGCCTTAGATGTTTAGGGACATTAATATACCTGACGTCAAAGACAGCTGTTGGCATGGTTTGGAAATGGAGTTTTGTGAATGCGGTTCTCAAGGAGGCAAAAGTAAATGTAGGTAAGTACAGTGGTGCCTCACTTAGCGAGCGCATCGTATAACGACGAATCCGTATAGTGATCCCCTTTTTCGGGATCGCTATACGGAGCACCCAATTGCCGCACTCGCATTGCGACGATTGGGGAGTCCGGCGGCCATTTTGGAGCCACGTTCGGCGGCTCCAAAATGGGCGCCGGATGACCCGAAATGGCCCCGCGCGGTGTTTTCGTGCCCTCGGCAAGCGAGGGGAGGGCGCAAAAACGAGGCGCGGGGCCATTTCGGGTCCATTTTGAAGCTGCAAAACAGCTGTTTTGCGGCTTCAAAACGGCCACGGACGACCCGAAATGGCCCCGCACGGCGTTTTCGCGCCCTCCCCTCGCTTGCCGAGGGCGCGAAAATGGCTGCCCGGGGCCAGGAAACCTCTATAAGTGGGAAGTTTAGGGCTGACTTGGAACGCATTAAATGAAGTTTAATACGTTCCAATGGCTTTTTACTTCCCGGTTAGCGAAGATTTCACATAGCGAAGGTTAATCCGGAACGGATTAACCTCGCTATGCGGGGCACCACTGTATTGCACCATTGAGTGGTTTGTTTTCAACAGATGGTACCAGTGAGGGAAATTTGAGTGAATTAAGGCTAAGCCCTGGTCATTATCCAATTTGTAGAGGCAGTCCCTCAACTTTCTTTTAACCCCAGAAATAAACAAAAATATCTGTGGAGAGGGATTTAGAGTTTAGTAGGATTTGAACTGAAGTTGCCCAGCTGCCACTCTTCCATTGCTCTACCATACAACATTTAGGTAGACAGTGGTCAGACATATCCATCACCCTCCTGTAGTAAGATAATATAGCTAGAGTTGCCCTGGCTTTAATGGACACCATGCCTGTCTTTGTTCTAAGAAAAGCTGCTGGGGTCCCCGGGGTGCCGTTAGGATGTGTCTGAGAAATTTATTCTGTCATACTTCAAGATGGTGTAGGTTGTTCTGATTCATACCCCAGATCTCAATTCCATAAAGCATTTGAGAGATGATCCTCCCTGAAAAAACTTTCAAAGCTGGGGTTACTAGTTTACAACCTTTCGAATGGAAAACTTTGACCAGAGCATGGCTAGATTTTGGAACCAATATTTTCGTGCTCTGTATCTGGGATTTCCAGCAGTTTTTCTCATCAAAATGCACTCCTAGGCACTTGAAGGTCTGGACTATTTTATTTTTGCCTATAGTCCAGCAACATTTGTGGGGGGGAATGCTTTCAAAAAATCATCACTTTAGATTTTGTGTAATTTATTTTTTGTTGCTCTAGGTGACTAAACTCTTGGAGTTTATTTAAAGTTCTCTTCAGTCCTTTTTTGTTCATATATAAAATACAATGTCATCAGCACATATAAGGCTTGCAATCTTATAGTTCCCATTGAGGGGGGAAATGATCTGGATGGTTTAAAGCTGTTACAATATTATTAATATAAAAGTTAAAAAGTAGGGGTGCAAGTAAGCACCCTTGTTTTACCCCTTTTTTAGTATGAATTTCCTCTGTCAGCCTTCCATCTGTGCTAATCCTTATCCTCAACAATTAGGGTTAGGGGTCTTCTTTTTCAGAAGCTGGCTAAATGGATGGAGGAAAATAATACTCTTCACCAGGAACAAGCAGGTTTTAGGAAGGGCCATAGCACTGTAGATCAAATCTACATACCACATTATCTTGTATGCCTATTCAAGTACTTGAATTCCCAGTACCTGGCTGGCTCCTTATCCCCCAACACCCTTTCCCACTCAGTTAAGGTCATCTGCTGGAGTAGGTGTATGGCCCAACCTCTCTGTATCAGACACAGGATATAAATCGATTCCCCTTAGGGCTCCGGCTTTTGGGGATTTTGTTGCTGTTCTTGTTTAGTCATTAAGTCATGTCTGACTCTCCATGATCCCATGGACCAGAGCACACCAGGCCCTCCTGTCTTCCACTGCCTCCCAGAGTTTGATCAAATTCATGTTGGTAGCTTCAATGATGCTCTCCAACCATCTTATCCTCTGTCGTCCCCTTCTCCTCTTGCCTTCATACTTTCCCAACATCAGGGGCTTTTCCAGGGAGTCTTCTCTTCTCATGAGATGGCCAAAGTATGGGGGCCTCAGCTTCAGGATCTGTCCTTCCAGTGAGCACTCAAGGTTGATTACCTTTAGAATGGATAGGTTTGTTCTCCTTACAGTCCAGGGGACTCTCAAGAGTCTCATCCAGCACCACAAGTCAAAAGCATCAATTCTTCAGCAGTCAGCCTTCTTTATGGTCCAGTTCTCACTTCCATACATCGATACTGGAAAAACCATAGCTTTGACTATGCAGACCTTTGTCGGCAAGGTGATGTCTCTGCTTTGTAAGATGCTGTTGAGGTTTGTCATTGCTTTCTTCCCAAGAAGCAGGTGTCTTTTAGTTTCGTGGCTGCTGTTACCATCTGCAGTGATCCTGGAGCCCAAAAAAGTAAAATCTGTCACTGCCTCCATATCTTCCCCTTCTATGTGCCAGGAGGTGATGGGACCAGTGGCCAAGATCTTAGTTCTTTTGATGTTAAGGTTCAGACCATTTTTGTGCTATCCTCCTTCACCCTAATTAAGAGGTTCTTTAATTCTTCCACACTTTCTGGGATCATCTGCATATCGGAGGTTGTTGATATTTCTTGGGATTTATTTGGGATTCATCCAGTCCTGCCTTCTGCATGATGTATTCTACATATAAGTTAAATAAGCAAGAGACAATATACAGCCTTGTTGTACTCCTTTCCCAATTTTGAACCAATCAGTTATTCCATATCCAGTTCTAACTGTTGCTTCCACATATAGATTGCTCAGGAGATGGATAAGGTGGTCAGGCACTCCCATTTCTTTAAGAACTTGCCATAGTTTGCTGTGGTCCACACAGTCAAAGGCTTTTGCATAGTCAATGAAGAAGAACTAGATGTTTTTTTGTGGAACTCTCTGGCTTTCTCCATAATCCATCATATGTTAGCAATTTGGTCTCGAGTTCCTCTGCCCCTTCGGAATCCAGCTTGTACTTCTGCGAGTTCTTGGTCCACCTATTGCTGAAGCCTACCTTGGAAGATTTTGAGCATCACATTGCTAGCATGTGAAATGAGTGCAATTGTATGGTAGCTGGAGAATTCTTTGTCACTACCCTTCTTTGGGATAGGGATGTAGACTGATCTTTTCCAATTCTCTGGCCACTGCTGAGTTTTCCAAATTTGCTGGCATTCAATTTTCTGTAACTTTCCCTATCTCCCTTGCATTTTTTTCCTTCTCTCTCTGCTATTTGTAAGGCCTCGTTGGAGAGCCACTTTGCTTTCTTGTATTTCCTTTTTTTGGGGGGGGATGGCTTTTGTTGCTGCCTCCTGTACAATGTTATGAGCCTCCATCCATAGTTCTTCAGGCACTGTGCCCACCAAACCTAGTTCCTTAAATCTGTTCTTCACTTCCACTGTGTACGCATAAGAGATTTGGTTTACATTATAGATGACTAGCCCAGTGGATTTTCCTACTTTCTTCAGTTTAAGCTTGAGTTTTGTTATATAGAAGCTGATGATCAGAGCCACAATCAGCTCCAGATCTTCTTTTTGCTGACTGTATAGAGCTTCTCCATCTTTCGGTATTGCCCATCTGGTGATGTCCATGTGTAGAGTCACCTCTTGTGTTGTTGGAAAAGAGTGTTTGTGATGACCAGCTTGTTCTCTTGACAAAACTCTATTAGCCTTTGCCCTGCTTCATTTTCAACTCCAAGGCCAAACTTACCTGTTGTTCCTTTTTTTCTCTTGACTCCCTACTTTAGCATCCCAGTCCCCTATAATGAGGAGAACATCTTTCTTTGGTGTCAGTTCTAGAAGGTGTTGTTAGTCTTCTTAAAATTGGTCAGTTTCAGCCTCTTCAGCATTGGTGGTTGGTGTATAAACTTGGATTACTGTTATGTTGAAAGATCTGCCTTTTGGGGATTACTCCCTTCTATTAGGCAATCACTTGACTCCTGCTATGAAGGAGTGGATTAGAAAGGATATTACATAGATATATTTGACTTGTTAAACAGAAACGTAGACACTAAGGAGACTGAAAAGGAAGATCAGGTTGAGAAAGTTAGGAGGTGGCACAAAAAGCCCAACCGCTCACGGGCTAACTGGCTGCCAGGATTCCTAATTTATTTTGAAGTCATCGTCAGGACACGACCATGCCTGGCCCTGTCACTGGTCCAGTATTTGAACCTTATCTACAGGGCTTATGCTGATTTCCTTGGGCACACGTGGTTGATCTATGATGACAACTTTTGTATGAAAGTGGCAATTCACACTAAGATGCGATGGGATGAACCATTTCCAGGTTTATGGCTTCAAACCATGATGCCTGCTCACCCGATGCAAGGTAATAGGTTTGACAGCAGTCATCTTATTAAGAAGGCAGGTAAATCAAACAGTTCCTGTGCTGTGGTGGGACAGGTGGTTCAACCCCTCCTGTTCTTCTAGGATTTTAATGCACAAGGTTCCTCCTCCAGGAAGGCCTGCCATTATAAGCACGAGTGTTCCATTTGTGGAGGACTCCACACCAGCTCAAGATGATTTAAAGGGCAACCCCCTAAAGGGGGAGGTATGGAACTGAATAGTGTAAAGAAGCCTGAAAGACACACAGGTGCTGCAAAAGGGGCCCAGCCCCATTAAGTTAGACATGCTTGCTAGCTTGTTGGCAAGATACCCAAAGCAGGAGGATGCAGCATATTTGTTCAACGGTTTTCAGTTCAGTTTTCATATTCCAGTAATGGCTGAACATAAGGCGGCGTTCGTCAAAAAATTGGGGTTTGTAGAAGGAACTGAGGAAATTGTTAGGACAAAAATAGATAAAGAAGTTGGCATGGGTAGAGTATTAGGCCCTTTTTCTAGGCCACAAGTGCCAAATCTCTGGGTGTCACTGTTAGGAATAATTCCCAAGAAAGTCCCGGGGGAGTTTAGATTGATTCACCACCTCTCTTATCCTGAGGGTGACTCTGTAAATGATAGTATACCTCAAGAGCTTTGCACAGTGTGCTGCACATTGTTTGGTGATTCAGTGCATATGATTCATGCATGTGTTATAAGGGCAGAGATGGCCAAATATGATGTTAAATCGGCATTTCATATTCTCCCAGTGCAGCCAGATGATTTTGAGCTGTTAGGGTTTTGTTTGAGGGAGCCTTTTATATGGATAGAGCATTGCCTATGGGCTGCTCAGTGTCCTGTGCTACATTTGAGTGCTTCAACTCCTTTTTGGAGTGGGAGCTCTGGCATAGGGTGGGGTTACAAAGCACGGCCCATTATTTAGATGATTTTCTTTTCTGTGGTGAAAAGGATTCTGGAAATTGTAGGTTTCTGATGGGAAGTTGGTTGTTGTGGGATTTTCTGGGCTGTTTCGGCCGTGTTATTAAGGCTTTTCTTCCTAACGTTTCACCAGTCTCTGTGGCCGGCATCTTCAGAGGACAGGAGTCAGAAATCTGTCTGTGCTCTTTTCTGATGGAAATTTTTTAGAATTTGGCACAGGAGTTTGGACTGGCTGAGGAAAAAACAGAAGGGCCAGATCCAACAATTACATTCTTAGGTATAGAACTGGATACCCGGCTTCCAGATTCCAAGCTGGTAAAGCTTCGGGCATGTTTGGTACATTTATTGAGTTTGAAGAAAGTTACCTTAAGAGAGTTACAAGAAGTAGTTGAGCATTTGAATTTTGCTTGTAAAGTAGTGGCCCCTAGCAGGGCATTTTTGCACAGACGTTGTGCATCCATGAGCGATCTGCGCAGACCGTTTCATAGAACCAGGGTTACAGCAGGCATGAGGCAGGACTTGAGGGTATGGCAACAATTTTTAGGAAATTTCAATGGAGTTTCCTTTTGGAGATCAGAGATATGCCTTCAGAATGAATTCCAAGTCCAGACAGATACAGAGGGGTCATTAGGATTTGGCATTTATTTCTGGGGTCAATGGTGTGCAGGAACCTGGCCAGAGGACTGGCGGACTTTAGGTTTGACTAGGGACCTGACATTTCTTGAGTTTTTTCCTATCTTAGGAGCCCTTTGGTTGTTTGCTGACAAATGGGCCAACTCAGTAGTTAGGTTCTGGTGCGACAACTTGGCAGATGTGCATGTCATCAACAACATGTCTTCAAGATCAGAGTGGGTGATGAGCCTAGTGCGGGCATTTGTTTTACACACCTTGCAATTTAATATAGAGTTCCATGCATGGTACATCCCTGGTTTAGATAACAGCATAGCTGACGCCCTGCCCTGTCAACAGATAATGTGATTCAGGGCTTTGGCTATGGGAGCCTTCAGGTAGCCAGAAGTCCTCGCACAAGAGGTACGGCAGATTGGCAGAGGGAAGCACTGCAATGATAGGACTGACACTTGCCACAAGCACCCATTGGGGTTATTCAGCAGTATGCAAAGAATTTAAGGAGTTCAGTGTTGATACGAGATTGGAACTGGTTTGGCCCATGCTGGTAGAGTATTTACAGCAGTTCAGCATTTATTTGTCCCATAAGTGGTCCCCAACCTTGGGCCTCCAGATGTTCTTGGACTGCAGTTCCCAGAAGCCTTAACTACCATGTCTGCTGGCCATGATTTCTGGGAGTTGAAGTCCAAGAACATCTGAAGGCCCAAGGTTGGGGACCACTGCCATAAGGGATTGGCTCCCAATTCTATTCAGAGTAAAATGTCTGCATTAGCATTTCAAGCCAAGGCCCCATTTACTCCTGCCATCCATATGAAGTATCACTTTTCCAGCTTGTGACTTTTTTTTTTTTTTTTTTTGAGCTTTAAGGGTTAGCGAGGTGGTTGCTGCAGGGAAGAATGACAGATTGCAAGTAGTGCTACAGTTCTCAGATGTGGCATTGCCTGTGGATAAAATGCAACTGCACATCCACATATCTAAAACAGACCAGGTTGGAAGAGGAACCTACATCAAATTAGGGATTTGGAACCCATTCATTCCGGATTGGGACAGCATCAAGTGCAGCTAGTTTAGGATATAGGTCAGAGGAGATCAAGAAGGTTGGTAGATGGTTGTCTAACAGATACAAGCTTTATGTCTGCAACATGCTGCAGTTGGAGGCAGATTTCTGGCTCTCTGTCTTTTGTTTTAGGAATGGAGTGGACCAACTGGCAGGAGGATCCAGTTGATTGGACACATCTTTATTTACTGGGCAGCAGAGTATGCTGTGAAGATGGCTTGGAGCCATGATTTGAGACTTGGACCATCTGTTACGTTAAGCTGGATCAGCTGGAGAGGCAGGCTTTGGAAAGATTTTACTGATATGGTATCATCCAGGATGGTTGGTGAACCCCCAGATGTTCTGTTGATTCATCTGGGGAGTAATGGCCAGAAGAAATGGCAAGTTAATTGTATTGGATATTTTGAGAGATCTCAGGATTTGGAAGACCAAGTATCCAGGTTCCAGAATTATTTGGTCTACAATTATACCACAACATGTGTGGAGGGCTGATTGTGATGCCAGTTGTATAAATAGGACGTAGAAAAATTATCAGGGAAGTTTGCAGAGCAGTTGTTAACTGGCTTGGCTCAGTAATTGGACACCCAGAGATCCATCTGGGCCAGCCAGGGCTTTACAGAGGTGATGGGGTTCATTTATCAGATGCTGTCTTGGAAGTCATTCTGAATGACTTGCACAGGGGCCTGTGTGCCAAATTTTTCGGCTTGATGGGGGGAATGGGGCATAGCTAGGCTAGCCCATTCCATGGTGGGTAGTGAGGAAGGAAATGGAATTGGTGAGTGCCCATGGAGTACAATGCAGGGGATAGCACGTCTGACCTCAAGGTGCTGTGGATCATGAGGTTACAGGGCCAGGAGGGAAGACCTGCTGGGAGCCTCCCCGGGATGAGGGCCGCCAAAGAGAGGGGGCTTACAGGCCCAGGGGGGTTTGAAATTACACCCAATGGCGTCATGCTGTCTTGAGGAATATGTGACAATGAGGCATGGGACTCATCCATATAAGGTTGATGAGGGGGTACATTGAGACCTTCGTCATTAACCTGATCCTGCACTACAGCAGGTCCCTAGATCCGATGCCAAAAGTTGCTGACATGTTCATTCAATAAAGTGTGTCCCTAGTTTACTCCATCACCTGCGTCTTGCTTCATTATTCCGTGGTGGGAGGGCAATGTCAATTTTTTTAAAATATCCCATCTTTGAAATGTTTTCTTTTCACACACTCTCTCTCCATTCCCCAAAAATAGCTAAAAAAAAGTCTCAGGCTGAAAATTTCCAGGCACCTTCAGAGAAATGTCTATATGGTGTCAGAGCTACTCTGTGGGTTGCTTTACACATAAAATGAAATTACTGGCATGCTAGCTCACATGCAAATTAACTATCACAGATCCTATAGAAGAGGCAGAACTTTCATATCTCTTATTATCTTTTAGCAGCCAGCCATTAACTGTTCAGTAATCAAGTGCCACGCATGTGTCTGAATCACCATGCAGCTCTTTCCATATCCTGCTGTCTCCCTCCATAAAGACATGAATGAACATGTTGTTGGAAATAAACAAATAACCCACTATGTTTTGTCAAAGAATACTAATGTTACAGCTGTGGTGTGGTAATAAACATGAATACATGTAAGCACATTGCTTGTTTTGCATTGCTCCATCAGCCATTCTCTCACGTTCTTTACAAACCACTGAAGCATTGTGACTGTTAAAGGAACAGCTAGTTGTAAATTCAAAAGCAGTTAAAAACACACACACACACACACACAGGAAGTTCTAACATTTAAAATTGTCCACCCCATTTTGTATTTTATTATGAGCTGGTGATTTTTCATGCCTTCTCTAAGGCTGTCACATCGGTCTAAGATGCTAACAATTTAAAATCCTGTATTCCAGTTACAAGAGCTATCAGCAAACAGGGGAAATGACAGTGGTTTCTGTTGCCACAGCAACCGGTGTTGCCAAACAACAGGGTTAGAATACTCATTGAGGTTTTAACTTTCCAGCAGCTGAGAAACAGCAGCTGACATGACAGGAGAAACCATACATTTTTGCTAGATCCTTCTGCTATGTTTTTACGTATTAATGCCTTCTGCCTTTTCTCCTAGTTATACCTTATTGTTACATTCTTTCTAGGGAGGAAACCACATGCATGGATTTCTGGATTTAATCTTAATACTTTATCTTAAGAATCTTTCAACTGCCATAATGTATTCCCTCATCTTGAAGCCGTTCTGCCACTCAATTGATTTCATCCAGACTTAAACATGGCAGACAACCAACCACTGACATACAAGCGTGAAAGACACCATTATCATCCATTCCCTCCTTATCTCTGCTAGTCCCTGAACCCTTTAATCATCACATAGTGGGATAAACAAACTTGCATTTGAGAAATGATGGTTCTTTTCCTGGCCACCACCACCCATGAGAATTCCAGTAAATTCCAGGGATGCATTCCTTTGGACACATGTTGCGTTGAAAAGAGCATCAAGGGTGTTTCACTCAAATATTAAGAGTTTGAAGAACTAATATGTGATAAAAGTAAGATGTAGCCAGATAAAACAAAACATGCCCTTTATGTATGGGAGAAGTATGACCTGACCCCAGCAAGCTCCAGTTTCTCAGTAAATGAAACTTTTCCATTCCTCCTTGTGAGACCAACCTAGTCATGACCAAAGCATATCACTTCTGTTTCAATGATTGTGGGAAATATTAGAATTTCAATATTTCTCTTTCAAAACATTTCTGGAACAAAAAGAAAAAGAAAGTATCCTGGAAGCAAAGGTCAACCGATGCAGGGGGTTGCCCTGGTTGTTCTCTTGTTTGTCTGTTTACAGAGAACTGCACATAACAGGTGAGTGAAATTTATAGAAACTATTTTAATTGGGCAGCTCCCAATGCTGCTGGTGCTATCTGAAAATCACAGAACAAAAATGAAAGACAAAAATGTCTCGTGTATGTGTGGGCATGGCCAGCTTCCAGCACAAACTCCATGGATCCAACTTCAGGGTTTAACCATATGGGTGCTTTATTTACAGTAGCATTATAGCTACACCAGTCCTTGGACACCCTCTCCCTCAGTTAACTTCACTGAGGATTCCTACAGTTTAGGTCCATCAACAAGAGACTTTGCCGAGCTCAAAGAGAGTTTGTCTTGTCCTTACTGTAGATGCCAGCTGCCCAGTCCTTCCCTTTCCCCTGGTCCATAGCTTGTACAGGTTGACAATGGGCGGGGAGGGGGTTGACTTGGCTCTCGGTCATCAGTGATCCTTCAGCTGGAGGAACATCATATATCCCTTCTGGTCCACTTGGGCATCATCAGGTCCTCCAGGGCACCAACCCAGGTCCCTTCTTAATAATAATGACAATCTTAATCTTAAAACTGCATATTTGGAAGAGGTCCTAGGAATCATCAAGTCCAGTCCCTGTGAAACAGGCACAGTGGGAATTGAATCCCTACCCTCTGGCAGCCAGAGACCTAAACCATTGAGAAGAAGCTCAGTGGTTTAGGTCTAAACCCTCAATAGTTTAGGTCTAAACCCCAAACCCTCCCCCTTCCCCTGTAAGTTAAAACATGTTTCGAATAGATGTGTTGTGGTATGTTTGTCAAAGCAGAACAATTTGCAGTGAGCAAAACAGTACAATATCCCTTTGTAGGCTAGGCTATAAATTTCAAATTTCTAGTTTCCTTTCCATGTAGTGGCAGATCATGTTAATTTCCAAATGATTCTGCTAACTCTTAGCTACATGCTCATATTGCAAAACAAATTAGAATTGTTAAAAGAAGCATTTAAAAATTTGCTTATAAAAAGTACAGGGACTATTATAGAACTCATAATATCTGGGATGTCCAAAGAAAGAGAAAGAAAGAAAGAAAGAAAGAAAGAAAGAAAGAAAGAAAGAAAGAAAGAAAGAAAGAAAGAAAGAAAGAAAGAAAGAAAGAAAGAAAGAAAGAAAGAAAGAAAGAAAGAAAGAAAGAAAAGCTTGTTCAGTTTGTAACAATGTTCATAGATGACTGGCTGGAGCATGTAGCTAATTAGTGAAGTGGAAACTGTTTTCTTCCCAAATGGCATGTGTAACTCCCAATCACCCAAACTAAAGTTATTTGTATCCTAAAGTGAGCCAGGAGCTCTAGTCTTTCTTCCCTTGCTCTCTAGCATTTCATTTCTCTTCGTATATGTATGCCTGTATTTCCCCCCATAACTGGCTGTTTGTCAAGCACCAGAGAATAATTTCTGAAAGCAGGCAATGGAAGAAGTACCATTATTTTCTACTGATCATATTATTCCACTAAGTAGTCTATCTTTTGAAGTGTTCTGCAACTATGGTGCTTTTTAAGAAATATGTATGTGGTAATATAGAGAGGGAGAAGCTGGAATAGTTTCACTGTAGCTTATGTTTTACTTGTGTGTGCAGAAATAGTCCATGTGGGTTTTTTTTTTTTTGTCACTGCTGTTTATATCTGGGAATAGGCACACTTTGCACACTGATCTAAGCCATATTCTCTGAAGTATAGACTCTCCTTTAAATGTCTGGGACTTTTATATATATATAAGCCTCACCCTCCAGTTCCTGGCAATAGCCTATTTTTATTTATTCCCTTTTCTCTCCTTTCATTTCCCTTCCTCTAGCCTTTTCTTTTTATTTATTTATTTATTTATTTATTTATTTATTTATTTATTTATTTATTTATTTTAAAATTTGACAAGAAAGCAAAAAAAGAGAGAGAAAAGAAAAAAAAAGAGACTAACCCCTAAAACTAACCCCACCCCCCTTTGGAGTCCGGGACTCCAGCTTCGTTAACCTATCTGCTCCCCCAATTTCATTTCCAGTAAACTTTGCCCTACACTCCTGTTTTACATAATCTCTTGGTTGTTCCCGTAGTGCTTCTGATAGGGTGTCCAGTTCTGCTATGTCCCATGGCTTCTTTAGTAGCTCTTCTGTCATTGGAACCTCTTCAGTTTTCCATTTTTGGGCCCAGAGTAGTCTAGCTGCTGTGAGTATATATATAAGACAATGCTTCAATTTATTATCATTAATGCCTGATATGACATTCAATAATGCCATTTCAGGTTTTATATCTAGTTTCTGCTGGGTAATTTCTTTTGCTATATCCCATACCTGTGTCCAATAATTTTTGACCTTTTCGCATGTCCACCACATATGATAATAGGTTCCTGCATTCTTTTTACACTTCCAACATATGTTGCTGCTGCCCTCTGATATTTTTGCTAATCTTACAGGTGTGTAATGCCATCTATAAAACATTTTAAGGATATTTTCTCTAAGATTTGCTGGTTTCAGCATCTTATAGCTTTCTTTCCACATCTTAGTCCAATCATCAAGATCCACACTGTATCCAAAATTTTTTGCCCATTTTACCATTGTCTCTTTTACCCTTTCATCCTCTAAATCGTATTCTACTAAGTATGTATACATTTTTTGATTATTCTTTCATCCGTATATATCCACAATCTATCCACTTGTACTTTACCCTCAAAGAACCCCACCATCCTATCTAGCCTTTTCTTCATGCCTTTTCCTCTATCTCTCCTGATGCTTATAGTGGATAACTGAGCAACACTCAAAATGTTGGTGCTCTATGCCTCAGTGATTAAACTGCAGTACTGCAGTCAAGCCTCTGGTCACAATCTGTGTTTGATCCCAATGGGTTCAGGTAGCTGGCTCAGGGCTAATTCAGCTTTTCATCTTCCTGTGACTGATAAAATGAATGCCCAGCTTATCAGCAGGGAGGCAGCAATGTGTAGCCTGCATACTTATGTTGTAAACCTTCCAAAGAGTGCTCTAGCACTACAGGGCAGTATATATAAGTGGAAACAACAAGAATAACAACAAATAGCAACAGATTGAAAACCTATTAAAAGCAGCCCCTGCAATGCTATCAGTCAAAAAATTTGCCAGGCATTTTTCAGGTCAAGGGTGAAAGAAAAGTTGCACACAAGAAGGAAACATTAATGAAACACAAAACTCTTGTAGACCCTTCTTTCTTTAATAAAAATCACATTTAAGAGGCTGTCTTTTGGTAATCAATGAAATGAAAAGCAAAATGAAAAAAGAGAGCCTCTTTTGTGTGCAGGGTCTTTTCTCAAATTGTCAGACTCCCTGGCCTTTATATGAAACATTCAGCTTTAAGTTGGTCAATTAAACATTAAGGCTCTCCAGAAAAATATTTTGACCTGGGGTTTATGGAAAAAGGAAGAGGTGAAATTGAGAAATGAACTTGTAGTCTAACGGTCAGCAGATAAATGTGTAAAACAAATGATAAAAAATAAAGTAAGATGAGTGTAAAATATGCATAAGAAAAATAATGAATAGATTTAGAGAGAATAGATGGGAAGAGAAGGGAAGAAGGTGGGGAGGTCAGTGAAATGGAAATGAGAAACATCAGACAAAGCTGCAAATGCCATATTAGAAAGCAGATGAATATCCCCTAAGCCTGTGTCTTCCACACTGGCTTATGGGACACTTCCATATGAGCATCTCTTCCTATGAATCTTTCAGCCAATTTCCTAAGGGAAACCAGGTCTGATTCATACATGAAAGCAACACAAGAAAGTTTAATATTGTAAAATGCAGCACAGCACTTAGTGAGGTAGTTAAAGCATGTACCTTGGAATTATAATTTAGAGAATCTGATCTGCTGCAGAGTTATGAACTGTTCTGCTCCTCTGGAGTGCCAAGTAAGTCAGAGAAATGTGCTTGACAGTGGGGGGGGGGGGAACCACCCAGACTTTTGCTGACTGCTGTTTCCTCTAGGATTTTTAAAGGACTAAATAAGATCACAGGAGGAAGGCAGGTTCTCTGTGTTTAGCTGAATAAAGACCTGACCGTCTCACTGAAAGTGGAGAGATCCATTTTTAATGTGAGCCTGCCATGCAGATGAGGGGTGCAGAAGTTCCCTATACATCTCACTTCTCTCTCTCTCTCTCTCTCTCTCTCTCCATTTGTTTTGCCTTTTTATTCAACTTGGACACACATCTCATCTGAGCAGAAGATTTAGGTGTCTGCTGCACTCCATCTATGTTCTTTTTCTGTTAGGAGCAAGGAGATCTACACATTTCCTGGGTAAATTGTGCATTGTATGGAAACACTCCTATCTCCCCTTACCTAGTTTGATTTCAAGAAATAGGGGGTTGCTCATAACACCTGAAAGATTTACAGAAAACTCACATATGTTAACAACTATATACATTTTGAGAGTTCCCACTCCAGCGCTTACTGTTTTAGATATGCATCATGGTGATGAGGGCATCCTCAGAGAACAATCACTCAAAGTTTTTCCAGGTGATTTTATAAAACACAATTGGAACTTCATAGGTTATCAGGAGGATATGCTTACTAGGCTATCGTAGCAAAATCAAGAAGAGCCTTGTGGTATGTTAACGTCTGCAAGTTTTCATTAGGCATAAGATTTCTAAGATTTCACTTCAACAAAGATTTTAGTGTTTCTCACACTTGTGTTCTCAGTAGGAGCAGTCTACTTGAGCAGTGAGAACCTGGGAGTCTCATGCACAGAACACATGGATGTCTGATATAAATCTTATAGCGGTGATGTTTCCTCGAGAGCAGGTATATTTCTGAGAACCTATTCCTGGATTACAATTTACTAGTAATGGTACTGATTAAAATGGTTGGTAGGCAAGATGAAGCCAGAGCAAGATAAGCAAGATGAGTTTGACACATATAATACTGCATTTTGGAAACTGGTGTAACCTTAACATTTCCAGTTTCAATGCCATTCTCACAACTATAGTTATGCCACTGAATGGTGCAGTATGAATATGAAGAGAGTAGGAGCAATCCTGATTTTCATCTGTATGTTGTTCAGTATTTTATAAAGCAAATATCACTAACTATATAAATTGGGATCAGGAAAGCCATCTCATTGGTTTCAAAAAGTCTGTTCATATTATATCTCTGTAGTGTACTTTATTTTTTAAACAAAGATAAAGCAATATTTCAAAAATGTCAGCTGGCAGATAAAGGTTGCCTAGAGGATATTGGGTGTGCTGTTTAATCTTTTATAATAGCATTTACTTCATACAAGTTTTTCTGAGAAGATGCTCATTACAAAGAAAAATATTACATTAATTAAAAAGTAGTAAAGGTGCACTTAAATGCCCTCCAAGAATTTTAATAACACTTTGCTAATTTCCTAGACCCATTAGCATCTTTTATAAGACAATTGTAATTCTCATTCCTTTAAGAACTTATTTGCTTATGACCGGAAAAAAAGTAATCCAAAGTCCGAAATCTACTGCATACAGCAAGTAGAAGTGACCACAGCTTTCAATGTGTTTGGCCTAAATATGTCTGTGTATATTGTCAATTCTGACTTATGGACACCGTCTCCACTCAGAGGAGGCACGGTGGGAAACTGAACTCTCAAGCTCTGGCTCTGCAGCCAGCTACCTAAACCACTGAGTTATTACAGTTTGAAATCTGGGTGTCCTGTAAGTGAAAGTTCAGAACCTCTCCTTTTCCTCAGAACCAAACACAACCTTTACACAATCTGAAGTATTTGTATGAGTAGGTAGAATACTGGGCTGACTGTGTATGTTTTCTGAATGTTCTGTCCCTAACATGCTTGTTACAAAATGTGACATTTTAAACATGGAAAAGCTTTCAAAATTTCTACATTCAAGTAGCAGAGTTCAAAATTCAAAATAAGGATGTTCACTATACCCATGGAGGGAGAGATTAGGGTGTGCAGAAGAGGAAACTGGTCAAACAAGGCATTGCAGGCATGTCTGTACATTTGCAGATCACGGGGTGGTTCAAGAAGTCCCACAGTCATACCTGGGCCATGGCATAACTTGCATAACTCTACAAATCACTGATAGTTATCCCTGCATTTTGTGGGTTAAAATGCTGAAATTTGAATGAAACTACTTGATGCCAGTTGCTACAGCAGAAGAACAAAGCACCAAAACAGAAAAAGATTGACAGTTGACACTTCAATTAAAGCCAGTATCTCTACTGGAAATACCAATCAGTGAGCCTGGGTGAGTGCTCAAATTGACATCACCAGAATTAATTTATTTCCTGTACATGTGACCTGAGCAACCATTTCACATCCAAGCATGGCAAGGGGAGCATGGTGCTTTACTTATTAGACTGGCCTCATTCTAGAAATTTTCTTTTCCATAGTTACATTGCCTTCATTCTATTTAGAACTGAGTTTTATATATGAATGTAGAATGAATGAATGATTTTCTTCTGGGGGCTTTGTTTGAATAAGTCAAGGCAAAGCAAAGCAAAACAAACACAACATTGTTTTTACAGCCTTTTGAAGGCCAGGAATATTGAGTGGGTGGAGCCATTCTACAGAGAGTTTACCTTATTTTGCAAAAAAAAAAAAAAGGTTGGTTTAGCATTATTTTGGAATAACTTTTGTGGAAGTTGTTTCATGCCTTTAAGCCTAATAGGTTTTATGTGACATACACTTTCATGGACTGCAGCTCACTTTATTACCTACAGACTTTTTAATTTGATATATTGTTGAGATGGTTCAGTAATATATTGGAAAGAGGATCACATAATTGTTCACTATAATTAGTATAGTATGCAGACTGTAATAGATATGAGGGTGATCTGACTGCAACATTTGTTACCCAGATAATCATAAGTAGAGATGGTCACAAACCAAAAATGAACCAGGAAATTCATGGAAAATTGCCAGTTCATCTGTTTGGGTCAGTTCTGAACCACAGAACCTGAACTGACCCAAACAATAAATTTTTTAGTGTTTTCCTGAACTTCCTGGTTCATTTTCCCCCACCTCCAAAGCCTGTCTCTGCCTCCTTCCCATTGCCCCTGTCACCTCCCTACCTTTTGCCACTGCCATGATCTTGAGAGGCAGCTTAGCAGCTTGGACAGGTTGGGGTGCCTTTCAATTTTTTTTAATTTTAATTTTTTTAAATTAGAGAGGCAGCCCAACCAGCTCCTGCAGGCTAGGCTGCTTCTGTGCATGTGCCTACCTCTCAGCTGAGAGGCAGGCACCTGCACAGAGGCAGCCCGGGACTACCTCTCAAATTATTTTTTCAACATTTAAAAAAAAAATATTTTATTTTATTGAGAGGTAGCCCAGGGCTGTGTCTGCACATGTACCTGCCTCTCAGCTTCATCACAGGCAGAAGTACCAAGACACAAATCTAATTATAATGAACTCATGGGTTTTATCATTTAGTCTTTCATTCTTCCAACAGTTTAATGTGGTAGTTTATGTCAAAATGCTCATGGTGGATTTTACAGTTGAGAAAGAATTTCTTTCTCTGTTTTCCCAATCAAGTTACATATAATACAGTACTTCTTGGTGCAGAAAACATATTATGCACAATATAGATCTTATTTGTTTTCCCAAAAAAGCTGATACTTCTCTGACTTGCACAAGGTAAAATCATACACTACACAGAATAGAGATCTTTTTCATTGCAGTCTGCAGAAAGAAGGGATCCCTGCATAAAAAAACAGCTTCACCAGAACTTTTAAAGGTGTCATTTTATAGCTGCTGCAAGATAGAAGTGTATTCTGTACAGAATCAAGCTCAATTTCCGCACAGGAAAAAGTAGAATTTTCCAGGTATATCCTGCACAGGATACAGCTCTGTCCTGCACAGGATAGAGGTTTATTTTTGGACAGAAAATCATTTTTGGCTTGCACAAGAGAGAAGTGTGTCCTGCATGGAATAGAGCTCCTTTTCTGTGAAAAAAAGAGATGCATTTAACTAGTTTGTGCCAGAAAGAACCGTCTGTATTGCCAATACAGAGCTGTTTTCTTTTCAGAAAGCAACACACATTTTCCTAACCTGTACAAGAGAAACAAGAATCCTGACAGAGCAAAGGTATTTTTCTGTGTGAAGAAACAAACAACAAATAAATAAAAGAACATATTCTGTGAAGGATGAAACTCTTATTCTTTTCAGAAAGCAATAAACTTTTTTTAAG
Organism: Pogona vitticeps; assembly: GCF_051106095.1. Classification (NCBI taxonomy): domain Eukaryota; kingdom Metazoa; phylum Chordata; class Lepidosauria; order Squamata; family Agamidae; genus Pogona; species Pogona vitticeps. Next base: position 127,526,261 of record NC_135785.1, read on the forward strand.
CTTGCAAAAGACAGAAGAATATCTTAGGCAATTAGGATGGCATCTCACACACAAAAGGCTGAAATTTCACCAGGATATTTACATAGAAGGGATGTAGTGATGCTGCGGGTTAAACCACAGAAGCCTCTGTGCTGCAAGGTCAGAAGACCAGCAGTCATAAGATCGAATCCATGTGACAGAGTGAGCTCCCGTCACTTGTCCCAGCTTCTGCCAACCTAGCAGTTTGAAAGCATGTAAAAATCAAAGTAGATATATAGGTACCACCTTGGTGGGAAGGTAAAGGCGTTCCGTGTCTAGTCGCGCTGGCCACGTGACCATGGAAACTGCATTTAGACAAACACTGGCTCTATGGCTTGGAAACAGGGATGAGCACCTCCCCCTAGAGTCGGACACGACTGGACTAAATGTCAAGGGGAACCTTTACCTTTACCTTTACCTGTTTACATAGAAAGATCATGCATGGAGAGATCTCTCTGTAAGAGTAAAAGACTCCAATCCATTACAACCCCCTTTCCAACAATCTGCCAGTTGTCAAAAGCCTGCTTAAAAAATAGCATTTGACTGTGAGAAGAGCAACAGCAGGGAAAAGCAACATAAACTCCTTTGGCAGGGAGTTCCAGAATTTGGAAGCAACCACCAAGAAGGCCCTCTCAAGTGTTCCTGTCAATTGTGCTTGTGATGGGAGTGAAGATCTACAAATCTAGACAGACTGATGCAGGATAATAGTTAACTTCAGATGTCACAGTCTTATAAAAAAAACACCAAGTACGTATTCTGCAACACTAAGAAATACCAAGAACCTTTCACTACAGAAACTGTGAAGGTTCCTGGAGGATTCCTAGAGCAGCATCTTGCTTTTTAGAGTGATTAAACTGCAGTACTGCCATCAAGGCTCTGCTCACAACCCGAGTTTGATCCTTACAGGTTCAAGTAGCCATCTGAAGGCAGAGTCAGCTTTCCATCCTTCCAAGATTGGTAAAATAAGTACGCAGTGGGGCAATGTGTAGCCTTCATACCTAAATTGTAAACCTGCCAGGGAATGCTTTAAGTATTATGGGGTCATGTTTAAGCAGCACATTTTTATTTTATTTTATTTTAAATATTGTTACTACCGGGTAAGGGCATTGAGGATCCTCAACATTGTGAAAACATCTCATTTTAAGAAGATACATTAAATATAGCTTTTAACTCTGCACAGAAATGTAAAACACATTCAATATTTTGAATATTCCTTAGTGCATTGGGAAAGGAGCATGTCTTCTTTGTTTACTGAAGAGCCCACATTCCTCCTCCTTCTGGTGTATAAATCTTGACAATCTTTCTGCCTAATTTTGGAAGGAAAGGGAAAAACATTTGCAATGAAAAGCACTTAAAATGATCATTTGGGATTTGAGACACTTCCACAAGGTTTGGCAAATGCTGTGATTTTGTCACAAAGTAATATGTTTTCTTTTCTCCCCCTGCCTTTTTTTAACTTATGAGGAAGGAATGCATAAAATATTGGTCCTGCAAGTGCTCTCAGATTCTGTCTCTCTCTCTCTCTGATGCTATTCCCCTCAGTTAACATCAAAAGTTTTTCATTCTGAAATCTCTCTCTCTCTCTCTCTCTCTCTCACACACACACACACACACACACACACACACTCACTCACTCACTATATATATATATATATATATATATATATATATATATATATATATATATATATATATGTTAAGGTAGAAGCCCATTTCATGATAAAGTGAGGCAGTAGGTCAGAGAGAAACCTGGAACTGTAAGGTACAAAAGATAAATTTTCTTAGGAGAATCAAAATTGAATGTAGGTTTGTTGTGATAAAGAAACTAAGGATCTGATGTTCATCTCCCCTTTGCCTTCCCTACTTCATCCATTTTTTTAAAAAAATAGTGGCTATTAACTTTAATTTCCAGAAAATGCCCTTTGGTAAATGGGTATTTATTTCTTTATTACAGTTCAAAGCCTTGTCGGTCACACAAATTCAGGGGACATCTTCTCATTAAGTGGGTAATGGATCTAGATAATCATCAGTTGTCAGTTCACTTTGTTTGGTGAAAGAGTGGCCATGCCAAATTTGCTAATGTTAATATGTGATACAAAAGTGACAAATATATGGCTATGATCTTTCAGAGCTTGGAAGTATCGTGTTACAAATATCAAGTTCCCTGCAAATAATTATTTTATCTATCTCTAATGAAGTTATAGATATATGACTGCAGTGTAATATTTTCACTGCTTTTGTGATTAGTTCATGGTATGCCCTTCTATAGTGGTCTACCTTCACTAAATGCTGTTTTGTCATTAAATAGTGGTGGATGAATATATTGTGGCTCAAGTTAGGGATGTGGAACTTTCTGTTTTTCACTCTTGTTAAGAAAAATGTGTTTTCCACATACAGTGATATTTCTTTGCAACAGTGTTCCAAATCACACCCCCCCAATCAAAGCTCATGGAACAGCTTGTAGAAATTCACAGTCATTTTTTTTCTGGAAGAAAAACCAAGCTGCACAGGTGTGACGATCACCCTAGTGGCCCCTGCTTGTTTCCCTCAAACACAGAGCTCACCAGGTACCTCAGCACTCCCTCTGACACACTGCCACCAGTTGATCTTTTTATCAACCTATTTTACTAAGAAAAGACGAAGGTCCATCCGGTGTTATTTCAACAGAACAAGTTTATTAATTAAAGACGGTAGCTGGAATAATTCATAAGCATATTCTTCAAGATTCATTAATAATTAATATTAACCTTCTATATTAATTATCACAGGATATACTCTAGCTAGTCACTCCTCAGACCCCAAACTATCTTTCTCTGATTCCATTCTGACTCCTCCAGACTGCTCCTATCTCTCACGCTCCGCCTTTTTACCATCTCTTTCGGCCCCACCTTTTAACCACATTAACATATAACATGAATAATGCATAACTTACAATGCATAACTTAGAGTGAACGCTACAACAGGATTATTAAAATTCCTTTGCACAAGGATATCTTTCCTGTATAGGACTGACCCCAAAAGAAATTAAGCTGTGCAGGATTTATTTCATTTCATGTCATTTTTATTCCCACTTTCTCCCGTAATGGGGATCCGATGATTTGGCAGTTCCCTGCACAGAACAAGAAATGAAAGACAGAAGGGAAGCGAGCAATGCGGACATTTCATTTTTGTAGAATGCTGGGGTATCGTAGTGGTGAATGAGATTCAGAAAACCACTGAGAAAAATAAAATGTATAATTCTTCATCATACCACTAATGGTAGCTCATGCTATGACTTGTGCTACTGCCTCATACTTTATTATGGACATCAAACCAGTATGTTTTGTACCAGAGGCCACTAACTGTAAGATCCAGATATGTTTAAAGTATTTTTAAAAAACATATTCTTACAGCTTTTGAGAAACAGAAGAGTAACATGTTAATTTTGTAGAAGAGTGTGACATTTTTATTAGACCACTAAAATATCAAACAATTTATACAAGCTTTTGTGGAATAACTTCTTCAGGTAAACACCAGTAACTTGTGAGTGATGTGGAAAAATGATAAATGTCCTGAAAATACATGGCAAAGATAGCCAGACTTTTCTTAAGGGCTAACAGCCAGAGAAAAGTATTAGCTGATTCCCCACAAGTATCTCCCAGTTGGTTCATTGAGGGATTTTTAAATTACTGGAAAGAGCTTCCTTTCTGTCTCTCGGTCCTTCTCTCTCTGGTTTGCCACATGAGAATTGATTTCAGCACAATGCAGGATAAGAATCATGGCTTTGAGAAGAATTAGGACTGCAATGAGCTAGTTTCTGATTCTGATTCTGATTCTGTTTGGCTCTGCTGGTTATCCAAAACTACTGACATGTGTTTTCTTGTTCTTGTACCATTTTTACATTTTTTAAGTTCTTCATTGTGATCTATGTCCACTGTGTTTTCTCAGAGCCAATTTTGGAACATTGTAGCGAGGCATTTTTTTTCTACTGCTGCTCCTTCTTTTTTTTACACAAATCCCATCCACATTCCTTTTTTTCTTTTTTCCCTTTTTATTATTAATTAAATTATTACTAATATATATATTCACACATGCATTCATATATTTTAAACCCTTCTTCCCTCCCACTCTCCCATTCTCATTCCCATGGTAAAGTCATTTCAAAATTCTTATAAGTCTTTTCAGGGAAAATTATAAATATCTTTCAAGTATATTACAATGGCCAATAATTTCTGTATACATCAGGGCCTCTCTTAATATCCATTCTATTCATGTAAACAATAAAAAGATGCCACTCAGTTGCAAAAGAGTCAAAGTGTTTTATCCCTTTAACTATATGCAATTTGGTGGTTATTTTTTTTTTATTTTATTTTTTTGCAGTGCTACCTGCCATACTCTTGAGTACCATGCTGCATTTGATAGTAGACATGGGGATGAATTTAAAAAATGAATCACAATACTTGGTTGAAAATTGCTGATTCATTAAATAATCATCCTTTCATATTCGTCAGTTCCAGAGACTCCAACAAATATGAAGGGATTAATATTGCCCTATTATGGCCTTCCCTTTCTGCCTATGGGCCTGTTGATCAGCTGATCAGCAGGCCGATAGGCAGGCAGGCAGCCCCCCAACCAGCCACCCCCATAGCCTATAGCCCACCTCCTTCCTCTCCCTCCCTCCCTTAGCTGTGCCACAATCTGCCACTGCCCAGCACTGCCATCATCCATTTCCAGCACCGTCACAGTCTCCAGTTGGCCTCCACAGCCATGGCCTGCCGAAAGGGACACTGGCTGCCCATTGCAAAGATGGCAGCTGCGGCTTCATTTAGGGTAGGGAAGCTGCAGCCTCCATCTTTGCAAAGGGCAACCTGGATTCCCTTAGCCTGCCTCAAGGGAATCCAGTTTGCTCTTTGCAAAGATGGAGGCTGCAACTTCCCTACTCTAAATGAAGCTGCAGCCACCGTCTTTGCAAAAGGCAGCCTGCATCCTTTTCTGCAGGCTGTGGCAGCAGAGGCCAGATGGAGACTGTGGTGGTGACAGCCTGGCGGCAGTGGTCCAGTGGCGGTGGCCTGAAGATGGTGGAGGTCCAGTGGCAGCAGCAGCGGTGAGGCAGCGATGGTGGTGCAGTAGAAGCCATCAAGGTAGGGAGGCAAAAGGGGCAGGGGGCAAGCTGCAGGGCTGGTGAGACAGCTTTGTTTTTAAGACAGCCTCAAATAAATTTGTGCTTCCTCGGTTCATGGGGGGACCTTTTTGAGTCGTCAACTTTGATGGATCATGAACCAGGACGATTTGCCAGAATGGTGAATTATCCCCATCTCTAATTGATACTCCCTGCATGTTTTTCCACCCTTTCGCTATGGTCTGTCTTGCTGCAGTCAAAAGATGGCCTATTAAGTTTTTTTTTGTAATGGATACATTTTCCTCCAGAAAAAGAGCTGTTTGTTGTTTAGTCGTTAAATCGTGTCTGACTCTTTGTGACCCCATGGACCAGAGCACGCCAGGCCCTCCTGTCTTCCACTGCCTCCCGGATTCAGGTCAAATTCATGTTGGTTGCTTCGGTGACACTGTCCAACCATCTCATCCTCTGTCGTCCCCTTCTCCTCTTGCCTTTACACTTTCCCATCATCAGGGTCTTTTCCAGGGAGTCTTCTCATGAGATGGCCAAAGTATTGGAGCCTCAGCTTCAGGATCTGTCCTTCCAGTGAGCACTCAGGGTTCATTTCCTTCAGAATTGATAGGTTTGTTCTCCTTGCAGTCCAGGGGACTCTCAGGAGTCTCATCCAGCACTACAATTCAAATATATCAATTCTTCGGTGCTCAGCCTTCTTTATGGTCCAGCTCTCACTTCTTTACATCATTACCAGAAAAACCATAGCTTTGACTATACAGACTGTGGTGTTTGCCTCTAGCTAGCCCTGGTCATTTTCCAACCACTGAGCACTTGAAGGCAAACCAAACTCCTCTTCACACGGTGCCATCAGTTCATCACTAAATCAACATACTTTTCTAAAGAAAGATGAAGGTCCATTCATCACTGTCTTTTAAATAAAACAGGTTTATTAATTACAGATGTTTTGATAATAATATGTATCTTCTTCTGGTTTCTAAATTAACAGTAACAATCTTCTATTTGATCTTACAGTTACTATACGCTCTTCTGACTAATCACACCTCAGATCTCCCAAATATCACTCTCTCACTCCACTCTCAACTCTCACTCTGAATCTGACTCAGACTGACTCTTCAGTCTCAGACTTTGCCCTTTTTACCTCTCTTGGCTCCGCCTCTCAAAAACATTAGCATTCAATATGAATAATGCATGACTATTTAACATAATAAGGGTGAACACCAGATACCTCCCCCCTTAAATATGTTTGTTTGGGAGGGGAAATGCATTTTTCCTCCCAAACAGGCACAATTGCATAAAACTTATAAGATATAAGAAGATATAAGAAGCTGATGATCAGAGCCACAATCAGCTCCAGGTCTTGTTTTTGCTGACTGTATAGAGCTTCTCCATCTTTGGCTGCAGAGAATCTGATTTCGGTATTGCCCATCTAGTGATGTCCATGTGTTGAGTCGCTTCTTGTGTTGTTGGAAAAGAGTGTTTGTGATTACCAGCTTGTTCTCCTGACAAAAGTCTATTAGCATTTGCCCTGCTTCATTTTGAACTCCAAGAACAAACTTTCCTGTTGTTCCTTTTATCTCTTGACTCTTTTCTTTAGCATTCCAGTCCCCAATAATGAGAAGAACATCTTTCTTTGGTATCAGTTCCAGAAGGTGTTGTAAGTCTTCATAGAATTGGTCATTTTCAGCCTCTTCAGCATGGGTGGCTGTTGCATAAACATGGATTACTGTGATGTTGAAAGGTGTGCCTTGGATTCGTATTAAAATAATTCTATCATTTTTGAGATTGTATCCTAGTACAGCTTTTCCCACTCTTTTGTTGAATATCAGGGCTACTCTATTCCTTCTACGGGATTCTCGCCCACAATAGTAGATATGATAATCATCTGAATTGAATTCGCCCATTCCCATTCTAGTTCACTGATGCCCAGGATGTCAATGTTTATTCTTGCCATCTCCTGTTTGATCATATCCAGCTTACCAAAATTCATAGATCTTACATTCCAGGTTCCTATGCAGTATTTTGTTTTGCAGCATTGGACTTTCCTTTCACTTCCAGGTGTGTCCACAGCTGAGTGTCCTTTCGGCTTTGGACCAACCACTTCATTAGCTCTTGAGCTACTTGTCCTTGTCCTCTGCTCTTCCTCAGTAGCATGTTGGATGCCTTCCGATCTGTGGGGCTCATCTTCATATCTTTATAAAGTGTCATATATTTTAGCCTTTTGTTTCTGTCCATGGAATTTTCTTGGAAAAGATACTTGAGTGGCTTGCCAATTCCTGCTCCAGATGGATCGTGTTTAGTTCAAACTCTCCACTATGACCTGTCCATTTGGGGTGACCCTGCACAGCATAGCCCATAGCTTCTCTGAATTACTCAAGCCTCTTCGCCACAACAAGGCAGCAATCCATGAAAGGCAGAAAAAGCGAAAGAAGTGCTATTTCTGGAGCTTTAATAATCAACTGATTTGTAATTTTATTTATTTCATTAAAGACTACTTCCCAAAATTGGTCTACCTTTTTGCAACACCACCAAAGATGTTGAAAGAATCCCTTACACTTAGAGCCTCTCCAATAAATTAGTGAAATTGCAGGGTTAATGTGTGAGATCCAAAGTGCGGTCAAATAACGGGGATGTAGACATTCTTCAGTATCGAGAGACTATGGTAACATGCTCTGAATAGACGTCTTGGAACAGTGTCTAGTGTGGCTAGATATGAGAAGGCCAATATAAAGGCCAATATGAGAGTGACAATCCCTTCCACACTGAAAACAAATATAATCTGTCCCCTCTCCAGCTCCCTGATTTTGCTGCTTTTGGGACTGCCTCTTTGCCATGGCCTGCTGAACAAGGCTCTCTTCAAATTGGGCCATGATGTACCACCTGCCTCCGGGCTGAATGCTCAGATGTCAAAGTTTCTCATCTGTTGAGGTTCATTCCTAAGGCCTTCAGATCCTGCTTGCAGATATCCTTGTATCTCAGCTGTGGTCTCCCTCTGGGGCACTTTCCCTGCACTAATTCTCCATACAGGAGATATTTTGGAATCCGACCAACATGCCCAGGTCAAAATAGATGTCACTATTTCAGTAATGTATATATGCTAAACTTCCAGCTCATTCTTAGGACTACTCTATTTGGAACTTTGTCCTGCCAGGTGATACCAAAAATATGTCAGAGACAATGCATATGGAACATGTTCAACTTCCTCTCCTGCCATTCACAAAAGGTCGAGGACTCACTGCAGTACAGGAGTGTACGCAGGACACAGGCTCTATAGACCTGGATCTTGGAGTCAAATACCATTTTTGGAGTATTTTCAATGCAATCTCCCTGGCTGTAATAGAGATGCTTTTATATGAGAATTTTGTAAATATTCCTGACCATTTCTCTTCATTGATTTTAAGATTCCAATCATATTCCAATATCTCCCAGAACCCCTTTAATTATCCTAGATCTACCTCAATCAGGAATGAATAAAGTGTTGATATTACTCCTTTATTTGTTTCAGCTAGAGGAGGAGGATTTTCAAAAAGAATGAGGCACCTTGTAGCCTGTTTCACAATGTTGGCCTATCTAATAAAATTACTTAGCCACAATATGCCCAACTCTCTGAAATAGTCCCTCCAAAAAACCCTAGAAAGGGGTTTTTGATTGGTATAAAACCCTATCCACATTCTTCATTGTTCATGTCCAGTGCATTATGACAGACATACTTCAGTTCCTTTTTATTCACCAGAGCACAAGCATTTTGGAATGTTTGAAGAATTCTGTGAAGTTTTTTTCTTTGCAAACTTTAAATTCCCCATATCTTTTCCAATCCCATGGGATTTTTAAGGAGAAAGATGGGATATATATACCCTCTAAGGTCCTCTTTGAAAAATCTTCTTCCTACAGTGGTAGCATAGAACTGACCAGTCAACACACCTTAAGAAAGTTTAATTTCTCTTTAAATCCCATCCACAATCTTCATTTTGCCTGTCTTGTGCACGATGGCAGATGTACTTCAGTTCCTTTTTATTTACCACAGCACAAATATCTAGGAATGCTTTGTACCACAGAGATCCCCAGTTAAGGATGGGGAAAGAATGCCCTTAAGCTTGGCATTATTTTGATTTTGTTTGTTTCTTTGTTGTTGTTGTTGTTGTTGTTGTTGTTGTTTAATGCTAATAGATTTCCCAAAGCCAGGGAAGGGGAAAGACTCTACAACAGATATCCATCTGTTCAGTAAATAGGGTTTCCTTCACGGATGGATGAAAAAGGAGTAGGTGGTGGCAGCTACTAATTCCCGATAATATATTAATATGTTCTCTGTCAGCTTTTCATAAAGGCTTGCTGGGGAATAAGCTTGACAGTTCATATCATAATTGATTAGACTACCAACCCAATCTTATACATGTCTACACAGATGTAAGTCCCACTGTGTTCAGGCTTACTCCCAGATAATCATATATAGGATTACAGCCTAAAGGAACAGTATGTGTATAACAGTGTGTGTGTGTGTGTGTGTGTACATATACAATGGTTTGGACTTATATATACATAAATATAAGTCCAAACCATTCCAGGACTGTTCATGAATACTGAGCAATTATATATCAGTTTTAAGCACATAATTTCCAAAAGTCCAATATACTTGTCATGCATTAGCTATCTACAATAATATAAAAATGTGTATGGGTGTGTTATAGCTCCAAGACACCTACAATTTCAAGTAGCTCCTCAGGGTACTCTGAAGATACATCTTTCAGTTAGTTCTTTTTAAAAAGAGATTAATTATCTTTTAATTAAAATATATAGCCTACAGTACCACCTTGAGTCATTAAGCAGACACCAGGCTTCTCACCAGTAGATATCTCCTGACAGCAGGGAGCCTTAAGACACATCCAAATATGTGCAGCTGGTTTTCAATGGGGCTAAAATGAGTTAATGCAAGCTTTCATTCTCAGCCTGCTGGAATCTCAGAGGTCCCTCTTCTGTGTAACCCAGCTGGCCATGAATTTTGCTGCTTCCTAACCCCAGGTATATGTGTAAAGAGAAAGCAAAAGACTGTGGACAAGAATGAGAATGAGAATTAATTCTGGCTGATATGTGGAGATATGAAAGTTACAAGAGAGAAAGACTGAATGAGAATAATATCCATGCTGTTTGATGCCTATCTAATAGTATTAGCTGGCCTAGATTACCAATTCTCATATAAAAAAAATAGAAAGATTTTATCTGTGCCACATAGTTATATCCATTTCATACCAGTGTTAATTGTTACAGATCCAAAAGAGAGAGAAAAAACAAGGATTACATCAGTTTAATGTTGAAGACTAGCCAAGTCTTGGCCTAGCCAAGAATTTTAAGTACGAAACCAAACTGTAAATTTCAGGATTCTGTAGGATGAGACCATGGAGGTTAAATTGGTATAAAAGTGATATAACTATGTATTGCAAATATACTTCATGACTGTAGGAGTTGCCTGTCCAACCCAGATTTAAGGAGAGGAGATGAAAGTGGTGGGTTTAACTAGGGCCACAATTAAGTCATTAACTGTCAAAATCCCGCAGAGGGGCATTTTCTTACCCCTGCTCCATCAGGAGAATCCCAGGTCCCAGGTCTGTGCTGTCATGTTGACTGTCCATTCTCAGCTAGCTAACACTCATATGATCCTTCCAGTCCCCAGTCACCCAGGCCTTGACTATTGGGGGCCTCTGGCCATAGGTGGCCACCTGTTCACCCCCCATCATGGAAACTGCATTTTGGAATCCATGATGCCGAGATGTCAGTTGCAGTAACACCCCCGATTGACTCTTGGAATTCACCACTACTTTGTTCCCCCTCCACACTACCCACCAGTATGACCTATCTATAAAAGCAACACTACTCCCAATCTGTCCTATCCTGTCCCCATGGGTAATCTGTGTGGGATAGGCAAAAAATTGCTAACACACCTTTTGTTCAATAAGCCAATCAGAAGTTATGAGTCAAAATTCCTATCCAGCACCAAAGTGACTAGCTAGTCTTGCACTGGACTCTGAAAGCAGGCAGGTGGTTTGCCATGCCCGCAAGAGGCCCAATGCAAGGTGGGATGGCCTAATAAAGCTCTCCCCTTCCCACCCCCTCATGCAATCCTGGGATGTCAATCGGTGACCCCGGGGTGCTTGTCACCTCATCTGCCGACCCGACTGCCCCTCATTTGCAGGTGCTCTCACAACTCCTAACCCTAAACCACAGGCACACTTGCATGAACAAATAAAGAGGAGGGAAGATAAAATTATATTTTTAAAAGAAGTGGGGATCTTTAGAGTGGAGAAGCAGGACAATTAGTGGAAAAACTAGGAGAAGGGAGAGGGAACTGGAGTCAAGTTAAAAAATAACTTTTGGAGAGGAAAAAATAATTATTTTTTTAAAATGAAGAGAAACAGGATGCAGGTGTGTGTAGGAAAAAATATCCCAAAAACAACACAGTCCCAATACAGTCTCTACTCTTGACGCCACCCCCCATCCCTTCAAATGCACTAAGTAACAGAAACTTTGAAAAGGAATTTAAAAAAAATAAGGAAAGGTGAGCCACTGAGGCTGGGGAAAGGGAGGGAGGGTAAAATAACCTACAGATCACAGAGAGAGAAATCACCCACCTTGCCCTAACACACACCTCCAAAAATCCCCAAAGCCCATCTATATGAAATAGTAAAATAAAGCTTTGCACACTGCAACTGTGAATAACTGCTTCCTGGCTACTCAAAGAGCACACAGACAGCACTTATGACAATGGGGGGACAACATGAATTAAAATAGGAACATTTGTGATGGGCTTTTTTCACAATAAATTCCACACCACCTGATGCTGCTAGTTACCATCTCAGAGAAAACTCATTTGCACAGGCTGTGTATATGCATGTTTTCCCAAGGGGGTAAGCCACAACTTCCAAGAAGGCTGGTTTTATTTGGGAAACAAAAATCAAAGCTCAGCCCAAATTTTCAAAACAACACAGCTTTTTGTTGTTATTCAACTTGAAAAAATTGTTATGTTGCTCTTCCAATACTGTGCAAATGTTTAGGGCAGCTAAATTAGGCAAGACTTTTATAATAAGACAAAGATTTCTTTCCTACCATTTACATTCTGATCCACAGCTCAAAAAAAGTCACCTTATTTAGATTTAAAGCACAGCCAGAATGTCATCTGGGATATGATATCAATGGGGCAATGTCAACTTAATTTCAAATATTTGGAATTCAGGATTATGGAATATAATTTGTTATGATTTATGTTACAACAGTAGCTGAGTTTTTGCAAGCTCTCACAGCTTCATACCACCATTCATATTATACAAGGATGGTTCCCATAGTTACCTTTGCATTTCCACAAACACACACAACATGGGAGGAAAAAAAGCAAGATGCTTTAATGAACATATACTGCTCTTATGCAATATGAATATATTTTAGTTATTGCATAATTATAGCTCTTGAAAAACAAAAAAAACTATTAGTGCATAATGTCATCAAGAGCATTTGCTCGTCACAATTAGCATGTCTGCATCATGTCATGACTGAATTTGCTGTGTGTTTCTTTTTCTCTTCCAGTTTTGGCATCATAAATTATATTTCCCTTTCCCTTTCTAATTGCAAATTCTTTTTTTAATGTTTCTGTCTGTTTGTCACCCCATTAGGGCAACACACTATTCTGGTTGGTTTACAACCAGATAAAAACACTGTTTTCATATATTAAATAAAACAAATGGACAAAGTCACAAAAACTCCAAGAGGCATGAATTGCAAAATAAAATGCAGAGCATGAGACATACAAACAGACAAAACAAGCAGGAAGAACATGTCAGGTAGGGTTGCAAAAAAAGAGAGGCCTCTCTATGACACAGTGTTTTCAAAAGCCGTTTAAAGGTGGGGAGGGAGAGAGGGAGCCACGCACAACTCTACTGGGAGTTGGTTCCAAAGTGTTGCTGCCACTGCAAAGAAAGCTGTACTTCTAGTGCATGATTTCCTGTTCTCCTTCAACTTTTGGGAAAAGACACTCTGACAGGTAACATGATCCCACGTCATGAAGGGCTTTGTAAGTGATGTGCCAAGTAGCCAGTGTAAATATTTTTACTGGTCTCATTTATACTGGCCTGGGATAATCATAAAGGTTTCCTCATCTAATCTGTTGCATCCACTTGGATAGTGAAGAGAACATTGTCTTTGATAATTTTTTTTCCAACCACACATTGACAATTGCTGCTAAATGTGTAGGAAACTGGAAAGCCCAGCTGATCAAAATCTGTAAGCCTTGTTTCTACCACATTGCTAGGAGGTAACTTCTGCCCTGACATACTTTTAAATATTATTTCTCCTCCTCCATTCCCAGCAAAAAAATTTCACTGCTCAGCAGTGTCCAGATAATGCCTTGGGTTCCCCCTTTAAGGAACTGCGGAGTGTGTGGAGAAAAACATTGTTTCTTTTTTCTTTTGGAGGGGAAATGATTAAGCACTCCACCATTATCACTAGAGATCTCACCCCTTTTACTGTTAGCTACATCAGAAATGACTTGTGAGGAGTTTTGTAAAGGCTCTTCAGCATTGCTGGAACTTGTAGAAGGCTCATGACCAGACCAGGGGAAGTATTCAGTTTGTTATATTGGGGGACTTTAACATCCATGCAGAAACCAGTTTATCAGGAGCAGCTCAGAGCTTCATGTCTTCCATGACAATCATGGGTCCTCCCAACTGGTATTTGACTCCACTCATTTTGCAGGACACATTCTTGATGTGGCTTTCTGACCTGGGCATGATGGTGGTGAGACATTTGTAGAGGAATTCTCTGTAGTCCTGTTGTTGTGGTCAGATACTAGCTGGTGAGGTTTAGAATTACTACAACTCTTAACCTCTGCAGGCATAGGGGACCCATTAGCATGGGCTATCCTGAGGCCGGGGCATCTTCAAGGTGAAGATCAGACATACCCGGGTCTTGCTCCTGGGACATACCAATCGCTACCCAGCTGGAAAGACCCCAAGAGGGAAGTGAAGATGTCTTTCAGGAAAGGAAGACATTGAGCAATCGGTGGCAGCAATTTGAGTCTGGATGATCAGTGAGAACCAAGATATCCAGCTCAGAAGCAAACATTGCAAACATCAACTGGGAAAGGGCCATCTTGGCAGAAAGCCTGGAACACCCCAAGGCAGAATGTGAGCGAGGATGAAAGAAACCTGAAAATATACTTCAATCAAAATTGACAAAAGAGGACCAGAAACAGTAAGCTAAAACAGTTACTGGATTTATGGAAGTTCTGAAGTTAAAAACAACCCGAAAGCAAAGAAAGGTAGGAGGGGAGGGGCACATGAATATTGGATGAAAATAAATGAAACAGCTTGAAGCAGGCCCTCTGTTTCCCTAGCTACAAAAGGGGAAGGGAGGTGATTTCTTAGAATAATCTATAAAGACATAGCACTCTTGCTATCTCTATAACATCTTTGGAGAAAGGTTTCAAGGTGAGAAGTTTCCTTTTTTTTAATTCTATGTATCCTCCCACCACTTCTACCCCACATCCCCCACCTCTATCCTACCTTGTGTGAGAGTGAAGGACTATGTTGAACTATAATCAGAGCTGACAGAAAAAGGGGAGATTATTCAAGGCTGGAATAAAAAGGCATATTTGTGAATTATTGCTGAAGGAGAAATAGGACAGAAAAACTATTGATAACAGGCATTGCTGAGATGAGGCTCTGGAAATGTGACTAACTCATTAAGTATGGGTAATTTGTGGACTATTTTACTTTGACTGTCGGAGTTGTACGAATCAAAGGGAAGGAAGAGATAACAGAAAGTGAGGAAGAAAGGAATGTAAACATGGGATATAGAAAAAAGAAAAGAAAAACAGAATAACATTGACATCTACTGGATTTTCAAGAGTATACTGAAGAAAGAAGAAAACATACAAAGACTATTAACTGAATTTCCATTCCTATTTTAATAAAATATACAGATATTGAGACAAAATTACTGTGAAAGTACTAGGTAAAACACCCAAAGGATCTCCTGCAACCAATACATCTTTGGCCAAATTAATGAGTCAAGAATCTTTGAGAGATTGGCAGAAAAACCTCCAACAAAGCCTTGAAGCTCTAATACACAAGTAATTGCAGGAAATTTTCATGCAACTTTCTTGACAAATTAAAGAACTTGGGAACCAGATGATAGAGTCAAAACAATAGGTGGAAAAAACACAGGTGGAAAAGAAAAGTCACAAAGGTATCGCAAACTGTCAAAAAACAGAGGATAAGTTAGAATAACTAGCTAAAGAATTAAAAGAGAATTGTACAAGAGAAGACACAGAGAAAACAGGATGAGGACATACTATTGAATATGGAAATGGATAAAGCAACATATTTACTTAGACTCCAGAATATACATGAACAGAAAGAAGAAGACATAATAACTGTGTATTGGAAGCACTCATACCAGTTCTAGAACTACAACAGTGGAAATGAGACAAAATATAGACAAAGCATGGAGAGTTTCCTCAGCTTACACAAAGAGGCACAATTTATCCAGAGTGATACATGTTAAAATTTTAACAACCACCTTTAGAAATGCAATTATGAAATCTACTCAAGGAAAGAACTTGGAGATAAAAGAAAAAGAATTTAAGATCTTGAAGCACGTTATGTGGAAAATATGGCAAAACAGAAAAAAATGAACATCTGGCAAATGATCTCAGACAAAATGTGATAATATATAGGTGGCTAACTCCAGGAGGGCTTGCTTTCCAATTCCAGACCCAAAAATACTTTATAAATACCCCAAAGAAAGCAGATGAAATTTTTGAGAAAAAAGGGAAAGAATCAGAAAAGAAGGAGAAGAAAGAGAAACAGCCAGAGAAGAGGGAAAAAAAGAGAAAGTTCTGAATTAGAAGAGTCAGAATCAGAAGAAGAAACAGCCTTAGCAAAATCACAACTTAGGGGAAAGCTGCTTTATTCTATGGCCTTTTGAACATGTAAAACTGTTTCTTTAGGAAAGTCTCTTGACCAGCTTTGGCTGCCGTATACCACCGCTTCCACCATGTCAGGACCGAATCTCCCTAAGGAGCATGGATCCTTTGGTCAGGGAATTCCTCAGCCACAAATCTACCACCTGTATTCCGGGGTAAGTCCTTAACCTCCAGCAGTGCATAGCCTTTGTGCCTAGAATAAGCCTGACCTTAAAAGTACATTTTACTTTTACTCAGTACTTTGCAAGTACAGACACATGGTCTTTGTAGTTTCTTATAACTCACAATAGCTCAGTTAATTAGGACTTCTCTGATAGCTAGTCAATGGTTGTTAGCACTCCTCTGGAATTAGCCAAACCCTGCTGATCCAAGAGGCAATCTTTGGTGAAGATTTGTATAATTAATTTTTTATTAAGAAAATATATAGTTTCACAGAAACTGTTTTTGCTCAAGCATAGCATAAAGAACATCTTCAAAATACACAGTTAAATACAACAACTAATTCCCCTTAAGAATAACAAACACTAAACTGGGCTAAGGTGGGCTAGCCCCACCTCCTTCTTTCCCTTACTTACATTCTCTTTCTCCTCCAAGCCACATACTCAAACCATCAATCCATCATGGATCTCAAATAGAACAGAATCTCTCCCACATTACCCATTGTCCATTTTCTACATTCTGCGGACCTCCTTCTTATTGATCTTAAACCAATCAACTCAAAGAGGCATAACTGTCCATTCCACCCCTAATTCTCATGAAGATGCAGGTGGTTTATCTCAAATTTCTCTCTTTCCCATTGACTACAATTCCCACGTTCCTTCAATCTCTGATTACAAGTCCCATTCTCCTTCAATCTCATGACAGACTTAACTGGGTTAGTGATTAACACCAATGTCAATAAAGTATTTAACTACTGTTAATTGTAACAAGTGTATCAGTTGCTTATTCATTGGTGAAACGATGTAGCATTTTTACAGTGCATGGGTTTATAATTCATTTGCAATGTTATATTTAAGCTAGTATCTTGTTCCTCTTCATGTAGTGTAACCTCTCCAGAGGTCCTGATGATTTCTAGCTTGCAGTTGTACAAGCCACAGAGTATACTGTTGCTTCAAAAAAGACATATCATTTGCACAAAGGGTTGCTGGCTTTCCTTTTGTGCAAGTAGTGGTACAACAAGACTGTTGTCAGAACAGACTGTCTCTCCATGTGTTTGCATAAAACAGGCTACAAGCCTTAATTTTTAAGATGGTTTTACACTGAGGGCACTTGAAGACACAAACAGTAGGTTTAATATTAATATATAATTGTTACCATTTTCTAATTGCTGTCATGATTATTAATTTTTAATTTTTAAACTTTATTGCCATTTAAAAAGAACTATCAAAGTAAGTATATAATTATCACAATGTAAGCACATAACCAAGATAACTTTCTATTATCTCGTATGCAAAATAGTAAGTCTTTAACATCTTTCCTTCTTTATTTTCCACCAGACATTTTTCTTCACAATCTTAATAATACCTTTCTTCCTTCTTATTTTATATCTATGTTAACAATCTACTTTACCTTGTTTTTACCTCTACCAATGCTGAGAGCAGTTCTGCATCTAAATTTATGCCTGAGTCACTTGGTACAAGTTTGGAATCTTTCTTCCATTTCTTTTTAAGATAACTATTTACTTTCCCCCACTGAGATTCGTGCTCCATTCTACTTTTTCCTTCCAATGAGTCTTTAAATTTATCCATTAATATTAATTCCTGTAATTTTATTAAACAGTCCTTCACCAAAGGTTCCTCCTTGTCTTTCCATTGTTTTGCCACTTGAATTCTGGTTGCTCCTAATATGTATAAACACATTTTAGTCTCTTGTTTAGAGGTTAACTTTATCATGTTTAGCAAATATGTTTTGGGTTTCATTCCCATCATTACAATTGCTGTTACAATTAGAGGCTTGCCTAGGTCCATCTAGGTTTTCATGGCTGGACTGAACTTTGAATCAGAGATTTCTTGGGGTACAATTTAAACTCTTGGTTACACTGTCAGCTAAAAAGAAACTGATATTACAAAGTCTGCAGCCATTTCTATCATTTCCTCTCAGCTCAGAATCAATAATATTTCAAATGTCCAATATACATGCTTCCATTTGTGCCAGGTAAACCACAGGTATATCCTACCAAACAGGACTTCTATTTAAACCAGAGGACTAACATTGATTGCAATTCCCAAGGGACAGATTAGTTATCTTGGCCTCTTTAATCCTGAACTACATCCCTGGCTTTGTTCTGCACAGCACAATTTCACTGCATGTTTCAATGCCATCTGAAACCGTGATGTTGCCTGCCTGCTTAGCTAATATTGTGCAAGCACTGAGGCCCTGCTGTGTTTTTGTTGACCCTTCCTCATCTTGGCCACACTTCTGATCCTGATTGATCGCTCATGTTAGTATCTATGATTGCTGCCCATCTGTGGTTTTTCTGCAGTCATGTTGTACAGAACACACTAGAGAGAATAAAATTCACAAAGAGAGGAGGCCAATACTGAGAATGCCACATCACATCCTCACCCTTCCTTAGATCTGCCTCTGCAAGCATTGTCTTTGAATCTAATTGGATCAATGGAATATTTTCCCCTCTCACTTTCTGCTACACTCCTTAAAAATGAAACTATTGCCAGCATATTTCTAGTTCCTCTCTGTGTCTTTCCTCTACTAAGCTTTCTTAGTGTTGCCTCAACATTGCAATAGAATGGTGCCTGGCAAATGTGCACAGTTAAGTCCTGATATAATGCTGAAAGTTATTTATGGATGACAACTTCTTAAGGATATATTTGTGTTTCAAAGTCTAGCATTGTTCTGAAGCTGCAAATTATAAAAGAATCATCTTTACCAGAAATCAAGTATAGACTTTGTTGTTGTTTCTGTTTGCTGTAAAAAGGGATATATAGCCAATCTATGTGCTACTTTCTTATAATTATCAAGTGCAAGAAAAAAAAAGAAGCCATAATGAACCTTAAAGAGCATGGTTACCCATAAGAAGCGCTACATTTACAAATGATAATAGTAGGCTGCTGTATCAACTCTCACATTGAAATAACTGTAGATTAAAATCTTCTTTAAGATTGGCTAGTCTGAGCATTAAGAGATTTGAAATCAGAATGTCCTAATTGAGGCATGAAAAGTTATTCCAAAAATTCCATGGATCATCCTGGATTATCATAGGCCTGACTCATGAGAAAGGCCATATGCTTGACCTAATATTCCCAATGGAACAGGGGGATGGTGGTCCAGATGTGTTGGGTTTATGTTTGACCCTTTTGTCATGGTTGGAACATTTCCTGGTAAAGTTTAGACTCTCAGCTGCTACTACCTTTGCAGGGGATGGGGGATCAATTAAAATGATCCACCCCCAGAGACTTATGGATCCTGAAGGATTCCTGAATGTTCTAGGAGAGTTTCTAGCTGATATGGTCGGGGTTCCTCTCGAAGCCCAGGTCACTTTGTGGTACAAGGCGATGGCCCGGAAAGTTGACACGATCGCACCTAGGCACCCTCTCCCAGCCCACAGAGACTATATGGCTCCATGGTACACAGAGCAGCTTCTGGCTATCAAGCAGTTGGGGAGACGGCTTGAGCACAGATGGAGGAAATATTGCTGTGACTATGACCAAACACAGCTTAGAGCCCATACTCTGTGGCGATATGGCTGGCGGAACATCAGCATTTCTCCAGTCATATTGCTTCCTCAGAGTGTCATCCAGGAGAGCTATGTTGAATGGTCCTTCTTAAGCCTAATGGTCCAGTGGAGGTCCTGGAACACTCAGTGGCTCGCTGTAACCAATTTGTTACACACTTTGAGGGGGAAATTGCTCATATTCACAAAGAGTTGGACTCCACTGTTGATGCAGAGCCTATGGCTCTGTCCAGTGCTCCGGACTAATGTCATAATTTATTGAATGAGTTTCATTTGTTATGACCCAAGGATGTGGACAGGGTGCTTGGATCAGTTTGCACCACCACTACGCAACTCGACCCTTGCCCATCATGGCTAATAAAGGAGTCTGCCAGGGGGATTCACACTCCTTGTTAAGAGAGGGAGTGGTCCCCACCCCATTAAAGGAGGCAGTGATTCGCCCACTCCTAAAAAAGCCTGATCTGGACCCAGGTCTAGTGATCAACTATTGACCAGTGGCTAACCTCCCTTTTATGGGCAAGGTGTTGAAACATGTGGTGGCAGAGCAGCTCCAGGCTCTCCTGGATGAAATGGATTATCTAGATCAATTTCAATTGGGTTTCAGGCTGAGTTATGGGATGGAAACTACCTTGGTCACCCTGTTTGACAACCTTTCCTGGGAGAGAGACAGGGGGTATGCATCCCTTTTGATTCTCCTGGACCTCTCAGCGGCTTTCAACACCATCAAACATGGGGTCCTTCTGGGCTGGGCTGGGGATGGGAGGTACCATTTTATGGTGGTTCCGCCCCTACCTGGCTGATTTTTAAATTTTTCTTTCTTTTATGAGAGTTTTGTTGGTTTTTATTGCTGACCTAGCCAAGGCTAGATTGCCAGCAGAAGATGGGGGAGCAAAAGCAGTCGGCAACTGTGGACAGAATCTTGGAAGTGGCTTCGGGATTTTTCGAGCAAGCCAAGCAGAAAATTAGGGAAAGAGATTCCCTTATAGAAAATCTGTACCATGAAAACATACTTCTAAAACGTTTTTTAAGCACAGAACCTGGCTTGATGCAAAAGTTTTTCCAAGCTCAGCAGGGTTCCTTTGGGGATTACTGCAACGAGACGCTCCAAACAATTGGGAGCGATCCTGAGATGCAAGATGCTGGTGTGGAAAGAGTTAACGAGGCCCAGTGGAATTCTAATGAGCATTCCAGAGAAGACAGCGATTCATCGCCCGTCCAAACAGAGGATTCACAGGCCCTGGAGCCGCGCGCAGAGAAAGGAATGCAGGAGAAAGTTTGCCGAGAAGCTGTCTCCTTGAGGGAATTAACATCGGACGACGCAAGGGAAAACTGCAGTGCTCCAGAGAATTTCGGTGCATTGGGATTCAGCTCAGCACCAACCTCAGCTCTTTTCCAGAGCACAGGACAGGTGAGAAGTTCTGAAATAATTCGGGATGAGACTATGGGTTTGCCAGAAGGAGGAGAGCAAGGGATTTTCCAAAGCAATAAAGAAATTGCTGGGACTGAGAGCCCTCACATCAGCTTAGATGTAATAGAGACTCAGCTTAATTCTTCGCTAGGACTTGTGTCAGCAGATTTTGATGCATGTCAGATTTCAAACAACCCCCCTTCTCTTAGCCCAGAGGGAACAGCGAAATCAGACACTGGAAGTTTGGCAGGGACCCCGTGTACTTCATGGCAGTTAGGGAGTAACGAGTGTTACCAAGGGGGTGGCCTATTCAGGGTAACGGAACAGTCAGCTGAGAAGGCTGGAGGAGTGAAGGTTTTCTCAGAGTCATCGCCAAGTGCCTTAGTAGTTGATAGTGGAGCGGTTTTGCAACATGGACTTTCACATTGTTTCAATAGTACAAGTGAATATGGAACTGATCCTGTAAACTTGATTAAAGATAGAAAGCTGCATTTGAACCTGTCAGATTGTGGGACTGTTTCTAACACAGCCAATGTAGGGGGAAGCGCTAACTTTTTGGGATTACAAAGTACTGATGTTTCTCCAGAGACTGAAATCATATCTGGAAACTTTGGCCCAGTACCACAGTTAATCTTCCCAGAAAGATCTTTAAAAAGAAAGGCAGAGGTTTGGGACCATTCTTATTTTCAACAGCCTATTTTCCAAGGAAGTGGTGAGAATGCTGATACTGTTTCTGAGGCTATGCAGAGTACTCCCGAGGGAACTTGGATGCAACAGCGGCCTCTTGTGACCAAACCTGATAGCACAGCTAATTCAGCAATACAGGTATCCAGGGGTGAAGGCATTGATCAATTTAGCCCAGGACAGATATTGGAGCCTGTGTTAGCTAATCACCAAAACGTCTTCTCGAATTCACCGGGAGAAACTAATGTGGTGAAACATTTTATTACAGTCAATGTTGAGACATTGGTAGAAATTGTTGCAAACACTGAATACATTTCTGTGATTGGAATAAAAGGAGGGCTTTATCAGATTTTAATTAAAGAGGAACATCGCCCTTATACATCATTTACTTGCCCTCAGGGAATTTACCAACTCAGAAAACTAGCACCTGGAATGAAAAATACCTATGTTACTTTTCAGAAATTGGTTGATGAATTGTTTGGTGATTTATATTATGTGATTGGCTATGTAGGCAACCTTGTAATTTACAGCCCTGATCCAATTCAAGCAGACCAAAATGCTTTGACATTCTTAGAGAAGCAGAGACATCGAAGCCCAAGATTAACGCAGTGGTATTTCAGATTGCAAAAATATGATATTGATATTGAACATCTACCTGGAAAGGGGGCCTTAATTGCTCACTGGTTATCTCGAATGTTTAGTGCAGATGCAAGGGGAGAAAATGGCTAGAATTGATAAAGCTCTGATGTTTAATTTTCTTGGTATTCTGTATGACAATGTTCCTGAGCATACATAGAGTGTTTTATCCATTATTACTTCATATCAGTATATTGGGTTGTCAAGTTATTATGATGTTAACCCTGGTTTCATTATTTTACTGTTTGATGACTAGAGTATTATCTGAGCATATGCAGAGTGATGTATTTGATTAAGTATACTAACATGTTTGTTCTTCTGTTTTTCAGACTAGTAGAAGTGTCTAACGCAAATTTCTCTCATGTATGGTAAATACTGTAATTATAATAGTTCTCATGTATCAATTGTTTTGCTATTTTAGAATCATATTTGAAATGTATTACTTTACGCTCATGTTAATATCTTTCTCTATTTTGTTACTGCTTAATTATGGCATCTCATCTTATTCAGTTATCAAAATTAAAACTTAAATTGTTTGAGAATTTTGTTAATCTTCCGGAGGCTTGTGATGAGATGGGTTTTTGAGTTAAAATCTTTTAAAGGCATATGGGTTTTGTAATTAAGAAATAAGCCAGAGAGGTTCCATCTTGTTTCTTTGTATAAAGTATCTTTGCTATGCTGACAAGTTGTTTTCCAGGCGAGCGAGAGAATGTTATTCTGAAAGCCTGAGAAAGGACTCTGTGTGATTAGATAGATGGGAATTGTTGTGACTCTTTGAGAAACCACCATAACCCAAATAACATCTGGTGCGTATGAGAAAGAAGTCATGTGGTGCAACAGGA
Organism: Pogona vitticeps; assembly: GCF_051106095.1. Classification (NCBI taxonomy): domain Eukaryota; kingdom Metazoa; phylum Chordata; class Lepidosauria; order Squamata; family Agamidae; genus Pogona; species Pogona vitticeps. The sequence continues at coordinate 127,549,613 of NC_135785.1, forward strand.
CTGTTTGCCTAGTAACGAACTCTGATTGGATGACATCGTGGGAAGGTGCATTAAGCCCTTGCCAGTTACTCTTGAAAAAGGAACCTTTTCTCTATGGACTAGGTCTTTCCAAGACCGACCTTTCAGTGATTCGTGACCTACTCTTCAGCCATTTGGGACTCACCCTAATGTCTTTCGAGACAGGCTGGTGGCCTACCTACATGGACTGGTTCCTATGCTTTGCTGGATTACTTTTGGACTTATGGGATTTTTCCTAAGGACTGTGCATGGACTATTTTCTATGGACTGTTCTATGGTATATTCTTTATGGACTTCTTTTCTTGGAATACTCCATATGGACTATGCTCTTGTAATTTTGTAAGGACTATGGTATATTTACTGGATTTTTCTTTTCTAAGGACTATGGGACATATAAGGGATTTTTACTTTTGTTTAGGGGTTTTTATTCTATAGGATCACTGAGGACTATAGCCTCTTTATAACCTACTTGGATTATTTTGTTTTTACTAATGATTTCCTAGACTGGAACTGTTTTGATTCTTTTTAATGTCTTTTTGTGTTTTTATAAGGTTTTTGAACTCTTTTATATTTTTCATGTTTCTTTGCCTCACTACATCTGTGTAACTAAACAGCACAATGCTAGTTTATTTGTTTATGGTTTAATTTGGCTTCGAATACCTAGTAACATGCTTTTTCTTTAATAAAATAAAGATTATAAAACTCATTTGGTTTCCTGAACAGTACACTTGTCATAGGGTCATCTGAGAGTGCTGCCTCGGCCTAGCTTACTTAGAGTCCTGTCAGTGGTGCAAGTTAAGTCTAAGGACTACAAAGCCCACTTGACCTTTTCACAATAATATCTCAGAGTACCAGGGTGTTCTTATGTGGGCAGACCTGCGAGAAGGAGTGTTGTATCATGGCTAGCTGAATTTGGACTCTTCAGCCCATTTTAGCATGTGCAAACTCCTGATTGCTCTCTGTCCAAACAAACACGTGTGTTTTCGAACCCGTGTTTGCGACAGCCAATACCCTTTATTGTGTTGTCATCCCTAATGGTATTCACTCATAACTCAATTACTAAAACAAATAATATCAGGGAATGGGGGCAACCTTGTCTAGAGACATTTTTTTTTCCTATACCATCATTTACTAGAATGGATGCATATTCTTCTGATTATAATTATCTTATTGTGGTGTTAAATAATGCAACCCCATTTTTTCTACGAATAGTCTTAATGTTCGCTATTCCACACAGTCACATGCTTTAAAAATGTTATTGTCCCCACTTTTCTTTTATGTTCGGTTATTGTATATACCACATTCATTACTCTCTGGTTAGATCAGCCATTTGTCTCCCTCCTATAAATCCACACCAATCTTTTTAATTTATTTATTTTTATTAATTTTATTAGATTTATACCCCACCCATCTACACCGATGGTCTACTCTAAAATACACTTAGATATAAATTCATTCATTCTTTTTGCTAATATTGCAATAAATATTTTAGCATACTGATTTATTAAAGAACTAGATCTATAAGCCCCTAAATCTGAATAATCTATATTATGCTTTGTGATTAGTATAATTAATAATTTTATTTATTTATTTATTTATTTGATTTATATCCCGCTCATCTGGTAAGTCAGTACCACTCTGAGCAGCTAACACAGAAAAGTATACAATTATAATAACATAAATCCAAAATATCGATTGACAAAACATAATAAATCATAAATAATAAATAGAAAAGGAAGAAAGAAATAATTTAAATTAGATTAGATGCTGGCAGGAGGGAAGGCCTTGACATAAAGCCATGTTTTTAATTGAGTTTTGAATGTACCCAGCGAAGGGGCCGCGCGAATCTCAGGAGGGAGATTGTTCCAAAGGAGAGGAGCCACCGCCGAGAAGGCCCGGTTTCTTGTCTTCTCCCTCCGGGCCTCCCTCGGCGTCAGGCTCCTCAGCCTCACCTCCTGGCTCGCGCGGGTGGTTCGGGTAGAGCTTGGTAAGTGAAGGCGTTCCGCCAAGTATCGAGGTCCCAAACTGTTTAGGGCCTTATAAGTGAGCATTAAGACTTTGAAGTCGATACGGAAACAAATGGGCAGCCAGTGCAGTCTAGCCAGGATGGGAGAGATATGATGATATTTTCTCCCTCCGGTGAGGAGTCTGGCTGCTGCATTCTGCACCATCTGAAGTTTCCGTATCAGCCTCAAAGGTAGCCCCACGTAGAGCGCGTTGCAGTGATCTAATCTTGAGATTACGAGTGCGTGTACTAAGGTAGTGAGGGCCCCCGTGTCGAGGTAGGGCCGCAGCCGGGCAATCCGCCAGAGGTGGAAGTAGGCAGAGCGGACAACTGACGTCACCTGTGTTTCCATGGTGAGCGTCGGGTCCAAGTGTATGTCCAAGCTGCGGACCCTGCTCGCCGGGGCCAAGGTCGCCCCCCCAAAGGAAAGAGGGCCAACCAGGCCACCAACTACGGGGGGCCCCACCCTCAGGACTTCCGTCTTGTCCGGGTTCAGCCGCAGGCCGTTTTCCTGCATCCATTCCAGTATAGTCTCCAGGCAGCGCTGGAGGGTCAGGACGGCATCACCTGCAGTTGGTAAAAAGGAGATGTAGAGCTGAGTGTCATCAGCATACTGGTGACACATCGCTCCACACCCCCTGATGACCCCCGCTAGCGGCCTCATATAGATGTTAAATAGCATAATCAATCCCTATGGAACCCCACAGTTGGAGCTCCACGGGGCCGAGACATTCTCCCCAAGCTGAACTCTCTGGGGGCAGTCCTCCAAGAAGGAGCGGAGCCAGGCTAACGCCAGGCCACCGATTCCCAGCTTGGAGAGCCTCCCCAGGAGGATACCGTGGTTGACGGTATCAAAGGCTGCCGAAATATCGAGGAGGACCAACAGAGACGTTTTGCCCCTGTCGGCCTCCCTCAGCAGGTCATCATACAGGGCAACCAATGCCGTCTCTGTCCCGTGGCGTGGCCTGAAGCCTGACTGGAACAGATCCAGTGCATCTGTTTCATCCAGGAGTGCCTGAAGCTGGTCTGCCACCACCCTCTCCACCACTTTGCTCATGAAAGAAATATTGGCGACGGGCCTGTAATTGCCAATTTCATCCGCCGCCAAACTAGGTTTTTTTCGTATGGGCCTAATGAGTGTCTCCTTGAGGGCAGATGGGAATCTGCCCTCAAGGAAAGACCCATTTATTATTGCTGTGGCCCATTCAGTTGTTTTCGGCCTGGCTACTTTGATTAGCCAGGCCGGGCAAGGGTCCAAGGAGGAGGTGGTGGCCCGACAGCAGTCAGGCACTCTGGTCACAGAATCAGGCGTTACTGGCTGAAAAGAATCGAAAATAACCGGGCAAGACGGAGCGCTGGACATCTCAGCTCGATTCACTGTATTCAAAAAGGGAGAGAGCTCCCGGCGGATGGCCTCCACTTTAGATTTTAAAAATGCCGCAAATTGGTCCGGTGAAAAACTAGGGGGAGGCCCATCTCCCGGGCCAACTCCAGATAGGTTTCTTCTTCTAAAATCTTATTAAACAATATCTTAAGTCTTGGTATTAAAAACTTTCTAAATGTTTTATAGTGTTCTGAACCTAATCCATCTCATCCTGGAATTTTATCTATTTTTAATTTTAAAATAACTTCTGTCACTTCTTCTGAAATTACTTATGCTTTCAGATTCTTGAAGAGTAGCTTGCCAGACAACATGCTGAGGAGACCCCCACATGAGGACATTATAAAGGCTGAAGCACAGCAAAATACAGTCACTGAACCTGCACCCTACAAAAAAGAAGAGAAGAGACATTGTAGTAGGAGACGCCCTACTGTGTGGAATTGAGACTGAAATATGCGGGGAAGATCCATGGACTTGCCAGGTATTTCAGATAAGGGATGTGACAGAAGGACTAACCTCAGTTCATTCTCAGCTTTTGCTCTCCTAATGCCATCCCAGCATTTCCTTGCTACTTGTCTAACAAGAAAAGGGATCCAAGAAGGGTAGGAGTTTCTAAAAAAAGAAATCAATGACAACTACAAACAGTTCCAACAAGAAAAAAAAAAGGGCGAGAGGCAGTAAAAAATTGCCAGCACAGCTTCACAAAAAGCTCAGGGAGGACCTGAAAACAAAACAAAACAAAAAGACATGTATATGTAGGAAGTGGAAAGAAGGTCAGAGCATCAAGGAAGAGTACAGACAAGTATCAAGGAACTGAAGGGCTGGCATTAGGAGAGTAAAAGCTGAGAATGAGCTGAGGTTAGAGACACTAAAAGCAATTTTAGAAAAAGCATTCTTCAGGTATGTGTGAAGCAAAAGACAAAGAAAAGAAATAATAGCACAGCTACTCAGTGGAGATGGAAAAAATATAACAGACGACAAAGAAAAGGCAGAGGTGCTCAATTCCGATTTTAGCTCAGACTTTTCCCATAGGACAGACTATGTACTCCCAGAGAAATGTGAAGTGCAAGTGAAGGGGACAGGATTACTGTTGTTTAATCGTTTAGTCGTGTCCGACTCTTCGTGACCCCATGGACCAGAGCACGCCAGGCCGTCCTGTCTTCCACTGCCTCCTGGAGTTGTGTCAAATTCATGTTAGTTGCTTCGCAGACACTGTCCAGCCATCTCATCCTCGGTCGTCCCCTTCTCCTCTTGCCGTCACACTTTCCTAACATCAAGGTTTTTTCCAAGGAGTCTTCTCTTCTCATGAGATGGCCAAAGTACTGGAGCCTCAGCTTCAGGATCTGTCCTTCCAGTGAGCAGTCAGGGTTGATTTCCTTTAGAATGGATAGGTTTCTTCTCCTTGCAGTCCAGGGGATTCTCAAGAGCCTCCTCCAGCACCACAATTCAAGGGCATCAATTCTTCGGTGGTCTGCTTTCTTTATGGTCCAGCTCTCACTTCCATACATCACGACAGGAAAAACCATAGCTTTGACTATTCGGACTTTTGTTGGCAAGGTGATGTCTCTGCTTTTTAAGATGCTGTCAAGATTTGTCATCGCTTTCAGGATTACAGCTAGAGATTAATAAACAAATAGTCAAGGAACATCTTACCACCTTGAACAAGGATAAATCTCCAGGCCAGATGAATTGCATCTGAGAGTACTGAAGGAATTGGCAGAAGTACTCTCAGAACTGCTGTGTTGTTGTTGTTGTTGTTGTTGTTGTTGTTGTTGTTGTTGTTGTTGTTGTTGTTGTTGTTGTTGTTGTTGTTGTTGTTGTTGTTGTTGTTGTTGTTGTTGTTGTTGTTGTTGTTGTTGTTGTTGTTTTTATGAAATCATGGGAAATGGATGCGGTGTCAGATGATTGAAGGATGGCTAATGTGGTCCCTGTCTTTAAAAAGGGCAAAAGAGAGGAACCTGGGAACTACAGGCCAGTCAGCCTGACATCAATCCCAGGAAATTTTTTGGAACAAATTATAAAACAGTGATTGTGCAAGCACCTAGAAAACAATGCAGTAACGATTAGAAGCAAAAACAGACTTGTCAAGAAGAAATCTTGCCAGACTAATCTGTTCTTATTTTTTGTCCAGGTAATCTCCCTGATAGACAGAGGGAATGCTATAGACATAGTATATCTTGACTTTAGCAGAGCTTTTGACAAACTGTCCCATGATATCCTAGTTAGCAAGGTAATTAAGTGTGGACTGGATAGATCCAGTGTCAGGTGGATACACAATTGACTACTATTGGGAAAGACTGAAAGAACTCGGTAGGCTTAGCCTTGAGAAAAGAAGGCAAAGGGGTGATATGATAACACTTTTCATATACTCAAAAGGCTGCCATATAGAGGAGAGATAGGATCCATTCTCAGTCATCCCAGAGTGCAGGACACGCAACAGTGGGTTCAAGTTAGAGGAAGCCAGATTTCAACTGAATATCAGGGAAAACCTCCTAACTGTTAGAGCAGTACAGCAGTGGAATCAATTATCTTCAGAGGTGGTGAGTGCTTCAACACTGGAAGCATTCAAGAGAAACATAGACAACCACTTGGCAGATATCCTTTGATTTGTATTCCTGCATTGAGCAGGAGGTTGGTTGATGGCCTTATAGGCCCCTTCCAACTCCACTATTCTTTGATTCTTTGAATTGATTGTTCCATTCTTTCTCTATCCATAGCTGAAAATTTATTCCCTATATTTGTCTCTATATCAATTTTATTTTATCCTCAGATATTTTCTCACTTGTGTATAATTTATAAAAGAACTTTCTAAAAATATTTAATTTTTATATTAATCTGCACATTTCCCCCTTCTCATCATTAATTACACTTATCACATTATTAGCTTTAGTTAGTATCATTTTAGTTTTATTACTAAATTCATAATATACATTAAGTTTCTTTGAACTCTTTCAGTTTCAATACCCTCTAGCTCTTTCCTTCTAGCTTGTATTTCTGCTAAGGTTTTAGCCTCTATCCACAATAAATTTCTTCTCTAACTTTTTTCTCTGCTCTTCCAACTTTTTCATGTGTTCTTCTTTCTGCCTTTTAAAATTATACACTTCCTTAATACTTTTCCCTCTCATTATTATCTTTATTATATGACACTTTCTTTATTTTCTCCTCTGTTGCTAACCTCATATGCCTCTGTCAGTTCCCAATTTTATCAATTATATTTTATGTCTTAATATAGTTGAATCCATTCTCCATCTCTTTGCTGCTTTATAATTAGTTTTTAAAAATATATTTAAAATAGCATTATCCTTAACTTAATTGTATTTTTGTGTGTCTCCTCCACTCTGAGTAGTAAACGAAACAAATATATAATATATTCTACAATTACTTTTGTATACTGGGGAATAAAATGTAAACTAAGTTTCTTCTCCTTTCATTTCCCTCCATATATATTTGAAATCTGTTTTGATGATCATTTTACTCAAAATCATATTATTATACCTTTTACATTTTTGTGGGATTTATCTCATTCATAATGTAACTAAAATCTCCCAACATTATTAAAAAAAAAACATTTCTTAAATTTGCTAAATGTTTAAATATCTCCTTATTTAAACTTCCTTGATTTTCATTTGGAGAATCATATTCTAATAAAAATCAATTAGTCCATTCTTTCTTATCAATTTTTTCTTATTTCTATCCTAATCCTATCCTTATTCCTGTCCTTCTCCTTTCTTCTTATTCTTGACTCATTGTTCAGTTACAGCTCATTCAGCTGAGATATCATTCCCATCCACTAGTAACCTACCAAATACTTCTAATTCCATTTACCTTGGGCTTGGAGTAGAATCTTGAACTTTCTCTACTTTTATCTTTATTTCCAGATTCCATTGCTTCTCATTTATGATATTCATCTCATGTAGATGCTGCAGACTATTTTCAAGAGACCCTAGCTGATTATATTTTTCTCTGTAGAGCGCTCTCAAGAAAACTGGATATCCCCAGCTATATTTAATCTGATTTTTTACCATTATGGAAGTTACTGTTTTCATAGAACATCATAATTAAATTGTTTTTAATTAATTTCTTTATTTTTTAAAAAATATAAAACACACAAACACATACAAAACAAAACTAACACATAGATAATTTAATATACACATACACAAAGTGCTCCCCTTGTGCCATTTAATTATTTAGAAGCAGAGATCTAAAAATATTTAAATCAAATTGCCTTTGTACTCAAACTTCACTTGTCAGAAGCTCTCTCTTTTTATATTAACTGTGAAATCTAATAATAATCTCTCTTGGGAATGTTCTATTCTTTTTAGGACCTACATGATGAATTCTGGCTGTGTCTTCTTTTGACAAATCCATTTTAACCCATTATAGAATATTTTCAGATAAATATTTTTTTCTTTTAATTCCATTTATTCTGGAATTCCTCTGATGCTTAAATTGGGTCTCTTCCCTTTATCCTATATTACAATAAGTTGTTTCTGAATTTCTGTAAATTTTGCTTCATGCCAGTATAGCTTTGCAGCACAGTCTTTTGCCAATTGCTGTGTTGCCTAGATTTTTAAATTCATCTCCTTTAACTATCAGTTCTTGCAAAGTTTTTATTCATATAATCCTTAAGCCCTTGCAAAGTCACTGCAGTCCTTCTTAGCTTCCCCATCACATCCTCATTCACCATACTTAGAGTTGCATTTAAACTTTCTGGTCCAGATTCTTGCCCAGTTTCTAAATGCATTAGTCTAAATGAGTGATCACTAAATCTGAATCTCTGCCAAGTTCTTTCCTGTCACTTTATGTCTCTGCATTCAATGATCTGAAAAAATGGTTCATATAACAACTACAGGCAGCATCATATGTATTCAATTTTTTAAAAAAATATGTTAGCTCAAATATTCCTCCAACCCACTGTTGTTCAGTTCCAGGCTTCTGTTAAAAACCTCTTAGTTTTGAAGTATCTTTTGTTTTCCTCCAAAGTTCAGAGCTTCGTTTCCAAGCCTTTCTTATCTCACATTAATCTCTGTACCAATTAAGTCAGCTTAGTTTATTTCATACTGTCTTTGATTTTAAGCTGTTCAAAGGAAATTTAATTGCATCAAAAACTCCGGCCAGTATCTAGTGTTTTCGTTTCAATCTGTCCCATATCTGAATTGTTCTCTGTGGTCATCAGAACTTTACTTATGTTCATTGTAGTCCTCTAATTGCACTAATTTCATCTTCTCATATTATCATTCTGAAACAGCTCAAACAGTTCAAAGGAGTTTTTAAAAAATAGTTGGGAGGGGAGTTTTCAGTTCTGTTCAGCACTTCTCCTGCTGTGTCCTTCTTTTGTCCAATGGTGGCACAGCTCTGTTTGAATAACATCATCAGCTATAAATATCCATAAATCTGACTCTCCTGCTCCAGGTGCTGCACAGCATCAATCACGAGCCTATCAAACAAACGAAGGTCTTACCCTTCATTTGCAAGATTCCAGGAATAAGGGCACTTTTTAACAAAATCTTTGAGAAGCACCAAGAGCAATAAATCATTAGTGAGGATGACTGGAAGTGATCATGTTGTCAAATTTCTACATTGTCCTTTTGGATTGAGGAAGCTGGTGAAGTGTAGGCTCACAATTGGATAGCTGTGCAGGGTGACTCCACATCAGAGAGTTTGTAAGAAATGGAGAAGCATCTAGGGAGAAATGAGAAGTATCTTTCTCCACTGAGACTATCCCAAAGTACACCAGGTCCTCTTGATCTTTTTTCTGAGGTGGAGGTGGCTGTGGAGTTGGAAGATGAACTACAACAACTGAAGGGAGAGTTTTTCTTTGTTTACAAGTAAAGGTAAGGTAAGGGTTCCCCTTGACAATTTTTGTCCAGTCGTGTTCGACTCTAGGGGGCAGTGCTCATTCCCATTTCCAAGCCATAGAGCCAGCGTTTGTCCGAAGACAATCTCCCGTGGTCACATGGCCAGTGCGACTTAGACACGGAACGCTGTTACCTTCCCACCGAGGTGGTCCCTATTTATCTACTTGCATTTGCATGCTTTCGAACCGCTAGGTTGGCGGGAGCTGGGACATGCGATGGGAGCTCACTCCGTCGCGTGGATTCGATCTTACGACTACTTGGTCTTCTGACCCTGCAGCACAGGCTTCTGCGGTTTAGCCCATAGCGCCACCACGTCCACACTGTTTACAAGTAGCCTTTGGTTTATTCAATTGTTGATTTTGATGGGATGGTTCTTGCATTTTTTTGACACCAAAGGTGTTGGAAATGAAACTGTTGGTGTCTCAGGGTGCCTGTATCTCAAGGTGGTGATTCAGGTACAATGTTGATGGTTGAGTATCAGACTGTTGTTGACTACCAGAATTAGTTCTAAGAAGGTTCATGAGGACAGACTGTAATGGAATTTTACAAATATAAATTGGTAATTCAGGACCTCCTTGAAACAATCCACAGCCTGTAATGATTTCCCCTGGGGAAACAGTTCCAGTCTGAATTGTCTATTTTTCTAACAGCAACTTTAGTGAAGTTTTTACAAAGGGGCAAGCAGAGGTTGGCGTCTTTTCCCTAAATACTGTAATAGAGACACTTAGAATGCCCATTTCTAAGTGACAGCTTTGTCTTGCAGGAGACATTCTTTAAAAAGGGGGCCAAAGGGGCCATTAAAAAGGTGGAAAATTGAGTAACAATGAAGATAGTCCTTATTGTAACTTTTATTAACTGGGTAAAAAAATAAAAAGAAAAGGCTATCAGTAACTTTCTTCTTAACAGAGAATTGATAAGTGAAGAAAATATTTATATGGAAAAAGAAGGCTTCAAGCAATTGAAGAGGTGTTGCTTTCGTGGTGGTTAGAAAGCAACTGGCAGCCAACTGTTGGGTGGCTGGGCATGCATTATAGTAAGGCTAATGATCTTTCTCAGGCTCTGTAAGATTTTGGGAGGCATCTGTGCAGGCACAGAACAACCCATTGATGTGAATCACAGAGACAATGAAGCCAATTGGACTAGTGACAGAAAAACTGATGATGGAAAAGCACCCTCAGCTAGACATGAGGGAAGCATGTTTCCATTTCTCTATCATATATAAAAGGCAGCATTAATGTGATTTAAGTATGTACAAAAACACACAGTAAATTTAATAGGAAAAAGGAAACAAAAAAAAAACCTTTCGAAAACAATTCTCACTGAAAACTTACATACTTAAATATTGGCTTATTGGGAGCTTTTCACTACAAGTACTTTTTCTTTCCTTAGATTTTTTTAAACATCTTTTTCACAGCTAGATATATTGATAGATATATTGAACTAAACCAGTAGGTATTTTCTAAATCCTTTAAAAAGCAAGCCACTTCATTTCCCCCCATGTAATATTAATTGATTGCAATGTTGGGATTTTTCTCTGCCCTTCTCTTGAACAAGTTCTAAAATAACGAAGAAGGAAATCAGTTTCAAGTCTAGCATTGTGGTCAGATGTCACCCTTTAAATGCAGAATTTTGTTCTCAGGATTGCCATGCAGTATTTGGAATTGTGACATATGGGGGTGTTTTAGGAAGCGTCAGCCCGTGGCCAGAACCATGCCAACTAAGACATAATATCTCAAAAAAAGTGATGGCACTTTAAAAATTAACTTTTTAAAAAAATATAAACAAATCTGCTTCATCAGACATAACAGAAGTAGATATAACATGGCAAATATTTATATATGGCATCAAAGTTGTGATTGGTTGGTAAGAAAGTCAGAAATATCTCCCAATATTCTATTTGTTTTGGTGTGGGGGTTATTTATTGCTTTAGATTGGTTTTTAAAAATTGTGATTTGGTTAATTGCTGTTGTTCTCATTGGACCACTGGTATCTCTTAGAGTAGGATGTAAAACAGTACAAGTCCTCCCTCTAGAACATATATTAACCTCTTCATGCATGTCAGTGTGTTGTTATGTTTGCTATCTGCTTAAAAAACTTTGCTGGGGTTTGTTTGTTTGTTTATTGAAATTATATCCTGCACCATCTGGCAACCAGGCCATTCTGGGCAGCTAACAATAATATCAGCAACAATATTAAAACATGATAAAAATAAATTAATACATAACCAAATAGGCTACATTAAAACAGATGGTAATGAAAGTGGTAAAAATGGGTGATGGAGAGGATGGCAAAAAGGGTGGTAAAAGGGAGCTGAGATCTTAATGCTCCGGGAAAGCCTGGTGGAAGAGCCAGGTCTTCAATGCTCTTTTGAACCCATCCAGCACAGCTGCCAGGTGGTTATCAATAGGCAGGTTGTTCCATAGGCAGGGGGCGATCAGCGAGAAGGCCCAGTTTCTTGTTCTTTCCCTCCAGGCCTCCTTCAGGGTCAAGGCCCTCAGCCACCCTGCCTGTGAAGAATGGATATTATGGGCAGATCTGTGTGGGAGTGGGTGTATTGATAGGTACTGAAGTCCTAAATTGTTTAGGGCTTTGAATATTATCTTCATAACCTTGAAGTCAATGCAGAAACAAACCAGTAGCCAATGAAGGATGGCCAGAGTGTGGGAGATGTGCTGGAATTTCTTCACCCCAGTTATTAATCTGGCCACCAAAATCTCAACCAGTTGAAGTCACCGCATCAGCCTCAAGTGTAGCCCCATGTAGAGAGCACTGCAGTAGTCTATTCTTGAGATTACGAGGGCATGAATCAGCATAGTGCCCCCATGTCTAGATAGGGACACGGCTGGGCAATCCTTTGAAAATGGAAATGGGCTGCCCTGACCAGAGATGCCACCTGGGTTTCCATAGTGAGATCACTCCCCCAAACGAGAGTGAGTTTCCCAATCCACTGACTCCAGGGGTGCCCACGCACATGATTTCCATCTTGTCCAGATTCAACCTCAGTCCATTTGCCCTAATCCACTCCAGAACAGAATATATATACAGTGGTGCCCTGCATAGCGATGATAATCCGTTCCAGATAAATCGTTGCTATCAGAAACAAAAATTTTTATTTATTTATTTATTTATTTATTTTATTTCTATCCCGCCTATCTGATCATATTAGACCACTCTAGGCGGCTTACAGTAAAAACAACAATGTAATTTTAAAACTTTACAGCAGAAACTTAAATAAAAAAATAATAATAATAAAGAACAGAATAAGAAAAAAGATCGTCAAGGGTTTTCTGTTGGGAAGGCCCGCCTATACATCAATGTTTTTAGTTGTTTCTTAAAAATGCCCAGCGAGGGAGCCGCGTGAATCTCAGGGGGCAAGTTGTTCCAAAGGCGAGGAGCCACCGCCGAGAAGGCCCGGATTCTGGTCTTTTCCTTTTGGGCCTCTCTCGGTGTTAGGCTCCTCAGCCTTATCTCCTGGCTCGCGCGAGTGACACGGGTAGATCTAGATGGGAGAAGGCGTTCCGCCAAGTATCAAAACCCCATAGGAACACATTGAAACCCCTTCAGTGCGTTCCTATGGGGGAATAAACTCACCGCTATGCGGAAATCCCCCATACGGCTGCCATTTTCGCCACCCGGTTTGCGAGGGAAAGGGCGCAAAAACGCTGCGGGCAGACATTTTTTTCTTCCGGTGACCATTTTGGAACCGCCGATCAGCTGTTTCTAAAACATCGCAAGGCGAAGATCGGTAAGCAAAACGCTTACCGATCATCGCAATGCGGTGTTTTCCCATTCAGAACATCGCAATGTGATCGCAAAATCCACATCGCTATGTGGATTCGTCGTTAAACGGGGAGCTCGCTATGTGAAGCACCACTGTATATTCCATGTGTGTGTATACACATATACACATACACATACACACACACACACACACACACACATGTATATACACATATATCCGCACATATACACATAGAACGCTATATATATATGTGTCGTGGATTCTATCTATCTATCCATCTATCCATCTATCCATCCATCCATCCATCTATCTATCTATCTATCTATCTATCTATCTATCTATCTATCTATCTATCTATCTATCTATCTATCTATCTATCTATCTATCTATCTATCTATCTATCTATCTATCTATCTATCTATCTATCTATCTATCTATCTATCTATCTATCTATCTATCTATCTATCTATCTATCTATCTATCTATTCTGTTTGTGTGTGTGTGTGTGTGTATTTATGTAAGAAGCACAGATATTCAAGAATGTTTAGAATATATGTTTAGAACACTTTAATGTAATGATAAGTAAGAGATACAATATCTATAAACAACATAGATAAGTTGTAATCTGTTATACAGTGGTGCCTCGCTTAACGAGCGCAGGTTGCTGTCCAGAGCACAGGTTGCTGTCCTCTGAAGGTGCCGGCCACAGAGACTGGCAAAACGTCAGGAAGAACAACCTTCAGAACATGGCCAACGAGCCCGAAAAACCCACAACCATGACGAGCGCACCGTTTAACGATGAATCCACATAGCGATGTCGCAATTGTGATTGCAAAAGTGATCGCATTGCGATGTTTAGATAGGGAAAAAAATCACTTTGCGATGATCGGTAAGTGTTTCGCTTACTGATTTTCACATAGCGATTTTTTAAAAACAGCTCATCGGTGGTTCCAAAATGGCTGCCGGATGCCCCAAATGGCCGCATGCAGCATTTTTGCACCCTGCCCTCACTTACTGAGGGTGCGAAAATGGAAGTGCTATGGGGAAACTTCGCACAACGGTGAGTTTAGGAGCCATAGGAACACATTAAACTATGTTTAATGTGTTTCTATGGTGTTTTTGGTTCCGTATAGTGATGTTTCCCCATTGCGAGGGTTAATCTGGAACGGATTAACCTCGCTATGTGGGGCACCACTGTAGTAACATATTTATAGATTAAGAGGGTTAGAGTGGGCATGGGGTAAGATCTGATCTTTTACAGGGAACGCTAAGTTTTCTGGCTCCCTATAGTTCCATAGGGCACAGCTCAAAGATGAGCTGGGGAGTTGTTCTCACTGACCATTGTTGGAATAGGGTGAGGGTGAGGGAGGGGGGAAATGGTGGAAGGGAATTAGGTATAGGTAAATGGGTGACACTGAAAAGAAAATTAGAACGAAGCAGACAATCTGGCTTAGTAAATTATGAATATAGACTGTATACCACAATATGTACAAAATCTATTAGACAAATATTGAAAAAGAATATATTTCTAAAGACAGCATATAGAATGTATGACTGTAATGTTAGATAATCTTCAAATCTTATTTTATAATGTGAATGGGTTGGGGTCACCAGTGAAAAGATATAGAGTCATTAAGACTATTCAAAAATCAGGAATAAATGTGTTGTTACAGGAGACTCATCAAAATAAGAATAAGAAAGAGATAATTAAGCACCCAATGATAGGTGAACAATATATCACAAATGGAACAAATAAGGCTAGAGGGGTGGCAATAATATTTATGAAGAACTCAAAATTTGAAGTGATTGATTATATGGGAGACCTTGAAGGCAGATATGTTATAGTAAAAGGAAAATTGGAAGACAAATTATTAACTATTGGTCAAGCAAATGTTATGCAGAGCTTTTTAAGAAAGGTAAAAGAATTTGCCTGGGGAGAAATTATCCTAGGTGGAGACACAAATTGTATTTTAAACAAAATTGATACAACATCAAAAAATAGAAAGGTATCAAATGATGATAATAAAATTAAGAAGCTAATACAGAGATCAGGTTTAATTGATGGCTGGAGATATTTAAACCCTAAAGCAAAAGAATATATATATTTTTCTAAAAGATATTGTACCTACTCAAGAATTGATCACTTCCTTATATCAGAGACTTTGGCCCCAAATTTAGACAAAATATAATTTGCCCCTGAGATAGCCTCAGATCATGCACCATTAAAACTTGGATTTGTGATGCAAAGAGTAAATCTAGATTTTGGAAATTGAGCTCTAATGTTTGTTTAAATATAGAAATTATTGAAAAAATAAAGAAAGAAATTAAAAATTTCTATGAAATAAATGATACTGAAGAAATAAAATCAGCATTGCTATGGGATGCCTTAAAAGCCTACCTAAGAGGAATTTTTATTATGGAAACTTCTAGAATAAAGAAAGAATGAAATAAGCTCCAAGAACAATTAGAAAGTAAAATAAAAAACTATCGGAACAACATAAGCAGCTAGGAACCAAGAACATACTTAATGAATTAACAAAAACTAGAGCAGAGTTAGAAGCATTGGATACTGCAAAGGTTCATACTGCTATGAACTATTTAAAGAGAGAATATTATGAACATGGAAATAAAAACACTAAACTGCTATCACATGCAGTTAAAAAGATGGCAGAAAAAATAACAATTATCTCACTAAAAACAAAGGAAGGAATAACGGTAAATTCACAGCAACAAATACTCTCTACATTCATGGAATATTATAAAGATCTATATAAATCAGAAATACCACCAGACACAAATACTAAGAAATTTATACAAACATTACCAATAAGCCAAATTTTAGAGAAAAATAAAGATTATTTAAATAGCCCAATAACGAAAACCGAGATAAATTCAGTTATTAAAAAACTTAAGAAAGGAAAAGCACCAGGCTGTGATGGATTCACAGCTGATTTCTATAAAGTATGGGAAGAAGATGTCACAGAACATCTTCTAAAGCTATTCAACTCAATTTTGGGAGGTGAGAAAATACCAGAGTCATGGCATACGACCAGAATAATAACTATATTAAAACCAGAAAAAGATCCAATGTTTCCTTCATCGTACAGACCTATAACATTGCAAAATCAAGATCAATTTTTTTCAACAATCCCTTGTCTCCAATCCTATTTGCATTAATAATAGAACCTCTTGTGACAAAAATAAGAGAAAGTGAAAACATTAGGGGACTGTCCACAAAAAATAGACAACACAAAATAAACTTATACGCAGATGATATGCTCCTTTTTTGGAGGACCCATTACAAAGAATAGAACATTTAAAAGAAATATTAGAGGAATATAGTCAATATACAGGTTTAAAAATTAATTTCCAAAAATCTAAATTATTATGTTTAAATATCCCTATTAGAGAACAAAATGAAATTAGAAAAGCATCTCATTTAGAGTTATGTTATTCAAGTTTTAAATACTTAGGAATATGGGTAACAAAAAATCTTAATCAATTAATCTACAGAAATTATAAAAATATATTTAAATTCGCAAAAGAAAAAATGACAAAGTGGGTCAATTTGAACCTATCAATGCTGGGGAGAATCACTTTGATTAAGTCTCATATATTACCAAAATTTCAATTTCTATTCCAAAATATCCCATTACAGCCAGATACAAAAAAGTAAAACTATGGCAAGGAAAGCTAGAAAAGCTTATTGCAGGAAAGGGAAAGAAGATAAGATTCATAAATAGTGTCAAATATAGGCAGGGTCAAAAGGGGGGATTAGGGATACCACAGCTTCAAAAATATTATGAAGCTTTACAAATAATCCAAATTATTAAACTTATACAAATTGACGAGACTTGTAAAAATACTGATTGGGTCAAAATGGAAAGTGAAATGAAAACGGAAATAGTAAACAAGTATATTTACACTACTAAAAAATTGGAAAAGGAGAACAAATACAGAACACATTCATTTCTGAAACATTAAGGATATGGAGAAAACATAGTAAAACATTGCCCCCCCCCAGTATCCCCTTTATGTTCCCCCATGGATCACCCAGATTTTAAGTCTAAAGAGAAATATGCACAATTTAAGGAATGGAAGCAAATTGGAATATATAGAATTAATGATTTATTCGATTCAGGGGAACCAATTACTATCAGGCAAATAGAAGAGAAAACAAAGCAAATAAAAAGCAATTGGCTACAAATAAAACAAATAAGAAGTTTTGCTACTCACTTACAACAAAAAATGGCTTTCTAAGAACATTAACTGAATTTGAACAATATTGTATACAAAAAGATAAAAATAAAAAGAGAGGACTAACCTCACTAATATATAAAAGCATTATTGAGAAATAATATGGAAAAGGTGGAGGATCTAAAACATTGTGTGAAACAAATTTAAATATTAATATACGAGAGGAATTTGGACAGGAATCTGGAAAAAAATACCCATATAAATCTATATCAGCAAGTGCAAAAGAAACGGTTCTAAAGGTAGTGCATCGGTGGCATCTATACTCTACAAAACTACATAGAATTAATAAAGATATATATGATAAATGCTGGAGGAACTGTGGACAAAAAGGAACTCTGGAACATATGTGGATCTCTTGCCCCAAAATAGAAGCTTTTTGGCAGGAGGTAGTTAGATGGATAGAAACACTGACTAATCAAAAAATAGATATTAATGAAACATTAATGTTATTTTCATTATTCATGGAGGAAAATGAGAAACTACAATATAAAGAATTAGTTGCAAATCTTATAGGCACCGCAAGATCTGAAATAGCTAAAAATTGGAAAAAAGCCCAGGATCTCTCATTGCAAGCATTCACAAGTAAAATATGGCATACATTGCTGATGGAAAAAATGACCAATAAAGTTAGATTACATAGAGGAGAAATAAGCCATAGTAAATTCACAGAATATTGGAAGTCATTATTAAAATATACTGACAAAATAGACTTGAGACAATTTTAGATTGTTGGTCAATGTTTCTTTAAAAGGTGACAGGGAATGGTATATATGTGAGTTGGAGAAATGTGGGGAATAGCTTGTATTTACTATCTGTAATACTTTGGCCATCTCATGAGAAGAGAAGACTCCCTGGAAAAGACGCTGATGTTAGGAAAGTGTGAAGGCAAGAGGAGAAAGGGATGACAGAGGACGAGATGGCTGGACAGTGTCATCAAAGCTACCAACATGAATTTGATCCAACTCCAGGAGGCAATGGAAGAGAGGAGGGCCCAGTGTGCTCTAGTCCATGCGGTCACGAAGAGTCAGACATGACTAAACGACTAAACAACAACAACATTTCTAAATGTATACCTATATACATGGTCTCACTGGATAGCCCAGTGGATTGAAGCACAAGGAATTGGGAGTTTGACTCCTCTCCATATCTCCTGGTAGAAGAAGCAACTTGTGCAGCTTTCGACAAGCTGCATGATCCCAAAGCCCTAATTAGCTACTTCTGAATATTTCATAATTAGAAGGTCCTGCTAAGGATTAACAAACGGATGGAATCAATTTGACAGCATATAGTTATTATCTACAGATGCAAACTTTTGTTTGCAAAAAATCATAATCATTATATCAGTGCTAAATTACATAAATTTCATTCTCTGAATTCCTAACTTTTAAAGCAATATGCCACATTAATTCCAAAGTGGTAAAGGACAGTTGCATTTAGTGTCTGCTCAATAAATGACAATTCTGTCATATCTCCCCATACACATGCTTAAGCATTAAGCACTTCTGAATTATGAATATTGTTTTACACTTTTAAAGAGCTGCTAGTTATGTACTATTGTTAGCAGCTCGTCTAACTGCCATCTGCCTATGTATTGCTTTTGTTTCTAGAACAAAGGACAGACCCTTGTGGTTGTTTTTGAGTCTTCTTTATTCATTGTTTATATCGATGTGGGCTTTTCTGTTACAACTGTGCCTGCCTAATATGCAGGAAGGTTACTGTTAAATGTAAACAGAAGCTATTTGTGAAATAGAAGGGGAAAATGTGTCTAATTTAATATACGCTTTCAGAATAGATGGCTTTTCTGAAAAATTACTTGTCAACTAAATATTTGTGAGTGTCTGTATGACGTGCTTAACTGAGTTCTCAAATACAACCACTCATTTGTGACTACTGTTAAGTATGCATTTAAGCCCATTCTGTTCGACATGAAAAAAATAATGATGCCTAGCCATTACTACGAAACATTTGTTCCATCGACAGATCTCAAAATGAAGGACTAGCAGTACATTATCATTCTGGAGGAGGCTTCATTCTAAATGAAGTGTAGTTTTCATCATAAAATTACTGTTCTACTGTAATTACTAACAACAAAAGTGGAAGGAAGGAAGGAAGGAAGGAAGGAAGGAAGGAAGGAAGGAAGGAAGGAAGGAAGGAAGGAAGGAAGGAAGGAAGGAAGGAAGGAAGGATCACTTTTAATTCTATTGTGTTTCAATATTATAATCTCTTTACTTGAGTTTTAATAACTTACTGTGTTGTAAGACTAAATTTTTATTTGTGTCTGTTTTTTAAAAAAAGGTAAGCTACCTTGCAGCTATGTTTCAGGGATAGTGGGATGTAAATGAAGCATAGATGCAACCAAAGAATAACAATATACAACAATTAACATGCACAATGTTTTATGAGTTAGCAAAGTAACAACAAAAGAAGAGTCTTCCTCAATAGGCTTCCCATCAGATCTTAGGGAAGAAGGAGAACCAAAAGTTAACTATGGGAGGAAAATGTACCTTGACACAGATGATATAACGCTGATGGCAGAATGTGAGGAGGAATTAAAGAACCTTTTAATGAGGGTGAAAGAGGAGAGCACAAAAAATGGTCTGAAACTCAACATGAAAAAAACTAAGAACATGGCCACTGGCTAACAATCTGCATCTCTGAGGTTGTTGATCTTTCTTCTGGCAATCTTAATTCTGGCTTTGGATTCATCCAGTCCTGCCTTTCGCATGATGTATTCAGCATATAAGTTAAATAAGCAAGGAGACAATATACAGCCTTGTCATACTCGTTTCCCAGTTTTGAACCAATCAGTTACTAATTTAATATATCCAGTTCTAACTGTTGCTTCCTGTCCCACATATAGATTTCTCAGGAGATAGATAAAATGGTCAGGCACTCCCATTTCTTTAAGAACTTGCCATAGTTTGTTGTCCACACAGTCAGAGACTTTTGCATAGTCAATGAAGCAGAACTAAATGTTTTTCTGGAACCCTCTGGCTTTCTCCATAATCCATCGCTTACTAGCAATTTGGTTTCAAGTTCCTCTGCCCCTTCAAAATCCAGCTTGGTCCACATAATGCTGAAGCCTACCTTGTATGATTTTGAGCATAATCTTGCTAGCGTGTGAAATGAGTGCAATTGTATAGTAATTGTAGCATTCTTTGGCACTGCCCTTCTTTGAGATTGGGATGTAGACTGATCTTTTCCAATCCAGTTGAGTTTTCAAAACTTGCTGGCATATTGAGTGTAGCATCTTAACAGTGTCATCTTTTAAGATTTTAAATAGTTCCACTGGAATGCCACCACCTCTACTGGCCTTGTTGTTAGCCATGCTTTCTAAGGCCCACTTGACTTCACTCTCCAGGATGTCTGGCTCAAGGTCAGCAACCACACTATCTGCGTTATGTGTACCTGGCGTTAATAGCTCATTATATGTAAATAGTCACTTTAATTCAGTATAAATTTAGTTCCACTTGAATTTGCCCTAATGTTCAGATATCAAACATTAAGAGTGCTGTCTCAAAGAGTGTATGATATTTTAAGATGAGAACGGCTTTCTCCTGCAAATAGAGCCTGCCTCTCATTGCAAATAATGTGTTGCTGGCATGTGGGTGGCACTTGCATCCTAATTAACCACTCTTAGAACATATCGAATGCATTTACTTGTTGGGCTCGCCATCTAGTCTTCAGCAATACTCCATGGCAGATTCTTTGGAATTCCCTGCCAATAAAGATGTGTATGACTGCGATCTTGAATCTGCATCTTATTTTTAAAATGTGTTGTAACTTCCATATAGAGCTGACAGACCATTTAATTCACTCCCTTTTGCATAAACATCAGCATTATCCTGCTAAGTAACTGTTTATGCAGACTGGAACTTAATTCAAATTGTGGTAATTTTCTTTTAACTACAATGCTAATGCAGGTTGTTATTCAATTATACTAAATATTTCCCTTATATTTTCAGTGTACTTTCTCTGTGTTCTGTGCTTTGGAATGGTCAGTTAAGAAACTATATTGACGAATTCATGTATATCTTCTTCCTTCTACATTGCTTTCATATGTTCTTTGCTTGTCTAATATATTTTTCCTTGTTAAAATTTCTAGTTGCTTTTTTTACTTGCAATCACACCATAAATAATCTTATAAACAAATACGTATTTGAAAACTTGGCTTCTTTTATGCTACTTATTTGAACTGTTCATGTGTTTTTTCAGCTGGTTAATTCTTCTTAATCATTGCTTATTCTGAGGAGTTTTGTGTTGATGTATACACACATACATGCACAATTTTAAGGTTCTTAAACATTGTGTTGCATTGTATATAATGGGTTTTATTGGAATACACTGGTGTAGAGCACAATGTAAATTATTATTATTATTATTATTATTATTATTATTATTATTATTATTATTATTATTATTATTATTATTATTATTATTATTATTATTATTATTATTATTATTATTATTATTATTATTATTATTATTATTATTGTAGCATGCACACACTAATTTGTTGCTTCTTTTCCTGCAAACCTGGTGAAAACATTTACAAAATTTATTTCCAATTTAGGAGTTGCATATATGTAATTTTCATATGTGTTTTGTATCAGCATGCATCTCTAACCCATTGTGACCCTGTGAATTAATAACTCCAAAAGGTTCTGTCCTCAACAGTTTTGCTCACGTAAACTCAAACTATAGATTTTTTATTGAATTAATCCCTTTTATTGAATTAATCCAAATATTCCTCTTTTCCTACTGTCTTCCAAGTTTTCTCAACATGATTGTCTTATCCAGTGAGACTTATTTTCCCATGATATGTCCAGAATATTATAGCCCTAGTTTAGCTATTATATCTTTAGTGACAGTTTAGGATTTTTATGATGTTGAACCTATTTGCCTTTCTGATCATCTTTTATGAGGTCTATAAGGCTCTCCTCCAATTCCACATTCCAAAACAGTGGACATTTTCTTGATGGCTTTCCTCATTGCCAGCTCTGAGTCTTATGCATTGACTCATGTTTCTCCTTACTATGTTGTTTGAGCAAGGATCTGAATAATAGCTAGTATTGATACTTCTCTCTTGGCTCACAGTACTAAAAGGATTTGTTCACTATTTCATGAGTGCTACTTCATCCCTAAGTCCTGCAATCACACTAAAGGTAACTCTGTGTCTGGGTTACACTATTTAAAATGAGAAGTGAACAAATCTGTTGGCTTTGTTTTCTGATCTCAGATCCTTTTCACAAAACTCAGATCCTTCCATTTAGAAAATTTCATAAAACTTGCAAATCTTTGTAGGTCCTTATTACAAAACAAACAAACAAACAAACAAACAATTTCCTTATTATTAAACAAACAAACACATTTGGCCTAGCCAAATTCAATAACACAACTATACCTCATATGCACAGGAATATTTCCTGCTTGCCTATTTCTCAGCATGCTAAGTTTCTATGTGCAGCTCTGTTGTCATTATGTATGCAAGAAAATTCAGCGACATGAATATCCAACCAAGGTTTGAACTCATATGCCTGGAGATAACTTTACAGCCTCTATGTAAATTGCCTACTCCTCAACAAGGAATATATAGATGCTTCACTTTGTGTGCCTTCCATATTGATGACCTAAGAAAGGGTTCTCTCTGAGATATTGATCCCCCAAGTTTCTTTAGTTACTCTTGGTTAACTAAAGAACTGAGCAATAATTATCTGCTTCATTATGTTATGACTTCCTCTCATAAGTGAAATATGAAATCATGCAGAATACAGTAGCACATTTGTGCTATACTTACACTGAATTAAAAAAACACAGAAAAATTAGTTGGAATTTAATAAATTAATCATTTGTAACTGTTTGAACATAATCTTCACTTGGCCTTCAAAGACTCTCAGAATACTAAAAAGCACAGAGGAGCATATAACATCTAGGGAATGAATTCTGAAAATAGCCTAAATAAAAGGCTTCAACTTAAAGGTGATACTTGTGAAGAAACTTAAACTAGTGCTGGAAAACATGAAACTTGCCAAGTTTTAAGAACTTGGCAAGTTTCATGTTTTCCAGCCCTTGTCAGGAACCAGAACCAGGATGGCTCATTGTGCATGGCTCATTGTGATCTTTGCTTGCATAAAGATCACCAATATGGTGGCACAAAATAATGTTGCCTCGTAATCATCGCTGCAAACATAAGAATAAGTTTGTGCCAGTTTTTCCAATATAGCTGAAGAAATAGGGGTCCTAAAGTCAGGGATTGCATCCCTTTCCCTTGACCAGCCCTCAGTCATTTTACACGCTCTAAAATCACTTGTGTGATCTGTAAAACTATTTGCCTTGGCGTAAAAATCTCATAATCTCTTGAGACTGAAGCATGCCTACTTACATCACATTGCAGGAGGTGATCTATTGGAGTTGGCCAAACCTGCTTGAGGCCCTCGCCATCTCTAAAACCTGAAATTCAGCAGTGGCTGATGAGTAACTGTGGCATATAGTGGGCTCTGCAGCCAAACCAATACCCCTTACCTACCTCATCCCTCCAAGATACCATACCTCTGCTGGAAGACCCTTGGGCATTGGTGCCAAAACCCTGCAATTTGTTGGCAGGACAGAGCATTAGCAATGTTATTATCTACTACAGGGATATGGCAGACAGAAAATAATATGTTATAATGAAGGCAACCATAATTGGAAAAATTCCAAGAAAATAAGGTCCTTGGTGATGCCCTGCTTCCATCAATTGTGCAGCCAAGTGCCAGCACAACATCATCCTCTAAAGTAAATTCAAAATCCCAAGGAGCCTGATGAATTGGTATGTACCTGGAGCTCAGTGCTCAACTTAATCACCATCCTTCCAAAGGGCACTCAGTTGAAGTGGCTATGAAAAAGCTTCCACATCCTTAAGTCCCCCCTCCCTTCTATGCTGAGGCTTTGTTGAGACTGTCCTTGTAGAAGATTATATGAATTGTACACCAAACCTCTGGAAGGTCAAACTGCCCCCCCCCTTTTTTTTGGCCTTTTCCCTTGGGATTTCACATCCACTAGCAAGAGCAGAATGCTTATGGAATGCATATCTTTTACAGTTGTATCTTTACCTATATAAAGTTTCACAAACAGCAGCACTAGAGATCAGGAAATGCAGTGAGGCTTATGTGTGAATAAAATGTAGAGCACCTATTTCCATATGTATTACTTAATTTTTCTCCCTTCTATTCACAGTTGCTTTTCTTCATGACACATTTCAGGACAAATTGGACTGGGACAATTTGCAAGTAGTTATCAGTCCAGCACACTGCTATGCATACTCATCATTACTCCCATGCTTTCTATAACCCTTAGAAATCTGCTTAAGTGTGATCTGACTGTATGAGGCATTGTTCTTTAGAAGCCTTTCTCCTACACCTTATAATACAGTTGTGCCAATTACTTTTTCTCCCACTGCAGAAATTAGAACATCATTTTCTAATGTTTTCAAACAAGTTCCCACTTCACATCAGACTTTTCACTCATTATCTGCTCCTACCATGAAATGTTTTGTTCTTAATTGTCTTTTCTCCTCCTAAATCCCACTTTTCTCAGTTCCTCATTATCTTTATTTTGCCCCATTTTCCAGCTTGAGTTTTTCCTCACTCACCATCCAAAGCAGCTACCAATGCTTTCTCTCTTGAAGTCTCAAATGTTTGTATCTATCTATCTATCTATCTATCTATCTATCTATCTATCTATCTATCTATCTATCTATCTATCTATCTATCTATCTATCTATCTATCTATCTGTCTGTCTGTCTGTCTGTCTGTCTGTCTGTCTGTCTAGTCATAGCATGTGAAATGCTACACCTCTTGCCCCATTATTGTCTATAACTCTCATGATTAAATCAGCATTCCCAGCATTACTGAGGGCTTCCTAATTAATGTTTCTTCTAAAAACTTATGCTCAGAAAAGCTTCAGCTAGTATTTCATGCCTACATTTGCTAAAAGAGAAGAAACCCAAAATGAAGACAGCCATTCAACAAGGCAGTATTTATATAAATTGAACAGCAACCAAGATTCAAGTAAATATTAGAGCATCTTCAGTTGCCCATCCCTTCCAGACTTATTGATTTTCTTCAGGTACCATCCTCCTGAGCACACATGTGCTCCAATCATTTGGCAGAAGTTCAATTTACTGCTGCTTAGAAAGTCCCTATATTTTGAACCTGTGAGCTCTGGCTCCAATGGACCACTGAACCACTGGTATATACAAATCCTGCTGAGATGACCAGCTCTGGGAAAAGGTGAGCAGTATATACTCTCATGTGTACTTATCAAAATTTTGGGTGGGGCACTCCTCTGCTTGGACTATGAGATGCCCCTTCATGCTGAGGAGGAAAGAGTTTATGTCCATATGTGAGATGGTGAAGAGGAAAGTGAAAGAGATAAGAAGAGGGAAGAGAGGGGTAAGGAGAATATAATTGCCTGGTTTTGCCTCCCACCATCCCAGAATGCAGGCCCCGCCATCTTTGGCCAGGCCTGGTCCTGTGGCCCTGGCTTATTGCACATTGCTGCATGTGGCTTTCAGGATTGCTTGCCTACTGCCCTTTTAAATAATGGGATAAAGGCAGCAATCGTTTGTAAGATGCTCTTATATGGACATGGAAGAAAAGAGAAATTACCAATAAGAAAAGAAAGTGGCAGGACCTGCTGAACAAACAGCAACCCCCAAGAATTATACTAGCTGTTTGTGGTCCCACAGATGGACAATTAAACAATTTAATACTCAGTTCTAGGTTATTCAAAACATGTGGCAGTGCTGCATCAACATTCTGCATTGTTTTCTTCAAGTAATTCTTCTACAGTTTTTATCTCTATAATTCCATTCTCTCATCCTATGGCATGTTATGCTTTACAGAACTTCATCTCTCTCCACATATCTTGTGAAGTACTCCCAGAATCCTTTGCCCACATACAGTTACCTCATTCAGATTCCACCCCGACCCCATCTTTCTCCAGGCCATTATTTTATCACCAGAGTTCGCAGTAGTCTTAATATGTGGTTTAAATTTCCTACCTTGTAACACTTCCAAATAGTTTCACTTGCAAAAATATTAGAACTGTACTGAGAAATGATCAAATCATGTTTAAAATATCAAGTTCAATTTCAGAAATTCTGAAGCATGATTAGTCTCTTTTTGCTATTAGAAGACTGCTGGGAAACACACTCACTTTACATATTTGCTATTTCCACACATGCAGAGTGAGTATGTGGCTGCAGTGGGGAAGCTGTGAAATGGGGACAGACACATCATCACAGTTCCCAGATATGTGTGGATTTTTCAACATCATCTCTCTCTCTCTCTCTCTCTCTCACACACACACACACACACACACACACACACACACACACACACACACACACACACACACACACACACAAAATGTGTGTCCCAATATAGGGCAAAGGAGGAGGAAGAACACTGAATGTTCAGCATCCTTTTTGTCTGAGAAACTCAAGATTTTTTCTGAGAAATTTCCAATTCACACCACCAGAGATGCAATCTGAAACTTAAACCTTGAGACTAAAGCCCCCATTTTGACACTTGCTTTAAGTGGAGATGTCTGACGCCCACATACAACCATATTTTTTGGAACTTTTATGTTTTCTCTGCATCATGCACAGCCTGATGAAGACCTCTCTGAACAAAAAAACAGCTTCCGGTTGAAATTTTTAGAGGTCTAAAAACTGTGGAGGATTTTATTTGTGTTCAACCAACTGAATGACCATAGGGTATGTGGAAGTCCCACAAACTGCTCTATACCCAAATATAGTCGGGATCAATTCAATCTAACATGTTTAGAAGATATTCCAACCCAGTTCATCCTAGATCTATGACAGCAGTATGTGCACTTCCATTTTTTAGAAGTCCACAAATGGGAGAAATATGAAGAACTATGAGAGGCTATACAGTGCCACAATTTTGTGGTCTGTATACTTAAAGCCCATACAACAATCATCCTTGAAGAATTACACATATAATGGCTGAAATTCTATTGGTGTAACTACACCTGCAGAAGGCTGATGACATGATCAGTAGTGGCAATTTTCAGAAATTAAATATTTCCCACTTCTGTCCCACAGCTCCTGTGACTCCCACGTAACAACTTTCATCATTTGGAAACTCTGGGTATCATGGGAGAGGAAGATAGAAATTGCCAGTGCTGGTAAGGTCATTTCCTGTTCTGTGACAGTAGTATTTAATATTTATATTTTTATTTGCTGAATTCCTGTCCCCCTTTTGCTTTTCTACAGCTTTTTCATCAGCCACTTCTGCCTTAATTTCCTGTGCCCTGATTTCCCAACCCCAGCTTTAGCCAGCTTTATGCACTACAAAACCCTTAAGCCCTGACTGTAGACTATGCAAAGTAAGGCTGATAGGAATTGCAATGTGATGAACACTTGAAAAACATCTTATTTCAGCCATTTTCTGCCTTCCTAATGAGACCTACTGTGCACCAGTCATATTTCCTGCCTCTCATGAAATATGCCCCCAGTCTTGTTTTACTCCATTTTGTCTCCCTTTTTCTTTTCTTTTTCTTATTCTTTTTTATTTTAATTTGCCTTTTTTGCTCCTATTTTGCAGAAAACTGCCAGGTTATACACAGTTTAACATTTTTCATGAAATCTACACAGAAAATATTCCACTTTGGAAAGAAATTTTAATAACTCTACTCAAATTACATTTGTTCTTGAAAAATTAACCATGAAACATCTGAGCAATCTTGTGCTGTTTCCTACAAAATTTCTCATGGGGAAAAAAAGAATAATCAAAGAGAAATCTCCCTGCAAGGACAACAACTCTTTGTTTCTCATCAAGAGCACGAAACTATACAGTTCACATCCCTAATTATTTTTCACCAAATTGAAGAGGCAGCTGTGTTACATTCATTCAGCTACTTAGCCTCCCTATTTCCAAACTCCCACATTATGGGCTAATTTTCTCCACTCAGATTTGTAATCTTTAGGGAAGAAACAGAATTTATAGATAATCCTTCAGTGGAAGAAGTAATTCACTATTTTTTCTGTTTATTTTGAGATTGTCTTCTGGAAAGAATCACAGGATTGCTTTGAAATCTGCTTTTCCAATTAGGTTTTCTGCCTGAATTCTGTCTCTTCAACATTAATATGCTTTCAGATATAATCACAGGCGATCTATAAACCAGAACTGCTGGATAACTTGGTGGTTCAGATATCTGGCTGCAGAGCCAGATGTTGGGAGTTCAGTTCCCCATCGTGCCTCCTTGACAGGGCCTGGATGTGATGATTAGACATAGGGATGAATATAAAAATGAATTGTGATCTTTGACAAATATTGCCAATTTGTCACATATTTGTCACTTCGTATTCGTAAATTCCAGAGAGCTCGACGAATATGAAGCAACAAATATTTATCTTGTTTTATTTATTGATTCATCAATTTGTATATTTGTTGATTTGTCACCTCTTTTTTGGGCCTCCTATGCCATGTGCAGCCTGCTAGTGCCAATCAGGAGCTCTGAATAATTTTGGGAGGGACCTAGAGACTCCCGGATTGACAGGACAGGCAGCCAATAGTGCTGCTGAAAGGGCTGTAGGGGGTGTGTACCTTTTTCAGAGGCTTTGTAAGCATTTCCCCTGCAGCCATTTGTCTTGTGTAGGTAGCGATTGCTGCTTGCTTGCTGGGGGTGGCTCTATGTCCTCCAGCCATTACTGCTGTATGATGAAAGCACATATGCAATTTCAAAAACATTTTTGTTTATCATTTTCTTTATCATTTTCTTTATCATTTTCATTAGAGGGACACTGGTGAGGGCTTTTTTCAGGTAGGTCACATTTTTAGTTCAGAAAAATTAGTTATTTTTTGAGGCTTATGTGCAGGCAAAGTGGGTGTGGTGTAGACTGGGTTATTTAGGATTATACATTAGTTTTGCTGCTCCTTCCACTCCCCATTACTTTAAAAAAAATTAAAAAAACCCTTTAATTCCTCCCACACCACCCTGTTTGTCCTTTAAAAATATAAAATTTATTATTACACCCTCTTCTCTATTATCCCTTTTATTTTTCCTTTCTCTCCCCCCCCCCCCATTTATTTGTTAAGTGGTTTGGCAAGCAGGGACATAGGGCAGGTGAAAATGAAGGGCAGTGTCTATTGTGAAGTATTCAAGGGAAAAAAGCTTCTGAAGCTGTCTAGACCAGACACCACCACTGTTCCTCTTCTGGTGGGATTGCAGGCAAGTGTGGACGCAAAGCTTCTAGCAGTTCCCAAAGAACTGCTGTTCCTCTTCCTGGAGGAATCTGATGAGTTAGTGGTTCCAATTGGTCCAGAAAACTCCCAGTCCTCAGAACTAGTAATGGCGGGGCAGTTTTCACAAACTTCCTCACCCCTGTCCCCAGAGTCATCTCTTTCATCCTCCCAGACCAGGACCACTGACACACAATCTTCACAGGCCAGCAGCAGTCAGGGGCAGGCAGAAGTGGGGAGTCATCATTTTTCCAAATAGGGCAGAAGGTCACTGTGGGATCATTCCACAGCAGTCAACCCATGGCTGCAGTACTGCAATGCCTGCCTTGTGGTGGGGTCAGATCTCATGCATCAGTCCTTCAACACTCTCTGCCAACATCTCAAGAATCACCACCCAGGGATCTTGTCTAAGGAAAGCTGTTTGTTGCCACTGCTTGTTGGTGGGGGGAGAGATTGGCCCCAGGGAGAGAGGTGGGGAGGTAGAAGAAGGCACCTCCTTCGAAAAGGGCAGCCATGGGGGTTGCTGGGGCTGGGAGCATGAGGCAGGCCATGCTCCATGAAGTTGCAGCCATTGGGTCTGCACTGACCCTCAGCCAGTGGACGAAAGGCAAGGCAGCCACTTGTCTTGTTGCCAAAATGATTGCCCCACTTGGATTTTCACTGTCCACTGTGAAAGCTTCAGCTTTCCACTAGTTGTTGCATTTTTTCATCTGTTGGTATGCTATGCCCTGCACAGACAACCACCAGTTCTAGAGCCTTGCCCTCACTCTCTGATTCTGTAAGGGAGGTGGTCCATGACCAGTTTTCACAGGCACAGGGGTCAGTACCTCCTGGGGGCAAGCACTACCTCAGTGGCCAATGCCTCCATGCCTGGGAGGTAAACCAAACCACCTCAATGCCAAACATCTCCATGCCTGGTGGTAAACTAAAGTATGTCTAATGCCTCTGTGCCTGGAGGCAAACCAAACTACCTCAATGCCATTTGTCTCTGTACCTGGGGGCAAACTATAGAAGCTTCCTCTGTCACTTTTGTGGGGGGACCCATTTTATGGATGTATAACTTGAACATCTGAAACCCAATCTTCACCAAACTTGGAGGGCCTTTAGAATAGAGACACGGGAAGCTACTCTGTGGTTTTGTTGTCTCTAGGTGACTGGGAAGCACTTTTTGTGGGTGTATAATTCAGACATCCAAAACCCAAACTTCACCAAACTTGCAGGATTTGTAAAGGAGAGTTCCAGGATGTTTCCCTGCATATCTGGTGTCTTTAGGTACCTGGCAAACCATTTTATAGCATTTTAAATTGAAGACACATCAACAAATTTATTCATCAATTCGCTGGAAAATATTCATACATTCATATTCATGATTCGCCAGCCTTGATGGATTACAAATTGCAACAAATTGCATTTTTTTTCAATCTGTCCCCATTTCAATCGATGATCACCATAGGATCATTTCTAGTTGTGCATTTCTAAGATGATGATGGTGATCTGTTTCAGCCCTCATCTTCCTAGTTTCACTAAAGAGTTCTTTTGGTTCTTAGGGCTCTACGGTATGTACTGTAAATGACATTTTAGCTTTTCTGTCAAAAACTGGAAACTGGTCTGTGAATATTCTTTGACTATGGTTTTACTCCTGTGGCAGCTAAGAATGTGTTTCCATGAGCAGCTTAAGCTTTTCATGAACATTCCATAACATCACAGCTACTAATTTAGATGCTTCTAGGAGCTTTATCAGTGAAGTTAACTTTAACAGTATTTTAATACTAAAAATATAAATCAATTCATAGCAAAGCAAAGTATAAAAAGTTATTTATTATTCTTTTTGCCTATCTTGATCATTAAGAAAACAAAAAAGATAAAAATGACTGAAGAGTCCAGATACAACACTAATATTTAAATTGTACTCTGGAAAGCTTTGTGTCACATTTTTCTTAATACTGTATGTTTCAACCCCACTGAATTAATATGTTCTCTAAATCTAGATATATTATGCAGCAAATTTGTTATTCATTTTAATGAGCTCTCTCTCCCATTCATCAGCGATTTAGCAATGCACAAGTATATGGCACCTCTGCATAATTACAGGTGTCTGTTTCACTTTTACCAGACAAGATATAATTAATATGTAAATTTTCTCTCATTTTTGTGGGAGAGAAGGATATTAAAGTTCTACTGGGAAATGTGTGAGCTGTGGGGACAGTGACAGGCTAAGTATAAGGAGGGTGCATTTGTGTCTCTGTTGAGAAAATAAATTATAACCTACAGTATTCCTTTGCTTCTGACAGAACAATAGAAGTGGAATAGCAAGTGAAGGATGCAGAAAATGGTGGTGAAAGAAACATGAATTCATTTTGAAATGGTAGTAAAAAAACAAAGGAAAAATTGACTAACAAGGTAGTGACATAACCATGGAAAATTAAGAACTATGTGGGGGAAGAGAAAAGAAAAGGGGTCCCCGGGCAGAAATGACAGCTACGGTATCATGCCAGATGTGCCAACATATTGGGTCTAAATTGAGGTCACTTCCATGGAAGCAAGTTTAGAATCAAATAGTATTTATGCCACTCATCCTCTTTGTTTCCTTTCTAACTGCACATACACTTCTCATCTGGGTGAGGACTGTTGCTTGTTCTAGGATTCTTTTCAGATGCCAATAAAAGTTCTTGTCTTGACTTGAATCAAATACTCAGATTTTACATCATGACAGAAGATGACTATAGTAAAATGTGCATTTATATACCAAATGGAAATTTTGCTAGAGCAACACCATAATTCAGGCCTTGGGATTAGAACATTTTGCCGCCTTATTCTGTTCTCAAACATCTCCCTTCCAGATACTATATTTCAACATATTTGTTGACAAGTTGTTGTTTTCAACAAAGTTATCCATATAATGAACTCTTGCTTTAGATGTTTTTAAGGAAATTAATAAATTATGGGAGCCTCTCTGGAGTGATTCATAGTTCAAAAGCCCTCATGCAAATATCTTGGGCCTATTTGAGAACCCTGAGAGAACTCTAGCCTCATGTGAGGCTTCTAAATAATTCCTCAACACCTCAAGAACATGTAAGGTGGCCACCAGGTACCTGGTTGGACTATGCTTATGTATGGGTGTCACAGATATAAAATGATGGCAGAAAAAAATACAGATAATGCTTCATTAGAATAGGAAATGCCTTGAATACTAAACTGCTAAAATGAGGGTGAACCGTGCCTTTATCATAGCATTGAAATACCCCAAACAGGGAAACGTTTGAGTCCTGCAGTCTTTTTCATCAGGTTGGGCATTACAGACCTTGGACAGTGGGGAGATGAAAAATCAGATAACTCCAAGGATCGATTATCTCACCCAGATTTTGAGATTTGAGGAACCTTAAATAAAATCTCCTAATGGAAGCTGCAAACTTGCACAGGCAGCTCAAGTTATCTAATTTTACCTCAAAAGTTGTAGAACTAATTGATTTCCTCCACTTCCATATAGTGTCTGTACTTCCAAAGGTAATTTTGGTAGCATTTCCTAGAGGAATAGGAATCATGAAGGGAAGAAACTGGAGGATATTTCAAAGGAATCTGAGTGGCCAATTTACACCATTCATCTATTGTTTGGCTAGGATGGTGACTTGATGTCTTTCTAAATAGCCATCTGTGTATATCCATGCTCTGCATATTCACAGCAGGGCAACTCTTTTTGATTCAATTAGAGGACATACTTTAAATAAACTTAAAATGAAGTACATCAGACACTAGCAACTAAGGATTATTTTGGTGCTAACTACCTGTTCTCTCTGTCTCTGTCTCTGTCTCTGTGTCTCTGTCTGTCTGTCTGTCTCTCTCGCTCTCTCTCTCTCACACACACACACATTACAGCAGCACCACTGGCTGCCAATTCATTTCTGGGCACAATTTAAAGTGCTGGTTTTAACCTATAAATCCCTAAATGGCTTGGGTCCAAGCTATCTAAAAGACCACATTTCCCTCTATGAGGCTGCCCAGGCTTTAAGATAATCAGGGGAGGCCTTTCTTTTGGCCCCACCATCCTCACCTGTGTGCTTGGTGAGGACACAGGAGAAGCCCTTCTCTGTTGCTGCTCCCGGACTCTAGAACACCTTTGCCCAGGAAGCTAGATTGGCCCTATCTCTGTTGTCCTTCCTCAAGCAGGCAAAGACCTTTCTCTTCTGTCAGGCTTTCCCTTAATAATTGGTGGTCTGAGAGAGGCTTATTGTTGTGCTCTATTGTTTTAAATGTGTTTTAGAATTGGTTTTATTACAATTTTAATATAATATTTATTTATTTTAAAATATTTACATACCTACTGCTTTTAGGTTTTATACATTGTCTTTTCAATCATGTACGTTGCCTTGGGTTCTTTTTAAAGAGGAAGGTGGGATAAAAATATTTTAAACAAACAAACAAACAAACACACTAGGCCACATGTAGTGCAATGCCTGTGTATACATTGCTCTAACATTCTAGTTCTACCCATAAAGCAAATTGTGCCAGTTTAACTGACTCTGATTTGTTTGACATCTCTCTCTCTCTCTCTCTCTCTCTCTCCCTGCACCCTTTCTCCACAAACTGAAGTTACAATTAAGTTGCTGGTCTCCTCCAGCCAATTCCATCTCCTTCATTGTCTTTGCTGTTGGCTAGTGTCAAGCTCACACTGCACTGGAAATTAGCCAACAAAGGCAGTGTTACTGCAGCTCAGTGAGCACCTTCCCAGAGGGACCTTTAAGTGTCAAATCAGTAGCATATCCTGCTACCTCAAATCCAGTGCCTATCCAAGACTTATTTATTTTCATATTACTCAGCGGTGCATATAACATATTCTATAACAGATTATATATTTGTATCAAATGATACAAATCAAGAATGAAGGATACTGAAATAGATATTATACAAATATCAGACCATGCAAAAGTTACTATGGAATTCACCACAAACTGATTATAAAGAAGCAAAAATATGGAAGATATATACTAATATGAAAGTAATCTGGCTAGAAAAATACAAATGAAAGTTATGGGGAAAATGAAACAATATATAACAATATATAACTGCGGAACAGATAGAAGAGATTATAAATAAATTAAAAGTAGGTAAGATACCAGGATTGGATGGCTCGGGCTCCAAATATTATAAGATTTTAAATTATCTCCCCCTTCCCAAATTGAAGGTTTTATTCAATTTTTCAAAAAACCTTCAGTTTATAAATGTGAGATATTGTGTGTCTTTGCCCACAATTATAAATGCCAGGAAGTGGTCCAATATTACTGCAAAAGATTGTGCCTGCATGCCAGCAGGAAAAACGATGTCAAGCTTTACATAGCAAAGGGAATCTGGAATGTTGACAACACTAATGGCAGCAGTCAAAATGGTCTACAGGACATGGTCTTCTGTTCACTGCCATTCACATTTGTTGAAAAACAGCCCTGACAATTGCTTTTTGTTTGGGTGAGAAGTAGTGAACTGATGAAAAAAGGAGTCAGCTTCTGGGATTTTTCCCTTATGTGGTGTCACTTAGTGAATGGCAGTGGTACTGGGGGACGTCTTTTCAACATCTTGAACATTAGCCTGTGGAGTGTTTAAGGGTTCCATGGTTCCCCCAGACTATTTCACATATATATGAAGCCAAAAAGCAAAGGAAAGGGATAAGTGTTATACATAAGATGTTAGTAGAGGATGAATATAAAATAGCAGCCCAGAAAGAGATATGGCAAGGAGAGATAAACAGAGAAATTAGTTACCAACAATGGAGCAGCTACTAAATAAGCTACTGGATATTGCAGAACTAGATATGCTTTCAGAGGCAATACGAGATCAACCGAGATACTTTATAAAGGAAAGCTGCAAAATGATGCACAATTGGGTCCAGAAAGAGACAGGAACTTTGGGGAAGAAATGATCGTGGCGAATTAGTACTTGCAAGAACCTGTTGATGATATTAGATGACCTAGTCCTAGACAATGGCAAAATCTCTGATCTATATATGTAGAATGGATGTTTTGTTTTTGTTGTCTTGTGTTTTGTTGTGTTTTGCTTTGTTGTTTTATATGTTTGCATGTATGAATAATAATAATAAAATAGATTTCTTTAAAAAACAGAAATTAGTGAAGAAATACGGAAGAAGATATGGGTAAATAGAATAATGTAAAATATGTCTGTTAGGGCAAAGGAAAATATGGAGGTGGTATTTAATACCAACAAGAATGAATATAATGAATAAAGAAGTGCTGGAGATGTAAGAAAGATAGGGGAGCATATTTCCATATGTGGTGGACATGTGAAGAAAGGCAGAAGGAATTGAGATTTGTTTTTAATGAGATTAAGAAAAGTATGGACACTGATATGCAAAGATGTCCAATTTTAGCTTTGTTAAATATGCCTGGAAATATTCAATTAAAAGAGGGGGAAATGGAATTGATTAATACTATGTTAGCAGTAGCAAGATTGATGTTTGCAAGAAATTGGAAGAATTATGACCAATTAAATATGGAAGATTGGTACAACAAAATGTGGAATTTGGCTATTAATTATAAATTAAATTGTGAATTCAAAGTTGAAAAAATATTGAAAGTACATTGTTTTAATGAAATTTGGATTTTTTAAAAAACACATGCATTTTGTAAACATAAGGGTTATACCTTGACACAAGAATTGTTATATTTCTGGTGAAATACAGGGTACGTAATTTAAAACAAAAGAAGTTGATTTAAAAATTGTGAGGGGGCGGAGAATCTTGTAGGTCGTTTTTTGAGTTATGATTGTATTTTGTTTAATGTTTAATGTTTTTTTCTTACTATGTATTGTTTCAGATATAGTTTTTGTTATGTTATTTTTGAAATTAAATAGTTATTTTAAATATTTAAATGAAAGACATTTAAAGAATATCATAAATTACGCAATAATTCAAAAGAAGACAATGCTTGACTGTCTGCTTAAAGGTAAAGGTAAAGGTTCCCCTTGACAATTTTTGTCCAGTCATATTCGACTCTAGGGGACGGTGCTCATCCCCATTTCCAAGCCATAGAGCCAGTGTTTTGTCTGAAGACAATCTTCCGTGGTCACATGGCCAGTGCGACTTAGACACGGAACGCTGTTACCTTCCCACTGAGGTGGTCCTTATTGATCTACTTGCATTTGCATGCTTTCAAACTGCTAGGTTGGCGGGAGCTGGGACAAGTGACGGGCGCTCACTCCGTCTTGTGGATTCGATCTTATGACTGCTGGTCTTCTGACACTGCAGCACAGGCTTCTGCAGTTTAGCCCACAGCGCCACCACTGTCTGCTTAAGGTACAGTTATTTAAAAAGTAATTAAAGTTACTAGTTAAAAAAAGTTTTGCCTCAGCCCCCATTCCCAAATAGGTCAGAAAGTCCACTGACCAGATAAAACTGGACAATAACTTGTCTTTGCTAGCCAGGATGCAAGTAGGTAGATGAAGTAGAATTTGAATCTAATTCCTAATCATCACTAAGTAGGGCTTTCCTAACAGTCTGAAGCCCAAAAACCTGAATTAATGTTTCATGTACCTTCTGTGCTACATGGGAATCCTGTACGGAACAATCTTGATTTACACAATATTGTGTGGATTCATTTTTTATTACATTCAAGGTAACCAACATATGATCATATATTTCCACTAAGAGAAAATAACCTTCTTTCTAAGGAAGTAGAATGTCACAAGCTTACCAGATATGATATATTAATTAGATATTTATAGTACAATTTGTATTCTTGGGAGCACTTTTGGTATATTGAAGCAGGGACAGTGTGATGTGCTTGGCAGACTGATTAGTTGCATCAAATGTGTCTTTATGCAGAGTACCTAAACACTGAAAAAAATACTTCAATGTGCTGTATTTTCTGTCTTCAGCAAAAAGATGGTACATAAATTATACTGAAACACATCCAACATTGCCCTTGTAAACAAACAAACAAACAAGCATAGTTCATACTCAGCTCCTTAATTTTTCCAAGGGTTGAGGTAGATGATACTTTATTAGTCCAATAAAATGTCACCAAAAGAGGAAGAGGTGTGTGTGTGTGTGTGTGTGTGTGTGTGTGTGTGTGTGTGTGAGAGAGAGAGAGAGAGAGAGAGAGAGAGATTTAGTAATCTAATAAGAGTATCCCCTACCTTTGGATTAAGGATCATATGCCTTTGTTTCTTTTTTCGGTTATGTTTGATTTATTGGAAATCTGTCTATTTGTGTGCAAATTAAGCAAAAATTATGCAAATTCTTTAATGCAAATTATGCAATTGGGATAAAATTATAATGGCAAAATGTATTTTTTTTAAAAAAAAAGGTGATAAGAAATCAATGTTTGCATTCCTTATCTGATGCCAAGTTCCACAATTGATATGAAGATTACAAGCATTGACTTCTTCATTAATGCCACTGAGATTTATGTTATATGATGTTGTGGTGATCACTCTGCTTAGGCTCATATAGGAGGTTAATTGCATGCACCAATAGGAGCTGTTGGGAGGTGGAGCCAGATAAACTAGAGGGGAGGGGTGAGGCAGAGAAAAGGAGTTTGGGGAGTTAGTCAGTTTGAGTCAGAGATGAGAGTCTGAAGTGATAAGTTATTCAGTGGGAGTTAGAGAGAGTGGTAGAGTTAGGAGTTAAGGGAGGCAGTTAAGAGTGTGGAAGTTATAAAGAGTTAAGAGTGAAACAAGTTATTACAAAACTACTGAATTCAGTGGTGCCTCGACTTATGAACATCCCTACTTATGACCATTTTGAGTTATGACCAGCTCCAGATGCAAAATTTTGCTTCTACTTGCGATTGGAGCTTCCACTTACAAACAGAAAAAGGCAGGGAAAAAAAGGTGGGAAATTCAAATTTCTAACTGTAGATGGCGATGAGGCTGCTTCTTTGTAGCTCTTTCGCCCCAGCAGTTAGAGAATGTGTGTCATCGCCGGAGGCTTGAGACTGCCTCATTCTGCTTCTGAGAGAGTGTGTGTGTATGTTTGCAGGGAGGCTTCGGGCTGCCTTGCAAGGTAAGGGGGTGTTTTCTACTTTTTAAAAACTGCTCTGGTGTTTTTGCAGCATGGTTTTGAGTTTGGGGGTGTTATGTTTCTGTGCTGTGATGGGTCTTGGGGGTTTGTTTGTTTTTTGATGTTTCCCCCCATTTCTGATGGGTCTTGGGGGTGTTGTTGCTTTTTGGAGTGTTTTTCACCATTTCCGATGGGTCTTGGGGGGTGGTTTTTTGGCTTCCCCCCCATTTCTGATGGGTTTTGGGGGGTTGTTGTTTTTTGGGTGCGTTTCCCCATTTCCGATGGGTCTTGGGGGGTTGTTTTTTATTTTTTATTTCCCCCCCCATTTCTGATGGGTCCTGGGGGGCTTGGTTACTTTTGGGGTTTTTCCCATTTCCGATGGGTCCTGCATGCTTCCATTGCTTTTTCCTTTGTTTTCTTTGCGTTTCCGACCTGCCCCCTTTATTCTCTGTGCATTTCCTATCTGCTCCATTTGTTTTCTGTGCATTTGCAATGAGTCTTGCATGCTTGACTGCGTTTCTTTTTTCCTTTCCTCTTCGGCTGTAAGGGATTAATAGTGTTTCCAATGAGCCTTGCAGTGATTTTTTTGGGGTGTTTTTTTTCCCTTTGGCCAGAACAGATTAATTGCATTTCAGTGCATTCCTATGGGAAATGGTGCTTCAACGTATGACCATTTCGAGTTATGTCCATCTTCTGGAATGGATTATGGTCATAAATCAAGGCACCACTGTACTTTAAGTCTTTGAAGAACTTGTTCAAGTGAACTGTATCCAAAAAACATGTTTTTGTTAAACTTTACACTCAGCATGGACCTGGAGGGAATATGTTGTGGGCCTCAGCTAGTGAAATCATCTGGTGACATGCAGGGGCACATCACAGATGCATGCTGGCGTGAACAAGTGACAGGATTCTGTTGATTGGTTGCTGCTTTTTGTTGGCCTATTACTGAGCAGGCTCTCCCCAGGGCTATATAAACTACAAAGGAATACAAAACACACAATTCTTTGGAGGAACTGGTTGCTGCACTGGTTAGAAATGTAAGTCTGCATATTTTAAAATAAATTAACCAGTTGTTCTATCCTTGCTTTGGGTATGTGCTTTGTTTCCCAAAGAGCAAGGATGCTAATTTTGTGCATGCAGTTTGTGCAAATTACGTTGACCTTGATTACATAAAAAAAACAGACCTCCTTGTCTCACTGTTACTTGGAGGCAAGGAATCTTATATGACTTCAAAATTCTTCATCAAGGTATCTCATCAAATTGACACAGCTTAAATGGAGGAATACGAATAACATTTGAGAATATTCTTTACATGCCTAGTGTCTTGTGTGCATTTTAAATTCATCCAGGTTTATATGGGCACTTTTTCGATGTTCTCATGGTTTTCAGACACAGTTGTCTATCAATGTAAAGTTTCTGTAGTGTAAATTTTCTCCACTCTATCGCATGTGAACCAAGCAAAGCCTGTCAAAACCTGGGCTGATAAATGAATTCTTCACACATCTATAATATGATCTACTCTACTACTTTTACATAGCGGTTTAACTGAAAAACTGCTGTTAATGTACTCCCCTTTATAGCTCATGATGGTGGGCTGATTATTATTATTTTTTTTTAAAAAAATCCCTCTATATTTGGGTAAAATGCCAGCCTATATCCATTGAACATATTTGCATGCAAGGTTAGTGTCACTAGGGAATAGTCTGGCTTCAACTACCTTGAGGCTATGTTCACATTTCCATCATTATGTGCTAAAATCTACCTTTTAGATATGGGATTTTTCCCTGACAGTAAATTAGCCTCTCTGCTGCTGAGTTTCAGAGGCCAGTTCTATTTCCTCTTAAACTAAGCTTTTTGAAACTCCCTGGCTGAGAAGAAGTCAATTGTCTAGACACTCTTTCCTGATGTACCAAACTCTCGTATTTTATGCAGGGTGTAGGTTTTATTCGCAGCCTCAGAATAACATTATTATGCTTACAGTTGACAGCTTTTGCAGTCTTTCCACAGCCATATATTTTAAGCACTTGCTGAAAAGGGAGAAGCAGTTCCTTTTTATTCATCACTTCTTTGGTTTCCACTACTTTTCAATACAATGGGACGTGGTGGCGCTGTGGGCTAAACCGCAGATGCCTGTGCTGCAGGGTCAGAAGACCAGCAGTCATAAGATCGAATCCACATGACGGAGTGAGCTCCCGTCGCTTTGTCCCAGCTCCTCACCAACCTAGCAGTTCGAAGGCATGTAAATGTGAGTAGATAAATAGGTACCACTTCGGTGGGGAGGTAACAGCGTTCCGTGTCTAAGTCGCACTGGCCATGTGACCATGGAAGATTGTCTTCAGACAAAACGCTGGCTCTATGGCTTGGAAACGGGGATGAGCACTGCCCCCTAGAGTCGAACATGACTGGACAAAAATTGTCAAGGGGAACCTTTACCTTTACCTTTACTTTTCAATACAATTCTTCAATACAATCACCACTAATTTTGTTATAAAATTTGCATGTAGTGTCCAATGATTATCTAAACAATGGCAGTCTTGAACATTCCTATGTGGATGTTGAGAATTCCAGACAAAGTGTGTTTCTTTTGTTCTTCATCAGAAATGTGTGTTGATCAAACAATCTTTGCATCTTGGGAAGTAGTTCTTTATGTGGGTACTGCTCATAATAATTATTGTTAATAAATTGGAAAACCAGTGTGGGCAGTTCAAGTAAATGTCTGTGCATTCATTTTACACACTTAACTCACTTTCATAAATTGTATTCTTTTTAAGGGATTAGTTCAGTTTTGCTTATTCCCAAATTTTGTTGTGGAGTGAAGAGAATAGATATAATAAAAACTTGGGAACATAAAAAATAAAGCAATATGAGACCAAAGGTTTCCGTAATAATTCCTACAGCTCATTTCTCAAATCTGGAAGGCCTATATCTGAGTAACCACTCCTGATGCCTACCCAATGCCCAGGCTAGACAACCTGATTGAAACCATAGGGGGTTGTCGGTTCATTTCATCGTTGGACCTAGTAAAGGGTTACTGGCAATTAAGGATTGATCCCCGGGATCAGGAAAAGACCGCATTTTGCAGCCCTTTCGGTCTATATGAGTTTAGAGTCCTTAGTTTTGGTCTCAGAAATGCACCAGCCACATTCCAAAGGCTGATGGACCAGACCTTAGCAGGGCTCAGTGACTTTACTGTGGCCTACCTTGACGATATAGGGATCTTCAGCAATACCTGGGAAGATCACCTGAAACACCTGGAGATAGTGCTGCAGAGGTTAAGTGCAGCAGGGCGAACAGTAAAGGCAAGCAAGTGTCAGCTGGGTAGCCCAGAAATAAAATACTTGGGTCACATAGTAGGGGGAGGAGTGATCAAACCCCTAGAGGCCAGGATAGAAGCCGTTCGTGATTGGCCCAGACCCAACACCAAGAAAAAAGTCAAATCATTTCTTGGGTTGGTGGGCTACTACAGAAAGTTCATCCTGAGGTTTAGCGAGATAGCGACTCCGCTGACCGATCTGACGCGGAAGAAGACTGATGACCGCATCCCGTGGACCAGCGACTGTGAGGAGGCGTTCCAGAGGTTGAAGGAGGCGCTCATCCATTATCCAGTGCTGCGTGCTCCCGACTTCGACCGGGAGTTCATCATCTACACCGATGCGTCTAACAGCGGGGTAGGAGCAGTTCTTTGCCAGGAGGATGAAAATGGTGACCAGCATCCAGTGTCCTACCTGAGTAGGAAACTCCAGAAAGGTGAGAGACATTTGGCAACCGTGGAAAAGGAGTGCCTGGCCATAGTATACGCGATTCAGAAGGCCAAACCCTACATCTGGGGAAGACATTTTGTTCTGTGCACTGACCACTCACCACTGCAGTGGTTAAAGACAATGAAAACCCATAATAGTAAACTTATGAGGTGGGCTTTAAACCTGCAAGATTTTGACTTTGAAGTGAAGGTGGTCAGAGGGGCAATGAACTGTGTTGCTGACGCCTTGTCAAGAAGACCCGACGAGTGAAGACGGCGAAGAAACCATGGACTGTATATATTTTGGTGACCAAAAGTTAAATGTACCCGTTTATTGAACAAGCTTGCTTTGTATTAATAAAGGTAACTTAATGTATTGCAAATATTAATGTTTAAATGCATAAGTGATATGTTTGACCTAGAGTGAGTAAGTATGGGTTATGGGATTGTATTATAATGTATAACTGTTTGTGTGTTTTGATCCTGGTTGTTTTGTTGGAGAAAAGCACTTTAGCTTTTCCCCCGCAAAACAACTTATAAAGGGGGAAGGTGTCACATACAGCACTGATGGTACCTGTCTGTCATGGGTTTGGAGGGAAAGTTCCATCCTATGGGGAGTGGAAGGCGGGACATCAGGGGGGAGGAGCTGTACTGTATATATATTTGGGGGAAGTCCATCATAGGAAAGCTGACGTGGAGAAGTGGAGTTGGAGTCTGTGGGTCAGACTGGGTACAACTGTTCGTCAGACAGTACATACCTGATAGGTTCAGGTTTCTATCTAGGTAGCCAGAACTGATAGGTTCAGGGTCTGTGCGTTACCTTAAAGTGTTCCGTGAGAACCAATCTGTTGTATGTGTATGATTGGGACTATACCAAGTTCCAGTATCCTATTTACCTGATCCTTTTATTTACCCTGTTTGTTTTTTCAATAAACCTTGTTCTTTTGTTTATTAAAATCCATTCCTGGTCTGGGTGACTTGGTAGAGCGAATGGTTGGTGGCAGCCTAACTACAGGGTGGGATACTCCAGTAGGTCTGGGGTCGCTACAGTTTCCCTTCTCCTCTCTGCTATTTGTAAGGCTTTGTTGGACAGCAACTTTGCTTTCTTGAATTTCTCTTTCTTTGGGATGGTTTTTGTTGCTGCTTCCTGTACAGGCACTCTGTCCACCAAATCTAGTTCCTTAAATCTGTTCTTCACTTCCACCGTGGAATCATAAGGGATTTGGTTTAGATTATACCTGCCTAGTCCAGTGGTTTTTCCTACTTCCTTCAGTTTAAGCTTGAGTTATGCTATGTGAAGCTGATGATCAGAGCCACAATCAGCTCCAGGTCTTGTTTTTGCTGACTGTATAGAGCTTCTCCATCTTTGGCTGCAGAAAACATAATCAATCTTATTTCGGTATTGCCCATCTGGTGATGTCCATGTGTAGAGTTGCCTCTTGTGTTGTTACAAAAGAGTGTTTGTGATAACCAGCTTGTTCTCTTGACAAAACTCCATTAGCCTTTGCCCTTCATCATTTTGAACACCGATTGTGGGATCTTGCTTTGTCAGTAAAGAATTTAAAAAAACACAAAGGTTCTAATAATTTTATCTCAGTTTGGCTTTCTTTCATTGTTTATGTACAGTCATATGGAAATAATATGATGAAGTCTCCAAGAATACATGGGAATATTATATATGGTCCTCATATCCTCCATGCAAACCCTATGACATAGTCAACCCTAAAATGTATTTTTGTTTAGGTATATTTAAAGTGTTTATAAAATTAATTTTTTTTAAAAAAAAAATTAAAAGTGGAATACCATAGATATCT
The DNA here is from genome assembly GCF_051106095.1 of Pogona vitticeps. Lineage (NCBI taxonomy): Eukaryota > Metazoa > Chordata > Lepidosauria > Squamata > Agamidae > Pogona > Pogona vitticeps. The sequence goes on from NC_135785.1 coordinate 127,593,686, forward strand.
GCTATAAGGTGAGTCTAACATTTTGTTTTGTTTTCCTTCCATGGTGAAAGGAAACAGTGATGTGAAAACATCCTTTTGTTGTTGTAGAACACAGTCATGTAACACCCACCGTCTGATGTTCTATCACATAAATAATGCCATACTGATCTCTTCCTGTTGAGACAATATTGCAATGACTAAATATGTAATAATATATTCCTTTTGCTCAACATTCAGCTGGACTGTATTTCTCAGACTTAATTGTGAAAATTTAAATTAGCATGCCATGCCAATTTAATTCTTCCTTCTAGTCAAATAGGCCTAAATCTAATTGTTATTTCTAACTTGAGTAGGTCTATTGAGTCAATAGGATCCTCATCTATCAACATTTGTGGAAATACCATTAACTCAGTGGATCTAATTCTGTTTGGGAGTAACAGCTGGATTTAGGCCAGTATACCCTCTGTTACTATATATTTTTAAAATACAGTGGTGCCTCGCTTAACGAGTGCTTTGTTTAACGATGAATTTGCTTAGCGATGACTTTTTCAGAGTGTTTTGCGCTCTGTTTAATGATAGTCCCTATGGGCGATTTTCGCTTAGCGATGTTGGGACCATGCTTCGCATAATGATTACATTTTTGGGTCCCCTGTTTCGCTTAACGATGGTTTAAACAGCCTCATGTTTGCTGTTTTTTAAATGTTATAAAGTTAGGTTTACTGTTTAAAATGTTTGAAATCATAAAGTGCACTTAACAAACCCTTTGTTAACCAAATTTGATTTTGTTCTGACTCTTCTTTAATTTGTTGTTGAATTTTTTCCCCCATTGAGATACATTGAATAGGTTTCAATGCATTTCAATTGGCGAACCTGCATTTTGCTTAGCGATGTTTCCTATGGCGATTTTCGCTTAAGGACGGCAATTCATTCCTATTGGAACGGATTATCCGGTTTTCAATGCATTTCAATGGAAAACCGCGTTTCGCTTAGCGATGTTTTCACTTAGCAATGATTTTTTTGGAACCAATTAAATTTGTTAAGCGAGGCACCACTGTAGTGTCTAATGAAGTATCACTTGCCCTTGCTTTTGTATTGTGTAAGGATCACATAGCTTTATTAGTTTGTTTTTTTCTGGAATATAGAGAATACCCTGAATCCTATATGGTGCCCAATGCACCATTTAGAAGACAACACAGACACTTAATATCAGCCAAACAAAACTGCAAACTGAGGAAAACATTTAATTCCAACTGCTAAGTAATACTATCAATTTGGCTGCACCTAGTGGGTAGACTAAATTTTATTGCCAATTCTCTGATGGGGTTTACCACATTTCTGTGCAACTGTTTCCCCCTGGCCAAATAGTAACCTTGAGTTTCAAAAGAAGGTGAGAGGGGAAGGAAAAATGCTGAATACGTAGCAGCCCTTTGTTTCATGGGTTGGGAGATAAATCCAACCAGTGGCCACCAAATGAAAGCTATATTCCTGACTTTTGTTTGCAATCTGCACTTTCGAACTTGCCTTTAGAAAACAGACCTAGCAAGGACATCTGCCATGACTTTTGGGACTTTCTGCACAATATATTCGTGCACAGCCTAATGAAGACTAGTATAAGTTGAAAACTTGTCTTTTTTTTAAAATAGTAATCTAATAAAAGTATTCCCATCTATGCTTTTGTATAGCTTTTCTGAAAGTTACCATACAGAAATTGATACACAAAGACAGTAATGGCTATACTTTGTGCCACAAATATCTCTGGGTTGCATACTTATCTTTGTTTGATCTTGACCCATTTCTTTCTCTTCCAAAATATATCAAGGAGGAACATCAAGTAATTGTAATGATACAATTAAATAGCTTCCACTTTTTAGTTGAAGGTTTTTTTTTCTCTCCTCTCAACCTCTACCTTTGTCAGTAAGATTACATTTTTCATATACTTATTAAACAAATCTGGCTGGAAAGGAAATTAAGGATCTCCTATGAAATAAAAATGCATCTGTTTTAATTGTCTTCTTCAATCTGTTGGCTTTTTGCTATTTTATTATTTTCCAATTTAGCCACTCATGCTGAACTAAATGACAACAAGAATGCACAAAATAATGTAATAACAGTAAAGACTCTATCTTGATCACTTTTGAAATAGCTATGCCCTATATCTGTGGCATTTCTCTTCAGGCTGAGGTTATGACGGGTGAGAAAAACCACCAGTATTTCTCAAGAAGATCATCAGACAAGGGCAACAAAATGTAAGCCGAAGTTACCTCAAATACTTATTTAAGATGTAAAACTATCATTTAGTTCTTCTTTCCTCAGTAACATATTAGCATGGCAATAGTATAAAATGAAGAGGATTGAAACACAACAAGCTTCATATTGCTGCCTGGAATGCAAAATGGTAGAAGAGCTGAATAACCTGGAATTATATATATATAAATTGAAATACTTATATATATATTCCTTCTATGGTAATAATCTTCAAACTGGGTTCTGAGAAAAGCTATAGTCCCTTGGAAGTGCATCCTGTGTTCCTCAATCAATGATCGGTAAAAAAAAGTGGTAAAAGATTTCAGGGAGGACTAACGATGTTTCCTTGAATTGAACAGACAGGAAATGTAGGATGGCGGATTAGTTCTAGGCCACATTTCAGTTGATATAAGCTGGGATGGGCAGGTTTTTTTCAGATATTTTTCAAAAACTTGTATGGCTTTGTTAAAACAACATATATAGGGAAGACACCTTTTTTTAAGGAGAATAGTTCCCCATAAAGGCTTCTGGAGCTGCGAGTCTCCCTTTCTTCTTCTTTTCCAAACAATGAGGAGCGATGGGGGCACAGGAATTTTCCTGGGGTGGTCAAGACGTCCAATAAAATTGTTTGGTACTCCATTTCTGTAGAATATGCTAGGTATATGAATGAATTGAACCAAGAACTAAAAAAAAAAAAACCATGAACAGGATCCCATTTTGCCAAAATGAAACAAAGCACCAAACATTTTCCATTGGTGCTTCACTTTGCATTGCCAAATGGGATGACCACCCCTCCCATCCCTCTCCCTTTTCAGAGGCAGCAAGCACAGCTCCTTGCACATATTTGCAGTAGTGAATTGCAGTGTTTTCTCAATGTAATCATGGATATTAATAATGAAGAATAGCAGTAATGAACAGAAGGCAAGTATGATATGAGAAGGCTGTTACTTAGTCCCTTCGTTGCTATATAAGTAAGAAGAGGGATGAGTGAAATCAGGCAAGAACTACTCAGCCACTAATTCATCCTCACATGAGGCTGGGAATGGATGGTCAAAGCCAGAGGCTTTGAAACCTGACAGAAGCCCAAGTCTGAGATCCATTTCTTTTCCAAAGTGCAAGGTGAGGGCAGTCTGCCTTCCCCATCTGGAGATGGGGAGTCAGGTCCTTGGTCAAAGTGCTGACTGAAAAATCTCCCCTCAGTACTTCATGAGGGGACTTGAGGATATTATGAGGTTGTCACAAGGAGATCAGGGTGACAATGTAGGATGATATTATCCCATCCAATATCCTGTCCACAATGGAGTTGGGAGTACACCGCTGCCTCTCTGAAATTGCACCTCCCCATGACTAATGAAGATAAAGTGAAATACCCAAATGAACGCAAAGCCATAACAAACTGTTCATGCCACATAAATGGCACAGAACAGAGTTTTAATTGTTTATCTATTTTAAATGGAACAATGGAAAATTCATGCTACATTTGTTCTATTCATGAAACAAGACCAGGCATTTCAAGATATCAAAATCTAAAAGAGAAATCTGATGAGGAAAAATTTAGAAGCAAACAAGTATAGAAACTTAGTTCCCTAGAAATACAAGATTTCTACAGAACAGAACTCTAATACTTTGAACAAAACTTTGATAGGAAGCAAACATTCTTCACCATGTTTGTTAAACTGCATAAAAACATGAACTTGAAGACCATGGAAATAAAAAAGCCTATCTGTGTCATTTTCTATGTCACAACCTAATAGGACAATTTTTATTATTTGTCTATTGTGAGTCTTGAAGTTTCCTTGAACAGCACGATTGCACATTTATTTGCTTTATCATAATTTCTCATAAAGATCTTCTCCATGGATTGACAGTAAATGTGCAAGAATTAGATTTTGCATGAAACATGTGGCTTATATCCAAATTCATCTACTTAAATGGTTGGCATGGATTGGTTTGTTTGCATCTAATGAAGCTAGATAACTTTTCTTCCAACAGTAAACTCATCATAACTTCTTCCTGGTGTTATAATAGCTGATTTTACTACAGCTCAAGAAAATGTTCAAGTCAAGTTTGCATCTGTTAGAGTTAGCGACCTGAACCTTAGATTTACCCCATCTGATCATGCTGATCTGAATCTAAAAATTTAAAATGCTACCTCTCTTTAGTCACGTTGAAGAGCTATCATTAGCTATCATTTGGGCAGATGAGCATACTGTAATAAAGCTTTAGGGTGAATGCACAATTTAAAAACCCAGCTGCGAACAATATCTACATCCTAATTTTTAGATGTCCTTGTATACTGTACTATTTAATTTCTGATCTATTTCTAGTTAGCCTGAAATTTAACAGCACAACTCCAAGACTCAGAAGACTGAGAATTCAGTCTGTGCTCTGAAACATGGTAATTCCAGCAAATTGTCCAAGGTCATCTAATAGGTTACATGGTATAATGGGGATTGGAACTGTGATCTTCTGAGTTCTGATCCACTACACTGCAATGACAGTATGGGCTGTGAATGGCTGCTTGTTATGTATTCTAAAGGAGGTGAAATTTTTGAATGATGAGCAAAACCAGGGGCAACATAGGTCTCTGCATTGTATGGGGAAGTAGTGACATCACAGTAGCTAAATAACCATCCCCCCCCCAACAGGGAAAAGCAAAGTAATATGTAAAACAGGCTTGTCTCTGAATCAACTTTTCTACCCTCTCTATGGCAGGAAGTCCTCTGAGTAAAAGCAAGCAGTATGAAGAAAATAGCTTGAGTGTTTAGATTAGAATCAAAGGCTTTAGTAAAGAGGTAGACACAATAAAAAGAGATTTCAGCCATGTGATGCTAGTTTAACACTGAATAAAGTTCTCAGCCTCAACAGAAAAAACCACTTCAAATTTACAAAGTGATGTCTGAGACATATTGTTTAAGATTGTTCCATATGCCTCTTCACATAATGAAACTGGCTAGCATTTAAGTAAAACCAATTTGGTTGATTTAAGTTTCAAAGGAATTTTGCTACAGACTATATTGTATATTTCCAACATATTGAGTACACTAAATATGTTGGAATCTGTTTGAGGATTTAGCAATGTCATTAATTGGCAGTATTCCTCCCCCCCTCCTGTTCACAAAACCTAATTTCTCTGGGCTGTTCTGACACTTATTATTATCATGAGTGTGATACCAAGTTTTACCTAGCAACAACATAAATAAGGTGATTGACTGGAAGAAGGCAGGAGAAGAGCCAATCCAGAAGAGCCATCAGGAGATATAAAAAGAAGAGCTGAAAAGAACAAGGGAAGAAGAGTTAAATTGAAGTATTCGCGAAGGCTTTCACGGCCGGGATCTAATGGTTGTTGTGGGTTTTTCGGGCTTCTTGGCCGTGTTCTGAAAGTGGTTCTTCTTAACGTTTCGCCAGTCTCTGTGGCCGGCATCTTCAGAGGACAGCAAACTGTGCCAGTTTGCTGTCCTCTGAAGATGCCGGCCACAGAGACTGGCGAAACGTTAGGAAGAACCACTTTCAGAACACGGCCAAGAAGCCCGAAAAACCCACAACAACCAACAGTTAAATTGAAGGCTACATGTTTCAAAAGCTAACATGGAACACAGTGTAACCTGAAGTTGAATTCTGTTTAATTTAACCAGTTGTTACATTTCAATAAATATCATATTGTTGTGTTTCAAGCTTAAAACCACTTGAGCTTCTATATTTTGGGATTAAGGCAAGCCTATTGAAAGTAAAGGCAGTTTGAATGTGAATCACCAGGTACAGGTGATCGCAAGTCTTAAAAGAATGTATAAAGATTGCAGGATTAATAATAGCACAACTATACCTTGAATGTTTCTAGACATACTTACTAGCTGAACATAACTTCTGATTTACCTAAAATGAGAATTTGGATGGTTAAAACTTTAATTTCAGTCCATGTTTTATAAAGATTTATGAAAATTCACAAATTTCATTGTATTCAGGATAGGGGAAAAATAGAGAATTTTTAAAAAAATGAAAATCAAAACTGACAGATTTCTGAAAGTCCACGAAGAGGACTTTGAAAGCATTGTCGATAAAAGTCTGCATCTGAAACCCTGTGAATGCAAGAACACTTGAGATCTAAGCTCCTTCTCTGTATAACGAGACAGGAATCACACATTTGCAATGACCTGCAACAAAGCTTTTTTTTTACTGGGGATTGTCTACAATGAAGAATGAACCTTCTTGCAACACATCCTGTTTTAATCTGATTTATCACATTAAAAAATTGCCCGTCCACCCTTGAATAAAGAGGTGAGACACATTTAATGGGTAAAACTGGAGCCATACTTTATTAAATTTAACTCAAACTTTCAAATTCCCTCCCACTAAAGGTGGGGCCTCCCACAATGTGAAATACTGGTTAGAAGCTGGAGGTCTCACTGGACATCCACTCCCACTGTACACGGGAAAGTCTCACGTCCCAGAGGTGTTTTGTCCTTAAGCCAGCCCAACCTTGGCCAGCCAAATCAGGCTATTCCCCCAGGCCAGTAAGCCTCTTTCTCTCAGACTACCCATGGCCCAAGGAGGCCCTTGTGCATCCTCCCCCAGCATTGTAACCTCAAGATCCACAGTGTCAGGTGACTGGATGGGCTAGCACCTTCCTGTGCTCCATGTTTTAACTCACTGATATTTTCTCACTATCTGCCATGCCAATGGGGCTACCTATGTATGCCCATGTCCTCACAAAGTTGACCATCTCAGTATGCAGCCCCCTTGCAAAGCCTCCAGAAAAATATCAAAACCTAAATCTGACAGCTGCACCTGTCACTGCAGAATAGCGTGGGCCTGTCCAATAATAAATTACTAGCTAGAAAAGTGGGTAAGGCTGAGCCCCCCTTTCTCTGTTCTCTGCTATGAACTACATCCTAGCTATAGCAATGGGAACTCCATAGTCTATTTAAAAATCCATAATTCAAGGTAAAATCCAAAAATCCAAAAGGCTCAAAAAAGGTTCTCTCTGTGTCAGCATCTCTCCATTTCTTCTCATGCTGGAACACCCTCCTTCTTCACTCTCCACTGACGTACACCAATCAGGATGAAGGACTGCTCATCTCTCTCCACCTCCTTTTCTCATGGGATTGCAGGTGTTGTTGACATTCTTCCTCAATGTTATGTCTTTGGTCCTTATCGTCTCTGGCCAAGGTGATGGAAAATTCCAACTAGCTCTCAGCGAAAACAGCTTCTCGAAGCATCTAATTACATGATACACAGACTAGGATGGATTCCTTCTATACCATTCCATGACTACAGCGGTCACCCAGCACCGGGAGGCTTGAGCTGGCCAGGTTTCTTTGGCCGCTTCCCACCAGGCTTGCCTCCCACTCGCTTCTCATCACCCTCTGCCATTTGAATTTGCCGACATGGGCCCACGGAAGGTGGCACGGAGCAAACGGGAGGCAAGCCGGGAGGCAATTAGCCCAAACCTGGCCAGCTCAAGTCTCCAAGTGCTGGGTGACTGCTGCCTCTGCCGGTCACGGCAGCGGCAATTGCAGCAGCCCAGGAGGATAAATTTTTTTATCTGGGTGGGTTTTGGAGGGTAGGTTTTGGCTGGGGTATGTTTCTGTGTTGTTTTGTTTTGTGGTGATGTTTTTTGCAGTCCCAGCATGGGACTTGCTCCAATGTTTATTTTGGATTTGTTTGTTTTTGGTTTTTGTTATTTTGCAGTCCCAGTGTGGGACTTGCAATGTTTTATTTTTATTTTTAATTTCATTTTTTGTATTTTTTTTCTTCCTCCAGAATGCATTAATCGGTTTTTAATGCATTTGTATGGGAAATGGTGCCTCAACCTACGAACTTTTCAACTTGCAAACACCATTCCAGTATGGATTAAGTTCGTAAGTCGAGGTACCACTATACTAGCAAGAAGTTTAGGAAATGGCTATCGAATACTTCAGTGAGTGTGTGCAACCAGACTTTAAGAAAATAATGCTTATTTTGCACTAAAAAAATTAAGGTCCCATATTTTCTAAAGAACAGGACAGATCAAATTTGAAATTTTAGAAAACTTATTGTGCAGCATTCTCTGGCTCTATAGGGCTGTCTATCTGTCTGTTTCTCTACATATGTCATATAAATATGTTTATATGTGTGTGTGGTGGGGGGGTTCGGTAGCTTGGTCCAACTCTCTTTCAAGGTATACATCCATTCTTCTCAGTTTAGAAATGGAGGCAACATTTATTGGGGTATTTACTAACAGTCCGGTATCAGCAATCAGCATTCCAAACATTCTCCCCCTTCGACAACAGGTCTGAGAGGGTGGGTTTCCAGTCTTCAATTTTGAAAGGATTCTTACCCTGGCTATTCCAGGATGTCAGTAATAATCTCTCCTCTTCTTCCAGTAGGGGGATGGTGTCTTCTTCTCAAAGGTCCACCCAGTCACACTCCCTGGGGAGGGGTCCCCCGTCTCCCACAGGTCTCCAGGAACTCTCTCTGTTGGTTCTCTCATATCCCCCATTCTAACCTCTCTCTCCATTCTCTTTCCACTGTTTCTTTCCTCTCTCAACTTCCTCCTCCACTCCTTAGTCTCTCGTTCACCCCAGTATGATGGCTTGGGGTTCATCTCATGCCTCCTCCGAGCATCCGCTTCTTCCTTGGGGACACACAGTTTCTCTGTCCTCCCAGTCCATGGATCTTCTACCTAGATCCATTCCCAGCCTGCTGGTAACTCCCCTTCCCCTCTTTTTATATCCCCTAACCCTGCCTCCACTATTTCCTGCCTTATTTCTCCCGGGTTCTGTGATTATAAGTCTTTAAAAATCTCCCTCCAAATTCCCCAGGTCCTGTACAGGAGGTCTCGTCTTCCAGGGTGGGGGAACTGGTTGGGTCTGGCTCTCTTTCTCAGCAGTCAGCAGGAGGGATGGCACTCCTGAGAGAGGGGTCTCTCTCTCTCCTTTCTTCTTACAATGTGTTAAAATGTTAACACAGTTTGTGTTTTCAATACTCTTTAAAAAATATCTATCTTTCATCTCTCTCTCTCTCTCTCTCTCTCTCTCTCTCTCTCTCTCTCTCGGTAGACAGATATTTCAAAAGAGTATTATAACACAAACTTTACCAACATGTTTACACACAAACACATATGCATGACAAATATGTGCATTCATGTATTTGTATTGCTTGATGAAATAAAGAATTCAAATGTCTCTTTAAAGCCATTTAAGAACAAAGTCTGACATATAGTTATTGGCTGAGGTAGGACATACCTTTTAATAATTATTTGTGTAGTGCACAGTAATTCTAATTCTAATTCTAATTCTTCTTCTTCTTCTTCTTCTTCTTCTTCTTCTTCTTCTTCTTCTTCTTCTTCTTCTTCTTCTTCTTCTTCTTCTTCTTCTTATTATTATTATTATTATTATTATTATTATTATTATTATTATTATTATTATTATTATTATTATTATTATTATTATTGTGATGTGCCATCAAGTCAAAACCAATGTCTGGTGATCCTTTACCAGTTTCCTAGGTACAGAGTACTCATAGATGGTTTACCATTGCCTTTTTCTGATGGCCCTTCTTCTGGGAAGTAAAATAAGGAATCAAATTCTCAACCCCTGTCTGTGAGGCCAAGTACTGCAACACACTGAGCTATCCAGCCCAGCTTCACCTGGTACAGCGAAATCCTTCTGGATCTTTTTACTATCTGTTTTTGCTCTTAGTACCTTAATTAATTTTTATTGACCAGCAATCCTATCCCCCTCACTATTCATTCCAAACTCCAGGTCAGTAAAATATCACACATTGGTCCAAATATTGATCTCTTAAGTTGCAAAAACTGATGGTTTGTTTGTACTCTGCTTCCTATTTTTAAAGCAGTTTTCAGTTCATGAGAGGAATTCTCATCTTATCTCATCCAGAGTTTTTGAAATTTTGACAAAAGCCCAAGTAAGTAACAGTTACTGACCATGTTTGACATTTTCAAGGAACTCTGAAATGATGGTGAAACAGAAGGCATATTGATTCTTTTTCAACAGGGGTTGCCTTTCTATATCCTTGATCATTTTACCTTTCATGACACTTTCAATGAACTTATGTCGATCAGAGGTTAAACTGTTTGGCCTGTAATTTTCTAGGTCTTTCTGGACACCTTTTGGAGAACTGTTGGTATATTGGTTATCTCTTCCATCCCCGGCAACCAATTTAACCTTATTGCATATTTTGCTTAAAAGGTGAACAATTTCACAATGGAGTATGAGAACTCTCTCTCTCTCTCTCTCTCTCTCTCTCTCTCTCTCTGTGCGTGTGTGTGTGTGTGTTTATTACATTTGTATCCCACCCATCTGGAGGCAAGCAACAACTCTGGACAGGTAACAGCATAACCACTCACCAAACACAAAACACATGACTTAAAAAAACCAGAGGCAATGGCAAAAAAAAAAATCAGGTTCAACTTATGGATCAGTGAGAGTGGGAGGATATTCTTAAGGTCTTCTTTGAAAGCTCAGGTTTCACCGTTTCCTAACAGTCAAGAGGGAGGGAGCCTGCCATATATCTACAGGCAATGCATTCCATAGTTTTGCGGCCATCACTATGAAAGCATGATTTCTGTTGATAGTTTTCTGGGTCTCTCTAGGGTTGACCACCCACAACTATGAAGCCTGGATAGAATGGGTGGCCAGATTAGAGAATTTTAAGGAAAAATGCTCTGATAGTGAGATTCCAAACCATTAAAGGACTTTTAAAAATTGAAGATACATACAATGAATCTATCCAGCTTCTCTGAAATCTCATCCTCCTTCAGAGTGCCTTTAAATCCATTGTCATGCAGCAACAGAAGTGTCTGGCTGGCATCTGGTTCTTTATATATTTAAAGAATGCTTTTTCTTCGGTCTTGATGCAGGATCAAGAAATCCTTCCAAGAAATTTATAAGGCCACAGATGCTCAAGCATGATACACTTTATCATAATTATAGAGGTAAGTAATCTATTACTCAGATATGTATAAAAAACAGTATATGCAAGGAGTACATGAATCATGTAGAATTTAAACTTCATTTAGTTCCTCTTTTTCCAACGAGATGAGTGACTCCAGATAGACAAGGGAACAAGGACAGGTATCCAGCACAAAATACATACAGAACAACTCTTTAGGTTTGGCATTGATATGGTAAGATACCATTTTTCTTTTCCCTAGTATAACAGTTCTTCTCCTTATAACATAACTAAGCATAGCTCTTATCAGAGAAGAATTATAGTTGCATTGAATCACTAATTATCTCAGTCTCGGCAGCATGTTTAGAAGGGAGTGCCTAGTTCCTGTGCTCTCCACTGTTGCTTCCTCCATAAGGAAATCACACTATCAGAAGAAGAGAATGATCTTGCTCACATATAGGCATTATATAAAAGCAAGAACCCTGGAAAATCGAGACCACATTGCTCTGAACTGGCTAAATAATTACAGATAAATAATTAATTGCAGATAATTCATCACAAGAGAACAACAATAAATAATTGCAGGCAATTGATCATAAGAGACAAAATCCTGTTAGAGTTCCAGAAACATAGCACAAGCAGATTTGTGCCTTATGGTGCAATATTTAAATTGCTATAACACAGTCAAAACAGTTCTCATGACTTGGGGTTCAATCCCAGGCAGCTGACTCAAGGTTGACTCAGTCTTCCATCTTTCCAAGGTAGGTACAGGTAAAATGAGCACCCAGCTCACTGTGGGGTGATAATGTGTAATCTGCATAATTAACTTGTAAACTGCCCAGAGAGTGTTTTGTTGCTGTGGGGTGGTATATATAAGCAGCATACTTTTTATGTCTGAGAACTCAAACTTGGAAATACACCTATACTTACTTTCTGAAGATGAGTCATGAAGTAAAGTGAGCAAATTGTCATATTATAGGAGGCGAGAAAAAATTGTGTTATGAAGGAATTTTGTTACCAAGGAATTTCCTCTTCTAATGGCAGGCTATTGATAATGAATAGTTTGGCCCTAAGTAGAATTGAGACATTCCAGTTTGCCAAAAGTGGATGGCCTAATTTCTCTATTATCCAAATAAGGTTGATTTAGTTGCAAATTATGCAAATTACAATATTAATTATGGCATTGTTTTTCCAAAAGTATTTTCCATCTTGGTATTGTTTATGTATTAATGACTGATTAATATGAAGATCCAGTATGAGATAGATAGACTCCTTAAAGGAAGCCACAGCCTTGAGTTTACAATTGCTGAGCAGCCCATTCAACAAGATATTCTGGAGATTGTTCATTCATAGGGTTACCGTAAGTCGAAGGTTACTCAGCCCGGCATACAAATCTTGGTATCATATTCAACCAGAGTATATGCACTCCTGAGAACCTGGCCTTAATGATCCATAAATCATCAATCACCTGTACAATGTTGCTTGCCCTTCTGCTGAGCCATGTTGTTGCCACCCAGGTGAACCAATAATATGCCAAGGGGCACCTCCGGAGTACCTTGGGACGCCAATTCCAAGAACCCATTCCAACGCATGCCTCTCTGTCTCCTCCACTGAATTGTGGCCTAGGCTCCAAGGCCTAAATTATGACTCCAACTGGTGCAGGAAGCATGTTTGGCTCCCCAAAATATACAACTATGGCCACATAACAGAATTCCCAAATGCCACCTTGGAAACTCAGAAGCTGGTAAATATAATCCGCCCGCATCACTTTTTGGATGTAATGTGTGATGCATGTTCATTAGTTTCCATGTTTTTTGATCCAATTCTTCTAATTTGTTTTGAATCCAATCTACTATTCCAGCTGGAATAGCTCATGTGGCTTTGATTGTATTTATGTCTTTGATTGTATTTTCCCCATTTAATTTTGATTTTAAGATTTTCTGCAGTCTTTTGATATATTCTCCTTCTGTCAGTTCTTTAACTTTTGTGTGCATGATGTTGTCTGCTTCTAGTATACCAAGCCATTTATAATTTTTATCACTTGAGAGAGATTTTATTATATTGCCATTTGATGGTTGGTGGACACAGTTGATCTGGCTTCTCAGCTGAGAAATGTCTGGTTTGCAAGATCCTTCAGCATAGCTCTCAAAATTACTCAAGCATGCAAGCCCCTCTGCCTCAACAAGGCCTGTGCCCATGGGGAGGATGATGATGATGGTGATTTTATTTTTTTAATTGCCATATATAAACTTTTATTTGATTAATTTTTGCTGGCCCCTGTTGGCCTGGAGACCCAGGAGGGGGCTATTGTTCCATCTATGTATCCTCCTCCATTTTGGTGGGAGTTATTACACCTTGCCCAGACACCCAAAAACAGGCCTCAAATCTAAATTCCAAATAAAATCCCCCAAACTGTGGGGTTGTGGTGATGTGCAACCCCAGTACAGGCCTCAGCCCGTGACACTGGCTCCACGAGGTAAAAATGAAATTGCTTGGAATGCTCCTGCTGACCTCTGTCCTCCACAGTACCGGCACAGCAAGAGACTGAGATTGGGGGAAGCCAGCCTAATAAAGGCTCTCTTCTTAAGTTCCCTCCCTCAGCCTCTAAGTCAAATGCCTGTATTCAGTGGTTCCAAGTGGGCAGGCAAAGTACCACTGCAGCTGCAGCTCCATGATATGTGAAGCGTCCCTAATTGTCATGGATGCCAGGTCACTGCAGAGAGGATCCACTCACAACTTAGTCACCACTTTCTTGGGCAAACCTCAAGATTATAAGGTTTGTCGTAATTAACTGAGGCTGTGCATAAATTCTAATTAGCTACATTAGCAATTATTAAAAATTTTATTAACTGTCGATAAGGGATTAATTTAGTAATATATAGAAATATAACTGTAGTTTAATTAATATAATTAGATAATCAATTAAGGTGAATTCATTCAGAAAGGTTCTTAATTAAAGTTTATTAATCATAACATTGATTATACTAATATTTATTTGTGATTGTCAATTAATAAATAGATATCTATTTAAAAGAGCATTTGTTTATTGGCTTTGATCAGTTTATTCAAAGTCAGCTGTTGGTTCACATTAGTTAAGAGGCAGCATTAGAGGGATTTAAGCATTTTAAATTTGAACTTAGTTGCTAATTGGCACCTTGACTCTGTGACACAGCTATTTAGGTTGGTGAGTGGACTAAATTTACCACTTAATTGCTAATAGCTGTAGGGGATATGTCATCAAAGAAGGGGTAGGGAAACAGGAAGGGGAAACAGCCTGCCAAGAAAAGGCAGGCACCCCAGGTGTCCCCACCTCAATCTTCTGAACCCTGGCCTATATGGCAGGAGCTACAGGGAAAAAAATCAGCCTTAGAGGCCCAAAGGTTGGCTAAACAGCCTCCCCAGCTGAGCAAGGCCCTGCCATGCAGATCAGCCAGGGACTCTAAAAGGCTCAAGAAGGCTAGACCTAGGTCTATGGTGCAGGAGTTAATGGATAGATTTATTGCTTTTGAGGCTACTCAGGTCCCTGAAGTTATGGCCATGCATGATGCTGATGGTGCAGTGATGACTCTGGGGGCTCGTAGTGATGAGAAAATGTCATATATGCCTGTAGCATTTGAGCCATAATTCCTTCACCAAGAGGGGCAAGAGGAGGTTAAGGAGGTTGGCTTCAGCTCACCACATTCTTATGAGGATCTGTGCAGGGCTACAACATCTTTGGGTGAGTCTGCCATTACACCAGGCACCAGATAATTTTAGCTGCATGGCCTTTAGCCGGTGACATTCCCACGAGTTTCACTGCAAACACACCCACATCTCCATAAACATGGGATTGCCTAATGTGGCTTGGCCGTATGCCAACCCACACTTCAGTGCCTCAGGTATGCCCTACTTTGCCCCTTCTCTGCAGGCTCAAGCAGAGAATCCATCTAGTGTAGGGTTGTGGTCTTATCTGGCAGGCCTTAACACGGGATATAATGGCGTTACTTTATGGAGATTACTCCATGCCCTTGGGGAATCACTTAACCCCCGCTATAAAAGAAAATATATGAAAAGGCAAATATGTTGATATATTTGACTTGCTTAATAGAAAAGTGGACCTGGACAAAAAAGACCTGGACAAAGAGGACGAGAAGGAAAAAGAGAAACATAAGAAGAAAATGCCAGACAGGACTTGGGCCAACTGGCTTCTGGGCTTCCTCATTTATGCAGCTGTCATTGTCAAGGCCCAATTGTGGGGGGCTCAGTCCCTTTTCCAATATCTGGACATTATTTATAGGGCCTATACAGATTTTGCTGGCCAGGCTTGGTTGCTGTATGATCAGGCGTTCTATAGGAGGAACTCCATTCAGCCGGGTCTGGGCTACAACACATGACCCCCCGCTAGGCCTAATACAGGGGAGAGGTATGATAGTGGGCACTTAGATAGGAAGACTGCCACTACCCTAATTCCCTGCTGAGGTGCAGGGCAGGTGGTTCAACCATGCCTGTTTTGCTTCCAATATAATATGAAGGGATACTGCATGAAAAAGCCATGTAAGTTTAGGCACGAGTGCCTTACCTGTGGGGGATAGCACCCAAATTTACATGGCTTTAAGGCAAGTGCCCAGCCAAGACAAAAATACTTGGGGTCCCAAGAAACCTAACAGTGGTAAGGGTACACCTGGAAAAGGGACCCAACCCAATTAAAATTCAGGTTTTGGAGGATTGGTTGAGGTCCTACCCTCATAGGGATGATGCTAATTATTTATTAGATGGCTTCAAGTATGGATTTAGGATCCCAGCCATGGGTGAACGAAGGGTGTTCATTTCAAGGAACTTCTGATCAATATTGGGGATGGAAAGCATTGTGCAAATGAAGATTGATAAGGAAGTAAAGGATGGTAGGTTCCTCAGACCTTTCCTATCATCACCCTTAGAGAACCTATGGGTTTCTCCAATGGACATAGTCCCTAAAAAGGCCTAGGGTGAGTTCTGTTTAATACATCATCTGTCCTTTCTGGAGGGGGTGTCAGTTAATGACACCATCCCCGTGGAATTGTGCACTGTTAGATACACATCATTCGACGAGGCAGTTAGTATGGTTAAGAAGTGTGGGGTGGGGGTTGAGCTGGCAAAATGTGACATTAAATCAATGTTCAGGATTTTGCAGTCCATCCCCTCAACTTCAATTTATTAGGTTTCCAGTTTGGAGGCTCATTTTATAGAGATAGGGCTCTAACCATGAGGTGCTCAGTGTTCTGCACTGCTTTTGAGAAATTTAGTACTTTTATTGAATGGAAAATTAGACACAGGGTGCTTAATAATTCCATGGCCCATTATCTTGATGATTTCCTTTTCTGTGGGAGAAGGAACTCAAGTAATTGCAGGTTCATATTAAATATGTTCCAAATGCTGGCAAACAAGCTGGGGCTGCCTTTAGCTGAAGAAAAACGGAGGGGCCAGCCACATCCATAGCTTTTCTAGGTATAGAACTTGATACAGTCCAGCAAATGTCAAGTTTACCACAGAATAAATTAGTGGACCTTAGGTCCAAGATAGATGTTCTGATGCACATGAGAAAGGTCCTTAAGGACTACAGGAAATAGCCAGGCATTTAAACTTTGCCTGTAGAGTAGTGGCACCTGGATGTGTGTTTCTCAGGTGCCTATGTGTAGTCATGAGGGGTCTTAACTGACCTATACATAGGACCAGAGTAATGCGAGGTATGAGGGAAGATTTCTTGGTTTGGAGTCAATTCCTCAAGAGCTTCAGTGGGATCTCTTTTTGGAGATCTGATAGATGGCTGCAAGCAGATTTTCAAGTGAATTCTGACATGGCCAGATCTTTAGGATTCAGCATCTATTTTCAAGGTAGGTGGTGTTCAGACACCTGGCCAGACATGTGGTATCAGTATGGTACCATGAGGGACCTGACTTTTTTGAATTTTTTTCCAATTGTCGGTACGCTCTGGCTCTGGGCCGATGAATGGTAAAACTTAGTGGTCCATTTCTAGTGCGACAATCAAGCGGTTGTTCATATCATAAACAACCTCACATCTCACTCAGAACGGGTCATGGCATTGTTCAGGGTCTTTACTTTGTGGTGCATGCCCACCACGTTCCAGGTATAGACAATAAGATAGCTGACAGTCTATCACACCAACAGATTGAGCAGTCCAGGGAGCTAGCACTGGAAGACAGGGAGCTGCCAGAAGTTCTTCCTCCAGGGGTCTGGCAGATTGGTGTGAGGACACATCCAGAGCAATAGGTTTGGCCCTGGCACCCAGGACAAGGAAGGGTTACCTGGCCATGAGTATAGAGTTTCAAGACTTTAGGAATATGATTGGTCTGGAGCAGGTTTGACCAGCCCCTGTTGAACACTTACAGCAATTTATGGTGTACCTTAATAGGAAAGGGTTGGCACTGGCTACCATCCAAGGTAGACTATTGGCTCTGGACTCCAAGGTAGACTATTGGCTCTGGACTCCTATGCTAAAATAAATGGTCACAAATACTTTTCAAAGGATTATAGAATTAGGAAAATGCTGGAGGGATGGTCTAAAGAAAGAGGTAGAGTGAGGGACACTAGCCCTCCCATTTCTCATTCTCTGTTAGAACGCATATGTGAGCAATGGGTGCTCCTGTGCAGGGATGAGTATGAAAGGGCTTTGTTTAATGCAGCTTCCCTAATAGCCTTTTTCAGCACCCTCAGGATTAGTGATTTAATTGTAGCTGGGGGTAAGGCTGACAAATCTAAGTTAGCTTTTCAATGGCAGAATGTTACAGTCCTGGACAAAAGAGTAGAACTTTCAATTAGATGATCCAAAGCCAATCAAATGGGCAACAGGGGGGAAATAAGTCCTAGGGCAATGCAGCATAGCGTGCATATGCCCAGTTAGAGCCTCAAAAGCATACTTGGAAAGGAGAGGGCAAGAAGTAGGATATTTCTTCTAACATGCTGATCAGTGACCTTTGACTAAATATCAGTTTTGGAAGTTGACTGACTTAGCTTTAACTAGGGTTGTTGTTTCAGGCTTAAAATTCGGTACTCATTTGTTCAGGATCAGAGCAGCATCCACTGCAGCAGCCCAGAGTTATAGCCCAGAGGAAATTAAACAATTAGGCTGGTGGTCATCTGCAGGTTATAAAAGATACATTAGGACCCTACCTAACATGTAGGCAGGGACATGGCTTATATCTTTGCAGGTCCAGAAGATGGAAGCAGATAGTGATCGTTGGCCATAGTTATATCGACTGGGCAGCGTACTATACTGCTGCATCCCCGTGGGGGAGCAATTTGGGGCTCAGAACCCAGTCACACTTTACCTGGAAAGGGCTGAGAGGTATGCAGTGGATCCAGTTCTGCAGGATGACGACATTTGGTCAGTCCCCACCAGATGTGCTGGTAGTTCACCTTGGGAGCAATGATTTGCCTAGGATTTTGGGTAAGGCATTGATCCTGGACATTCTGTGTGGCCTTAAGCGGTTGACTGCCAGGTATCCTATGATGTGGATCTTATGGTCCACTACTATTCCTCGGTTAGCCTGGTGAGGCTCTGTGAGGACTGTTGATGTTAACAAGGCCCGGAGGGGCGTTAACAGAAAAGTATCCAACAGCCTTGGATCACTGATAGATCACCACAGGATCCAAAGTGGAGAAGCCTGAATTATTCAGGAATGATGGGGTCTATCTTTCAGATGCCGGTTTGGATATATTTTTGGAAGATATCAGAGGGGGCCTGCTTGCTGAGCTTGAGCGGCTCTGTGGCAGGTGTGGGACATAGAATGGCTAGTCCCTGTGGCGGGTAGTACGGAAACAACAGGTATTTTCTGTGTGTCCCAATGGTAATCTCAGGTAAGCCAACAGTGCATCTGACCTCCTGGCACTGCGGATAGTGTGATTACAGTGCCTGTGGGCGGAAGATGTGCTGGGCCACTTCTGGACCAAGGGTGGAGTAAAGATGGCTTGAGATCTGGGGGTGTCTTTTAGCAGCTGGCCGGGTTCCTGCTGTCTGGAGACCACTGGAACTTGGAGCCAGGGACTTGCCCATTTCTGGATCACGGAGTATTTGGATACCCCTGCCTTTCACCTGTTTCCACACTATAGCAGGCTCCCTCTTTTGCCAAAGAATGGCAAGTTTTGTATTTGATATTATCAGTAAAGTGTGACCGATATCATTGTCTCACATCCTTATTCCGGGGTTGGGGTGGCAAAGAAGATTTAGCAAATGGCTGAGATAACGCTGCTTCTAGCCTACTTCTGGTCAAAAGTATCCTATTTGTCTTTAACTTTACCTATATTTCATATATGTCCATTATTTGAAATTGTGCAGTGCTCTGACACAAATGAATAAAGAAAAATGCTAGTTAAAAAAAGGACTGACAGAAAATAATCAACACACTATTTTCCCCGTTTATCTGCATGTTTTGCTAAACAATACAGCAAAAGGAGGAACAGTACTTGGGGGAATGGCAGGCAGCTTCCTAGTGAGCCATGGTGTCATCCCGGTGGGGGTGATCTAGCAGGGATTTCTGACTATTAAAGTCTTCCCCTTTCCCAAGACTCCTAAGGGCTTCCCTAGGGAGCTTTGGAAGCTGCAACTAGGGGGGGATAGAAGCTTTAAATCAATTTAAATTACTTCCAGCGCCCTGATCCATTTTATGCCAGTACAAAGTTACATAATAGGATTTTATCCACCAAGTTAATCATCAATGAGCTACACATCTAATTAGATTACATTTTTGTTGAAACAGGGACCTTTTTCTGTTTACTTTAATGTTTAATTGGTGTTTAAATCTGTGTTACATCGCTGCATTAACAGCCCTGTCAGAATGAAGGTTAAACGTTACATCCATTATTTTATTTGCTCATCCAGCTTCCCTATATTTGAGTGCTGGAAAGAATGAAAACAGCTTTGTGAATTTTTGAAACCTCAATTCCTCATTCATCCCATCATGTTTTCTTTTTATTCCCTTCCTCATGATCTTAACTCCCAGTTCCTTACTTATTCTCCTCCAGATCCCATAAAAAGCATATTATTATTATTATTATTATTATTATTATTATTATTATTATTATTATTATTATTATTATTATTATTATTATTATTATTATTATTATTATTATTATTGGTTTTCTCTTTAATGTTTTTTATTTACAGCCCACCTTTCCTTCTCTACTATTGAATAAGCAGTTTGACTTTTGTGACCTAACTTATAACTAATTGATCCCCAACTTAATTAAACTATCTACTATAACTCTAGAGCTAGGCCTCAATCTCCCCTCAACAACGGCGTGGGCACTCACTTTTAAATTCTGGCTGCGTCCCTTTTTTAAAATAGACCCGGATTCTTTCCTTGTTCACCTCCTTAAAGACCCTTACCAATCCGCATGGTTTACACAATGTGAAACCAAACTCGTGTCCATTGGCATATCTTCAAATTCTCTTCTTAACAGTAATTTTGATCAAGCACTTTTCCTTATTAAGGAGAGACTATGGGAGTCTGACTATCTTCAGTTAGTTTCCAATGTGAATCAGACATGTTCCCCAATCCATTTTGGTATTTTTCCCTCTTTTGGTTCTGGACATGCTTATTTCCACTCCTTGGTGAACCCCTTTATCTGGAGGGCCTTTATGTTAGCCCGGCTGAACATTTTCCCTTCTGAGGTTCTTAAGGGACGATATGATCAGGTACCATTTGAACAAAGAATCTGCAACTTCTGTGGATAGAGCTTGACTCAGTCACACACATTCTCTGTTTCTGTCCTGAGTTCAAAGATATTCGTGCTTGTATCTTAGGCCCAATCATTTCAGACTTTTCCAGCCCTCCCCAGCTTCTCACAGGTTTCCTCCTTTGTGACAACTCACAAGAAACAACGGCCTTAGTAGCCGAGTTTCTTGCAAAGGTTCTTTTCTCTCAGGTCTCTAAAAATTAACCAGACTTTCCCAAGTATCCCCTGTCATGTTTTTTGTTACATTTTTAGCCGTGTTACTATTGTGCTTATCTCTATTTATTATTATTTTTATTAACTTTTTTTATCTATGTGTTTTAATTTTCCTATGTCAATAAAAGGTTATTGAATTGAATCGAACTAAATTCTTCCAAAAACCTTTGGTACTGTATATGAATGTGGAATATTGTCCTTCTGTACTCACAATTCAAAACACCAGGAAATGGCCTGATATTGCTGCACAATGTCATGCTTGTGTTACCAGCAGGAAAAAGGATGCCAAGCTTTACATAGCAAAGGGTAGTCTGAAACACAATACCAATGGCAATAGTCAAGATGGTCTACAGCAGTGATTCTTAACCTTTTCTTTACCACAGACCCCTCTTAAATATCTTTTGTTGCCAGAGACCATTAGAAAGCAAAAGAGGTCTTAATGCCCTCTCTCTTTTTGCATAATTTTCTCTCCTTCTTCGGTTTGGGGAAAATACTGATTGTCTCTCTTCACATTGCCTCTCCCCAAATTCCTTTTTCCCCACTTCCTTTTCTGTATCACTTGGGCTGCAGCAGGAAGTTCAGGGAAGGGAAGAGAGAAAGGAGTTGCATTCCTGGTGTCTGTTAGGAGAGAGGACAAGGATAGAGGGAGCAAGAAAAGCAAGCAAGGAAGAAGCCAAGAAGCTGAGCTAAAGTACCTAAAGAAAGTTTGATCAAAAATATAAATTCTTTTGTGAACTAAATTGTCTTCTTCTCACTTGCTATTTAAGGTTTAATATACAATCTTGAGTCGAACACTGCTTGTCCTTGAGAGGTTCCTATAACATCAAATAAACAAACCACCTTTGACAGCAAGACCAATGACTCTGATCTTCAAATGCCCACATTTAAATCTGAACTTCATTTCATGAAATATTACCTTCCTGTATCATTTCAAATAGTGACCAAAATGTCACTGCAACACAATCATGTGGAGCATTAAAATCTGTTGACTAAATACCAAACTATCAATTGTAGAAAACTATTCATTAAAAGGGAAGAGGGTTATTTTATCTCTCACCAAAATGTTACCTACCTTTGGACAGTACTGTATATTTATTCTGTCTACAAGTGTTCAGCTTTCCTAAGCTACAGTCAACATTTCATGTAAAATGTACTTGTGTCAAACAGAAATAAATGCTTTTTCTTGTTGTTGTTTGCTTGAGTAATTCCACACCTTTCCACAAAATATTCCCAGTGACAGTAAATCCAGAATTTAATCATCATCATCATTATAATATGAAGCCATCTAAAGAATATTTCAAAATACGAAAAATAACAGCATCCACAAAATTAAATACTAAAACAACCACAGCAAAGAAATAGAGGAAAGTGACAAAAGAGGAGGAGAAGATCCAAGAAAGCAAGTAGAAATTTAGATCTAGATTAGGAATGCTGAATGACCAATAGGGAAGTACACTAACTGACCAGGAAAAAATAAAGAGAAGGTGGAAAAATATAATGAAGTCCTATTGGACAAAATGATGACACACTCCTTTGAAGAGGAAGTATATGGTGAAGAACCAGCAGTTCTAGAAAGTGAAGTGGTCTGAACACACTAGGAAAAAAATAAATCACCGGGGTAGATGGAATACCAATATAACAATTTCAAGCCACAGAGACGGAGTCTGTCAAATTCCTAATAAGAATATGTTAACAAATATAGAAAACAGAACAATGGTTCATAGACTGGAAACATCCAATATACATTCCAATCACTACAAAAAGAGATGCCAAGGAGTGCAGTAACTATAGGCCCATTGCTTTAATTTCCCATGCACGTAAAGTGATGCTCAAGGTGTGGCAACAAAGGCCTTTAGCTTATACAGAGGAGGAAATGCCTGGTGTTCAAGCTGGATTTTGAAAAGGGGCACTCCAGATCAGATTGCAAATACTGTATCTGCTGGCTACTGGAGTGCTCCAAACAATTTCAGAAGAAGATCAGTTTATGCTTTATAGACTACAGCAATGTTTTTGTGTAAGTCATGAGACACTATGGATTGTTCTGAAAGAAATGGGTGTGCCTCAGCATTTGATTGCACTGATGCATAACTTGTATTGTGGACAAGAAGCTACAGTTAGGACAGAATATGGAGAGACAGAATGGTTTCTATAGGCAAAGGTGTCGGAGAAGGGTGCATTTTATTCCTTTATCTGTTCAGTGTGTATTCAGGACAGACTGAACAGAAAGCTGGGTTAGATTCAGATGAAGGAGAGAAAATTTGGGGAAGAAATATCAATAATTTTAGACATGCAGATGACAACATCTGACTGGCAGAAAGCAGCAATGACTTGAAATTGCCCTGAGTAGTATTTCACTAAGTCAGGTAGTCTAGAAGCTCAATAAATAAATAAATAAATAAAATTGAAACAATTATTAGGGAAAGTGTAAGAAGGAAGTGCCAAAGCAGGACCACAGTTGAACCTTAAGGAGACAAAAATCATAACTACAGAAGAACAAAACTTAGCATTGACAATGGAAAAACTGAAATACTTAGCTGTTTTTTTTATACCTTTGGAAATAGCAAATAGGGTTGCTATAAACTGGAAATAACTTAATGGTACATAACAAGAACAACAAAGTTAAATACAAGCCAAAACACAAAATAAAAAACCCAAAAATCTGCTGGGCACCTGTTTAAACAAAAAGGTTTTTCCTTTTCAGAGGAAAGTCAATGAGATAGCCACCTAAGGTTTCCATGGCACAATGTTCCAAACTCTGGCGACATCTATAGTATGAGCCCCTTCTTAGTTCCCTAGCAAACAATCCTCACATTTTGCAAATATGGAGAGAAGAATCTGTTGAACAGCTTAGTGACTGATCAGCTGCGTATGGAAGAAAGTGATCCTTTAGATCAGCCATTCTCAACAAGAGCCATATGGGCCCCTGGGAGGCTCTGGCACATTTGAAGGGGGGCACAAACTGGAAACAGTTCTTCACACACCACCTTATAAGGTTTGTTATGCAACTTATATAAGCCTGATTTATCCTATATATTTTTTCATATTAAGTCTAAAACAGTGGGTAGTATTCTGTGACATGTAGGACAAAAGAACTCCTAAAGCCATTTTGCAGTCCCTTGATAGTCCTTTTATTTTATTTTATTTTGAGGTGGTAAAAATTGCAATTTTGAGACTTTTTGTTTAAAATTTCAATTCTGGCATTTATTTGTTATGTAGTGAGTACAGTAACAGGACTCAGGAGACCTGTGTTCAATTCCCTGGCTTTGCCATGGAAACTTACTGAGAAGTGGAACTTATAAAACCATCCTTAAATTTCTCACTTGCCTTTGAAAACTCTATTAGAGTCACTATAAGTCAGTTCTAACTTGACAGTACGTAACAACAAAATAAGAATATCTTCATTCCAAGTATTTATTTCCTAGAATACGACTTCTCTCAGTGTTGTGCAACTATATGTTATTTCCTAGTATATAACTGTATAGCTAAGGATTGTTTAGCCTTCGGAGAATCACAGAGCTGTGATGTTCTCATGTCTAAACAACCCATAACCTTTGAGATGTATGATAGGCAATAACAAACACTCACCAGAAGCCAAGAAATAAAATGTCTTTATACAATTAAGTCCTGGAACTGCAATTTTAAGTCATAGTAGTAGTAGTAGTAGTAGTAGTAGTAGTAGTAGTAGTAGTAGTAGTAGTAATAATAATAATAATAATAATAATAATAATAATAATAATAATAATAATAATAATAATAATAATAATAATAATAATAATAATAATAATAATAATAATAATGCTGTGGACGTCCCTGGAAGTGAAAGGAAAATCTGATGCTACAAATAAAATACTGCATAGGAACCTGGAATGTAAGATCTATGAACCTTGGGAAGCTGGATGTGATCAAACAGGAGACGGCAAGAATAAACATTGACATCCTGGGCGTCAGTGAACTAAAATGGATGGGAATGGGTGAATTCAATTTAGATGTTTATCGTATCTACTATTGTGGGCAAGGATCCTGTAGAAGAAATGGAGTTGCCTTCATAGTCAAGAAAAGAGTGGGAAAAGTAGAGACCAAATTGCTAACATCCTCTGGATTATGGAGAAAGCCAAAGAGTTCCAGAAAAACATCTATTTCAGCTTCATTGTTTATGCAAAGCCTTTGACTGTGTGGACCACAACAAACTATGGCAAGTTCTTAAAGAAATGGGAGTGCCTAACCACCTTATCTATCTCCTGAGAAATCTATATGTGGGACAGGAAGCAACTGTTAATACTGGATATGGAACAACTGATTGGTTCAAAATTGGGAAAGGAGTACGACAAGGCTGTATATTGTCCCCCAGCTGATTTAACTTATATGCAGAATACATCATGCGAAAGGCTGGACTGGAGGAATCCCAAACCGGAATTAAGATTGACAGAAAAAATATCAACAACCTCCGATATGCAGATGATCCCACTCTGATGGAAGAAAGTGAGGAGGAATTAAAGAACCTCTTAATAAGGTTGAAAGAGGAGAGTGCAAAAACGGTCTGAAGCTCAACATAAAAAAAACTAAGATCATGGCCACTGGTCCCATCACCTCCTGGCAAATAGAAGGGGAAGATATGGAGGCAGTGACAGATTTTACCTTCTTGGGCTCCATGATCACTGCAGATGGTGACAGCAGCCACGAATTTAAAAGACACCTGCTTCTTGAGAGGAGAGCAATAACAATCCTAGACAACATCTTGAAAAGCAGAGACATCACCTTCCCAACAAAGGTCCGCGTAGTCAAAGCCATGGTTTTTCCAGTAGCAATGTATGGAAGTGAGAGCTGGACCATGAAGAATGTTGACCACCATAGAATTGATGCTTTTGAATTGTGGTGCTGGAGGAGACTCTTAAGAGTCCCCTGGACTGCAAAGGAAACAACCTTATCTATTGTGAAGGAAATCAACCCTGAGCGCTCACTGAAAAGATCCTGAAGCTGAGGCTCCAATACTTTGGCCATCTCATGAGAAGAGAAGACTCCCTGGAAAAGATCTTGATGTTGGGAAAGTGTGAGGGCAACAGGGGAAGGGGATGACAGAGAATGAGATTGTTGGAAAGAGCCCTAGATCTGTCCCAGGTCCCATGGATTCAGCCAAATTGGAACCGATAATTTTAGCTCTATAAACCTCAAGGACTTCCAGAACATAAGAGCTGCCTCTGCTCTAGAAAAAATGTATGATGGCTTAGGCTGTGATCTTAGCATTATTCCTGATTGCCATATGCTGTATGTAGAGTCCAAGAAGGAGCAGTTTGGAATAGAACTCCTAAATACTTGTTTCACTTGCTCACTTTTATTTCCATTGATGTTCCAGTTGAATAGTTTCCTTGATTTACCACAATAGAATAACCACATCATCTGCATAAAGCAGAAGAGGGACAAAAAGGGACCCCAGAATCTATTCACATATAGATTCCTAATTAATAGGAGTAACTTTCTATCCATACAAGTGTTTATTTCAGAGGAAAGCCCTATCTAAAGAATCAAATGCTGCCTTCAAATCCAAGAAGGCCACAAACAATTTTGAATTAGCACTATTGACCTGTTTCTCCAGAAATACGACAATAAGGCACAGTGATCTAATAGAAATTTCCCATTTGAAACTGTTTTTTTTTCACATCCAAGAACACCCTCATCATTAACCTACTTCACAAATTTGTTTAATAAATAGAATAATAGAAAAGTGGAGTTGGGCCATCAAGTCCACCCTTTGCTCAGCACAAGAATACAATCAAAGCATATCTGCCAGGTGATTACCTATTTTTTTCTTGAATGCCTCCAGTGTTGGAGCACTCACCAACTCCTGTTCCACTGTCATGCTGCTCTAACAGTTAGGATATTTTCCTGATATTCAACCAAAATCTGACTACCTGTCACTTGAGCCTATTGTTGCGTGTCTTGCACTCTGGGATGATCGAGAATAGAACTTGCCCCTCCTCTGTATGACAGCCTTTCAAATATTTGAAAAATACTATCATATCACCTCTCAGTCTTCTTTTCTCAAGGCTAAACATGCCCAATTCTTTCAGTCTTTCCTCATAAAGCTTGGTTTCCAGCCCCCTGATCATCCTTGTTACCCTCCTCTGAACTTGTTCCAATTTGTTAGCATCCTTGTTGAAGTGTGGTATCCAGAAGTGGACACAATACTCCAGGTGAGGCCTAACCAGTGCTGGATAGAGAGGGACTAGCACCTCACAGGATTTGGAAACTATATTTCTATTAATGCAGCCTAAAATAGCATTAGCCTTTTTGTAACCACATCACACTATTGACTCATATTTAGCTTGTGATCTACGACAATTCCAAGATCCTTCTCACTCATAGTTTTTCTGAGCCAGGTATCCCTCATCTTGTAACTGTGGAATTGGTTTCTTTTTCTGAGGTGCAGTACTCCCAATGCTCCATCCTATCAAGGTCATTTTGAATTTTGTTTCTGTTTCCCAGAGTACTAGCTATTCCGCCAATTTGGTATCATCTGCAAATTTGACAAACATTCCCTGCACTCCCTCATCCAAGTCATTAAAACAAATATTGAAGAGCACTGGGCCGAGGACTGAGCCTTGGGGTACCTCACTTGTTACTTCATCCCAGTTAGAGAATGACCCATTAATCATCACCCTCTGAGTATGATTCTGTAGCCAACTGTATATCAACCTTACACTTGATCTATCCAGGCTACACCTAGTTAGCTTGCTAATCAGGATATCATGGGGCACTATGTTTGGCATATAGTTTGTCAATATGAGACAGTAAATGTTGGTCTGCAGTTGGTTGGTGAACTACAGTCACCTTTTTGTAGATTGCAATGATTATGGATTTTGTCCAATCTCTAGGTTTATGCTAGTTTTATCCACAGCTGTGAAGGAGTGAACCAACATCAAGGCCCACCACTCCAATTTATCTTCTAACATATTAGCTGGAATCACATTAGAGCCAGATGCTTTGCCCTCTTTGCCTAATGAGTTGTCTAGTCTCATCAACGGAGACAGCGGCCACTTGGGAAGATTAAGAAGAGCAAAATCAGTTGAGTGTTAAAGATTTATTCTGCTCAAAGAACAGAGAGGAGAAATGCTGTACTCAAATATGTTGTGGAATCATCATGGGATAGGGTAACAGTTGAGTTTGACCCTCTGTATTATCAGTAAGTCTCTCTGATGTGATCCTTTAGAACCTCACAATCCTTATTGAAATAGGTCCATTTATTGGAGAGCCCTCTGTCATTAGAGAAGCTAGGAAAGTGGCCCAATTTGCCCATGATATGCAGAATTAGTCCCTCATAAAATTGGGGACGTTGGTATCAAATGAGGAAGATTTCAAGGAGATCCTTTGTCACCACTGTTGTTTAACATCTCACTAATCCCCATGCCAATAATTCTAAATAAAACTGGATTGTCAATAATTTTAAATAAATTAGGAAAAATCAATCATCTGTTATACATGGATAACCAGAGATAGAATAACTGCTAATCACAGTGTGCATATTTAGTGAAGATGTCCAAATGAAATTTGGAATTGACAACTGTGCAGCTCTGTCTATACAATGTGGCAAGATCCATTAACTAGATGGAATTGAGTTTTAAAATTGCAATATTATAAAATCACTATCAAGTGATGAAAGTTATAAATACCTCGGAATACTAGAAGCAGATAACATCCTGCACACAAAAATTAAAAAAAACTGACAAAAAGGAAATACATCAAAAGACTGCAGAAAGTCAAAACTGAATTGTAGAAATACAATCAAAGCCATAAACACATGGGCAGAAGCAGTAATTAGATACCCAGCTGGAATAACAGTTTGGACCCAAAATGAATTAGAAGAATTTGATCGAAAAACACATAAAACTAATGAATATTCATCATGCACTACATCCAAAAAATGCTGTGGGCAGATTTATTTACAACAAAAAATTGTATGCTGTGAGTTAATGCAAATACAGCAGGTAGCAGAAGAGGGAAAAAAGAAGAAGCTTAAATGATTATATAATTAAAAGTAGAGAAAAATTACTCAAAATGTTGAGAATGGAGAATATTTTAAAAACAGCAGAAACAAAGGCTCAATATAAGAAACAATGATTTGGGGACCACTGAGAAAGAAACCAAAGGCTTGATTTTGCTGCACAAGAACAAGCACTGCAAACCAATGTGATGAAAGCTAAGATCCAAGAAATTAGTGCTAACAGCAAATGTCGACACTGCCAAGATGAAACTGTGTCCCATCTCATTTGTGAATGCCCAAGGACTGCACAGACAGATTACAAAATTAGACATGACAGAGTGGCAAAATTAGTCATTATGCAAAAAATAAAAATAAAAAATAACTTGCCAGCCTCTAAAAACCCATGGGAACATAAGATAGAGAAGGTGTCAGAAAATGACAAAGTCAAGACCTTGTGAGATCTAAACTGAAAGACACCTTCAGCATAACACAAGACATACTAGTAATAGAATAAAGAAATGTCTGACATCTCACTTGTGGATGAAACATACTTTTGTGGTCCCCTTAGTCATCAAGGCTTTGGGAACAATATCAAGAAATTTTACACAGCAGTTATAGATCTCAGAAATAAGACTCTCAGTGCTACAAAAATTGGCAATATTAGGAACAACATATATATTTAACAGTTAATTATAATTTTGGTGAAAACTTGTATCCGTTATGTGTCAATGTTTTTATAATTTTGATTGATTGTATCTGGTATTTTTAACAACAACAACAACAACAACAACAACAACAACAACAACAACAACAACAACAACAAC
The DNA here is from genome assembly GCF_051106095.1 of Pogona vitticeps. NCBI lineage: Eukaryota > Metazoa > Chordata > Lepidosauria > Squamata > Agamidae > Pogona > Pogona vitticeps. The sequence goes on from NC_135785.1 coordinate 127,623,524, forward strand.
GATGATGAAGATGATGCTGTAACTTTTGCACAACAGCATAACGTATGCTGGAGCTCCTGCTCAGTACATGCAATTGTATGAAGATGAAAGGGCAATCAACTTTTTCAGTCAACATTTTTGCCATATCATTGAATAATACAAAAACTAGTAACAACACCAGCTATACATGATTAATCAGAGCCATTTCCCAGAATTCCTTCTCACTACAGTTTCATACCAAAACCTGGCTTGCAAGATCATTTTTGTGGGGATCAAGTTAAGTTTTATATGACCAATTGAGTGAGATACAATGTGGGTCTCTGGGATCCAGTTAAAAAGAAGCAAAATGTGATCCACAACTAATTCCAAAACTACCACACCAGTTGCAACTTTTGCCCACAGTATTGTCCTCAGACTTAAGTGCACACTGTCCCTAAATGAACACAATAAAACCCAGTATGAGGACCAGTCCCTACCTCCAGAGGCACATTCTCTATCTGTCTATCTGCCCAGCTGTCCCTTTATTTGTCACACTACCTTTCTTCATAAGTGTCTGTTACTACATGACTTGAGGAAATGTTGTTTATGCAAATGGCTTTCACATAATTGAATGCTCTCTAATACAAATATGCAGTACACTGCACTTAGGAAACAAGAAGAAGGATTCTATCTGGGGATAGGTATAGGTTTGCCATATTCCACCTCTCCAAATCTGATTTGACAGTTTAATTTGCCGACTGCCAATTAAAGTGGATTTTTCATACTATGCAAATTAAGCATGTTCATTGATGCATTATTTTCCTACCATTATATTTTAGCTTTGGAATCTTTATACATAAACCACTGATGTGGGGGAGCCAGAGTAATGTAATGGTTACAGTGCTGGGCATAGAACAGGAAGACACAAGAAGAAATCCTTATTTGATCAGAAAGGTTTAACTGGTATGTTTGAGTCAGTCACTACTTCTCAGCCAAACATACCTGACAAAGTTATTTTCAGAATAAAATGGGCAGAGAGGCATCATGTAAACTAGGCAAGAAATTATGACATTTTACAATGCACATAGGACTTTCGATAGTATTCTGATCAGGTGTTTGTTATTTATTTAATTTTTTGCCATCAGTTTTTATCAATCACAATTCCCCTTACAAATCTACAAGAATATCACTAGAATCCACCAAAAGTGATACATTGTCTGCACCTGATTTTCCAGAGAAAAATGCAGGAGAAAGTAAGGGTACAGGAATCAGACAGGAAGATGAAAAGTATTGTTCCCTCCAGGGATGCAAATTGATTGTTTTTCACACACACTGAGACACAAAACCAACTACCAATCCAGCATGGCAATCACTTCCTAAGCTCTCATTCTTGTATATTTGTGGTTTTGTGTCACTGCTTTGCTGTATTGGGAAGAGATTAATAGTAGAGCTTGAACACATTTTCAGTAAATAAACTATGCCATCCAGAAACCCTGAACTACAACAGCCACTGACCATGTAGGTCAGGCCATGGATCTTAAATCCTTCCCAGATGGACCACAGTGAAAACGTCTAGTGTCCGATCCACCTGAGAACTCTGTGCCTTTGGCTGCCTGGATTGGTAACGGCATCAAAGCAAATAAAATGGCATTGGTTTGCTGCAGAAGACCCTTGGAGGCCTCCCCGGTGCCAAAAGATGGTGGTCGCCATGCCACTAGCTGCTTCTGCTGCTGACTAACAAACGTGATTCAGATAATGTCTTGACTGGTACTTCTGGCAGATGTTGTCCAAGGAAGTAATTGGCCTTAAATTTTGCTTCATAATTCATACAGATATATCAATTTGCTTTGCACATTTAATGAGGCACAAGACTTATTTACTTTAGTAGGACATTTTCTGTCAACAACTTTACTTTTCCCAAAGAAAGCACCTACATAAGTTCTCATTGCAGCTTCCAGAAGTCTGGGGGAAATAATCTAGAACTTAATGTTGTAGAGCTGAAAGAAACTGCAAGGGTCACTGTTTTCAACTCCCTGACAAAGCAGGAAATGCTGGACTACCAACTCTATAATCTCCCAACCAGTATTCATTGCAATGGGTTACTTTTATGCATGGCTTACTTAGAAAACAGTGCAAACACCTCTGCAAACTGCTTTCTGCAAACAAATTCCAGATATTTGCAAAAGTGTTTTCAAAAGTTCAGCATTTATCCTGTGAAATTCATTACATGGAAAGGCTTGTTTCTCACAAACAATAAGTAAAAACACTACCTGCAGGTTTTGCAGTGTGTCTCCAATTCTATAAGGGCCAAAATTATACCAAAATATAGCCATCCTATGCTTGTTATTAAATTTGGGAACATAAAAACAATCTAAAAACATTAAAAATACTAAAACACCAAAGGACTAAAAACATCCATATACATATATATAAAACCATATTCAAACATCTTAGTAAATATCTTCTACTCCCTATCATAGGCCTTATCTATGGCCTATTACAGCTTACACTGAATGCCAAAATTGTTACTTTGAAGCTCGTAGAGCCCGTGTGAACATTACCAATTTATACACCAATTTACAAATTCTATAGCTGCGCTCTAGGTGGAACCTTTCCTTCCCGGATTTTGATTGCAGCAGCACAGAATTTGGCTACTTTTGTCAGCATATCTGAATTTAGCCCAGTATATATCTGTCAGGGCATCGCCCTGTCAGCAAAAGCAGTATGTAGTGTGCCTCTGTTCGTCCAGGAAATGCCCTTATGTAAGGGTTAACATGGACTTCTCGAATGTCAGAAAAAAAAGCACAATGTAGTAATACGTGGGAGATAGATTCAATCTCACCAGAGTTACAGGGGCATAAACGCTTAGTGTAAGGGATGTTGTTATACTTCCCTTCCTGGACTGCTGATGGAAGTGCACTGAAGCGGGCCAAAGTAAGAGCTTTGTGTTGTTTAGGTGTTAGGGGTAAGTAGAGATATTTTGCCGGTTTCAGTGGGAGCAATGCGTTGTCAACTGTAAACCTATTTCTGATAATACCAAGATCCTGCTGCCTTTCTGTCTCAATAATATGTTGCCTAAGATTACTCTTGGCCTTAACGTATCCCATTTGTTGGATACTTTCTACTGAATCTGTTGATTTTAAGGTATATTGGTCTCTTCCAAGATGACTGATGGTTATCGCTTCTCGGCCTTTTGGCTAAGATCAAGTGTAGTACAATAATTGAATTTTTCATCATGTTAGAGATCATAGTAACCTGAGCCAGACATTGTTCAAATGTCTATACTCAGCATGTGAAGATAAGAAGCACACATGTCCTGGCTCCTCCATTTTCTTTTCTGTCGTCTGCTGCATGATCTTAAAAACTGACATGGTTTGTAGAGGCTGTCCATGCAATCTGAAAACCTGGAAAATCAAGGTTTTAAATGCTGTGGACAGTCCCAGCGGTGAAGATATAGTTTTTTTTTTCTTAAGACTGTTGATTCCCACAGGTGGAAGGTGGTGGAACTGGGGATAGAGGAAACAAAACAGCACACTCCCCTGCTTGCATGTTGCATGAGCACATTTCAGTAGTATCTCACTAAGTGCTAATGTAGTCTAGAGCAGTGGTTCTTAACCTGGACGATATTGCCCCCAAGGGGGTGATTTTGTTTTTTAGGGAGGTGATGGGACAAGAAGGGGCAACATGGGGGCAAAGGAACAGAAGGGGGTGATATGGAGGCAATCAACATGATATTAAAAAAACAGCTGAGGGACCGAATTCGGCTCCTTTCCACCTACACACAGTACCCCGAACACATGGATAGTTGTTCCATAGTATTTGACATGGGCTGAGAAGAACTACAAATCTTGGTAGTGGGGAGGGGGAGGGAGAAATGTGTAGTTGCATCTAAGGGTGTGGTAGGACCTCCTCTCCTTCATTCCAATTTGGGAACCTTTCCCTCAGGAGGAAGTGCAGAAGGTGTCATCTCCCCTACCATTTTGGTGCGCTCAGTGTAGAGGATTGTGGGTGTGGCCAGGGCTGGTCTTTGTGTGGGTGGGCTGGGCTGAGGGGGACCCTCTAACATGTCAGAGGAAGAGGAGGACCCTGCTGGAGAAGCTGAGGCAAGGCATTGCTCCATCCGGGCCACCATCGACCACTGTCAGGAACTCAACTTGGATGTTAGCAGCACTGCCGAAGTTCTCCGAGATTTTATCGCCTTGAGAGGCACCTACGCCTGGAGATTGGAGACTTTGGGGGTCTGTCAAGGGATGGAGGGCAAGCGGGGAGCAAATTGTTGAGTTGCCAGTGCCCCCCCCAATGTCAGCAGGCACCCCGGACAGCAGCTTGGGTGGGCCAGGTGTAGAGTTTTTCCTCCCTAAGCTGCAGCAGTCTGGTCAAAGCGTAGAGCTGCCAGGCCTACTAGCACAGTGTCCAATCCCTCACTGCTACCCAGCATTCCGTAGGCTCAGGCCTGGCTCCTGAGATCGATGCTGGCCCCTCCCTGTTGGCAGCAGACCCCGGACTGCTTCCCTCTTGCTTTACTCCCTGATGAATGAATGGTTCGGGTAATACCTTCACCTCAATGGGGAAGTCCTTGCTTGCAGTCACCTGGCAGGCAAGAGACACTGGTCAACTGCTGCACACCCCAACTAAAAGGTCAACTCAAAAGTACGGGAAAGGGCTTTAAATTGGGCTTTGCAGCGACATGCCATTTGAAATTCATTGTCAATATCGTAATCTTACAGATGCCGTTCAGTAATTATATCTCACTCCTCAACCCCAGTATTTCTTAGGTCATGAACTAGTTTCCACAAAGTTTAACCTTGAAGTGGCATCCTTGCTAGTTTTAAGTAATGCACGGAAGATGGATTTGACACCAATGCGCTTTGCAGTTCAGTGTATTCCAACGTTCTGTTGACTTACACCTCTTTTGTATGCATGGGTTCCAAAGAATGAAGAACAATACAGTCAGTGGGATTTCTTTCAAGATCAGTGTGAACGGTACTCTTACTAATATGTATGTTACAGATTGCAGCCTAACATTTATTGGCCAGCATCTGGTGAAACACATTGATGGGGCCTTTAAAGATGAAGTTGCAGTTTAGTTACAACATTTAACAGCCATTTTTTCTACTTTTCTGATGGTGGGTTTTGGACCCAGAAAAGAGAGATAATTTTCTTCCAGATTTTACAACTACTGTAGACTGAAATATACAAGTTAGAACTGAGATGCACAAATTTGAATTTTGGTAATACTTCATAATTGAATGTTGAAGGTTTAACAATTTTACTTTTTAAATTCAGTTTTCAGAGGTATGTTCTTTTAAGTATCTTGAAGGCTGATGTGGTTGCCACTGCCACTGCCACTGAGGAACTTATCATTCCCCCCTCCTCGTGGTGCCATGCTGCCGCCGTGGTGAGGGAGGCCATGAGAACTTCCTCAATGGCTCAAAGGGATGTTTCTTTCAAAAAGGTTAAGAACCACTGGTCTGGAGCAAGGGTATCCAAACTTTTCAGCATGAGGGCCATATTATATATTTTACATTTTTTTAGGGCATGGGCTTCAGCCCACCCATGGGCTGAAGGAAATGAACATGAGCCTGCAGACCATAGTGGATAAAAATGCAAGGTGGGCCAGATATGGCCCTTGGATCATAGTTTGAAGACCCCTTGTCTAGAGCAGTGGTTCTTAACTTTTCTTACTCAGGTGTTTTTGAACTGCAACTCCCAGAAACCTCAGCCAGCAGAGCTGATGGTGAAGGCTTCTGGGAGTTGCAGTCCAAAAACATCTGAGTAACAAAGGTAAAGAACCAGTGGTCTAGAGGATGGTGGCCTCCCCTCATTTTCCCAGCTCTAGTTTTATCACATAGGCAGAGGCAAGGCCAGAGGGGGACTGTGGACTGGATTGCTACTCCTATCTCAATCAGTGTAAGCAGTGAACTCTCAAATCAATCTGCAGCCCCTGTGAGATTACTGATTGTGATTTCTGACCCTATACAGAGTATGACTAAAATCATAACAAAGTCAAAATGTTCCAGGTCAGTTCTCCATTGTAGCCATACCTTCAGAGATCTACTAGGAGTTACCTGTAGAAACTTAACACAAGGAAACATAGTCCCAATGTCTTTTTTTTTCCAAATCAAAATGGCAAAATTGTCTGCATTGCAATTGAATATGTGTCCCTGGTCTGGCAGGTTAGATAGCTGACAATCATTTCTTAAATTATAGTATGTTTTCAAGTTGAATCTATACAATAAGAAGTCAACACTAGTAACCCCAACAGAGTTCAAAATTCTCGGTAAAATTAATAAGATGCTTTTCCTGATAAACCGAGTTCTACATTTTGTCTTCCTGTGCTCTTTCGCTGTTTGTGAAGTGTGTCATTACACCCCCCGTTAAATGTGATTCTTCTTTACTTCCCACTCACCTCATTTGAAAAGAGACTAGGTTTGACCATTTTGAATACCCTTAGTAACGTGGAAACTAAAATACAAAAAAAGTATACATTACATACTTCATAAAGAAAATGACACCAAAAGTGAAACTTATATCAGGCAAATATTACTGTATCAGAATTCAAAGCTATCATCACGGCATGAAGAAAGGAGGGAATAAACCCTAAGAAGGAAAACAATGGAAGGATCTAACATGCATCAAAATAATGCTTTTTAATCATGCTGTGCACTAACACTCCCTCTAATGAGTCCCCAAACCAACCTTCTTGAAGTAAAAAAAAATCAGCATGATGCTTTCAACATAACATATAGAAGCACAAATGAAAGAAATGATGTTATATCTTACCAGCTGCAAGCACTGAGGGGCTGTTCAGGAACAAAGTTTAATTTCATTAATGTATAGTTGCAATCTACAGTATTTCAACCCAGGAAGCTAAAAAAACAGTCAGTTGGCATGTTTGTCTATCTAAAGGATGTTTTACCCCTCTTTGGGAAGACTGCCAAACAGCTATGAGAAGGATGCATAGCAGAATATACATGTTTAGCCATCGTGCCACTTTGTGTGCATGCATATATGAGCAAAAGAACAACAGGAGTTTCATTAGAACTGCACAGCACATGGTCATGCTAAGCAGAGTGAAAAATAAACATCACATTGATCAGGGAACACCCCTCCTTTGGGTTAGGGTTTGCCGGGGTACTCAGAAAATTATGGGGCCTAGGGCAGGCATGATGTTGGCAACCTTACTGCTGCCCTCTAAAATGATCCAAAGCTGGTGGTACACAAAGCTGGTGCCCATGTGTGAAAACTGCATGCAGAGACTATATGTAAGAATTTTGCCTGCACATGGTGACAAGGCATGTGATCAAGTTATATTTCTACTTAATACATGCTCCAAATACCAAGTCCTTTTTAACTGAGCTTCTTTCCACTTCTAACAGCAGAGCTCAGTCTCACAATTCTTCTCCCTGTGGTATGTTTTTAGTCTTCTCCACTATTCACACATGAAGCGTTCCTTCTTTATTATCTGGCCTAATATTACTTTGCACTTTCCCCTTTGCTGTCACAGAAAATTACTTCACAGTTATGACTCTTATGGGGATTATATATGCTATTCACTCACTACTTCCTTGAGCTCCTTCACTAGCAGGTTGGAATTCTTTCTGTAACAAGAACTGACTACCTGTTCCACCACAAAATCTCTGCTTAAAATGTTCTCTGTTTAGTCTAAAACAACCAGAAAAATTAGCAGTAGCTGAACATGCCCTAAAACAAGCTGGACATGAAATTCTATTTCAAAATGCTGAAATACTGGACAACAACAGCAATCATTAAGTTAGACTGCACATGGAAGCCATTGAAATCCACAAATACCAGCAGAGCGTCAACAAAAAGAAAGAAAGTTTAAAACTCAACAAAACCTGGCTCCCAGCACTGAAAAATACAGCCTGCAAAAGGTCAAGAACTCTACCCAGCTACAAGAACTGGTGACAACTGCACACAAAAGACCAGCTAACGACACCCATCAATCACAATGACAGATTATTATTATTATTATTATTATTATTATTATTATTATTATTATTATTATTATTATTATTATTATTATTATTATTATTATTATTATTATTATTATTATTATTATTATTATTATTTATTTGATTTATATCCCGCTCATCTGGTCAGATTGACCACTCTGAGCGGCTTCCATAAAAAATATACAATAAAGCATAAAAATTATTACAAGTAAACAACACCACATATAATAAAACAAATAGATAGAAAGAGAAAGGAAATTAAGTATTGACAGGAGGGAAGGCCTGAACATATAACCATGTTTTTAGCTGGTTCTTAAATGTGCCCAGCGTAGGGGCTGCACGAATCGCTGGAGGAAGGTTGTTCCAGAGGTGAGGAGCCACCGCCGAGAAGGCCCGATTTCGTGTTCGCTCCTTCTGGGCCTCCCTCGGCGTTAGGCTCCCCAGCCTCACCTCCTGGCTCGTGCAGGTGATCCGGGTAGATCTAGGTGGGAGCAGGCGTTCCGCCAAATATCGAGGTCCTAAACCGTTTAGGGCCTTGTATGTAAGCATTAACACTTTGAAGTCGACACAGAAACGGATGGGCAGCCAGTGCAGCTTGGCCAGAATAGGAGAGATGTGTTGGAATTTCCTCACTCCTGTAAGGAGCCTGGCCGCCGCATTCTGCACCATCTGAAGTTTCCGTGTCAGCCTCAAAGGCAGCCCCACGTAGAGCGCATTACAGTGATCTAATCTCTCCCTCTTATTACAACAATACACCCACAACAACAACAAAAAAACACTGATCACTACAATCACCCATCTCCTGAAAAGGACAAAAGCTGATCCCATAGCTATAAATACTTAACTATCCAAACAAACTGCACCAGAGCACAGAGTTCTGACTCCTGTCCTCTGAAGATGCCAGCCACAGAGACTGGCAAAATGTTAGGAAGAACAATCTTTCCTATTCCTTTTCTCATAAGAGCAAACTCTCTAATCTAATTGGCCCTGCCCAGTAATAAGCCTGACTGAAAACTGTATCTTTATTTCTTTCCAGACATTAAAAAAGATTTTACAATAATGATTGGCTTCTATAGCTGGGCTGCAAGTCTAGCTGATAAGTAGGTCCCTCTGTTCCAGTTTCTGAAGTATAGATTTTACTAGATTAAGTTTAAGGAGAGTAACAAAAACAATTCATTTAACCTCTTCTTTACTATACAGAAAATGCAAAGCTTCAACAAAGCACTTAAGCTTTAAGTTAAGTGCTTGTTTGAAACAAGCACTTAAGCTTTAAGCTTTAAGTTACATTCACTCACAGATAATATTTCACACAAAATTATATAAAATATTTACTTCATGATACTGAGGAAGAAGTGCCAATATGCAAGATGGATTTGATTTAAATAATGATCTAAATATTTTTAATATACCCTGTTTTCCCCAAAACTAGACCTAACCTGAAAATAAGCCTTAATATGATTTTTTTTCAGGATGCCAGTATAAGGCCTATTCCCAAAATGAGTCCCAGTTAAGTGAAAACCTGCCCTCCACCCTTGTGCAGCAACCAGAAGAAAATGACATGACTGTATTTAAATAAATGTAGATTCTTGTACACGAAAAAAAAAATCCCCTGAAAATAAGCCCTAATGTGTTCTTTGGAGCAAAAAGTAATACAGTGGGGTCTTGACTTGAGAACTTAATCCGTATTGGAAGGCGGTTCTTAAGTAAAAAAGTCTGTAAGTCAAGTCTCCATTGACCTACAGTGCATTGAAAACCGATTAATCCCGTAACAGGCCGTTTTTGTTCCATTTTGGTTTTTTTCTGGTCTGTAAGTCAAATCTCAGTCTGCAAGTCGAACCTAAATTTTGTGGCCAGAGAAGTCTGTAACTCAAAAAGTCTGTAAGTCAAGCCATCTGTAAGTCAAGGGTCCACTGTATAAGACCCTGTATTAATTTTGGGGAAACACGGTATTTTAATAAAATATTTTTATTGAATTTGTTATTTAAATCATGATTTAAATCAATTTGGTTTTTTTAATGCTGATTTTTTCCACTTTGCCAATATGTCACAATTACATCTTGAGGTTAAGAGTCATTATGTAGGCCACTACATAATTTTTACTATTAAAACATAAGAAGATTGTGTAATCAAGTACATGCCAGTAACCAGAACCTTGTTAATGACCAACAATTTGCACACAAAGACTTTCTCTTATGAGAATCAGCAGTAGGATTCTGGCCACCAAGAATTTTGCAACTATTGTGGATCATTCAACAGAAATATTAGTGCTCAGGTTACATGGAAGTTATGCTGCATCATAGTGTTGTGTGACCAGGCTCAGCAATAAAGACCGCAAGTTAGGAAAATATGTTGCATAACACTCACAGACAATATCCCATGAATGACACATAATTCAATTCCAGTCCACCTGGTATTGAATTATGCTTGAGGTACCACCCTACCACTCCCAAATTCAGTGCAAACCAATGCTTGCATTTCCTTCACTTAACTTTGGCCATGTCAACATCTGCCCAAAGGCGTTGAATCAGGTCCACAATCTTAGCCTCAGGCAACTGTCTGGAGTGCTTAATGGTGTCCAGCTCAATCCCCAGAAACATTAAACTCAGGATGGACCTTCCATTTTTCCTCTGCTAAAGGCACACCAAGCTCATGAGTAAGTTCCTGAAGAGCTTCCACGAGTTGCTGATATTGTGTAGTGCCCTGTTTCCACAAACTAAAAAAAACCATTCAATAATGGACCACCTGTTCTACCCTACTCTGCACTTGAGTGCCCATTCCAAAAAGAAACTTTTTTTAACAGACGGACCTGATACTGAGCACCACATTAGTAGTGCCATATCCATATAAAACTGTCCTTCAAATGTAAACCCAACAGCTCAAAATCCTCAGGGTGTACTGGCAGTAGTTTGAAATCCAACTTGATGTCTACTTAGCTAACTCTGCCCCTATTCTATAAGCACATATCATGTGCACTGTAGCATCAAATGAGGTATAGCGAATGCTGCACAGCACCTGAGGGAGCCTATCATTAACTGAGTCCCCGTATGGGAAGGATAGGTGGTGGATCAGCCTAAGTCCACCAGGTGCCTTCTTTGGTACTACCCCTACTGGAGATACCCATAAATGTGGAACTGGTGGGGCCGAAAATGGGCCCAGCACTCTACCTTCTGCCCCTTTCTTACTAATCTTAGCCTGGACGATGACTTCCTGCCCCTTGACTGACATCAAATTTCCGGTAAGGTGGCCACCCTAACGCCCATGGCAAGGATGTCACTCCAAATTTAAACCCTTCAAGCTAATAATTGGTTACCACTCTGTCTGGATAACTTTGAAGTCACTTTTTCAAAACCTACACCTTAATTGTACCGGGGCCCTTTTGGATGGTTGGTGGACCATGGAGGCAGCTTCTGGTTGCCTCCACTATCCCATCCTCCAGCTCCTCCTGGTCTTCCCCTAGGACATGTGGCCAATGTGTGGGATCCTCCACATACACAGATGTTTGAAGGCTGTCCACTGTTCTGGCTCTGTGACCACCTGTCAGACTCGAGGTAGCCGGTTCAGTCAGCCCTCCACTCTAAAACTGGTCTTGTTGAATGCCAGATCTGTATCCAATAAGTCGCAGCTGATTTACGATCTTATTCTGGAGGAGGATGCAGATCTGGCATGCATAACTGAAACTTGGATGGACAGTGACAGGGGTACACCTCTGTCCTCCCAGTTAGGTTGTCCAACACCAGGGTAGACCAGGGGGGTGGTGTGTGTGTGTGTGTGGCCATTGTTTATAGAAACATTCTGGAGGTTGTTAGGCTCTCTGCTGTGGCAACACCTGGTCTGGAGGCCACCCTGAGTAGATTCATTGAACCTAGATGAGCAGGGTAAAAGCTGGAAAATAAATAAATAAAATAAATAAAATATGTCACATTGGTGGTGAAACTTACAGGGATGATGATTACAAGATCCCCGGGTGTTAAATCCCCTGCATACTAAGTGGGGATAAACCGCCTGTTGCACCAAGTTTAGTAAAAGCTGGACTAGGAACATTTTTGCACCAATGGGCCACTGTCAAACCTCTCCCCAAAACTGGGCAGGGTGGGGTCATATAATGAAGCCCTAGAATGTCATGCAGCACATCCCAGCGCATGCTAGGATGTAGTGCTGTGCACATATGAAAGCCTTCACCTAGGAAAACCACTCAAGCCCTGGGAAATCAACATACACCCTGTATACAGTCCATGTACTGAATTAGGGAGAAAGCTCTTTTAGGCTGGGCCCTAATGATAGTCCATGCTTAAATAAAATAGCCTTGCAACCAATTGGCCCAGCACCGGTCCAGCTCCAGGTGCCCCAAGGCCAAATGCCTACTTGTGTTGTACCCGGTGTAGTGGTTATCTCACCTGGAAAAGCCACGTCCACTTGTGCTGCGACTCTATCTCTGCCTCTTGAAACAGTGCTTCTCTCCTGCTGCATGTGTGTGCTTGTTGCAGCTGCCTGCAATCCCTCAGCATGCTGCACTGGAGCCAGGAGTTCCATTCATCACCTTACAGATGAATGGTCAAAAGGACCTGGACACTTCTAAAACAGCAATGTGAGAGAGCATAATGTTCCCCCATCTCTTAAGTTCTGCCAGTCTGTGTGCTTTGGACTCCCCACATGACCTACGCAACTCAGATGAACCTACAGCTGCCCTTGCTTGCACCCTTTTCCTCTGTAAGTCACTGAGCTTTTCTCATATGGCCGTGTAATTCAGCCAGTCCTCCTCATCTGTTAATGAAATTGTTAGGGGGAGCTTGTGCAGGTGTCTTGCATTTTGCAGGCTGCTTCCCTTTATTGCCCCCACCCTTCTTGGGAGGCACAGTGCCCAAGTTGCTACTGCACAGTAGTTCCTGGCTGATGATCTGCCTCCTCACCCTTACTCACTTCAATTTCCCATAATTCCTCCTTTAATTTTAATTTAATTATTTAAAAAAAATTATTTTAAGGGAAGGGTGGGGTATCGGGTGGGAGAGATAAGAGACTCCCTTACCCCCACTGTACCCTCTTATTACTCCTCCCCCAGGCCCATCAGCCCCTCCAACTATCTGTACCAATGCCCTATCACCTTGAATGCAAATTATTATTTTAATATACTTTTTATTTTATTTATTTTATTTATTATTATTATTATTTACAGAACCCTGGCAATGCTGACAAGGCAAAGGTAAATCTAGAATCCCCAAAAACCTTGGGGCTGTGCTAATGCACAGCCCAAATCCCAGCAGGGATCCTCCAGAGCTGCTCCAGCCAGGTGGTAAAAGTGAAACTGCTTGGCTCCAAAGCAGCACTACTCCTCTTCACTTTGCCTTTAGCCCTGCCTGCCTAATGTCCTCTGGCTCTCCCTGCTGATGTCTCTATCGGATAGGTAGGCAAAAAAGCCCCACCCCAGCAGCTCTGCCTTGTGCCGGAGGGGCCCTCCAGTAATTTAAATGTGATGTAAATAAAGCGCCATATTCAAATCAGACATTTCAAGGAACAGGCTCAGCTGGCACACTAGCATTGACTGTGTAAATGCACTTCTGGCCACTGCTGAGACCTGAGTATCCAAACTTAGGGATTTGTCCAGGAATACAGCAAGGCTGTGAGCCTGAGGTTTCGGGGGAGTGTAGTTCCTACCAGCACATGCTGAATCCCTATTCCCTAATCTGCTTTTAAACTGACCAGAACACCGCTGACTTGTCCTGAATTAAATCTTGTTTAAATCTGTTTGTTCCCCATATTTACAATCTGATAGTAGTTTGTGAAGAAACATATCCAATCTCATGTCTTTAAAAAACTATTTGAAGACTTTCATTCTCCTGCAGTCTACACTTTCTCAAATAGAGAAAGCTGTCTTCTTTCAAATGTCACAGAATATGATCAGGAAAAAAAATCATTAACATATCCCATTGCAGCAGACCATGTGACTATATTTGTGACAATAATAATTGAACTGTGTTCAGTGTGGTTTTTTAATGCTTTGCACAGATGGTATCAGAGGCAAACCACATTATTGTTACCTTTTAATTTGCTCTCCATATTCCTGGTCTTCTAAATAAAAAGGAAAAAATTATGTCCTATCATCAGTTCTCATTAAAAGTCTTTCAATAGATTGCCATATAATGATTTTCTCTTTTGTATGTAATATGTAAATGAAGTTCGTGTGCTCTTGTAAGCAGTACACACTGACCTTGTTGGCATCTTGGTTTTTTTCTTTCATTAACTTGGTGCTTTGGGATTACAACATGATGCAACTGATGGAGAGCAAAAGAATTGGCCAACTAATTAACATACAGAATGGCCAAAGTAACACAACACCTTAACATAGTACTCCAATTGCACAGAATGTCCTGGCCATTAAAAAAAATCCAATAACTCATTTTGTGACATAGATTTTAATGAGAGCAGAAGGCAGCACAACATAAATCAGCTTGACAAACACTGGGGGCAGGGGGGAGGGGAAGCAGGGAAATAGTTCACATTCAGCCCAATCTCATTAGTCCAATGATTTCAAACCAGCAATTTTATCAAGTTGCTGTAGACCAAAGCTGGAGAGAACTGGACTAATTTGTCAAGCATTCCATGTTATAAAACAATACAGAGGCCAGTAGCGAGACAGAAAAAAAATTAGGTTCTTCAGCATTCGAATAAGTGAGAAATATTCAGAGTACCTTCTATTTCTTTCAATAAGGGGTAAGTCTTCTATTGTGCTATTGTATTAGCAGTCATGGTGGTTTGTTGCTGAATTGAGACATATTTGATTGTGTTTCATTAATATGGTACAATGTTTAGCGTGGTGCATTAGAACATGGGTAGATATCCCAGCTTAGCTGTTATGTTTGCTGAGTGACCTTGGAACTATTTCCAAGTCTAAATTGATGCTGACAATAAAATAATGGGGAAGCAACTATTCCAGCTGAAACTTCTTAAATAAAGAGGGATGAGAAGTAAAGCAAATGAAGCTAATCAGGAACCTGGGACTGACAGGTCCAGTATAGTACCACATCTAAAAGGAGTACTTGTGTTTAGAGATCCAACTAGCCTAAAGGCTGCAAGTATCAATGTTTTGAGTTTGCACTCTTCTAACTTTGACTGCAAATAGGTAAAAGAGAATGAAAGGACTTGCAATTGGGAGCAGCTGTATAATGAAGGGGAAATGCTATATTGATATAATATGTTTACACTTCTTAAAAGTGTCCATATTTGTTGACCGTTTGGTAAAAAGGATGTTGGTGTTTCCCCCTCCTTATACTCTACTTACTAAAGGAATAACCAGATTATAAGGCAGAAAAACACAGAAGTACAGTGGTGCCTCGCTTTACGATTGCCCCATATTACGACAAATCCGCATTATGACAATCTTTTTTGCGATTGCAATTGCGATCGCAAAACAATGGTCTAAATGGGGGAATTTCGCTTTGCGATGATCGGTTACCTGCTTCGGTCACCTGTTTCAAAATGGCCACCGGGTAAATAAAATGGCTCCCCACTGTGTTTAGGGACGGATTCCTCGCTATACAGGCAGCAAAAATGGCCGCTGTGTGGAGGAGCTTCACTGGACAGTGAGTTTTAAGCCCATTGGAATGCATTGAAAGGTTTTCAATGCCTTTCAATGAGCTTTTTATTTTTGCTTTACTATGTTTTTGCTTAACCGATTTTTCTGGAATGGATTATCATCGTTAAGCAAGGCACCACTGTATGGAGAGATCAATCCAGTCTCACCACACCCTCCATGGTTGGTTGCTCTAGAAGCATCTTTAAGTAGAAAACATATCTTTATTCACAATTACTATCTGTAATTACAGTCAGAAGGGGGGGGGAAGAATTAAAAATGGACTTAGAGTTAGTCTTTTAACTTAAAGAGAAACTCCATGGCTGCTTCTCAAAGTTTGGTCAAAAGAACAGGAAGAGAGCTCTCAACAAACCCATAAGAAAAAACAAACAGGAATAAGGGGTTACCTGAATGCCAGAAGCGGGAAAAACTTTACCAGTCATATTAGTGGCAAAGGAAAATCACCTTAGGCTGATAACTCTCCTCCCACTGATACTCAATGTTAGTGCATGCAAGATTGTGTGTGAACTTGGCCAAGTCAGGAGTAAGGAACATAGGTACATACATATCAGACACATACATTATTTTGATGGTACCATAAGCTAATAGCGCCTCAAGTAAATTACTTTTCCTCTTGACCTCTATTTTTATTTCTTTTTAGTGGAAACTTTCACTGTAGCTCATTTGTTACAGTTATTAGGAATGTGCGGTCTGCCTGACTTTCAGAATCTTTAGACCTCTTTGCTCCATCTCCTAAGGTGGAAAGGGTCCTAATATCATGTATCTGGTTCTCCTATAGCTCAGAAATTTCTCACTTAAACCTCTTATTAAAAAAAGGATGGTAACCAAAGAAGTAAGTTTACATTTATAGTCCAGATTTGTATAGAAAAGAAACCAACTGTAGATGCTATTATACCTAAAACTTGAGACAGCAAGTGTTGTAAAAGAAATTGGCATTTAAAGGGTAAAGTGATTTTCTACACTAAAATGAATCACAGACATTTTAATAGTAGGACAATGGCACCTGAAAGATCCAAACTCTTTAAAATTAAATGGATGGGCTGTGCAGTCTTCCAAAAAGTGCCAGTGGACCTGGCTCTAACAGCTATATGTGGTAGATATTGAGGAGCTTATGATGACAGGCCTTTTAGCGAGGAATAGAGTTAAAGTTATGTGTATGAGGCAGGGCAAGTGGAAATGTCACTTCACTTAATCATAGAATCATAGAATAATGAAGTTCAAAGGAGCCTATAAGGCCATCAGTGCAACCCCCCGCTCGGTAAAGGTAAAGGTTCTCCTTGACATTTAGTCCACTTGTGTCCTACTTTAGGGGGCGGTGCTCATCCCCATTTCCAAGCCATAGAGCCTGTGTTTCTCTGTAGACAGTTTCCATGGTAATGTGCCCAGCACGACTAGACATGGAACGGCGTTAAATACCCACTGTGGTGGTATCTATTTATCTACTCGCATTTTACATGCTTTGGAACTACTAGGTTGGCAGGAGCTGGGACAGGTGACGGGAGCTCATTCTGCTGGTCTTCTGACCTTGCAGCACAGAGGCTTCTGCGGTTTAACCCACAGCGCCACCACGTCCCCCTGCTCAGTATAGGAATACAAATCAAAGGATATCTGTCAGGTGGTTGTCTAAGTTTCTCTTGAACACCTCCAGTGTGGGACCATTTACCAGCTCCTGTGGTAACTGATTCCATTGTTGTACTGTTCTAACAGTTGGGAAGTTTTTCCTGATATTCAACTGAAATTTGGCGTCCTCCAACTTTAGCCCAATATTGTGTGTCCTGCACTCTGCGATGATCAAGAACAGATCCTGCCCCTCCTGTGTATGACAGCCTTTCAAGTATTTGACAAGTGCTATCATGTCTCTCCTCAGTCTTCTTTTTTCAAGGCTATATATGCCCAGTTCTTTCAGTCTTTCCTCACAGGGCTTCATTTCGAGCTGCTGGATCATCCTTGTTGCCTTCCTCTGAATTTCTTCCAGTTTCTCAGCAACCTTCCCTAAGTATGGTGTCCAGAACTGGTGGTGGATAACCAGTGGTGGATAAAGGGGAACTAGCACCTCATGGGATTTGGAGACTACACTTCTGTTAATGCAGCCTAGAATAGCATTTGCCTTTTTTTGTAGCCACATCACACTGTTGGCACATATTCAGCTTGTGGTCTATGACAATTTCAAGATCCTCTCATTTGTAGTATTGCAGAGCCAAGTATCCCCCATCTTGTAACTGTGCATTCAGTTCCTTTTTCTAAGATGCAGTACTTTGCACATATCCTTGATGAATTTCATCTCTTGTTTTCAGCTCAGTGCTCCAGCCTATCAAGACCATTTTGAATTTTGTTTCTGTCTTCCAGTAGATTAGCTATTTCACCCACTTTTGTGTCATTCGCAAATTTGACAAGTATTCACTGCACTCCCTCATGCAAGTCATTAATAAAATTGTTGAAGAGCACTGGACTGAGGAGTGAGCCTTGGGGTACTATGTTTACAGCATTCCCTCTCTCTGTCAGGGAGGTTACCCGATCAAAACATGAGATCAAATTACTCTGGCAGGATTTGTTCTTGACAAATCGATGTTAGGTAAAGTTAAAAGTTGCCCTTGACATTTAGTCCAGTCATGTCCGACTCTAGGGTGCAGTGCTCATCTCCGTTTCCAAGCCATAGATCAAGCATTTTTGTCCGAAGACAGTTTCCATAGTCATGTGGCCAGCATGACAAGACACAGAATGCTGTTACCTTCCCACCAAGGTGGTACCTATTTATCTACTTGCATTTACATGCTTTCAAACTGCTAGGTCAGCAGGACCTGGGACAAGTGAGAGGAGCTCACTCCGTCGTGTGGATTCAATCTTACAACTGCTGGTCTTCTGACCCTGCAACACAGAGGCTTCTGTGGTTTAACCCACAGTGCCACCATGTCCCTTGGCTGCTAGTTATTCCTGCGTTGCTTTCTAGGTGATTACATAGTGACTGTTATATAATTTTTTTCCAAAATTTTCCCATGGGACTTTAAGAAGTCATGCAATGGTGCACTTGCTCATTCTGTAACCTTTGGTCTAGATGGGTGGGGTAGAAGTCTAATAAAATAAATAAAATAAATAAAATAAAGTAACTTTAAATCTGAAAATCTATAAATACGTTAATCATAGCTTTGGCATAATTCACTCACATCAAAAGACAACAGCTGTTTTTTCTAAAAGAGCTGGATAGTTCTGCCTCATATGTTGATTTTACCTCCTTCTCCAAAGGCCACCAGATGGGCAATAACGTAATCAGATTGATTATATTCTCTGCAGCCAAAGATGGAGAAGCTCTATACAATCAGCAAAAACAAGACCTGGAGCTGATTGTGGCTCTGATCATCAGCTTTTTATAGCAAAACTCAAGCTTAAACTGAAGAAAGTAGGAAACACCACTGGGTGCTTGGGTCAATGGTACCAAACCTTGTGAGAAGAAAGGCAGCTTTAGTCAGTGATACAACATGTAAACCTTGGCACACGCTCTGATGGAAACTAAGCATACCTCTAGGCATAGAGCTGTGTTAGCGACACAAGGAGGCACTGCCAGTATAGCTATCAGAAATTTGGATTGGACAAACTCAAGGGGTCACAGGTTGGAATATGCAAATAATTGGGAACCATAGAGCATTTATGCAATTACTTTAGCCTTAAATACTTGGATCATTGATGGAACATGTTGCCATCCCTTTAGCATAAAAAATCTACTTAGTGCAGTAGCACTTTACTGCACATTCATTGCTGCATAATTTATGTGGGAGAGACAGGATTCAAAGGAATCAAAAACTGTGCTTAAATATTTATAACTTGAGACTTGTTCTATGGGATTCCCATTGATGGACCATTTGTGCTTGAGTCTCCTTCTGCTAACAACCAACACCTTAGTTTTTGAGTAGTTAATAGTTGCTCTTTGTTACATTAAGAAGAGAGCCATCTTAAGCCAACACAAGTTAGAGACAACAATGCTACATTGTTGGCATATAGAAGAATTGAGAGAGGGCAGATAAACAATTTAGGAGCATGAAAATCAGGATATGTTAGATTTTTGACTATACCATTAATGTAAAATGGAGCAACCACCAGGCTTCATTGACAAGAAGCACCCTGACCTTCTCTGCAAATTGAGGAAGGGCCTGTATGGACTGAAACAAGCAGCCAGAGCCTGGAATGAGAAACTGAAGAAGATGCTACTTCAACAAGGTTTCAATCAGGGAAGGGCAGATCAATGCCTGTATACTAGGAACAAGAATGGACATTACACATATATTCTAGCTTATGTTGATGACCTGATAGTAGTGACCAATAAAGAAAAAGAGTACAGGAGTGTACTACAGAATCTGAGCAAAGAGGTAGAAATAAATCAATTGGAAGATGCAACATATTATTTGGGCATTCAAATTGAGAGAGAGGCAGATGGTTCATATTTGTTGAGTCAGAAACAAAAGATACTTGAATTGTTAGATATGTTGAATATGCAAGATGCCTACAGTGCTGTTACACCCATGCATATAGATTTTTTAAAAAATAAAGAGAAAGGAGAACCTTTACCCAACAATAACCAGTATAGAGTAGGGAAGCTTTTGTACTTGGCAACTACTGCGATACCTGACATTGCCACTGCAGTAGGAATATTGAGCAGAAAAGTCAGCTCTCCAACACAGAGTGACTGGACAGCTGTGAAAAGAGTAGCTAGATACTTGAAAGGAACCATGGACTTTAAGCTAAGACTGCCAGCTAATGAGAACCCAAAACTGATAGGATCAGTGGATGCAGATTGGGCAGAAGATAGTGAGGGTCTTAAGTCTACTAGTGTTTTTCTTTTTTTGTATGGCAATGGTAGGTGGAGCACGTCAGCCTTGGAAGGCAGCCCATCTAGGAGAAGGAAAACTCTGATTTCAAACCTCCACTGCCTTGTGGCTATATCCACTGATGGAAAAGGTTTCAGGAGTTAACCTCTAGGCAAAATCCGGAGCCAGAATCCCGGAGGCAGTTCGTGTCATCCTGTCAACTCCTACGACGTTGCTGGAACCAGTTGTATTGGCTCTTGCCTTTCCATTGGACTATTTCAACAATGTGGAGAGGGGGGATTTGCTGTTTGGGTAACAGCCTATCCTCCATATGATTTTACCCAGGCTTCGTGCTCTGGAAAGGACACTCCAGCTCAGAGCACATTACAGAAGGATGCCTAAGAATTAATGTAAAAATTGAACAATATAGGAGCTGAAACACAGCCCTGTTTCACTCCATTGAATGATGGAACTAATTTAGACAACCCCTGACTTGATTACATAGGACCCATAGGCGAGTATTTTCGCACAAATGGCACATTAACAGAAAGAGTCACCTATCAATGTTAGTACCTGGAATTTAATGACTTTTGAATGTTCCTCTTTCTCCTTCTGCTGGCTGAAAGGGAATAGATGGAGAACAAAACTTCATGACACCAGGGTACTTCCAGACCAAAGACCATGTTCAGCATGCTGTGGAAGTAGATACCTTAGCCAGCTGCCTCAACAAAACTAGGTTTAGGATGGGCAATATTTCCACATTGCCCTTTCTCAGTGAACGACTGTGGGGATCTTTATTTCAAGATGGAATGGTGTGGTGGACATCTATTGGAGGATTCATAGTTCTGTCTGTTTATGATACACTTTTCTCTCTCTCTTATAAATATGGTATGATGTTTCTACTGTAGATACCAGCTAGTTTGCTGTATTTGTCATGGAATTTGAACGCCTTTGGCAGCTAGATACCATCTTTTCAAAGTAAAGCTATATTCTAATAAAAAACAAATTGATTTCTATTCAGTAGATGTGAACACTTCCACCAGTTTAAATACCATATGAACCTGATTTTTGTAAGGTCTCAACAGAAATAGATTCAACTTGCCAATGTGAGCATAGCCTAAGTTTGCTAAGAAAATAAATATTGTGCCTTAAGCAATAAGACTTTTGTGCCCTCTACCCATTTGGGTAGTTGAATTTTTCTCAAATTCAAGAGAGACTTTACACAAGCCTGATTTGATGCCTTGCTCTTGGGGGGAAGATATCATGGAGTACCTTGTCAGGATTGTTTATGCCGCTGTAATGGTGGCACAGCATGTTCTGTTACACTATTCCTTCTAGATTCATAAAGAACTTTAATGTGTTCTTCAAAAATTCCCTGGTAGCTCAGTAGAAATGCATTTTTTTATTGTTTCTTTCTCATCAGATCCTTCACATTACTAATAAATTGGGCAAATTATGTGCAGCTGCCATAGCTTGCCACAGTCCTTTCCTAATATGGTGATATTTTTTGTCAGTTTTGGATACTTGTGACATAGAATGTACATACTATTTGGAAGCAGTGGTTGGCATAATATACATTGCACATTCTGTTCTGTTTTGGACTGTACTATTTGTTTCATGCTGGTCTTTGGCTGTTATAAATAAAGTAAAATAAAATTATATTATATTATATTACATAGATGTCAGATTGTGCCATTATACCAAAAAAAGGGAGGGGGAGGAAAAAAAGAAAAGAAAAGAAAGAGAAAGAGAAAGGCCTGATGCAAAAACATCAGTACTTGCTCCTTACTTGAACCAAACCTTGAGTCTAGTAACTTGTTTGGTATTTATGTGTGCAGATCTTCAATTGCAGATGTTGCTGTAATGATCTGATGTGGAACCAATTGCAAAAAGATTGTGTGAACTAGCTGCACTGCCACAGCAGCCTCCATAGGCAGCATTTTGTGTATGTAAATCTTGAATAGGATATTGACCTGAGTTTCTTTGTTCTATCATCTACTGACCGACGTGGTACTGCTGTTTACAGAATATAAGTAATCCAAATTAATTAACCCACATAAAATAATAATGCCAAGGTACATTTCTTCAAGATCTCTTTAGTATTTCTGCCACGTGTCAGGGATTCAGGTTTCACAATTTTGGAGCTGTGGTGAAGACAGATACATCTGTTGTATGCACAAATACCTTTATTTTCATGGATTAAGCATGAGAAATATCCAGTATGGTGTGGTAATCCCGACTTTGGCCATGGAAACTCACGGAGGAATGGAACTGGTAAAGCTCTCTTTAATTAGCTCACTAACCTTGAAAGCCCTATTATGGTAGATATAAGTCAATTCCAATTTGACAGCACAAAACAACCCAAGCACTGAGCACTTGGGCATTCTCCACCTACAGATTTCTTGATCAGGACTAATACGCAACTGCTCTAAAAGGTGACTGCTGTAATTCTTGACCCATAGAATCAAGCACATGTGACTGCTTCATGATACTAAAGTTAAGATGGAACCATAAAGGAACCTGATGTTACCATTGCCATGGCACTGCCAGTAAACAAAATGACATTTCGGTGCTTGGTCCAGAAGATACTGAGCTGGTGAAATGAGAAGGGTATTATCTTGAAAATTCAGTTGACCATCTGTTGTCCATGTTCTACTAGTATGAAGAATAATCGCTGAGTCATCTTACAAACAAATACTAGAACAGCCAATTGAAGGAAGCATGATAGAGCTACTATCATCCAAAAAAGGGTTGTCTGAACTTGTGAAGATGAGGAGAATTCTAGCCTTGCCTATTCATGGTTACTGTTTTTACCTGAGGAGTAGCAATCAGGGGATTTCTGATCTAGTCGAGAAGATTTACATTTAAGATAAGCTTCAGAATGTTACTTTTAATGTGAAAACAATGATAGAGAACTCTCCCCTCTCTTTAACTGTTCAGATTAATCCTTTTCTTGACACCTAAATAAGGCTAGTTTTTGAAAAGGTTACGTCATCGATTTGAAGATATTGTGATTGGGAGGTAGAGGGAGGGAGGGAGAAATAATATATTTATTATAGACAAAGAGGGTTCTAGCTTCTAGAATGCAACTGTTGAATAATAGAAAAAAATACTTTCTCAGCTTTTTACTGTCATCCTAGCTGATTTTAGGGTTAGATAAAATCCTTCCATTTGTGAGTTGTAGTTTGTTTCATTAGATACGTAAAGTTAAGGACACTGAGAAACACAGTGAGTGTAAAGTATATCTAAACCAGTTTCTATTACTTGTATACATGTGCATATATTATGGTAATGTGAACAGAGTCACAATAGATAATATGTCATCAAGACTGCATATTGAGGTAACTAACAATAGCAGTCTTAATTATTTTTAAAGATCTTCATGCAAAACCTGACTAAAATATTGCTAAGCTGTGGCATTTTGTTGTTATCTTTTTGTTTTGTTTTAGAACCAAAACATCTCTATTAATCAGTTCTGCTATATCAAGTAACATGGAGTTAGTTTTATTAAAATGGGACAATATTAAATTATTACTCAGACCCTGTAAAGTAAGTTCTTGTTCTATACTTCTTTTGGAAAGTGTGACTGACATTTTTGTAAGTAGAGTTCATTAAGGGAATTCTGGGCTAATTTAAGTGTACCTTTTTTGCCTAGCTTCCTTCACATTCCTGATTCTTAGTATTCAAGTTTTGTCAGCACATTTTATACTTATTTATCTTTAGATGTTACCTGTTCCCACAAGGCCTAGGTATGTGACAAAATATCACCTGCGTCTTATTTGTGGTTGAGACAGACTGTTTTAATAGGGCAAGACAGCTTATCAAGAATCCTCAAACCTCCAGCACAAGACCAAGAAAACAAACTTTTTAAAAAGTTGTTTATTCAAAATGTGTTCAGCATCTTAGCCCTTTGTGAAGTTAAGCTCACACAAAATGTCTCAAGATGGACCTTGTTTTTATACCAGTTTGTTGGAGGATAATATAAACAGCACTTAAAGTAAAGTGCATCATACCTGACAGGAAACAGGAGACACAAAGAAGAAGGCCTTAGAAGGATTGACATACTTTATGGATGTTCTTCTGATAATGGAGCAGGAAAGACGCCTCTTTCCTGCTCCATTATCAGTTATTAAATCATATTAATTCATGTTACACTTCATTTTTTATTGTTGAAATTGAGTCTTTAGAGCCCAAGGTCTTATTTGTCCTCTGACTCATCCTTTGAAAAAACAATAACTTCAAATAAATTTGCTTCTCATTTATTTTCCCTTCCTTGTCTGGGAAGAAAACAAACATCTTAATCATAAAAGCTGATTTCAACTTGTTATTTTTAAAAATGCCATTGTATGAAACTTTCCAAGGGGAAGAAAAAACAGTGCCTATTTAAAATAACAAGCATAAATCACTGCCATATATGTGGTAAATAACCAGGTATATATTTTAAAGTGTTTTAGTTTTTCTTCCTTGAAAAGCTATTTCAAAAGTAAACTACCAGCTAATATAGTAAAGCAAATGCCATTCATTTGTTAATGTATTAATCTATTTGTTTGGATTTATAGCCCATTCTGTCTCCACACTCAAGATGAGTAACAAAGCAAAGGAAACAAAAATTCAGTGAAATATTTTCACATTTTCCTGGCTTGAGCAACAAAAATCAGTCTGAACAGGAAGATCTTACAATACAAAAGATCTTGGGCTTTTATTGTAGTAGAAATTTTCATTAATCTCTAATTACAGGGATGGACAAACCAACCAATTTACAGTACTCACCACTTGGTTGTGTTCGCATCTGTTTCATCCCATTTCTGTTACTCTTAAGAATGCAAACCAATGCAAAGTATTTTTTAAAAGACTGGAGATCTTAATGGTTATTACTGTATTTAGGAAATTGATCACCTCAACCAGATATATGAGATGGAATGGAAATAATGCTTTCTTGCAGCATTCTATTTTCTCTTGTCCAGAGATGGCTCCTTCCTAAGGCATTTTAAATGTGTAAATTCAGATTACTTGTCAGCAAATCAAGTATTCACCCTACCACTCTTCTAACTTCTGTGACATAGCATCTTTAAGACAAGACTATATACAAAATGATCTGAACCACATTATTTTTTAAGAAGAAAGGAAAGAAGAAAGAACAAGCATCAGGAGGTTCAACCATTGTACTTCCTGGTCTGTGGTTTGGGTACTTTTTTCACACATTAGGTTAAATGAATACTGAAAGTGTACCCTTGCTATTTTACCATGCGAAATAGTACAACCCTAAGTAGCATCCCTCTGAATGGGTGCACCTTAGCACTGTGTTTCCCAGACAGTGGAGTTTTCATTGGAGAGGGAGTCTGTCCGTATACAAGTGTGGAACTGAGAGTATCAGAAGTGCCGGAAGTGGAAACAGTCAGGAGTGCAAATAGACCAAGGAAATGGAGAGTTATGGAACCTTTGTGTGTGATTACATTTTGAGATTAGGTTTCAAAATTCTCCTTATTTCAGTGGACTTTAGAAGAACTGGCACAAAGAGCATAGTGATCTCAAGGAACAGCAATGGAACAGAAAAGGGGAAATATTATCATACCTATTTTAGACTAAAAGTGAAATGGCCTGCCCAGCAGATGCACATAGGGACATACATGTACACATCTGTTAGGTGAAACAGGTTTTTAATAGTTTATACAAAGCCCAAAGTATCACTTTCACCTAACTAATTCTAATCAACACCTGTTGAATCAATTCTCTGGATTTGAGCATAGGCATGTGTATCTAGCATAAATTATTACCTAGAATTCACAAAGGAATTCTGCTCTTTAGAATTCCCAAAGGAATTCTGCTCTTTATGCATAAATAAAGCAGCAGAAAGATAGAATCAGCACATAAGTAAAGAATCAGCATGCTAATCACAATCTTTGCTATTAAGAGTACTTATTTTAAGCCTGATGCATATAAGAGGTATTTGGGAGACATCATCCTCTTTAAGTTAGCTTTATGACAGAAGTCTGCATTACCATAACTATTTTATAGCTTTTTCCAGCTTCCAGTACAGCTTTGAAGTGTAGCAATTATTTATTAGGATTGTCTAATATTATTTCCTCATAGGGCTTGCTTTCCAATCCTCTGATCATTCTTGTTACCCTCTTCTGAACGTGTTCCAGTTTCTCAGCAACCTTCTTGAAATGTGGTGGCCAGAACTGGACACAGAACTCAAGGTGAGACCTAACCAGTGCTAGATAAAGGGGAATTAGCACCTCATGGGGTTTGGAAAGCATACTTCTGTTAATGGAGGCTAAAATAGCATTTGCCTTTTTTGCGGCCACATTGCACTGTTGTCTCATATTCAGCTTGTGATCTACAACAATTTCAAGATCCTTCTCATGCGGAGTATTACTGAGCCAAGTATCCCCCATTTTGTAACTGCATTTGGATTCCCCCCCCCCAGGTGTAAAACTTTCTACTTTTCACTTTTAAATTTCATTCTGTTGTTTTCAGCCCAGTCCTCATACCAGCCGCCTAGAGTGGCCTTATACGACCAGATAGGCGGGATATAAATAAAAGAAATAAAATAAAATAAAATAAAATAAAATACCTGTCAAGATCTTTTTGAAATTTGTTTTTGTTTTTCCAGGAATTGCATATTCCACCCAATTTTGTGTCATCGACAGATTTCATAATAATTGCCTATATTGTTTATCCAAGTAATTAATAACAATGTTGAAGAGCACCAGGCCCAGGACTGAGCCTCATAGTACCCCACTTGTTACTTTCTCCCAGTTTGAGAAGGAGCCATTGATAAGCACTCTCTGAGTACAATTCTGTAACCAGCTGTGTATCCACCTGAGAGTTGTTCTATCTAGCCCACACCGAGTTAGCTTACTGATCAGAATGTCATGGGACATTTTGTCAGAGGCTATGCCCAAGTCAAGATATATTAAGTCTATAGCATTTCCACCATCTATCAAGGAGGTTACCCTATCAAAAAAGGATGTAAGATTAGTTTGGCAGGATTTGTTCTTGACTAGAGATGGGGATATTCATCATTTGTTCGTTTAGTCGTTTAGTCATGTCCGACTCTTCGTGACCGCATGGACCAGAGCATGCCAGGCCCTCCTGTCTTCCACTGCCTCCCGGAGTTGGGTGAGATTCATGTTGGTTGCTTTGGTGACACTGTCCAACCATCTCATCCTCTGTCGTCCCCTTCTCCTCTTGCCTTCACACTTTCCCAACACTAAGGTCTTTTCCAGGGAGTCCTCTCTTCTCATGAGATGGCCAAAGTATTGGAGCCTCAGCTTCAGGATCTGTCCTTCCAGTGAGCACTCCGGTTGATTTCCTTAAGAATTGATAGGTTTGTTCTCCTTGCAGTTCAGGGGAATCTCAAGAGCCTCCTCCAGCACCACAATTCAAAGGCATCAATTCTTCAGCGGTCAGCTTTCTTTATGGTCCAGCTCTCACTTCCATACATCACGACAGGAAAAACCATAGCTTTGACTATTCAGACTTTTGTTGGCAAGGTGATATCTCTGCTTTTTAAGATGCTGTCAAGGTTTGTCATAGCTTTCCTCCCAAGAAGCAGGCGTCTTTTAATTTCGTGGCTGCTGTCTCCATCTGCAGTGGTTATGGAGCCCAAGAAGGTAAAATCTGTCACTGCCTCCATATCTTCCCCTTCTATTTGCCAGGAGGTGATGGGACCAGTGGCCATGATCTTAGTTTTTTTGATGTTGAGTTTTTTGCACTCTCCTCTTTCACCCTCATTACAAGGTTCTTTAGTTCCTCCTCACTTTCTGCCATCAGAGTGGTATCATCTGCATATCGGAGGTTGTTGATATTTCTTCTGGCAATCTTAATTCCAGTCCAGCCTTCCGCATGATGTATTCTGCATATAAATTAAATAAGCAGGGTGACAATATACAGCCTTGCCGTACTCCTTTCCCAATTTTGAACCAATCAGTTGTTCCATATCCAGTTCTAACTGTTGCTTCCTGTCCCACATATAGGTTTCTCAGGAGATGGATTAGGTGGTCAGGCATGCCCATTTCTTTAAGGACTTGCCATAGTTTGCCATATCTTTGCCAAGAAAACCCCATGATCAGAAACAACAGGGGATATTCATATTTATATACAAATATGAATATCCCCCCACAGGTGCAGACAACAAGGGTCCAGCCCCCAGGGATCTGAGAGTTTTTCAGCTTGTTCTTTAATGCACTTAGATCGAGATGTACTTGATCATACCCTGCAGATTTGAACTCGTTGAAATTAATAAAGTATTCTGTGACTGTTTATTCATCAGTCTCATGCTGCAATCCTGTCCCCACCACTTGCACTTTCCATGTTCCTGAACGATCATAGAATTGAGCACTTCTGCCTTTTCTTTCTTGTCTGTTATCACTTTTCCATTCCCAGTGAGTAGCTAAGCCACAATTTCTTTCTTTTTCCACCTGAAGCATGATTTTTGTTGCTTTTAGATTCTCTTGTTAACTCAGCTCATTCTCACTTTTTGCCTTCTTAATGCCATCCTGGCAATCCCTTGCTACTTGTCTGTACTCTTCCTTTGTGGTCTGGCCTTCCTTCCATTTCCTGTATGTGTAAAATTTTGTTTTCAGGTCCTCTCTGAGCTTTTTGTAAAGCCACATTGGTATTTTTTGATGTCTTCCACCTTTTTTCCCCTTGTTAACTTGTTTGTAATTGTGTCATTAGAATTTCCTTTTAAAGAAAGTCCATTCATCCTGGACTCCTTTTACTGTTAGGATCATATGCCATGGGTCCTTATTTAGCACTGTTCTGAGTTCATTAAAATTAGCTTTCCTAAAACTTAGCATGTATATGCAGTTACACTTTGCTTCTGTTTTCTTTGAAATAGCTCAGTTAGAACATGGTCACTTTCCCCAAGAGTTCCCCTACTGCTACTTCTTCCACCAAGTAATCTATATTGGATAGAATGAAGTCAAATAGCGACTCTTCTAGTTTCTTCCTTCATCTTTTTTGGATATTTGGCAAACAATTGTCTCCCAACAAATATCAGGATAATTGAAATCTCTGTTACTGCCACATAGTGTCTCTTTGAAATTCTTATAGTTAAAAGCAAAGTAGAACTAAAAGTAAAAAAAAAAAAGACAAAAATGTGGTGGCACCTGAAATACTTCTATATTTTCTTAATGTCATTTTTAATGGGCAAGTGCACTTCATAAGAGAAAAAGATTTAACATGGCAAATATTAATATATGACATAAAATATAGATGTCAAAATACAGATATTGTGGTTTGTTGTTTGGCTGGTTGGTTGGCTGGCTGGCTGGTTGGTAAGAAAGTCATTGTGGTGATAGTACCTTTGATATGCAGGTCTTTCATTGTAACTTGTGCTGTAAAGAATGTGAGAACCTCTGTAATTAAGTAACAATGGTAGAGTAACATAAATGATGATTGGATTGGCTATTTATATTGGCTTGTAGAACTTTTGCCTCCTACAAACCCTCCTTTGTAATCATTTGCTATAGTTGTGAAGATTCTCAGTCATCCAGGTGATATTGTCTGGAAGTTGAGTCATGGCAACTTTCTTATTATGTTGAAATGTTTTGCTATTCATCCAAATGAAGGTTGAAGAAGTCTGAAAACTAAGTAAATACAAACTCAGATGAACAACAACATATGGTGCAATCCACAATATCATGATTTATTTAACACAAATAAAGCAAAAAAATTGAGAAGCTGAATATTTGATTTGCTGACAAGTAATCTGAAATTTATTTATTTATCATTTGTAATTTTAAAACATTCAAAACTATACAAGCAAACTTAAAACAGCAGAAGACCAGTATCCAGGGACTCAGTTGTTATTAAAATTATTAAAAGCGTGCCTGAAGAAGTGAGTATTTTACTGTTGGCAGAAAGATAAAAGGAAGAGGGTTAACCTGAGAAAGAGCATTCCAAAGAACTGACAGCAGTTTGTCTTCATCAAACATGCCTGCAATGGCAATAGGATCAAGAAAATGCCCCCCCCTCTTCAGATATTAAGAGCTGGAAAGGATCATATGAGGTGACATGGTCTTTTAGATGGACTCAAAGCATATAGGGCTTTGTAGGTCAAAGCCAGCATTTTGAATTGGGCCTGGAAACAGACTGGTAGCCACTGTAGTTCTTGTACCAGGAGCACTGTACGTTCCCTATAACTGGCCCCACTAAGCAGTCTGTCAGTAACATTTTGAACCAGCTGAAATTTTGGGACTGTCTTCAAAGGTTGTCCCACATAGAGCATGTTACAGTAATCTAAGCAGGATGTAACTAAGCCATGCGTCACTGTAAGCCAAATCAGACATCTTAGGAAATGGGCAGCTTCTATGCCAATTTTAATTGTGCAAACACATTCCTGGCCTCCAGAAAAACCTTGGCATCTAGGCTCAAGGATGAATTCCAAGCTACACCCAAGCCTCAGACCTGAGTTTTCAGGGAAAGTATTGCACTGTTCAGTGCAGGTTGCATCTCTGTTCCCTCATCTGTGTTTTGATTGACCAGGAGCACCTCTGTCTTGCCTAGATTAAGTTTCAATTTGTTTGCCCTCATATAGTCCATTATTGACACCAGAAACCAGTTTAGAATCATGATAGCTTTATCAGAATTTGGTGAAAAGGAGAGATAAGGTTGGCTATCATCTGCATATTGGTGACACTGAACCTCACAACTCTGGAAAATTCTTCCAGTGGTTTCATACAGTCATGTGAAAAATAAAGTACACTTTTTGAATTTTTTGTATCAGGACATTTAAAAAAATCTGGTCTTTAACATGTCTGAACACTAAGTAAATACAACCTCAGATGAACAACAACACATGACATATTACACTGTATCATGATTTATTTAACAAAAAATAAAGCAAAAATGGAGAAGCCATGTGTGAAAAACTAAGCACAAGCTTAATTCCTGCTTCTGTAGGAATTAAAAGACTAAGTAGTGGCCAAGTGCTGCTAACCAAATGCCCTTCAGTAATTGATCATCAGCAAGTGTGGACAAGTAATGTTTTAACAGTTTGCTGGTTTGGAGCATTCAGATGTGTGTTAACACAATGACAAAGAGGAAACACATCTGCAGTGATTGTAGAGAAGCAATTGTTGCTGTCCATCAATGTGGGAAGAATTAGAAGGCAATTTCTAAACACTTTATAGCCCATCCTTCTACACAATGAAGAAGATTATTGACAAGTGGAAAACATTCAAGACAGTTGGCAATCTCCCCAGGAGTGAACTTCCAAGCAAATTCACCTGAAGGTCAGACTGTGCAGTGCTCAGAGAAATTACAAAAAACCCAAGAGTTATATCTCAGACTCTACAGGCCTCAGTTAGCATGTTAAATGTTCATGATAGTACAATTAGAAAAAGACTGAACAAGTATGGTTTGTTTGTAAGGATTACCAGGAGAAAGCCTCTACTCTTTAAAACGAATATAGCAAAACAGCTTAGCTTCTGGACAAACCACAAGACCTCTGGAACTATGTCCTTTGGACCAACGATACCAAAGTGGTGATGATTTGCCATAATGCACAATACTATGTTGTGTGAAAACCAAACACAACATATCAGCTCAAACACATCATACCACCTGTCAAGCATGGCGGTGGAGGGGTGAGATTTGGGCTTGTTTGACAACCACAGGACCTGCCCACTTTGCAGTCATTGAGTCGAACATTATACCAAAGTGTTCTAGAGTCCAACGTGAGGCCAGAGAAGACAGAGGTAAAGCTTGTATGAAATTGGGTTATGCAACAGGACAATAATCACCTGTTCCAGTGGCGTATACCTTCAGCAGTGCAGGAGGGAGGGTATAAAAAGATCCCCTGGGCAGAACACCTTTGCCCATGTGGAATGGAGCAGATAGAAACAATTGAACACGTCCTGTTGTGGTGCACATTTTACGAGGATGTACGTGAAGAACTTGTTTCCTCTCTGATTGGCTGATTTCCTGGTTATACAGAGCAACTGTTTGACTGCTGTTTGACTCCAATCCTATTCTTACACATAGGCTTGCTAAATTTCTTACTACTGCATTGGGAATTAGGAAAAAGGACCCTAAAAGCAGATGAGCCTCTGTAGTTAGAGCATGGTTTGCTAGAAATTCTTGAATTGCTTTAGGGGAGATGTTTTGATGCTGTTATTGTTCACCTCAGAACGGAGTATTTGCATTTGATCCCAATATTTTTGTATACCTCTGTATATTTATATATTTCGATGTTTTATTTGTGGCTGGTCTTTGACCGTAATAAAGTTTTATCAATCTATCTATCTATCAGTGGCCTATGAGGCTGAAATGTTGGAGGAATTAGAAAATGAATAGGGATGAGATGAGGGAAGGAAAAGTAATTCAAATTGATTGATATTTTTAATCAGTCCATTTAGTTCCTGCAAGAGTATTAACACAAGGATACATTTAATTTTCAGTTTCCTGCCGTCATGATGAAACCAGAGATGTCAACTCCCCATCCCCATTATAAGGAAGTAATTGTACATGATTAAAAGTATGTATTTGGAAAATACACATTAACATGGCACCATTAATAGATGGAAGATGTAAAAAAAAGCCCCAATACATTAAGAGAAAGAAATAAATTCATTAGGAAACTTACTCACTAAAATAGGTACGAATTTCCATGCAAGAAATTGAGGGGAGAGGTTTCGCAGCCCCAGTATGGAACTTGGATGGGATTAGAATGCTGATAGATTCTGGAAAATGCCATAAAAATCTAAGTTATTTCATATTCTCAAGTATATGAGGTGGTGGAGAATGTATCATTGTCAAAGATCGTTTATAAGGCAGAAAAGTCACCTCTCCAGCACAGGCAAATTGTCTTTTCCCAAAAGGCAATTACAGGAAAATCCCTCCAGTTTTTACAAATTTCAAACTCACTTTAAGCTATAATTGGAGTTATAATATGCGTGGATGTATGTGAGTAGGGGGTGATATGCTCCTAAAGAATGGCATGTATACAATACATGTACTGCAAATATCTCATAGACACCATTCAGAACCAATCTCAGACATACTTTTAAGAAGCTTGCTGTATGAAAATATCAAAGAATTCAGAGCTGTTTTTACCATCTGCCACATCTCATTCAGACATGTGGATTCTTTCATTCCCCCTTCTGAATGATACATAGGGAAAAACCTTTGTCTGTGAAAAAGTCAAAACAAAAGCATCATCTGGAGACAGGTAAAACACACTTCTTTAAAGTCACCCTAACCCACCTTCTTGCTGCACGATGTTAACATGACATTTATAAAAGAAGTAAAGGAGACATGGAAAACAAAACTGATGTTATTCTTTTTGTCTTGTTGTCACAGAATAAGCAACTTCCCAGGCATTAGATAATGGATGACAAATGCAATCCAGTTCTTTTAACCTTTATTTAGATGTCTCTTTCTCTTCTTCCCAAGAATGCTGAAGGAGTGTGGGCAGTGGATGAAATGCAATATTTAAAGGTTAGCTGTGCAGGGCTGATGGGACAGTCTGTGTGGAATGACATTCCTCTATAAGAATGCAACAAAATAAGTAGTAGCAGATGGCATTAATGTGTGTGTGTGTGTGTGTGTGTGTGTGTGTGTGTGTCTGTCTGTCTGTCTGTCTATGTATGTATACTTTGTGTGTTTGTGCGTATAAACGTCAGTTGTGCATATACAGTGTTGCCTCGCATTACAAACGCTCCGTTTGACAACGAAATCGCTTTACGTCGATGTTCCCTATGGGGGAATTTCGCTTTGCGATGATCAGTCCCGTTTCGGTAACCGATCATCGCAAAGCAATGATTTTTGCACAGCTGATCAGCAGTTTCAAAATGGCCGCCGAGTAAAAAAATGGCCACCTGCTGTTTTCTGGCACGGATTCCTCGCTGCATGGGCAGCGAAAATGGCTGCACTATGGAGGATCTTCGCTGGACGGTGAGTTTGAAGCCCCTAGGAATGCATTAATTAGGTTTTAATGCGTTTCTATGGGCTTTTTAAAATCGCATGACAATGTTTTCATTTTACAGCAATTTTCGCGGAACCAATTAACATCGTCATGCAAGGCACCACTGTATATGCCAGCAGTTCTTGTGGCATTGGAAGAGGGCAAGTGCTCAATTCTCACCTACCATCAGTCACATGGAAATAATTCCCCTTTTTTAGCTTGAGAACAGTTCTGGTGTCAAGGTAGGATGCAGCTGCAATGCAAGGGAAATGCGAATTAACGTACATTTTTCCCTGGGAAGCCACACTGGGATATCCAGTTCTCTCCAATATAAAGGGCCACAAAAGCAGAGGAGAAAAAAAGTCTTGTATGTCCAGTTCCCTTTGAAGCACCAATATTTTAAAATGAACTGCCTTAAGAAGGCTTTCCTTCCTCCCAGTCATTCATTTCCTTACCTTATCTTTTGGTTGGGCTGAGTTCCTAAGGCTGTTAAAAAATAAATAAACAAACAGGACTGTACATCCCCACCCCACCCCCAGAGCTGTTGAAAGAGGCTTTGTGGAGAGAGGTGAGTGCTGGCACTGCTTTTGTGTGTGCACGATTGAGTTCCTTGGCCTCCCTTGAGAGGAAAGGGGAAATGTGCTTTGTCAAAGTACTGTTCTGTGTGTGCATGCATTCACTCACTTGCTCTTTCTATAGAAAGGTTTTTCAGAAATGCAGTCTTCTGACAGTGAAACATGATTATGGTGGTTTGCTTTTTCATGTCTGCCCCATCCTGTACATCACACCTCAGATGCCAACCTCACCTGAAACACCTCCTACAGACATACCATCCCACTTTTTAAAGTATGTATCAGAATTACACAGTAAAAAGTCCATCCAATTCATTCAAGCTCAGATAAGTAGAAGCCCTCCAGCAGCAGGAGAAAAAAGCCACTCTGGGAGTGAAAAGGGCTGGACCGGTTTGATTCAGGCTTTGTGTCATGCAGTCAGTAAAAAATACTTTGAAGTCACCAGTTTTATAAACAGAGCAAATCCCACAGTATTTGACAATGTAGCCAAACTTTTAAATGCAGAAAAGCAAGCATCAGAAATGAGTATAAGTTCTTGACTTTTTTTTGTTTATTTCATCCTCACATTCATAAGCAAAACACTTCATTTTTTTCTTCCTGCCCATACAAGAGGTATTTGCTGCCAGTGTCTGTGACAGTTCTAGCACTGGAGTGAATTATTTTTGCAAAAATTGCACAATCACATAAGACCACCATGGATATTTCTTTGATGCATGGAATTTTAAGAACTAGATCTTTTCTGTCCTTTTTCAGTCAATCAGCTCATCTTCCCATGCTTGTTTTATATTTGTACACTTCGGTCCCAAAGGCAAAGGGCATTCATTTTATGTGAAAACAGTTTGCACAAGTTGCAAAGATCTTGAGCACCCTTGTTGCACTCTTACATTGTAGGGAAGGCATTCCCTGGCTGTAAGTTTGTCAGAACATCTCTCATTTAGTCAGAATAGCCTGAGTAGATGAGAATTAGTACATTTGTGAGTACACTTTAGATCTTTACTGAGAAAAAATATTATTTTAAATTTTAGCTCAAGTATTTTCAAGTTGTATACAATTACCCATTCCTCCTCCTCCTCTTTCATGAGATCCAATAGGATTGTTCCACACATGCAATATTCTCTGTCACTGGAACTCCTCCCCACAACACGCAGCCTCAATATCTGGGGGATAGATTTTGGGGAACACAGAGGGCTGCAGGGGAAAAAGAGATCAAGAAAGTCCAGTCACACTCACAGTTAAACCTTAGTACATCATTGTGTTTAGGCCAGTATAAAACAACTCTTTCAGTGTTGCTGCACTTTCTATTAGTGCTACACAATGGTGGAAAATATTTGTCAGTTCTGGATTTTGAACTCTCTCATAACAAAATGGTAGTCTTCTAATTGCATTAATAATAGTTTGGTGTGTGTTTTTAAAAATGGAGTTTTCTAAATGATATTCTCACTGGCCTAATGAGCGATATGTAATCACTTGATTATTGCATTTCCACTCAGAGGATTAATGATCTAGTGGTCTTTCAATTGTTGAAGAAACCCAAGGAGAGGGAATGCTCCTTATTGGAATTTTCCAGCATGTACAAGGAGATGCAGTAAAAAATGTTAAATATGCATTGACTTCATGTTCCCTTCTATGCCACTGTTCTTAAGTACAAAAAATATGTTATGACATGAGAATAGTTAAAAATACACATTTCATGCCCCCATCTCAGTTCCTTTCAAAATAAAAGAACTCAGTTTTATCATATTTTCCTCAAATATACTATTACTGTGGCTGTTATTCTTCAAAATAAGTTACCTGTCAAGATTCATTTTAAAACCAAAGCACTGTATTTAAATAATGCTATCATTAAGACTAACTAAATTGAACTCTCACATTTGTTTTGATCTTATGTTAGCAAAATCCATACCATTATTAGAGATAGAATGGTTCAGGAGGAAGAGTCTTACAAAGGACTACCTTAGAACAAGACTTATGCAATGCATGTTAATGATTTCCCTATCACTTTTTGAATTTTTGTTCTACCAGTAACTTCCACAAAGACAACATTACAATTTGGTGACCAAATTTAAAAAAATAGATATTAGTACATAAAACAACTACTCAAAAGCCACTGAAAAGTCAAAAGAAACATTTTTTTATTTCCTTATAACTTGACAAAGTAACATTACAATCCAAATATTGCAGCTGCAAAGATTAAATAATCTTTATTTCACTCTGTTACCAATGATTCAAATTCCTTTCAAACAAGGTGAAGACTGATGTCACAAGAACCATCTCATCAGCACTCATCATCATTATCATCATCATCAACAACAACAACAACATAATCACTACCACCACTACCTTAGAACTGCAGAGTTGTAAGGGACCTATGGGTCATGAAATCCAGCCTTGTCAAGTAGGCACAGTAGATCAACCCCCCCAACCTCGGCAGCCAGATATGTAAACCACTGAGCTATCCAGCAGTTCCACTGAAAGTAGGAAGAATAATTTCCCCTGGAACTCTACCCTTAAAAGAAGGTTGATCTGAATGAAACAGTGTGGCCATGTGATCTAGAGCAGTGATCCCCAACCTTGGGCCTCCAGATGTTCTTGGACTTCAACTCCCAGAAATCCTGGCCAGCAGAGGTGGTGGTGAAGGCTTCTGGGAGTTATAGTCCAATAACATCTGGAGGCCCAAGGTTGGGGACCACTGATCTAGAGGATTCTGGGAGCTCCAGTGTTGAAAAGTTTAATTTCAAAGCTCTGTCAAGGTTATTATAGTTGCATGACAATGTAGCTATGCCATTGTGCCGCAGTGCAAATTAACATTCTATAGGCCAGTTCTAAAAATGGAGGTAACTCAAACCAAAATTTTTAACTTTGAAACTGGACTTCAGATCAGCAACAAATTTCACAAATGTGCAACAGCCAGTCTGCTTTGCTTTCTGTCAAATTTGGGGAAGGTTAGGCAAAGGGTTTTCAGAAATAGGCAACCCTAAAAATCATTAGATTTAAAATAGCTCATATAAATTGAAAAGAGCAATTTTGCTTATCTTGAAAGAGAATGGTTGATCCTAGCCATTTTTTCTTAATTAAGCAAGAATCCATCCTGCAGGGGCTAAAATACTGATCCTCAAAAAAGGCCTTTCAAATGGGAAAAAATGTGACTTTGTTATAAACTGAGTTCATGGTACAGGCTTGCCAGGCAGGTGATACAACATATTGTATGGTTGAGGGAGAGTTACAGGTCAACAAAGTTCACAGTTATTATGGAAGGGGTAAAAAAAGCAGCCTTCTTTTAAAGAAAGCAATGGAGTGATAGTCCTTCAGAAACTGGGGAAATGTGCCTGTTTTCTCCAGGGATTTAGCATGCAATTTTGTAAAACATATTTGAAGTAATTTCTGTAGTACAAAACCACAAAGAAGTTGGGTTTGTCCTAGCCCTGAGTGCTTCCAGTAAACATTATCTCAGGATTTCTGAAACCAGGTGCCTAACACATGTCTTCAAAGGAGATGTCAGCTCAAGGTCTTGAGCAATCTGAACGTTTGATCCTGTCACTCAGGACCCAATTACCTGACTCTCAAAGAAGAACTTGTAAACTCTTCCTAGGCCAAACAGGCATTGGTACTGGAAAAGGAATTTTGTGTCTGGCTTTAAAAATATATTTTTAAATGAATAATAGTAATAATTGTGTGCTATCAAGTCAATTTTGACTTATGGCAACCCTCTTCAGGGACTTCTAGGTACAGAGTGCTCTTCTGGGGGTGTCTTAGGACTTGATGGCTCTTCCCAGAAGGCTGGCTCTTCTGAGATGCAAATTGGTGAACTGATCTCCCAGCTTTTGGCTCTACAGCCAGAGACCTAACTCACTGAGCTATCCAGCCAGTGTAAGAAAATAAAAGAAAAAGAATATATAACACATAGAGAACATATATTCAGGAGCTCACTCGTTTCAGCTATGAAATTACTGATTTTTGCTATGTGGCTGGGGATGATCTTGCTGTGTTAGCAGAGCTTTGGTGCCTATGTCCCATTAT
Organism: Pogona vitticeps; assembly: GCF_051106095.1. Taxonomy (NCBI): domain Eukaryota; kingdom Metazoa; phylum Chordata; class Lepidosauria; order Squamata; family Agamidae; genus Pogona; species Pogona vitticeps. The sequence goes on from NC_135785.1 coordinate 127,662,346, forward strand.
AGTTTCAACCATTCCACCCATCTTGTCTCTATACTATTGTCCGATAATTAAGGGGGGGGAATCTAAAGATACTATGTGCCATTGATTCACTTCTGACATGTGGTAACTATGAGTTAATGTCTTCCAAACTGTCCTGTCATTAATAGTTCTGTTCAGATCTTGCAAACCAATAACATCTCATGTTAATTTGTTCTCTCTTCCAACAGCTCCCTTTCAAGCAATATTGTATTTTCCAGTAAGTTCTGCTCAAGTTTTGCAAACTAACAGTTGTGGCTTTCTTTATTGAGACAATCTATCTCACTGAAGGTCTTTCTTCCTTTTCCTTCTCACCACTTTTCCCAGCAATATTGTCTTTTCTACTCAGTTTTGTATTCTCTCTATGTATGTATAGTAGGATAGCTGCAGTTTATTCGTTTTTGCTCTAGTGAGAGTTCAAGCTTGACTTGATTGAGTATGCACTTTTCTGCCTTGCTGGCTGTCTTTGGTATCTGTAAGGCTCCCCTCCAGCAGCACACTTCAAATGAACTTATTTTTGTTCCTATCTTTCTTCACAGTCTTTCTTTCAAATAATATGGATGATTTTGAGCTTGGTTTCCAGCGTGATTGTTTGCTAACTTGCAGCATTCCTTGGGGGGAAAAAAATCAAAAGGCAAGGGGAAATATTTTGGGAGACATACAGGGAACATCACCTGCTTTCTGTCATTTTTTTTTTTACCACTTGGGTTCCAGTCATGACATCTTGGGCCTAAATCTATTGCATCCATGGAGACTTGTCTGAAGCAACTGCCACTTTAGACCCCTCTTGATCCACTGGCATAGAATGTTCTTCAATCTCCAAAACAGGTTGGTAGTTCAATATAATGGTGTTTCCATATTCCCCCCTTTTGTTGAATTCTTGAGCTTAATCTGTTTTTCTAGATATTTTGGTTTGACAGTATTCTCCACTTCCACCCTACCAAGAAAAACGAAATGTTAAAACATGTTTATGGTAATTCCTGGTGAGTGATAAACAATAGATTACTCTCACTCCTACAGCTTATTAACAAAATGCACTAACAAGCTTCAGGAGTTTGTTTACTTTTAAGATGTTTCCAAAGCATCAAGAAAGAAAAATGAATGTGTAATGTAGCTCTTAGAAGAATGAGAGGTGTGTTGGCAAGAAGAAAGAAGGTTTGTTTCTACTTATGCACTGAATTATGTTTGATCCTTGAAGCTCATTTCATGTTTTAATACAGTTTTAGATCACACATTTGTATTTTCACATCAAATCATTGGTGTCTTTTAAGTTACATGATTTCCAGATGTATACATGGGGAGTGTATCTCTACCAGGATCCTATTCAGATCATTTCACTTCCACAATATTCATTGTATGAATGATTCACCATTTCTGAAGAATGCACAGCAAAGTATACAGGACCTCCTTTTTTGGAACTGATATCTCCATTTGCACAAGGAAAGTGCTTCTGCAAGCAGGGAAATCCTATATTACTGTTCTGGCAGGACTTTGTGTTCCTCTGATGCCAAGCAGGATTCCAATTAGCTTTAACAGCGTATATCATGATAACACTCTAATGTACAAAATCCACTATTGGGCTTGGGCTAAACAAAGGCTAAAAGTTGCCAGAAAACTGCAGGAATTAATTGGCCCATTTATCTTGCTTAATCACTTCATAATTGGCTAGGAATCCAAAGCAATCACCTCACACTTTGAATGCATTTTTAACTTTTTAATAGCAGCAGTTCATGTTTTCACTGCATTTCACACTCATTTCTTATATTGTTGGTCCTCCTAGTTGGAAGACCATTTATTCATCAGTAAAATGAAAGAAATGCAGATACTGTGAGTACAAATATAAATTTTGAAATATTTACTACAATTTAAACGGAAGGGCAATATATCTTGGTTTGCTGGAATTATAGTGTAATTCGCTGGGTGTTTTTAAGATCCATCTTAAGACCTGGCTCTTTAGGCAGGCTTTACCTCCTGTCATCACATGATTATTTTTTATTTTGCCCCCATCTTGAACCATATTACTATTGTTGCTCTTTATTTTATTATACTGCTTTTACTCTATTTTTATTGTTAGCCACAGACTTGTATCTAGATGGGCGGGGTATAAATAAATAAATAAATAAATAAATAAATAAATAAATAAATAAATAAATAAATAAATAAATAAATAAATAAATAAATAAATAAATAAATAAATAAATGCACCAGATCTCTTTTCTTATGCTTAGTTAAGTCTTTTCAGCATTTATCTGTGCTTAAACCAGACATGGACTGAACAGCCCATCAAATAGCACCTTTGAATATATAACATCAGATAAAGAAGCTTAAAATATCTCATAGCATCAGTTGTTAATAATCATAGAATCATAGAATAGTGAAGTTGGAATGGTTGTATAAGGCCATCAAGTCCAATCCCCTGCTTGATGCAGGAACAAAAACCAAAAGGTAACTCCCAGGTAGGAGTCTATGTTTCTCTTGAATGTCTCCAATGTTAAACCACCCACCACCTCTTGAGGTAATTCCACTGTCTTACTGCTCTAACAATTAGAAGGTTTTCCTGATATTCAATCAAAATCTGGCATCCTATAACTTGTTCCAATTTGTCAGCATCCTTCTTAAAGTGTAGTGTCCAGAACTGGACACAATAATCAAGGTGAGGCCTAACCAGTGCTGAATAGAGGGGAACTAGCAGCTCATGGAATTTGGAAAGCATGCTTCTGTTAATGCAGCTTAAAATAGCATTTGCTTTTTTTGTAGCTGCATCACATCACACTGTGGGCTTGTATTCAGCTTGTGATCTATGACAATTCCAAATTCCTTCTCACTTGTAGTATTGCTGAACCAGGTATCCTCCATCTTATAATTGTGCATTTGATTACTTTTTCTGAGATGCAGTACTTTGCACTTCTCCTTGTTAAATTTCATTCCGTTGCCTTCAGCCCAGCACTCCAGCACCTATCAAGAACATTTTGAATTTTGTTTCTGTTTCCCAGGGTATTATCTCTACCACCCAATTTTGTGTCATCTGCAAATCTGACAAGCATTCCTTGCACTCCCACAATTGGGCTCAATGATCACTGCAGATGGGGACAGCATCCACGAAATCAAAAGATGCCTGCTTCTTGGGAGGAAAGTGATGACAAACCTAGACAGGATCTTAAAAAGCAGATACAGTACATCACCTTGCCGACAAAGGTCCACATAGTCAAAATTATGGTTTTTTCAGTAGCGATATATGGAAGTGAGAGCTGGACCATGAAGAAGGCTGACCGCCAGAGAATTGATGCTTTTGAATTGTGGTGCTGGAGGAGATTCTTGAGAGTCCCCTGGACTGCAAAGAGAACAAAACTATCCATTTTGAAGCAAATCAACCCTGAGTGCTTACTGGAAGGAAGATCCTGAAGCTGAGGCTCCAATATTTTGGCCATCTCATGAGAAGAGAAGACTCCCAAGAAAAGACTCTGTTGTTAGGAAAGTGTGAAAGTAAGAGGAGAAGGGGACGTCAGAGGACGAGATGGCTGGACAGTGTCATCAAAACTACCAACATGAGTTTGACCCAACTCCAGGAGGCAGTGGAAGACAGGAGGGCCTGGCATGCTCTGGTCCATGGGGTCACGAAGAGTCAGACATGACTTAATGAGTAAACGACAACGTCCCTGCACTCCCTCATCCCAGTCATTAAGAAAAATATTGAAGAGAACCAGGTCCAGGAGTGAGCCTTGGGGTACCCCACTTGTTACCTCCTCCCAGTTAGAAAATGACCCATTAATCATCACCCTCTGAGTATGATTCTGTAGCCGATTGTGTAATCCACCTGACACTTCATCTATCCAGCCCACACCTAATTAGCTTGTTAATCAGGATATCATGGGACACTTTGTCAAAACCTTTGCTGAAGTCAAGATATACTACATCTACAGCATTCCTCTGTCTATCAGTGATGTGTTCTGACCAGAAAATAGGATCAATTTATTGATTTTATTTATTTATTTATTTATTTATTTATTTATTTATTTATTTATTTATTTATTTATTTATTTATTTATTTATTTATTTATTTATTTATTTATTTATTTTTACCCCGCCTATCTGGTCAGATGACCACTGATACTGTCTGGCAGTATTTCTTCATGACAAATCTATGTTTTCTTCTAGTTATTACTGCTTTGTTTTCTAGGTGCTTGCATGGTGACTATTTTATAATTTGTTCCAAAATTTTCCCTGGGATTGATGTCAGAATGGCTGGCCTGTTGTTCTCAGGTTCCTCCTTTTTGCCCTTTTTGATGATAGGGACAATATTAGCCCTCCTCCAATCATCTGGCATCTCTGAGTGTTCTCCAGCCAGTTCCTTCAGTACTCTCAGATGCAGTTAATCCGGCCCTGAATTTCTGAACTAATTCAAGGTGGTAAGGTATTCCTTGACTATTTGTTTATCAATCTTCTGCTGCAATCCTGTCCCATCCACTTGCATCTCATCACTTAGGATTAAAGCACATTGAATTTAGTGAAAATGACTTCTGAGTAGATGCACATTACTGTATACTCTATATTACTGTACAGCCTGAGAGAAATAGACTGGAACAGGATGTTTGTTTTGTCCTTTTCCTTCACAACCATATATATGACTATAGAGGCATTGTTACATTGTATTTTAAGAAGCAGCATTATTCTGTGGTAAACAGACAGTCTTTACCATAACACCCATTTTTCAGTTTCAAATTCAGATTGACATTTAAAATCCTGGATTGAAAAGAGTCAATCCCCACTCAACCCCTCTTAATCCTTTTTAGTCAGACACCAGAGGAATTAGCATGCCAACTAATATCAAACAGTAAAGGAAAAAACTACCTGGCATGGCTTCCTAAGGAGAGGGCATAGTGATGATTAACAACATGAGAAAATTTAATAAATGTTACTTTGAACATGTTAAATTAGGTTAAAGCGCTAAATTGTTGTCATTACCCCTACATTGAGCAGTTCCACCACCACCACCTCCAACTAATACAAAACTTGAAAAAAAAATCAAAATGCTTGTCATCCTGGAATGTATTTATCTCAAATCTCTAATAATTATTTTAGGTCAGGGTTCCTTTTTGTTTGCTTGTTTGTTTTCCTGTGGTCTTATGTTGAAAGGCTGCAAAAATATAGAAAGAAAAAAGCATCAAGGTGGAGGTACTAACCACAATCTGAGGCCAAATTCTTCCTTCAAGCATACTGATATCCACTTGGGATACCTCCATCGCTGCCAAGTGCAACCACAGTAGTACAGATTTACATCAGTTCAGTGAAGCAAAGAATTTGGCTCTGGTACTTCACTGTGCAAGTGAGTAATGTACTTATTTCACCCTATCATTGAGCTTTGCAATAAAAATCCTAATCCAAGAGAAATCAAGGAACAGGAATGAATAGTGCAAGACTGGAAAAATGTACTAAATGACAGAGAAAAAGAGGGACAGAGAAGGTAATGAAGTAATAAATGTGTGAGAACTTAATTTTTCTGTAAGGTGTGGATTTCTTATCTTCCAAGAAGTTTTACCAGATGTCTTGAAAGCTTGTTATACTAGCTCTGCATTGGTTTATTAGTTTAGCTGAGATAGTGCCAGCTTCCCATATTTGCAAACCATAGTTTTAAATCACAAAGTGATCACTTTTATCCATTGCAAAAGCAATGTTTTCTTCTTGCAGGACTACATAGTACCCTCATGGGAATATTTGTACTCAACAGCAGGCTAGCCTCTGTTGTTTTTATGCACCAACAGGATTTGTGTTAAAATGATTATTAATGTTAGAATACTCTCATCCTAGCAGTTGTGAGAAGCAGAGTAGTGCAGGAGAAAAAATGCACAGAGTACACCACAGTAGCAGTGTTTCTGGAATAAGAGGTCAGGTGCACAAGGAAGTATTTTTGGTCAGAATAAACTGTTGATAATAGGAAAAAAATATATAAGACTGAAAAGGCAATCACTTAAGGTTTACCAAAAGTTTGTTGTAGTATATTTAGATTCTTGCAGTGCCCTGCAATAGAAATCAATATTCTATTTCTTAATTTCTTATCATGGATAAGTCTAAAGAAGCTGTTAAATGGATTCACTAAACATTAAAAGAGCAAGCAATGTTACCAAACACATTTTTGATAACAGCCATAATTTCTGATATATGTTCAGAGAGCTCTTTTCCTGCCCCCTGGGGTCTTCAATGGAATATACTGTATATTATAAACAGTTTAGCTGACTCACGTAGAAATTCCATAAAGACTATTAGCCTTGGAATATATCCCATTCCAAGGAGCTTAGTTTCCTTAGACGTGTACAAGATGGTATGCCAGAATTCCAGATATTTCCATAGTGCATCTATTTTCAAAAACATATTTAATTTGAATTAGGACTTAGAACTAGGCCATCACACAACTTGCAATATAGTGCAAATGCTATTTTGAATCTTCCAGAAGCGATATTAACCCACAAACAGAAAGAAGTATCCTTTCCTCCTCGTTTCCTTTTTTAGAATGCTAAAATTTAATTTTTTCACACCTCTTTTGGGTGCAGCTGGGCTGCTTAGAAGAGTTAGTAATAGCTTAATTGCTGGTATACTATACTATACATTTTCCTCTTTAAATAGTTTTATTCTAAAGTTTAATCAACTACTATTAAAAGTTTTTTTTAAATTTATCATTTTTAAAATTGAAAGATGGAAATAAATTGCTGGGGAATCTGTATTGTGTTACATTTATTACTGTAAAACTTCTGATACAGATTGGCTGAAATGGTCTGGCTGCTTGAAGGTCCAGATAACCAAGAACAAAGCTTGTTGCATTCTAACTTCTGTGTGGGGAAGGAAAGTTGCCAATTTGATTTTTCAAATCTTACATAAAGCATGACTGAGGATTTAGAAAAGATTACATAAGGTAAAGAAGCTAAATGGAAAACAATGCCAAGAGTTAAAGAGGCTAAATGAACTGTGCAAAGCGAAGGCAAATGTAATGAAAAAGAGGAATCAGGAAGTTGTTGTTATGTGCTGCCAAATTGCTTCTGACTTGTGGCAACCCTTACAGAGTTTTTGAAATACATGAAATACACACAAAAAAGTTTGCTTCTGCTACTTCACAATGTGTTTCTGCATCTGAGTGGAGGTTTGAAACCAAGTGCCCTGAATATCTGCCCCCTCAATGCCTCAGGGCACACCTTAGACCTGTTCTTCTGTGCTCAGGTAGATTTTGATGGTCTGTGGAGGAACTCTGCAGTTGCATTTTCATGGACAAATCACTACCTGGTAAGGTTTAGGCTTATTGGAACTCTGAGCCTCTGCAGGAGTGGGGTAATGATCAAGTTGTCAGCCAGGCATGTCAGGAACCTGTTGGATCTCCCACTTGCAGCAGAATTGGTTTTCCAGCTGATATCGGGGTACTTAAAGTCCCCCACTACAATAGTGTTTTTTTTCCCTACCCACCTCAGCTAATTGATTTGCAAAATGTTCATCTATTTTCTCTGCTTGGTTAGGTGGCTTGTAGTACACGCCTACAGCTATGTCATTTGTTTTTCCCCTAATATTCACCCAAAGAGCTTCAGGAAGGCTTTCATCGTTGGTCTCCTGTATTACAGTAAGAGAGTGCAGTTCAACATAAAGGCCTGGATCAAATTCATGACCCTTTGTGATTTGACTATCAGTGAATTAACTGTATGGACCACTGCTAAATTGTCACACCAGAAGTACCCCAAGGATAGGGCCCCCCAAATTAGGAAATATTCCAAGAATGTCAAATCTTAGCAATGCCTTCTACCTGCCAATCAGTAGGTCATGTCTCCATGCACCAGCAGCCTCTATAATAAATGTCAAAGCCCAACGAAAGAACGGACTCTGTGTGAACCCAGAACTTGGCACCTAACTGCACTTCTGTCTTCCAAAATGACATGCCACTGAAGCTTTGCAGGAAATGTAGTCAGAGACATAGATCACCCCACATGTCCATGGTAACCGTCCTCTTATGATTTTGCTTAGTAAGACCACACATGGCCCCACACAGATTGAGCAGGAATACACATCCCTGGTGCCATCACTCAGCAGGCAAAATTAAGGTATCCAACTGTGATGAGATGGGTTTTTGAGTTAAAATCTTTTAAGGCATATGGGTTTTGTAATTAAGAAATAAGCCAGAGAGGTTCCATCTTGTTTCTTTGTATAAAGTATATTTGCTATGCTGACAAGTTATTTTCTAGGCGAGCAGAGAGAATGTTATTCTGAAAGCCTGAGAAAGGACTCTGTGTGATTAGATAGATGGGAATTGTTGTGACTCTTTGATAAACCACCGTAACCCAAATAACATCTGGTACGTATGGGAAAGAAGTCATGTGATGCAACAGGACTGTTTGCCTAGTAACGAACTCTGATTGGATGACATCGTGGGAAGGTGCGATAAGCCTTGCCAGTTACTTTTGAAAAAGGAACTTTTTGCCTATGTCTTTCAAGACCGATCCTTCAGTCATTCGTGACACATGGGACTAACCTTTACTATACTGGATTATCCTTGGACTTATGGGATTTTTCCCTAAGGAATATGCATGGACTATTTTCTATGGACTGTTCTATGGAATATTCTTTATGAACTTCTTTTCTTGGAACACTCCATATGGACTATGCTCTTGTAATTTTGTAAGGACTATGGTACATTTACTGGATTTGACTTTTCTAAGGATAATGGGACTTTTACTGAATCTTTCTTTTTAGTACAGGATTCTTGTTCTACAGGATCACTGAGGACTATAGCCTTTTTATAACCTACTTGGATTATTTTGTTTTTACTAATTTCCTGGACTGGAACTGTTTTTATTCTTTTTAATGGCTTTTTGTGTTTTTGTAAGGTTTTTGAACACTTTTCTATTTTTCATGTTTTCTTTGCCTCACTACATCTTTGTAACTAATCAGCACAATGCTAGTTTATTTGCTTTGGTTTAATTTGGCTTTGATACCTAGTAACATGCTTATTCTTTAATAAAATAAAGATTAAAAACTCAATTGGTTTTCTTAACAGTACACTTGTCATAGGGTCATCTGAGAGTGCTGCCTTGGCCTAGCTTACTTAGAGTCCTGTCAGTGGTGCAAGTTAAGTCTAAGGACTACATAGCCCACTTGACCTTTTCATAATAATATCTGAGAGTACCAGGGTGTTCTTATGTGGGCAGACCTGTGAGATGGAGTGTTGTATCATGGCTAGCTGAGTTTGGACTCATTCAGCCCATTTTAGCATGTGCAAACTCCTGATTGCTCTCTGTCCAGGCTTACACGTGTTTTTGGACCCGTGTTTGCTGGCACCAACTAATTCCTGTAATGCCCAATCTGTAACCTTGTGGTGGGCCAACACTCTCCTAACCCTGACATTGAGCTTCTCCTCCAATAAGTGATAGATCTGATGGATGTGGCCCAGCTTGATAACCAAATAGGTATCAAGATCCTCATTCTTCTGCTCAGCCAAGGGAACATCTGGTTCCCTTGCTAGTTCCTGAAAGGCTGCCATTTCAGCAAAAGAAAAGTCATCCAAATAATAGATAATGTGGGAAACACCCAACCAGCATTTCAGAGCCCACTCCAAAAAGGAGCTGAAACACTCATATAAAATGAACCATCAAACTGAAAACCCAATTATTCAAAGTCCTCTGGGTGCACGAGCAGCAGGCAAAATGCTGTTTTAATTTAATATACTTTGCTAACTCTGTGACCACTCTGCACTTACACACCATGAACACTATAGCATCAAAGAATTTGTATTGTATGCTGCAGGTTTCCTGTGGTATGCCATTATTTACTAACCCCCCTCAGGGTACAACAAATGATGAATGAACCAGAGTTCACCTGGAGCCTTCTTTGGCACAATTTCCAGTGGAGACACTTTCAAGTGAGGCAATGTGGTAGCAGCAAAAGGACCAAGTACCATGCACTCCCAAGCCTCTTTTGACATTTTGTCCCTTACCACACCCTCCATACCTACCAGGGACTGCAAGTTAACAGCCTTTATTGCAACCCTGAGCCTCATTTGTTGTTTTTTAGTCATTAAGTCATGTCCGACTCTTCGTGACCCCATGGACCAGAGCACGCCAGGCCCTCCTGTCTTCCACTCCCTCCCTGAGTTGGGTCAAATTCATGTTGGTAGCTTCAATGACACTGTCCAACCATCTCGTCCTCTGTTGTTCCCTTCTCCTCTTGCCTTCACTCTTTCCCAACAGCAGGGCCTTTTCCAGGGAGTCTTCTCTTCTCATGAGATGGCCAAAATATTGAAGCCTCAGCTTCACGATCTGTCCTTCCAGTGAGCACTCAGGGTTGATTTCCTTTAGAATGAATAGGTTTGTTCTCTTTGCAGTTCAGGGGACTCTCAAGAGTCTCCTCCAGCACCACAATTCAAAAGCATCAATTCTTCAGCCGTCAGCCTTTTTTATGGTCCAGCCTCATTAGTGGGAACCAAAACCCCAACTTAAACCCATCCAGTAAATAACAACCATCTGTCACCTCAGGGCAGTCCTTGAACCAACACTGCCAAGTTAATTGCACTGGGGCCCTTTCAGAGGACTGAAGAACCTGAGCAGCTTCCACCCTGTTCTTTCCTACCCAGGCACCCCTTTCTGCAGGTTGTCCAGGAATGAGATCCACAACAAATGGAGCATTCATGTTGTAACTTGCATGGCCTCTGACTATAGGCTCCCTGTGCACTAAATTCTCAGCAGAGGAGACAAGGTTGAACTGCCTGCCTACCTCAAAGTGCAGGGAGCATTGGTTTGATCTGTCTTTTGCACTAGGGTGCCCACTGTCAGATCTTTCCCTTAACACTGGCCTGGCTGGCATCATGAGCTGCAGCCACAGTTGTGGCTGTGCTCATTCCATTGAAGGCTTGGATTATTGGCCACTTTCATACGAAAGGCTTCATTATATAGAAGCCATGCATGACCTGGGAAATCAACATAAGCTGAGTACATAAGATCCATGTTTTGTGTCAAAGAGGCAGCCAACCATGGTTCAGCCCACACTATCACTCCTATGTAAATAAAAAAATCCCAGGACCCAGTTAGCCCATGTGTGGTCCAGTTTAAGCCACCTAATCTTATTCTTCTCCTTATCCAATTTGCCATTAAGGAGACTAAAGACGTATACATATTCTCCATGCCAAATCTTTTTTGTAGTAGTTGAGTGAAGATGATCCTCCATGGGCAGTGATGGCTCCCGAAAAGAGAAAGCCTTCCAAGGCACTGAATTGTACTCAGTGTCTGGGACAGAAGGCTATGGCCACACTGCCACACAGGGAGTAGCTCCAAACTGGGGACTGAGAAATGGTCCTGGGGGATAAGGTGCACACCAGGGCATCTATCATACCAAAGTGGATGTCACCTACAGGTCCCCATAGCCAATGGGGCAGCAACTACCAAAGCCAGGAGGTCTTCGCTGGTTGGCTTCTTGTGCTCCATGGCCATTACACCACCACCCCAACTGTGTCCAGTGCGGACACTGATTCACATAAGTAGACTCCAGATTCTCCTGGGCTGCCTGCCTGGAATATGCCATCTCAGATGCAACCTGTGAAGTGTTCTCCTCATTGGAAGAGGAAACAGCCAGATGGTGATTTATGATGCACCTTCCACTTTGAGCCAATAGGCTCTAAAGACCATGCAGTGGTGCTGTGTGCACTGCTGCAGTTCCATTGACATCAGTGTCTTCCATTTCATGCTGTCCACGCCGCCTGATTCCTGGAGACCCAAGGCCAATTGGCTCTATAAATTTCTGGGCTCTTTGAAATGACTGAAGAGTCAACATCAGAGCTGCTGAACAGCTGCAGCCTTAGAAAAGCTGATCAAACTGCAATCAGCATGGCACTCCCCTGACAAATATTCCTATCAATGAGCTGGAGTGAGGGTGGGAGAAACCCAATATAAAGCTCTGTGCCCTGCCCCAAGTCAGGCAATTAGGGGAAATGAAACCTCATTTTCCCATTGTTATCTCTCTTTGGCTGGGAACTGGGCAGAATCCCCATGCCAGGAGGTCTGCCCTTCAATAAAGCCAGATCTTATTTGTAACATGTTATTTCCAAGCTGTCCCCTTCATGGATTGCTGCCTTGTCATTGCAAAGAGGCTTGTGTAATTCAAAGAAGCTATGGGCTACACCGTGCAGGGACACCCGGGATTGACAGGTCATAGTGGAGAGTTCTGAATAAACACGACCCACCTGGAGCAGGAACTGGCAAACCACTCCAGTATCTTTGGCAAGGAAGCTCCATGGACAGAAACAAAAGGCTAAAAGATATGACTCTGGAAGATGAGCCCCTCAGGTTGGAAGGCATCCAACATGCTACCGAGGAAGAGTGGAGGACAAGTACAAGCAGCTCCGGAGCTAATGAAGTGGTTGGGCCAAAGCCGAAAGGACGCTCAGCTGCGGACGCGCTGGAAAGTGAAAAGAAAGTCCGATGCTGCAAAGAAAAATATTGCATAGGAACCTGGAATGTAAGATCTATGAAATTTGGTAAGCTGGATGTGGTCAAACAGCAGATGGCAAGAATAAACATTGACATCTTGGGTGTCAGTGAACTAAAATGGATGAGAATGGGCAAATTCAATTCAAATGATTATAATATCTACTATTGTGGGCAAGAATCCTGTAAAAGAAATGGAGTAGCCCTCATAGTCAACAAAAGAGTGGAAAAAGCTGTACTGGGATACAATCTCAAAAATGATATAATGATTTCAATATGAATCCAAGGCAGACCTTTCAACATCACAGTAATCCAAGTTTATGTACCAACCAGCAATGCAGAAGAGGCTGAAATTGATCAATTTTATGAAGACTTACAACACCTCCTAGAACTGATGCCAGAGAAAGATGTTCTTCTCATTATAGGGGACTACAATGCTAAAATAGTTAGCAAGAGATAAAAGGAACAACAGGTAAGTTTGGCCTTGGAGTTCAAAATGAAGCAGGGCAAAGGCTAATAGAGTTTTGTCAAGAGAACAAGGTGGTCATCACAAATACTCTTTCCTAATAACACAAGAGGCAATGTGTTGCACACCCCCAGATCCCCTGTTTGTTTTCCCTAACACCCAGGTTCGCCTTTGGGCACGATCCCTGAGAATTCCCTTGTTCTTGCTTCCCCCATGCTCCGCCTCTCTTCTTCACCTCCCCTTTTGATAGATTCTCCTCAATATCTGAATTATTGTTATTATTGTTTAGGGCTGTTAATTATAATTGTTTCATTTTTAATTGGTATTCCATCTTTGTTCCCCTCATTTCCAGCTTTCTCTTTTCTTGTTCCATTCCCATTTCTCTTTGTCTTTCCTCAGCTCTTTCTCTAATTTCTAATTCTCTGGCCCTTTCTTCAGCCCTGGCTCTTATTTCTAATTCTTTTTCCTTGCTTTGATTTCTAATTCTTTTAATTTAAATTCCTTTTCCAATTTCCATTTCACAAACTCTAGGGAGCTTTTTGTCCCTGAGGCACCCTCCTGTTCCACTGCTATAGGAACTTCATTCCCCTCAACTTCCTGAGGTAACCCTTGTTGTGTCTCCTCAGGATCAAATTCTTCCATCACAATCTTTTCCCCTCTTTTAGGAGACATAAGTACATGCATTTATTAGGATTAGTGGGTTTATTCTGCAGAGAGATATAGTCAAGCAAAGTCAAGCCTCAGTTTTAAAAGTACAGTACTTTTTTTCAGTGTTGGATTGATACTTTGTAGCTTTCCCCTGACAGCCACAGATTACTTCTTTGTTACTTTAGGCACCTAGCCTCGCTGTTCCTTGTGTCTGAGATACTGTTTCTTTTAGCCTTCAGACACCCAGTTTTTCCAGAAATAGTTCTTTTCTTGTAAACCTCTTTCTTTATATTCACCTAAGCTATTTCTTTGGACCTTGGCTTCCACTTTTGTCCCCTCAGCACTCCCTTTCTCAGAACTTTGGGATCTAAAACTAGCCCCCTTGGTCCTTACACTCTGTGAAGTAAAGTTTTTAACCACAAAAACCTCATCAGAGTCTTTTCCCTGCCTTAATCTTTCCAAAAATCTGTGAGTCCCTTCCAAGCTATTCACCAAGCTCTAGGATTCACACCCCTTCACCTTGACTATTGACAAACAGTTTTCTCAGACTCAGAATCAGAAAATTTCTCTTTACTTTGGCTTACTGGATTTCTTTCACTTCGAATCCCACTGCTAAGCTGCCACTTTAGGACACACACACCCAGCTCCCCTGTTTGTTTTCCCTAACACCCAGCTTCGCCTTTGGGCATGATTTTTTCTTTTCTTCCTTTTTATGCTGCCACCAGAGGATATTCTCCTCACTGTACCAAATATGAATAATGGATCAAGGCTGTCAAATATAACAATGTTTATTTATAGATTAATAGGTAAATCACATAAGGAAAATCATGGATGGTCTTGTATTATTCATTCATTAAATGTGCTTTGGACTTTAGATATGTTTACTTATATAGATTCACTTTAATCACAGTGTTACAATATTCAAATGGTTTATTTTATCTCTTATTACTTTTAACTCCTTCAGTTCTCAAATACACCAACTTTCCAAGTCCTGCTCCTAATCCTAACCTGTATATCTTAACACTTTCAAATCCACTGTCTATCTCTGTCTCTTCCCTCTAACTCTCCAACTACCCTAACTGCCCCAAACTATCTTTTTTCCCCTAGTTCCATTGGTTCCACCCCTCCTGTCCTGTCATAGGCTCCCACACCAGAGCTCTAACCTGACAGACAGGAGTGATGTGTGAGCTGTCCATCACATGACTCTACACATGGACATCACCAGAGGGCAATACCAAAATCAGATTGATTATGTTCTCTGCAACCAAAGATGGAGACACTCTATAAAGACAGCAAAAACAAGACCTAAAGCTGATTGTGGCTCTTATCATCAGCTTCTTATAGCATAACTCAAGCTTAAACTGAAGAAAGTAGGAAACACCACTGGGCTAGTCAGATATAATGTAAACCAAATCCCTTATGAATATGCAGTGGAAGTGAATAAGAGATTTAAGAAACTAGATTTGGAGGGCAGAGTGCCTGAAAAACTCTGGCTGGAGGCTCATAACATTGTACAGGAGACACCAACAAAAACCATCCCAAAGAAAAGGAAATGCAGGAAAGCAAAGTGGATGTCCAATGAGGCCTTACAAATAGCAGAGAAGAGAAGGGAAACGAAATGCAAGGGTTCCTCCTCTATATATTCTGCATTCTTTTTTGTAACGTCTACAGTGGGTTCATTCAAGTGTGCATATGTTTAATAATTAATGTTTTCCCTTTCCCCTTGAAGTCAGATGGAGAGGTGCTAAGAATTTCTTTCCTTAATGGAGTGGAGGAAAGCAAGACAAAGCTCACATAGTTACCTTTTGGACCATATCTCCTAGAATCTATCAAGCAATATGGACAGTAGATTCTAGGAATTATAATCCAGAGGTAACTGCTGCTTAAGCACTTCAGTGACAATTATGTGTTGCCTTTTAGCAGATGGAATACACCCAACATGCCATAACAGAGCAAAGGACATAGTGTGATAAACATTTGAATCCTAATCACTTCGACTGCAATGCGAAGGAAATAGATTTCAATATAATTTAAGTCACTTTCTTCCACCGGGAGAACAAACTCTCTTATTTCCACAATCTGTTTGTTCAACCACAAAATAATCATCTCAGAAATAACAGCTAGAAGCTGTATACTTCTGAATTTATTTTGTTAAATAGCATGGAGCATGCCTATCTATGATGGCAGAAACTTTGCTATTCTCCAGGGTCACAGCTGTATTTGCTGGAAGAAACAGACCACATATGCAATATGGAATTCTGAAACAGGTTTATCTCATCTATGTGCATTAGAATGAACATCTACAGATTAAAAATAAACATCTGAGGGGAGGTCAGCCCACATGCTTATGGCAATGGATCAATACTTTTTTAAAAGTCCAAAGGATGAAGACCTTCTGTGATGATAGACCCACAGCCCTTAATGATTTATCTTTCCTTCTCCTCAAGCTACTGAGGTGCAAAGAAAATTCTGTGTGGAAAAGTAGAGAGGCTGCATTAATCGTTTGACAGGGTATGGAATCAGTCTAGTTGCTGAATTGTGGCATCTGTCACAAGCACTTCAGGGAATTACATTTGGGTAGAACTAATGAGAGTGGCACGTGAAGTACTCTGCTACTGATTTTTCCAGTAGAAACTGCTTTCACACCTTTATGGGATTCATATATTTCTTTTCATGAGAATGGAAGAAACCAAGTGGTTTCAAGTATTACCATCTATTCGAAAGTAGCCTAATGGACATTCCTTATCTAGATTAACCTGATCATCTAATCTATGATAGTCTTTCTGACAGTTCAAGGAGCCCTTTCTTCAGAGACAAATAACAACACAGAAGAGATCCAACATTCAGAGAAGGAGGCTTAACTAGGTCTTTGTTCATATTTGGTACTCAGAGAGCAGTTATCATAGACCTGCATAGGTTTAATTCCTAATGAGACATTCAGAATGCCAATGTGAATCATTTTGCAAAGAGTTATATTTAAGCTTAAAATTGTTCTCAATGGGTTTATGTCTAATTATTCCCAGTTGTGTACATGCTAGCCATTGATGTTTCATCTGTATAAAGATTAGAAATGTGAGAATTAATCTACTTAATTGCTCAGTGAACTCAACCTTTAATTGATTAAATCAGCAGAGGTCAATTCTAATAGGTAAAGTGGAGAATTAAGGATATCAATGTTTGTTCTTGAAACTATTCTGACTTTGCATTATCTTAAAAGGGAATGCGGAGTGATGTCATAATGAAGACGCCATTTCCCTTCCAACTCTGCCTATAACTACTATGACTATTGTGGCTGTAATATCTTTTGAAAAATAAACAGTATGCTATTTTCTAAGTTCTTCAGCACCTGCAGATGAACTATATCCCATGGGCTAAAACAGAAGAAAATCAATTCATATTTCACTCCTCCAAATTAGTCCAATAGTGGACATGTGTAATTATTTTGTACAGTAGTTGTAAATAGAGAGCAAAATGTTACATTCTATTTTACTGGAATAGCAAGATACATGTATCTTTACACTCACAGAGCAAATCAAATAATGAGTTTTGTGCTTGCATACTTCAGTCC
The DNA here is from genome assembly GCF_051106095.1 of Pogona vitticeps. Lineage (NCBI taxonomy): Eukaryota > Metazoa > Chordata > Lepidosauria > Squamata > Agamidae > Pogona > Pogona vitticeps. Next base: position 127,679,486 of record NC_135785.1, read on the forward strand.
TGCAGAATCTTATTACTCCCACACAATCCAAGGTAACCGCCTCTTCATCTAATGCTTAGGCTAGTGCTAGTTCCTTTCTTATCATTAACTTCTATGCCTCTCTAACAAGGCACAGATTTTGGGTAGACCATAAATGGTGGGTATGCTTCAATGGAGATTGCTAATTTGTGTTTTATTCTTTCTCTCTTTTTCTCAAGGCGGGTCACTTTCAATATTTTCATACTTCTTTCCACCCATTTCTTACTGTCTCTTGCATAATTATTCAAGTTCCTTTTCTTATCAGATTTTTAAAAAATAAATTTCCATTCAAGAGTAATCCTTCTCATTTGCTTGTTATGCTCCTTCTTCTTCAAATCCCATACAGCTCACTCAAAGCTGTTCTATCTCTCTGTTCCTCAGCATGCCCAGGAAATGGTCAAGACAGCAAGAAGAGCAGTGAATGTCAGGATAGTTTCTTATATTAGCACCAACAGCCCATGATGCAAGCAATTCACTCCACGATTGTGAGATAAGATGCCCATTTGTGCTAAGACAGTGAGCTCTGTGTACATTATTAGATAAGCAAAATTCAAGCTTGCACATAGTTTGTGTATGTCAGAAAGCTGTGATTCATGGTGGAGCTGAGACAAATGCATCTGTATGATCCAGGGTGGTCCCATATGAATAGGGATGTACAAAAAGCCCTATGAAGTGCTCTATACCTGATTAAAGGGAATACAGGTCAGGGCCAACCCAATATGCACTCTTGAGGAATATTCTGACCCATCGTATCCCTGGGTCTGTGTCATCTTTGTTTCTGCATCTTTGAGTTCTTGTTAAAATATAATCCTGTTAAGGGGAGAAATACAAACAGTCATGAGAGGGAGGATTACACAGCACTCTAACTGTGCTACCTATCTACTTAAACATACAACAACCATCCTTATATAAATAAACACACACTGAGTCCTGATAGTGTAAAGCTATTTTAAAGCTACTCCAGAGCATGGCCAAACAGCCCCCCCCCCCAAAAAAAACTACAAGAACCACAGGATCCTGGCCATGAAAGCCTTTGAGAATACATTTGATAAAGTTTCGTAAACTAAACATAATGAGAGAGCAGAGAAAGAGAAGAATATTTCAGAATGTAAACAGTCTATTTATGCAGTGATGCAACTCTTTTTCTTCACTCTACAGCATTAGAACTGCTGCAAAGGGATCTAACACGTATAGTACACATATTTACCACATCTGAGCCATACCTAACATTTCAGTGTTTGGTGTGTCCAGGGAAAGTCTTGGGGTTTATGGGGGAGTGTCAGTAATAATTTGCCTTCTCCTTTAGTGCTAGCAGTTCAAGCTACTGAGTTACTTTCAATTTCCCTTTTATCCAATTCCATTGTCCATCTTGGACAACCCTACAAATGCCAAATGGAACATGAATGATTTATTGTGCTTCTGCTCTTCCTGGGGGTGAACTATTCCACAGTTGCTCTAGAATCACAGAATTACCTCCCTTTTTAACTTGTTATTACACAGTTGTACAAAGATGGTGCACAAATATGATCTATAGATGTTTATTTCTGAGAATTACTCTTGATTATTATAATGCCTTTTCTATTTTTCATTATACCAAAGAAACTGGCATTTGTTGCTGGAATAGTTGAAACTATGAATTTGCTGGAATAGTTGCAACTATGAATTTTCTTCTTCTTGATTTCCGTGGGTTTTCTTTTCTCATGATATAGTTGCATATATAGCCCATGTAGCCTATAGAATATCCCCTGAGAGCAAAGTCCCTCAATGTAAAATCATGGCATTTGCACAAGCATTGCTATTGTGCAGGCAGATGGCAAGTGTTGATGATAAAAGTAATTGTTTGGGTAATGGCAATAGTTGCATAAGCAGCACAGTTCTGTATTACTCCTCCACTGGTGGCAAGACTATTCAATGGCAATACAATGAAGTATGATTCTTAGTGTTTATTTCTGTTAATTTAGCTAGTTTTAATTGCATTTTGATTCCACTCTCCATTTAGGGCCAGATATCAACCAGTTAATTAGAGGTTTATCAGCAAATTTGCAGTGTAATGCTTATGAAAGCAAAGGACTGGCCGTCTCTATGCTCTTGCCTAGGGAACATCCAAGTGTACTTGTAATGCTTTCCACTCTTCAGGGAGGCTTTTTCTATGCAATTGCTGTAGAACTCAAATGTCAAGTTGAACCCAGTATATAGAGGTTGGTTTTGAAACACATGAAATAACTGAGACAGCATTTGTCAGCAGCATATCATACTGTCCAAAAAGTATCTATCTCCTACCTCCTTACTAAATATTATGGTCTAACAGAAATGATTGCCATTCTACTTCAAAACCAAATACTTTTTGTTGAACTTCAAGGAAGGCTCAGTTGCTAGAGAAATCAAAGGAACCGTCTCCCACAGAGTACTATTTAACATTTACACAAATGATCAAATGGTGTTTCTGTACTCTAGGAATTTCATCTGTGTCAATGATCTTGTCTTAACTGTCCAGGGGAACTTCTGGGAAATTCCTTAATTCTACTACCCGACTCAAAGGAGAAATCAGTGGACTCCGTATTCCCCTATAATTTTCCCAATTTGCTAACATATATTTTCCACAACCTCCTCTCTATTATATAATAGACATTTCTTCAGTTTTTGATTATTTGCTATAATATATGGAATTAATATGCCTCAACTGGTTTGCTTGTTGTTGTTGTTTAGTCATTTAGTCATGTTCGACTCTTCATGACCCCATGGATCAGAGCACGCCAGGCCATCCTGTCTTCCACTGCCTCCCGGAGCTGGGCCAAATTCATGTTGGTCGCTTCGATGACACTGTCCAACCATCTCATCCTCTGTCGTCCCCTTTTCCTATTGCCCTCACACTTTACTAACATCAGGGTCTTTTCCAGGGAGTCTTCTCTTCTCATCAGATGGCCAAAGTATTGGAGCCTCAGCTTCAGGATCTGTCCTTCCAGTGAGCACTCAGGGTTGATTTCCTTTAGAATGGATCGGTTTGTTCTCCTTGTAGTCCAGGGGACTCTCAAGAGTCTCCTCCAGCACCACAATTCAAAAGCATCAATTCTTCGGCGGTCAGCTTTCTTTATGGTCCAGCTCTCACTTCCGTACATCACTACAGGAAAAACCATACCTTTGACTATTTGGACTTTTGTTGGCAAGGTGATGTCTCTGCTTTTTAAGATGCTGTTGAGGTTTGTCATCGCTTTCCTCCCAAGAAGAAGGCGTCTTTTAATTTCGGGGCTGCTGTCACCATCTGCAGTGATCATGGAGCACAAGAAAGTAAAATCTGTCACTACCTCCATATCTTCCCCTTGAATTGGCCAGGAGGTGATGAGACCAGTGGCCATGATCTTAGTTTTTTTGATGTTGAGCTTCAGACCGTTGTTTGCACTCTCCTCTTTCACCCTCATTACTAGGTTCATTAATTCCTCCTCACTTTCTGCCATCAGAGTGGTATCATCTGCATATCTGAGGTTGTTGATATTTCTTCCGGCAATCTTAATTCCAGTTTGGGATTCCTCTAGTCCGGCCTTTCACATGATGTAATCTGCATATAAGTTAAATAAGCAGGGAGACAATATACAGCCTTGTCGTACTCCTTTCCCAATTTTGAACCAATCAGTGTTTCCGTATCCAGTTCTAACTGTTGCTTCCTGTCCCACGTATAGATTTCTCAGGAGATAGGTAAGGTGGTCCGGCACTCCCATTTCTTTAAGGACTTGCCATAGTTTCATGTGGTCCACACAGTCAAAGGCTTTTGCATAGTCAATGAAGCAGAAGTAGATGTTTTTCTGGAACTCTCTGGCTTTCTCCATAATCCAGCACATGTTAGCAATTTGGTCTCGAGTTCTTCTGCCCCTTCGTAATCCAGCTTGCACTTCTGGGAGTTCTCGGTCCACATACTGTTTTTTTTTTTTTTTTTTATAAAAATTTTTATTTTCAGAACTATTGGATAATGGGGAAGGAATACAAAAGGCAAAAGGCAGTGGGGGGGATGGAAGGGGTGAAAGGGGGGGAAGGGGATTAGGGTTAGGGGGGATAGCAGAACACATAATATGCCATCATCCAATCAAGTCATATTGCAAGACAACAATTCTTAACTCTTTTTTTATATAATATAATTCATTCATTTGCCCACTACTATTAACTCTATGTTATTCCCACACTGTCTGAGACCCATCTCAATTTGTATATTAAATTCTTTTGGCTTAAAAAACTATTAAGCACATCTGAGTCCTTTTCTATTTTTTTCTCATTTCCTACTTTCTCGATAGACTCCTCTTGTTTCCCTAATTCTGCCTTCTTCCAATTTTTGAGAGAGGAGGATGCATCCGACACAACCGTCAATTTTTCAATCTCACATTTTCTGACTGCAGTATTTAAATGGATCACTAGATGGCTCTTTACCCCATCTATATTGCTTGGTACCTTACTCAGTGGACGCTGTTCTGAAATGTTTACCTTTTTACATGGCTGTGTTTCACCATCTGATGATTTCTCTTTCATCAAATTTTCTAGCTGGCAAAAATGTTCATTTATTTTCTGGAATCCTGAAATTATTAATTTCTGTATATTAAACTGCCATTCCTTATCTTGGGCCATTTTCTACTCCTACCCCTTTAAATCCAAAAGCTTAAAATATGACTATGGCAGAGTTAGCCTTTTTTTTTTCCTGCAGAAAGTCAACAGAGTTCTATTATCAGGATCCCACGAAGTCCAGCCAAAAGCATCCGAATTTCAGCTCACCAGATTTCAACCTCTCCAACAAATCACCTTATAATCCAACTGATCTTCTTTCTATTAGTCCATAGTCCATAGTCCATAGTCCCTTTTAAGCAAGCAAAGAGTTTTACTAGAAAGTCCAGAGTCTCTAGAATCCGTTAAATGGAGGCGGGGCTTGTCGCGGCGAAGCCAGCAGCAACAGGGAAGAGAGCTCCCTGGAAAATGCTGGAACTGCTAGATTCGGGACATCCCTGAAACACGGGGGGTCGCGGAGAGATCAGGAGAGATCTCTCTGAAGCATTTGGTGACGACAGGAGGGGGAGAGAGCGGGTGGCGACCCAGTATCTCTTCCATCTGTAAGATTCACTCAAGCACGAATCGACGCAGAAGCCATCTTGTATGTATGGCACGAGCCGTGAGTACCAGAAAAGGGGGAGAACGGAACATGAGTTATAATTTGGAAAACTAATTGAAGCTTCTGATTTATGAACAGCCCCGTTAAGCTGGAAAAAAAAAAAGAAGAAGTAGAGTGAAAGGAATTTGGCAAAAGGAGGAAAGAAGCGGCGAGCGTTTGCTTACCAGTCTGCTTTTGATATCTGAACTTTTAAACGGTCTTGGAAACAGGCTGGCACACAGCCAAAAGAGAGACGGTGAAAGAAACTTGCTTGTTTTTTTAAAAATCCCGGAGGGAAACACCGAGGGATAGGATGTATGAGACTGAAACTTAGGCATTGCGACTCAATGTGGAAGAACTAGTCTGTGTGAGACCCTGAAATAGGCATTTATCGGGCTGCTGGAAGAAGACGGGATGAGTTGCTATTTTTAGATCATGAGAACAGACGGAGAAGGAAACGAAACAGCGACAACTGGCTAGTGGCTGGGCAGACCGGAAAACAAGGTCGGTCCACATACTGTTGAAGCCTACCTTGGAGGATTTTGAGCATAACCTTGCTAGTGTGGGAAATGAGTGCAATTGTACAGTAGTTGGAGCATTCTTTGGCACTGCCCTTCTTTGGGATTGGGATGTAGACTGATCTTTTCCAGTCCTCTGGCCACTTTTGAGTTTTCCAAACTTGCTGGCATATTGAACGTAGCACCTTAACAGTGTCATCTTTTAAGATTTTAAATAGTTCCACTGGAATGCCATCACCTCCACTGGCCTTGTTGTTAAACAAGCTTTCTAAGGCCCACTTAACTTCACTCTCCAGGATGTCTAGCTCAAGGTCAGCAGCCACACTATCTGGGTTGTCCGGGATATCCAAATCTTTCTGGTATATATCCTCTGTGTATTCTTGCCACCTCTTCTTGATGTCTTCTGCTTCTGTGAGGTCTCTTCCATTTTTGTCCTTTATCATGTTCATCTTTGCACAAAATGTTCCTTTAATATCTCAGATTTTCTTGAACAGATCTTTGGTTTTTCCTTCTCTATTCTTTTCCTCTATTTCTTTGCATTGTTCATTTAAGAAGGCCCTCTTGTCTCTCCTTGCTATTCTTTGGAACTCTGCATTCAATTTTCTGTAACTTTCCCTGTCTCCCTTACATTTTGTTTCCCTTCTCTTCTCTGCTATTTGTAAGGCCTCGTTGGACAGCCATTTTGCTTTCTTGCATTTCCTTTTCTTTGGGATGGTTTTTGTTGCTGCCTCCTGTACAATGTTACGAGCCTCCAGCCAGAGTTTTTCAGGCACTCTGTCCACCAAATCCAGTTCCTTAAATCTGTTCTTCACTTCCAGTATGTATTCATAAGGGATTTGCTTTAGATTATACCTGACTAGCCCAGTGGTTTTTCCTACTCTCTTCAGTTTAAGCTTGATTTTTGCTATGAGAAGCTGATGATCAGAGCCACAATCAGCAACAGGTCTTGTTTTTGCTGACTGTATAGAGCTTCTCCATCTTTGGCTGCAGAGAATATAATCAATCTGATTACGGTATTGCCCATCTGGTGATTTCCATGTGTAGAGTCACCTCTTGTGTTGTTGGAAAAGAGTGTTTGTGATGACCAGCTTGTTCTCTTGACAAAACTCTATTAGCCTTTGCCCTGCTTCATTTTGAACTCCAAGGCCAAACTTCCCTGTTGTTCCTTTTATCTCTTGACTCCCTACTTTAGCATTCCAATCCCCTAGAATGAGAAGAACATCTTTCTTTGGTGTCAGTTCTAGAAGGTGTTGTATGTCTTCATAGAATTGGTCAGTTTCAGTCTCCTCAGCATTGGTGGTTGGTGCATAAACTTGGATTATTGTGATGTTGAAAGGTCTGCCTTGGATTCGTATTGACATCATTCTATCATTTTTGAGATTATATCCCATTACAGCTTTTCCCACTCTTTTGTTGACTATGAGGGCTACTCCATTCCTTCTACGGGATTCTTGCCCACAATAGTAGATATGATAATAATCTGAATTGAATTCGCCCATACCTGTCCATTTTAGTTCACTGACGCCCAGGATGTCAGTGTTTATTCTTGCCATCTGTTTGATCACATCCATCTTACCAAGGTTCATAGATCTTACATTCCAGGTTCCTATGCAGTATTTTTCTTTGCAGCATCGGACTTTCCTTTCACTTCCAGGCACGTCCACAGCTGAGCGTCCTTTCGGCTTTGGCCCAACCACTTCATTAGCTCTGGAGCTACTTATACTTGTCTGCCGTTCTTCCTCAGTAGCATGTTGGACGCCTTCCGACATGAGGGGCCCATCTTCCAGTGTCATATCTTTTAGCCTTTTGTTTCTATCCATGGAGTTTTCTTGGCAAAGATACTGCAGTGGTTTGCCAGTTCCTGCTCCAGGTGGATTGCGTTTAGTCGGAACTCTCCACTATGACCTGTCCGTCTTGGGTGTCCCTGCACGGCATAGCCCATAGTTTCTCTGAATTACTCAAGCCCCTTCACCACAACAAGGCAGCAATCCATGAAGCGGGTTTGCTATGTATATATAATTTAATATTGGGTAAACCTAAAGCTCCCTCCCTTGGTGGCACCTACCACAACTTTTATTGATTCTTGCACTTTTATTTTTGTTGCAATACATATTAATAATTGTATGCCATTCTTTTAGCTCCTTTTCACTAATCTTTATAGGTAACATCCAAAAAAAAATTAAAATGTATTTTTAAGGATATTATTCATTTTACATAAAGCTATTCTATCAACCCAAGATATTTTTAACTTTTGAAATTCCTTTAATTGTTCCTTAACTTGTTTTTCACCTGCAGTTCTGGAAAGAAAGGACATAGCTTTATTGATTACAGAAGCAGTTTGTTGACTTGCCATTGGGGGTGCATCCACTGCATTGAAAGACCGAACTGCTTCTTGATGCTGTCTCACCCCTCAGTGGGGTCATCACACAGAATGACAGACCTTGGAGGCCACACGAGTGCACGCCACTCTGTGTCTCCTTGCCACCTGGGAACAGCAGCTGGCCTATGGCCCTCAAGCTAAGTCAAACCATGCCCTGTCCCTGGCTACTGTTAAGGGGATCCCTTAATGACCTGGGGCTTCAGGACTTGCCTGTAGCCTGGATCCACCATAGTGCCCCAAACCATCACAAGAGCTCGGTCTTGTTCAACTCCCACCAGACAGCTGCAGCTGCAATCAAGTAACTATGGCTTCCTTAACATCTGTTAACCAAAAGTCATGACCCCAGTGCATATATGTGCATATAAATGAATGCCTACTTTTTCTGTTTGTTTTTATGTGACTACAGCTCTATGTGGATGTATCTCTGTGTATACTGTATATATTACTATCCACTTTCACTCCTGGCACTGAATATCACTGAGCCCTCTACCCAAAAGACATAATGCATACCAGCCATCATTGCTAGAAGTAAGCCCCACTGACTGAAATCCTATTGCTTATAACAGCAAGTTGTAACAAGAGTATTCCAGTTCAATCAGTGGAATTTACGGAGGAGTTGACTCACCATATCCTCACTGATTCAATGAGTCTACAGTAATTGTGACTTACTATGTGAAGCAAAAGGATCTCAGTCACTGAGTTCAATGTGAGTACAGCTCTACCATCTAAAGCTACAATTCTGTACATACCTATTGGAGAATAAGCCTCATTTGGAAAAACTTACTTTTGATCAAACATGTTCAGAACAGGACTATAGAAAAATGTGCCATGGCAGACACTTTTGTGGATTCCAAACTAGTTCTTGAAATACTACTTTTTCAATGGAACTAATTGAGTTATTCATTACTATGCTAAGGCCATGTAACATTGTTAGTTTTACTGCAATTCAAAAAATGCTTCATTTGTGCTGTTCATTTTGATGCATTAGCCTTACCACTACAGCATTGAAAAAAATGCAGGAAAATGCTCTCTAGTTCCCCCAAGAGAATCACTCAAGAATATCTTGCTATTATTAAAGGTAAATGTTACAAAGATTATCAACATTAAGAAATTAAAAACAAATTTACAAGTTAAATAAATGCTGCCCTTTCACAATACTAGTTCTCCTGCATGCATCAAGATATGCTTTGGCACAAAAAATTGCTAGCTGAGCAAAGTACCTACATTTGCTTCACATAATCATGTATGTTGTCATTGTGTGCTGTCAAATCACCTCCAAGGCGTTCTTCTAGTTCTTTCACAGCTGCCCTTCTGAGTCTCGGCTCCCTTCTGATTTCTTGGCTGCAATAACCATCTGGATTGAACCAAGGTAACTAAAATCTTTGACAATTTCAATTACTTCATTGTCAACATAAAAGCTATGTAGTTCTTCTGTAGCCATGAGAAGAATATCAATAAATTACGGTATTCTTATTATACAGTATTAGTGGTAAAAAATTAGTAATGACTTAGAACAACAACAGGGGAAGGGTAAAGAAGAAAGAAGAGAAAGAAGATGACTACAGAAGAACTATGTAACTTTAATGTTGAAAATGAAGGAATTGAAATTGTTAAAAATTTTCTGTACCCTGATTCACTCATAGGTCAAAATATAAACTGCAGCCAAGAAATCACATGATGACAAAGACTTGGAAGATTAGAAAAGATGAGATTGAGTAAAAGGCAGATCCATGAAATCAAGAACGAATCCTCAAGATTTCATATGATTTTTGCATGGGATCCTTGCCAAATCACAATCAAATCATAAACTCCATCTATGCCCGCAGATTATACCACAGAAATTTTGGATCCTTTGGTCCATGGCTTTGCAGTGGCACAAATTCAAATGGCTGAAATGATGCTATGTATTGATGTAGCTTGTTTTGGGTTAAAAAGAGTCTAATTATCTTAACATTTTAATTTTTTAAAATTTGTATCTATATTTCATATACGTCCACAGTTTTGAATTGTGCAATGCTCTGATATAAATGAATGAATGAATGAATGAATGAATGAATGAACAGACTTAGAAACCAGAACAAAGTTCATATTTATTAGTTTGTCTTAGTAGGGTAGTCCCTCTTCCTCTTTAACAAAGACTTATCTACTTTTCCAAATGTTTTCCAATCACTTTATGCCAGAAGTGTATGTACTGTAAAGAGATGCATGACATGTGTGCCCAGCATCTTTTTAATTTGTTTGCATTCCTGGATAATTACCAAACATGTATCAGTGCTCTGGCCAAGGAAAGCACTGTAACATTGCCCCCTGCCTTCCATAATGATTCCCTGGTGCTTATCCCCTCCTTTTGCCCTTTAAGTGCTAGTAGACACACAGAGAAAAACACAGAGACACATGTATTGTCTGGTCACATGATTTTCTCATCATATATTGTGCAATGGGCCTCAAAAAGGTTAGCAATTCTCTGAAACTTTATGTGACAGTCAAGACATGGCAACCCTACTGGCTATGTTGGCTTGAGCTGATACATGGATGGTACTTTGCTCAGCTCCTTTCCCTTTCCTTCTTCAGACATCATCTTTAAGTAAACTATTCATTAAGGCCTTCAGGCAAGGCTTTATTATAATTATATGTTTCTACATTATACAACACCTTTTTTGTGCTGAACTCGATGCATATTAAATGTGCTCTAATAATATATATGAAACATTACATATGTACAGAATTGAAAAGAAAGTCTGATGGTGCACAGCACATCAAATTGATACATGGAATTTGTGAAGTCTGAATCAAGGTAAACTGGAAACCCTAAAGCAAGAAATGGAACATACAAACATTGCTATGTTTGGTGTCAGTGAACTAAAGTGAATAGGAAAGGGCAATTTTCAGGCAGCAACTATACAGTGTTCTACTCTGGAAATGGCAAACCCAGAAGAAATGGACTGTCTCTAAAAGTGAGGCAAGATGTAGCACTGGCAGTTGGGGACTATAATGCAAGGCCTGGACAAATAATATAAAGCAGACTCTGGAGAACCTATTAGCATAATTCAAATCTAACTACCAGTGTTGAAGATGAAATTGAGAGCTTTTACACAAGCACCTAGGAGGTAATTGATTAAATACCAAAACAAGACTTGCTTATAGGTGACTGGAATACAACAATAGAGAAAAAAGAAGAACAATGTTTTATTGAAAAATTTCACTTAGGATACAGAAATGAAGGAGGAGAATGACTCAAATTTCTCTCAAGCTAAAAATCTGCTTATTACAAATATATGCTTTGAACAACTGAATGGACAGTTGTTCACATAGACATCACCAGATGACTGTGGCATTCACCCTCGTGCCCCTTTCTTGAGCGTCAAGACTCAGAACTCAAAAAGGCAAACAATCCCCTCTTTTATACTGCTGCCACCAGGTGATCACTAAATCACCATTACTTCAGGAAGATTCAGGTCCACACTTCAAGGTCTTTTAAATAGGACTTTTGTTTATTGATTACAGAGATTGAAATTGATTCATGAATATCTTCTGTAGGTAAAAGTATTATTAACAACATTCTAATTGGTAGTACACTCCTAATTCTAATCACACCTCAGAATTCCCCAAACTCCACACTCTATCCCTTTCCCTCACATTCCACTCTTACTGACTCTGTTACTCTTACTGACTGACTGACTCTCTGCCTCTGCCTCTTATAGCATCTCTCTCGGCTCCGCCTCTCAGCAACATGAATATGCATGAACAATTACATAACAAAACATGAACCACTGACCTAATAAATGGGGAATGCTACAATGATTAATACAGAAATCAAACAGACTATGTAGTTGGAAGCAGGAGATGAAGAAGTTGCATTCTCTCTGCCAAAACAAGACCAGAAGCGGATTGTGGCATTGATCATAAACTATTAATAGCTAACATTAAAGTAAAGCTGCAAAAGAACACTAAAAGAATCATAAAGCGTCAAAATATAATTTGAACAACTTCTCTGATAAATTTAAAGTCCAAATAAGGAAAGGATTTGCATTACTAAACTCAATTGTCTGTGAACCAGAAGAAATGTAGAATGAAACCAGAGATATTATCAGAGAAGAGAGAAAAAGGACAATTCCTGTAGTAAAAAGGAAAAAAGCCCTAGATGGCTAATGGGAAAAAATACTTAAAATAGTACAGGACAGGTGAGAAGCAAAAGTGAAAGGTGACAGAAATAGGGTCAGAACCCTGAATGCAGTTTTCAGTGACTGTCACATAGAGACAAAGACAATTGTTACAATTACCAGTGAAAAGAAACAGAAAACAACAAAAGAGAAGAATAAGAAATATCTTCTAGAGTATCCAAGGAATCAAAGAGAAATTTAAGTCTAGATTAGGAATTCTGAATGACTAACAGGAAATAACCAGGAGAAAATAAAGAGAAGGTGAAAACAGTATACTGAAGACTTATACAGAGATAAAAGAATGACAGACTTCTCTGAAGAGAAATCCTATGATAGATTTCTCTTCAAAGTTCTAGAAACTGAAGTGACAGCTTCTCTGAAAAAACTACGAAGAAATAAATCACTAAGGATAGATGTAATACTAATGGAAGCATTGCAAGCCACAGAGATTGCATCTGTCCAAGTTCTAAAAAGAGTATGTCAACAAATACAGAAAATGAAACAAAAGCCCACAGACTGGCAATGTTCAATATACATTCCTGTTCCTGAAAATGAGATGCCAAGGAGTGCAATGATCCAATTATAGGATCATTGCTTTAAATTCCAATGTAAGTAAAATGATGCTCAAGGTGTTTCAGCAAAGGCTTTTACCTTATATGGAGCGAGAAATGCCTAATATTCAAAATGGATTCTGAAAAGAAAGAGGCACTGGCATGAAAATTGTTGGAATAATTGATGTAAGAAACATAGAATAATAGAATCAAGAAGTTGGAAGGGGCCTATAAGGCCATCTAGTCCAACCCCTTGCTCTGTGCAAGAATCCAAACCAAAAGATATCTTCCAGGTGATTGTCTAAATTTCTCTTGAATGCCTCCAGAGATGGAGCACTCACCACCTCTCAAGGTAATTGGTTGCATGCTGTACTGCTCTAACAGTTGAAGTTTTTCCCCCTGATATACAACCAAAATCTGTCTTCCTTTAACTTGAGCCCATTGTTGCATGTCCTACACTCTGGGTTGATTGACAACAGATCCTGTCCCTCCTCTAAATGACAGTCTTTCAAATATTTGAAAAGTGTTATCATATCTCCCCTCAGCCTTCTTTTCTCAGGGCAAAACATGCCCATTTTGTTTCCCAGTCTTTCATCGTAAGGCTTGGTTTCCAGCCCCCTAATCATCCTTGTTGCCATCCTCTGAACTTGTTCCAAGTTGATGGCATCCTTCTTGAAGTGCAGTGTCCAGAACTGGAAACAGAATGGAAGATAAGGCCTAACCAGTGACTAATAGAGGGGAAATTGTATTTCATGGGATTTGGAGATGACACTTCTCTTAATGCAGCCTAAAATATCATTCAAATTTTTTTGTAGTCACATCACACTGTTGGCTCATAGTCGGCTTGTGATCTACGATGACTCCAAGATCCTTCCTGCTTGCAGTATTGCTGAGCTAGGTATCCCCTGTATTTTAATTTTGTGTTTGGTTTCTTTTTTCTAGGTGCAGTACTTTGCATGTATCCCTGTTGTATTTAATTCTCTTGTTTTCAGCCCAGTGCTCAAGCCTATCCAGATCATTTTGAATTTTGATTGTCTTCCAGGGTGTTATATATTCCCCAAATTTTGTGTCAACCACAAATTTAATTAGTACTCCCTGTATCCCCCTGATACAGGTCACTAATAAAAATATTGAATAGCACTGGGCCCAGGACAGAGCCTTGGGGTACCCCACTTGTTACCTCCTCCCAGTTGGAGAAGGAGCCATTTATCATCACCTTCTGATTACGATCCTGTAGCTAACTGTGTATCCACCTGACAGTTGTTCTGTCCAACCCACACCTAGTTAATTTGCTAATCAAAATATCATGGGGCATTTGTCAAAAGCTTTGCTGAAGTCAAGATATACAAGGTCTACAGCATTCGCCCTGTCTAACAGGGAGGTTACTTGATCAAAAAATGAGATCAGATTAATCTGGCAGAATTTGTTCTTGACAAATCTGTGTTGGCTTCTAGTTATTACTACTTTGTTTTTTTTAGGTCTCTGCATAGTGACCACTTTATAATCTGTTCCATAATTTTTCCTGAGATTGATGTCAGTAGTCTGTAGTTCCCAGGTTCCTGGGACATCTATTATTTAAGATATGCAGATAACATCATCTTACTTGCAGAAAGCAGCAATGACTTGAAATGACTTTGGTGAAGGTGCAAGAAGAAAATGTCATAGCAGGACTGCAATTAAACATTAAGAAGACAAAAATCACAACTACAGAAGAACTATACAACTTCAATGTTGACAATGAAGAAATTGAGATGGTTAATTATTTCATACACCTTAGTTCAATCATTAATCAAAATGGAAACTTCAGCCAAGAAATCAGAAGGAAATTGGGACTCGGAAGGGGAGCAATTAAGGAATTAGAAAGATTGTGTAAGGATGTGTCACTGGAGACCAAGACCACGATCACCAGGTTTGCATGGTTGTGGTGTGCTGTCAAGTTGGAACTGACTTGTAGTGACATTAATCAGACTTTCAAGGTAAGTGAGACATTTAAGGAGTGATTTTACCAATTCCACCCCCCCAGTCAATTTCCATGGCTAAACCGGGATTTGAACCCTGTTCTCCAGATTACTAGTCCATGTTCTATCCACTACCCCACACTGGTAACCTACTTCTGTCTTATCACACACAGCTAATAAAACAAATACAGTTGGAACAGAACAGTGAAAACTAGCACACAAAAATGCTTTGTGACTAAACCACTACAAATCCTAGAGGTTAATAATAGTGAAGTGAAATACCATCAATTTACTCCATCAACATCCATCACCTAAAGTTATTAAATCTACATCTATCATTTGATATAATAGAAATAAAGTCATTGTAATAAAATGTTGTCAGAAGATCAATATCCTTGAAAATAAATGTCTTTGACTTCATGAAATTGTTTACAGTGCTTTGCAGCAAGATGTAATTTTCTTTATAGAGTGACCAGTAGTGGTGTGAAGGTAGAATTAAAGGAAACGATGAGAGCAGCATGTTTCCATTACTTCTCATAAGTAGAATGACTGGCAGTTTTCCTGTACAGTTGCTAAGAGCAACATAGTTACCAGTGAAGGGTGCAACAGTTTATGTGCCCCACGTCCAGTTATAGGAGCCTACCTTAAAAAACTGAGTTAGATAATTAAGTTTATTTAGCCCACTGCTGTCTACTTTAGAATCAGATGTACAAAGATGTCATAGTGTTTCTCATTCTCCTTATAATGCAAGTATAATATTTTAAAAATAAGACTTTTGATTATCAAAAGTGACTTGAAATTATTTTGATTATCAAAAGTGAGGTCACAAGGATGATGTGCATACAGAGGTCTGCATGAAACCATCTACTCTATTCTTCTAAGTCATTTACTTTATTGTCAGAGGAGCAATGATTATTGTTCATCTGATTGTTCATCTGATTATTCCCAATGCCTCTGTTTGGCTCTGGGAGGAGGACAGGAAACATTGCTTTTAATGTGGCTGCATCAACCACCACCATGTTGCTTTATTGAGATCTGCCAGTTACATTACTTGAACTCATATCATTAAAAATAGCATCTTCTCCTGAGAAGGAACATCAAATGTGTATAATGGCCTCAATGACAATAAACCGGTTATATCTAGGGTTGTTGCCTGATGAGCTGAGGTACTGGACTGTGTTTCTGATATTTCTGGTCCTGCAGAAGATAGCAAAGAATTGTTGTGGACACCTCTCCTCAAGCTCATTTCATCTGGAGGAATGTATCTTCCTTCCCAGCACTGAAACAGCAAGGCTACAGAGTCAGGGGTTGGAAATTAAGTTCTCCACCTGCCTCCTTGACAGGGGCTGGGCATAATGATTTGCAGGGTCTCTTCCAGCTCTGCAGTTCTAAGATGATGATGATGAACATTTCATGTCACTGGTTCACTGACTGAAACTAATGAGTAAAGTAGACTAGTCTCAGCTGCCCCAAAGAAATGTAGATTTCCACTACACACTCATATCTAATTACCTCACCACATGCTCCTCTTGCTTGCCTGCCTGCCTGTCTAATGCCATCCTCACCAGGACTCGGGATACAGCCAAAGATAGAGAGGCATTTGGGGATAGAGTGAGGACTAAAATGTGAACAGGGAGTCTATCTCTTTGTCAGAACTTATTACTAGCACAGGATTCTGGGGATTAGTTGTAACTTTAACTTAGCTGCCCCAGATAAAAATATTGCATTATTTTTTCATGTTGCTCGTGAACTGGTATATCCTATTACTAACAATGGTTAGTAGAGGTATACCTTATTATTGGGATGAGGTAAAATTACTTTTTGTCCTCATTTTTGTGAACAGCAAATAGTTCCTTATTTTTTTTCCTTCAGTGCTCAGTGTCATTTTCCTTAGTTCTCTTCACATTTCTTGTCCTTATTTTCCTGGACTACTATTTGCTCTAATTGTTGTGGTGGCCCAAGCAATTTTATCAACGACATCATGATGCCTTGTTTGAAATGACGAAACCATGGATATCCATACAGAAAACATGTTGATGGCATTTAGGTTAATTGTTAGTGAAGGGAACTGTAGTCTACAATAGAGAGGGCAAGGAGAAAATGACACTATGAAGCAGTCATGAGGAATCTTTTGCTGAATAGAATTCAAATAACACAAATGTTGGGTATTTTTATCTGTATCAAAAATAATTTTATCTGCATCATATGTGTAAATTCTAAAACAAATAATGAGATTGGAATATATTTAGTACACTTAACTAAATCTCTTATATTAATTTGCTTTACTGTGACTAAAGAAACTGCTTGTTAGAAACACAGTAATCTTACATTATAAAGCAAGCATTACAATCGCAATGAAATACCCTTTGAGAATAAACAGTATGTTTTCTTCATAAATTTTATTCTGCATGAATTACTTCACCATTCTGTCAATAATATTCATGAATATGTACTGAACATTTGTTAACAAAACAGTTCATGACAACAACCTCAATGTACTAGAACTGGAATAGAAAATGAAAGTAATGCAGCAGTTTTTTAACTGAATCATTGACAGGTTGACCAATATGAATCATGTTGTGATGTTTATAAGGCTGGGAAATTGTTTTTCTTAGTGGAAAAGGAAAAACAGCACAACAGATTGCGAATTACAGAGGGAAATCTTCTGCTTTCTTTCAACAGCACGAAACCTGCAGTACCATGAAGAAAGACACTGCTCCCCCTGAAACTATAGAACATTTCACACCTAAGGATATCAAAGGATGGTTTAAATGGATACCTATTTTCCAATGTCCTGCTTTACTAGGAATGAGTATACATAATTTGGGAGAGCAGGGAAGGGAGTAGGAGCACCTCAAAGGCTGGAGAATTCACAAATGGACAAGGAAGCAATAACAGATGGAGAGCAGAGTAACTGGTTTGTTTGTATTTAGGGAGGAAGTGAGTTCCAGAAATAGATTTTTCTCCCAGCCATGAGAAGAAAAGTATACTGGGACAAAGGCATTTGCTAACAGTAACAGTAGTTTGCAGGGATGGGGACTCACTATCAAGTCGGACTTAAGTCATGCTGCTAACTTGACTTGGATTTGATTTCTTTCCCTCCCCCCAAGTGATTCAGACTTGACTTGCGACTCAGAACCCACCCACACCTCCTATTTTTTGGGGGGTGGGAAAGCTTGTTTTTAATAGGGACTCGGACTTGGGGCTTGGGACTCAAGACTTGGTACCCAAGATTTGCACTTGGACTTGGGATTCAGACATAAAGACTTGCCAACATCCCTGGTAGTGCATGACCCCCCCACACACACACAGACAAAGACATGTGGTCTTTTAAAATTCTCTCAGCACAATGAGTTCTGTGTTCCTACTTCGTACTACCCACCAATTAAGCACTAAAAAAAAGAGACCAAATTTGGGAAACAAAACAATTTATAACAATAAATATCATTCATATCACTCCAGGAGAACTAGATGGTAATATAATTAGTAGCACCTGGTGATGATATATGAATAACTCCAAGAACAATTACACTTCAACTGCACTTTTAGATCTCTTGGTAACTCTTTAGCTTCGAAGGGAATGCTAATCACGTAATTGCTCTCCCATTACACAGTAGTTACCATGTAAAGTAGCTGGTACTCAGCTAACTAATCAGGTGTGATTACAGTTTTATAGCTCACATACTGTACATTCCTTAGTTTTGTTTTGTTTTTAAAATAAAAGTTCTGCTCTGTGTTACAAGACTATCACTAAAGCCACAGGAACAGAATAAGAGATAAATGGCCGGTTTAATACAATCACTAGAATGAAGTAATACATTCTAGACTGCACCACTGGGCATAGGGCAGAGCAGAGCACTCATGATTAAATACAGCTCAACATTTGTCAAAAACAAAATTTATTAATTAAGCTATACATACTTGTGCTTATATTCGTATACAGCAATTAGTTGTGGTTTGTTGTCTATATCAGGTTGATTTGGGTTTTATAAAGGTGGTCAAAGAGCCTACTGAAATCTTCCATACTATCTATGGGCAGGGAAATTGGGGTGACAGTTTTATCAATATTTTCTAAGGAAAAAGAACTTCACCAACAGTTTCTCAAAGGCAGGTTGCACTGTTAGTAGCAGTTGTGGCACAGTTACTCTCCCTCCAAAGATTTTTTTTATATTGGCACCACAAGGAGCAACCAACGCAACTTGACCATCATTTTGCTTCCATTCCAACGCCTTCTGTCTGGAGCCATTCTAGGGTGTGGTGGCAGGGACAAGCTAAGGATTCTGCCTTCAGTCATGTTCTGCAGAGCAGCTTGGTTCCTCTGCTGCATGAAGCCCTTTTAATAGTTGAACTGGGTTTTAATACCATGTTTCAGTCTTTTCTTCTTTAGGTTAAATTTTTTTCAACTCTCTCATCCATTCCTTAAAACGCTTAGTTTCCAGACTTTTTATGATCTCGCTTATCCTTCTTTGGACACATTCTAGCCAGTTACTATCTTTCTGAAACCTTTCTGGGGTGCCCAGAATTGAAGCTGATCAAAGCAGAATGGAGTAGCATTATCACTTCCTTTGTTCTAGACAAGTGACTTCTGGTTATATAACTGAGAACTGCAGGAGCTTTGTTTTTGCTTCTTTGTTTTTTTAACTGATGTTCCTGCCAAAACATTGAATTGTTTTATGCTGCTGTATAGGACATGATCCTTTGCCAATATCAGTGTATGCCCCTTTGCTAGTATTCATCTTAACTTGCTTCATTTTTATCATTATGCGAAGTAATTTCTTTTTTGACATTTGTTCCTGAAAAGATTTAATAAATTTAAACCTTGGCATAGCAGAAGCATTTATTCTTCCCATGTTATGAGAAAAGAGAGGCTTAATGATTTTTTTAAAAAAATTCTAATGCAGGGATGAAGTGCCCTGCCCTTCTCAGGAAACATAAGCCAGTCGTTGGCATGTGATTGGCTTTGAAAGAACCACTTCTTTAAAAATCTGTCAGAGTTGTCACTGAAATATTGCCTTAGAAAAAAAATCTGAAGGGAATTGGGGATTCTTCCTCAGATAAAATTTTAGATAAATTCTGAGGGAATAAAGCTACTTAATTTTCTCAGGGGGACTCCACACACCTTTTATGTTGTTTAACTGTGTTTCACCTGCAGTGAAATTTGAAAGAAATTTGAAGGTTCTTCCTCATGTAAAATATTTGTGACATTTTGAGAAAATCCAAATGGTTTTCAACAAGACGAATAAAAAAGTCAAAGAGGGATTTATTTTCTATAAATGCTGCCTTCCACAAGTATAGATATGGCTAATCCAGTTGAATCATGTGAAGAAACAGCATGCTTTCACAGGACAATATTCTGCTGCATATGGAACTCCCTTTGATCTATACACATTTTAAATCACAGGGGTATTGACAGTGTAAATCTTGCTTAATAGTTTTGCTTTTGCTTGAGTCAATCAGCTAGCTCTGTTATTATCTGTCTGTTTGTTGCCCTGCATGTCTACTTATAGGAATATTAGAGACAGATGCAAAGACAGAGGCATGGGTTCTAATAAAGACATGGGTTCTACAGTCTAGTATTTTTCATTAGAGCTGAAAAGTTGCTTCTCTTATGCTTCTATACATGCCATATTTTGATTACTAATGTAAAATTTATATGTAAGTGTGCGAACATGTCATGTCTTAAGATATTCACTGGGGCCAATTATTTGGGTTCTTTTACCAGAAGAATGGAAGTAGCCTGGAAGTTTAAGAAGTAGAATGGAAATGACCCTGCAATGCTTTTTCCACTGAAGGTGGGCAGAAATGGCCACTGCTATCATTTTAGTGCATATTTGCCCAAGTGTGTGTGTTGTTATGTTTGCTGTGCAGTTTTTGTGCTCTTGATTTATATCCCGAGCAGACATGTACTTAAAAAAATAAATGAAATAAATCTAGTTAAGTTTGTTCTAGTGCTGAGGCAGAATAGGGGAATGGAACCTTTCATATATATTTTCACTTTTGTTATCGTTCCCATTCACCATATACCAAGCTTTGACTGGCAGATGTTGAAAAACCTCATGTTCAGCCTAATAATTAGAGTATCATGGCCCACGTATTTCAGCTTTCTATATGTTAACTGTTTTAGTATCTCACTCAAATGGCATCTATAGAAATATGAAGGATGCAAAAAGATCTATTTTAATCTATCTTCATATATCGTCATTTTATGAATTATTAAAATAAATGGAATAACTCTCAATTTTGATTTTTTGCAAGTTCTATTAAACATTTTCTGGGGAAGGGAGGAAATTCTTTAAAAATTGTTGTTAATAACATCCATGGAATCCTGTGAGTAGTTTCAGCTCAAATATAATTAAAACGCATGTTTGTATCTCCAACTATCATGTGTCTGGAAGGCTTGAAAACCTCAGTGAAAAAAATAAGTAAGTAGGTAAGTAGTGTAGCAGGAAAATGTATTGTGAATCTGTAGAGAGAGAGAAAGGAAAGGAAGGAATAAAAATCAATAAGAAGCTTCTTTAAAGCAAGAATTTCACGACTTTACTGCAAGCATTATCGGATTTGTATATCTGTTATTCTTATTGAAAAAAAAATCCAGAAAATTGCAGCACAGAAACCCTAAAGAGAAATGTGGGGGGAAAGAGGCAAGAACTGGTAATCCTTTCCCAGCAATGTCATCCTTAAAAGAGATGAATCTTATTTAATAGCCAAAAATGTCACTATATCCCTTATAAAAAACTAGGACCATGTCTTCAATAATCATCTGGAAAGCAAGGTATACATTTGCCAATCACCTCTCTGATGGCTTCAGATTTTATACACAGTATCCAATGAAAAAAAGAGGAACTCTCTCATTGTTAGGCATGAAACTCATTCTGAAAGAGTTGGAGGACAGTTAATAGTAGTTATGATCCTGCCTTTAAAAGCCACTTTAAGTGAATGGTAATTCATAAGGCAATACTCTCTTTGGTAGCTCTGATAAAGTGGACTTTAAAATCACTCAGACTAGCTGAAACTGGCTGTTCTTGCCAATCAACAACTTTCACATTTTTAAAAATGCTACCCTTAGATCTTACAATGTCTTCTGATCCTATAATATAAAGATACAATGCCATATCTTACATATGTCTGCAAAAATGTAGAAAGAGTTTTCCTGAGTAAGTAATTTGAAAGAATTTTTTTGTATCCATTCATGAATGATGGCTTCCTCAAGCTTGAAGAAAACCATAGAATCTTAGAGATGGTTCATTGTTCACTGTTTGTTTACTGTGACACTGTAGATACTTACATGTGTGAACCATGATTCTAATCTTCATACACCTTCAAACTCTGTTTTTCAATAGAATGTGTTCATTTCATCTGATCTTTATCATCAATTTACAGTATAGTAATCACTGATAGAAGTTTGTTGTCAAGTTCTTGCTCAACAGTCTGAATAATGAACTCAGAGAATGACCCGTATTACTTCACATGGATCAAAATGTGCCAGAACGATAAGGGAAGTGCTCAATAGAAAGGTATCTGAAAAGTAAATAACTAAAGATTATTCAAAGGAAATAAGCTAGTTTAGTTGAAGGATATCTGGTTTTTTGCCTTGAGACTCAGATGTCCAGATCTTAGGCTTTGGATATGAAACCTCAGGGAATAGGATGACAACCCTAGATTTTGGGGGGTGTTCTCTATAACTTTAGGCTGCAACCATGTCTTTTTCATTATCTTTCATGTTGTAAAGCTGCTGCTGCTGAAATTGGCATTTATTCAAACTTGATTCATTAAGTCTTTTTAAATTAAGAAACTGAGCATTTCCTGTTTACTCTGGTGTCCTAGACTCTGGCTGTTAAATCTCACTGAATGAGGTCTAGTGACCTGGCAATCCTCACTGATATTAGGATTGACATCAGTCTGGGAAGTTGACATCAGTCTGGGAAGAGTCAGGGACCATCATATATACCAGTTGACACCTGTCTGGCATCAGTCTGGGAAGAGCTGCTAACCATTTCAGTGCATGCAATGCAATTTCAGACTTCTGTCTTCACTTTCTCTCATTATAGAAATGGCCCAGAATGGATCAATAGACAGAAACTGCAGTGCTACCTAGCCCATAAAATAATGCTAGAAGGAGCATTTATGTTTTGTGTTCCTCAGTTATTCATAAAAGATTAAAAGTGCAAAAGGCTAAATTATCGAGACTAAAGCAGTGTATATATATATCAGTACCAGAGATATTGCAAGAATAAAAATGTTACTTAAGTCACTGAAAGTGCTAAAGGATTGAAAGCATGTGGCCTCCTTAGAATTTTATTTATTCTTTTCCTGTTTTTGGCACTATTATTTTTGTCAAATAATAACCAAATGAAACACATGGCTTAAAATCAATATTGCATTTTCTACAGCTTTTAAGCACATGATGAAACACTCAATGGAATATGTGCATGCAATTGTTGCACCACATTAAGCTTTCATGTTTTATTTAACAAAGAGAGACAAAAAAGAGAGCAAGATCTTGTCAAGGATGTAAAATATGTTTCAAGTGAACTTGCAAATAATTGTTATTCAGAAGTCTTTCTAAATTTAAAATTTGTATTAGACAAATGAAATTGTAGCACAACATGCCAGCCCCTGTAAGGCTATATACACATTTAGTATGCTTAGTGACTGCAATATCAGAAACAAACATTTTCCCTAGCATTGGTTAATTATGGTTCTTTTAAGAAACAAAACTCCCTCTTGGAGAGAACAGGCACCACTTGTTCTACATAACTAGAAAATGTCTGCCAAATATTGCCAGTTCAACCATTCAGTTTTAAAAGACTTAAAAAAAAAACCTGATTAATGGACAGTGCTTCTAATGTTAAAGTTTTCATTTTCTAACATTCAGTTAGTCGTAGAAGACATTGCAACTTTGAGAGAGACAATAGAATGAGGGCAAAGAGGAAAACTCTTCTGCTATTTTGCTTCAAACTACCAGGGTATATGTTGCAAGCAAACACGGAGTTCGAAAACATCCGCGTAAGCCTGGACAGAAAGCAATCAGGAGTTTGCACACGCTAAAATGGGCTGAGTGAGTCCAAGCTCAGCTAGCCATGCTACAACACTCCATCTTACAAGTCTGCCCACATAAGAACACCCTTGTACTCTCAGATATTGCTGTGAAAAGATCAAGTGGGCTTTGTAGTCCTTAGACTTAACTTGCACCACTGGCTGGACTCCTTAAGTATGCTAGGCCGAGGCAGCACTCTCAGATGACCCTAAGACAAGTGTACTGTTCAGAAAACCAATTGAGTTTTATAATCTTTAATTTATTAAAGAATAAGCATGTTACTAGGTATCAAAACCAAACTAAGCCAAAGTAAGTAAATAAGCATCGTGTTAGTTATTTACAACTCTGTAGTGAGGCAAAGAAAACATGAAAAATAGAAAAGTGTTCAAAAACCTTACAAAAATACAAAAAGCCATTAAAAAGAATGAAAACAGTTCCAATCCAATAATTCATTAGTAAAAACAAAATAATCCAAGTAGGTTATAAAAAGGCTATAGTCCTCAGTGATCCTGTAGAACAAGAATCCTGTACTAAAAAGAAAAATCCAGTAAATGTACCATTGTCCTTACAAAACTACAAGAGCATAGTCCATATGAAGTATTCCAGAAATAATAGTTCATAGAGAAATAATCCATAGTCCTTAGGAAAAAGCCCATAAGTCCAAGGGTAATCCAGTATAGTAAAGGTTAGTCCCGTGTGTCACGAATGAATGAAGAGTCGGTCTTGAAAGACAATGTCCATAGGCAAAAAGTTCCTTTTTCAAGAGTAACTGGCAAGGGCTTATCGCACCTTCCCACGATGTCATCCAATCAGAGTTCGTTACTAGGCAAACAGTCCTGTTACACCACATGACTTCTTTCCCATACACACCAGATGTTATTTGGGTTTACTGTGGTTTTGCAGAAAGTCACAACAATTCCCATCTAATCACACCGAGTCCTTTTCTCAGGCTATCAGAATAACATTCTCTCTGCTCACCTAGAAAACAACCTGTTAGCATAGCAAAGATACTTTATACAAAGAAACAAGATGGAACCTCTTTTGCTCATTTCTCAGTTACAAACCCCATATTCCTTACAAGACTTTAACTCAAAAACCCATCTCATCACATATGTGTGTCCAACATTCTCCATCTCAACAAAACATAGCTCCTGATCCCTTGACATAGACCTCATTTGTTTTTGTTTTTGTTGTTGTTTTGTTTTTGTTATGTGTTTTAAGAAACTAAGACTAACCAATCTAACAATAGCCAGTGAGGGCAGAATGTGATATCCAGGGGGATATATCCAGGGGGATAGATAAACAGTATGATGGACCTAAGTATCTTCCCACTGTTATCTAAATTAACCACTTGTTGATATGTAGATTGCTGCTCATGAACTCTTTGCTCTCTGAATTTCTCTCAATGGAAAGAGAGGCTGCAGTTTAACCTCATAGTTTTGAAGGTGCTTAGTTGTTTACAAAGGCAAAAGCCAACAGAGTGCATTGACCAGAAATGAAAGTGATTCAAATTTCATGTTGAATGGGAAAGACAATAGGAAGGGTATGCTTCCAGCCAATCACACAAGTGTTGGAACTGTGAGTAGATGGGTCATGTGGCAAAGGATTGCCCATTCTCAAGTGATTCCTCAACCAATAGAAACTGTACTAGCTTTAAATCAAAAGAACAAAGCGATCACAGCAAATATAAGTCTGACTATAACAGCAAGCCAAAGGGAAAAGTTGGAAAGAGATTTAAACAGACGGCATCCCTGGCCCATCATTCTGAACAGAAATAAAATTACTAGATCATTGACTAAAAGAACATCAGTCATTTTAAAAATCAAAAAGATTTCTTTATAAATATAGATGAAAGAGCAACTGAAAATATTCAAGCTGCCAATGGTGATTCTATGAAAATTGAAGGAAAAGGGACTGGCATTTTGCAATGTGATATGCCTGATGAAGTAAGTGAGAATACTGTAAGAGATGTATTCTTTTTGTTTTGTTTTGTTTTTTTGTTTTTTTTCTGAGCTACAATGCAACATTAAGTGCCTCAACTTTGCATACTGAAGATTTTTCTCTACATTTTGAAAATAGACAGTAACAACAGGTGGTGAAATGTAGGTATTTTCAATCAGTTAAATCTAATGAAGTCTGTAAACTGAGTTTTTTTAGGTGTACAGCAACAGATCAACACAAGGCAAATCTGAGAGAAGATGGCAACAGCATCAAACTGTGATATTGTCACTTCAAACAGAGGGATCCAAAAGCAATTCTTGAGCTGCAAAACCGAAAACCTGCTTACAGGTATCAAGATAAATCCACATGATTTCCACGAACAGGCGCACGTCCCCAAATTTGGCAGAGAGCAAGAGCAGACAGTCTGCTAAATATATGCCACATTTGATGTTTATCTGAAGTTATAATGCTTTGCTTGGGGCAGTCCTATTTTTTGAGTTGCATTATGGAAAGCTGATCTGCTTTGTTACACAACGTATATTGCTGCATCTCCAAATACAGTGTTTGATAACTTTGTAAGTTATCTACAGAATATGCTTGTAAGGGAGGGAAGGGAGGCACTTCTCTCAGATCCTAAATATAATCAATTCTTTAAAAACATACATAAAACAAAACTCCAATTTATAAATGTGGAATGCAGTGGTGCCTCGGCTTACGAACATCCCTACTTACAACCATTTCGATTTATGAACAGCTCTGGTCACAAAGTTTTGCTTCAATTTACGACTGGAGCTTTGACTTACAACCGGGGGGGGGGAATCGCGGGGAAGTCGGGGAAAGTGGGAAATTTGACCTTTCAGTTAATCGTTGGTCAGCAAAGAGGCTGCTTGTCTGTACCTCATTCACCCCAGCAGTTAGAGAGTGTGGATACGGAGAGAGACTTCAGACTGCCTGACACTGCCTGGTACTGTACTGTACGTACTGTATTTTATTTTTGGCTTTTTAAAATTTTTGCTGTTTGGATTTTTGACTGTCTTTTTTGAAACAGAGAGACTGCCTGTTCTGGGTGAGTACACTGTATTTACTGTACAGGGTTTTTGCAGCTTGGGTTTGGGCTAGGTGGTGGAGAGGTTATGTTTCTGTGCTCTGATGGGTTTTGCAGTGTGGATTTAAAATGTAAAAGTAGACTGTAATATTAAATTAAAATTAAATGTGAAAATTAGACTTTAATTTTAAAATGTGACATTTATTTATTTATTTTTTGCATTCTGTGGCTCCTAGGGTTTGTGTACTGTGACCTCTCTTTTGTTTTAAAATGTGTGGGTTTAAAGTGTGACTACAAAGTCTTTTTGTTTTAAAATCAGAAAATTTTCTGCGAGAGTCTGTGGTGGCTGGCATGCTGTAAAATGGAGTTTAGACTCCAAAGCATCTTAAAAGCAGAGCCATCACCTTCCCGACAAAGGTCCGCATAGTCGAAGCTATGGTTTTTCCAGTAGCCATGTATGGAAGTGAGAAAGCTGACCGCCAAAGAATTGATGCTTTTGAATTGTGGGGCTGGGGGAGACTCTTGAGAGTCCCTTGGACTGCAAAGAGAACAAACCTATCCATTCTGAAGGAAATCAACCCTGAGTGCTCACTGGAAGGACAGATCCTGAAGCTGAGGTCCAATAGTTTGGCCATCTCATGAGAAGACTCCCTGGAAAAGACCCTGATGTTGGGAAAGTGTGAAGGCAAGAGGAGAAGGGGATGACAGAGGACAAGATGGCTGGACAGCATCATCGAAGCTACCAACATGAATTTGACCAACTTTAGGAGACAGTGGAAGAAAGGAGGGCCTGGTGTGCTGTGGTCCATGGGATCACAAAGAGTCAACCATGACTTAACGACTAAACAACAACAAATCCATGATTGAAGTGGTTGTGAGACATAGCCAATGTGAGGATGGACAAGCACAAGACAACCTCTTAAATGCAGTAAAGATTTTAAATGCAGTAAATGTGAGCCCAACCTCACATTGACTGCCTCTCATAGCTACTTGCTGCGCTGCCACTGGTGTCATTTTAAATATTTTTTTAAAAAATGTCTTTATTAAAAAAATATTTCAAACTGGGATAGCAGATACTCAATATTGTAGATGGGGGAGAGATAACAGATTGGACTGCAATGTTTCCCTGCAATGTAAAACCTGTGATTCTGGCATCCATTACTTGACAAATCCCACAAAATTAAGCACACATGCTAGAACCAGGCCAGCAGGCAGAGGACAAAGTCACAAATTAAATGATTTTAAAAGCCCATAAAGCCGCCCCCCCTGGCAATATACAACACAGCTTAAAAGTGACTAATAGTTGTCCCAAGAGGACACACAACAACACAAAAACCATATGACCTTAGATCACCTTCAAAAATCCTAATCTTTCACCCAATTTATTACAATACTGTAAATGCACCTTAGGCTACTTTTAAGCAGTTTCCACCTCTACAGGAAAAATTCTCAGAGGCACACTTTATCTCCAGTAAGGGATAAGGAAAAAGTTGCTCAGGTTTGCTCGTAATGATGAATTATTTAAGGCTGGGGTCCCCAACCCCCAGTCTGTGGTATGTTGGCTGTCCGTGGCAATGGCAGGACTAGGCCACGGAGACTAATCTCCCACCTCCCCCCGCATGCACTCCCCCCACCCACCCCTCCTGCACGCATGGCCCACCACCTGCATGCACAGGTGCCCCACCCGCCAGTAAGCATGACCCTCCCCTCCCCTCCACGAGCACACCCTGCCCCTTTGCACATGTGCACAAGTGTACTCCACCCCTCTGTGAGCCTGCCCCACTGCTTCTCACTTGCACGCGAGCACATTCCACCCCTTTGCACATGCTCGTGATCACCCCTGCCCCTCCATAAGAATGTTCTGCCCTTTCATGCATGCGCATCAGCATGCTCCGCCCCTCCATGCATGTATGTGAGAGTGCCCTGACCCTCCACAAGCACACCCTGCCCACCCTCAAGCGCAGGGGGTGACCTGCCCCCACGAACAGACCCCGTCCCCACCCCCAACCATCAATAGCCCCTTTCTTCACAGACCTGGTCTATACAAGATGGCCCAGTAAATTCTGGGACTCAAGTTGACCAAACCCGTTGTTTTTGTCTTTTCCTATAAAATATCTACACCAGGATGTGGCTTTCCATGAATGATAGAAAAGCACTTTGCACATGCTTATAGGCATTCTCTTTTCTCCTTCCTCGTGTTACCAAAGATTGATGGGTGAGTCACATTTATATGAAAGGTTCAGATTAAAGATGTGCCTGTAGGGAGACCAAGAGGTTCACAATTCCATTAATACTATAGTATACAAGTACAAGTTTGTTGATCCAAATAAAATTTATTCATTCAATATAAAACTGTTTCTCCCCCCCCCCCTTTGGCCCCTAAAAATGTGTAAAATATACAATGTGGCCCTCATAATAAAAAGTTTGGAGACCCTTGCTTTAGACAAAAGATCCCAACTGCATGAATATACTGATGGAGTCTAAGCTGAGACAAGAAAAGAACAAACAAAATGATTGCCAGTCTGGAACAACTTACCGAAGAGGAAACATAAGAGACTTTCCAGTTTAGGAAAAAGAGTAAAGAAGATATCTGTATTGAAAATTTTGCTTTATGTGAAAAAAAAATAGGCAACAGGTTGATGTTCTTCTTTTATAATGGAATAACAATAATCATGTTTCATCAAGTCAATTCTGACTTATGGTGACCCTTCTCAGGGCTGTCCAAAGAGGGAACACTCAGAAGTGGTTTACCATTCCTTTCTTCTTGGGGCACTCCAGAGCTGTGCAGCTTTCCCAGGGCCACAGTGGGAATCAAACCCCCAACCTCTTGTGCCACAGCTAGATATGTAAACCACTGAGCTATTCAGCCAGTTCCTTATAATAGATCCTGATGTCATGTAATGAAGTCCATTGGTTTGAGATTCAATACAGAGAAAACAGGACCATCCATTTGTCCAGTGCATAAACTATTTAATTTTCTGCTTTGATGGACATGCATTGTCTGAAGTATAAGAGAAAATATGCCTCCATATTATCAGTTGCTGGAGAACATGAGTAGATATAGGAATGAACCCTCAGTTTGGTGGTCCGTGCTGGTTTGGCTGTCAGCCCAACAGGTCTTCCATGATTCCAAGCCTTGCTCCTCTGGCAGGCACCCCCTCAGAAGCAGAACCCCAGCTTCCTTGCCCCACCTCATATTGGTACTGCCTCATAATGAGCACCCACCAGAGGAGATGGGCTCAAAACAGCAGAACACCTGATGGCCAAACATGCATGAACCACTGAACAAGTAGTTTATGTTTGTTTCTGAACATAGGCAGTAGGATTCTGTTATACTCCTGTTCTACACTCTGTAGCCTTAAGTCTGATTAGTAGTTAAGTCCAGAAATATGATGTATAAGTTCATTCTGCAGTAGGTGGTGTTTCACCTCTAGAAATGACCAAGGAAGGTATTCTAGTTGACCCACTGCATAAACGTTTGTCATTCTAAAAAGGTTCTCACAGTGGACTCCAACTGGAGCATGTCAAGACCCATTTCAAAATTTCAAATTTGCTCCTGCTAGGCGCACTTTGAACTCAGCTCAGGCCACCAGATTAAATGAAGGAGTTCACAGATGCATTAGAACATGATGTTATACTATGAACATGTCCAGACAATTAAAGTGTGTGTACAGGCATGCACACATGCAAATGCACATGCACACAAACAAACATCTCTATAAGTCAATGTCAGCAAAAATAACAGTGTCTTTATTCTGTTGCCATTGGTTAAGCTTTTATAGACGGATAAGTAGTACATAGAGGAAACTGGATAATATAGTTTCTCTAACATTCTAATTAAATTGTAAATTAATTGCAGTTGCTTTTCCTTAATATAGGTAGTATAATTAACTGAGATGGAAAGAACAACTGCACTGAATTATTCATGCCAGTGGATCAACATTTCCATTTCAGTCCACTCCAGATTTATTATATCATATAGCAAGGTTATTCTGTGGGCATCAGTTTTAGAACTGTTACTTGAGTCTATCTCTATAAAACATAAGATTCAGCTAAGATAACTTTTTATGTGCAGTCGCATAACTGTAAACCTTGAAGAGAAACAAAGAAAAGAAAGCAAAACTAAACTTGTTCGTTTCTCATATTTTCTGACACTAGTATTTCACAGTTCCAAAAAGGTACCTGAAGTTAAAGTTAGGAAAACCCTTCTTCTTCTTTACCAACACCATTAACAGAACACAAACACAATCAAGTAAACCAGTACAATATTGCTACTTTGCACAGCCCCTGTTCAAATTCCTTATGAATTGTAATAAAGGAGGGAGATGTGAAGCAGCAGAACGCCAAATGAGAGCAATGCTGTTACACATACAGTACAATCCTATTCTGAAGTAGATACAACTGACTTTAACCCAAGAAATTGCAGCCTGAAGCCTAGCTTTATGTGCAGATGAACACTAAAAGTTTAAGCCAAAAGTACTGTGGAAAATAAAAGATGAGATGTGATTTGGCAAGACAGTGAGACTTTTGTGTGTGCTCATATGTGTGAGCACACATTTTAAAAAATAGTTTTAAGTAGGAGGAGCAGCGAGAATGAATAGGAATGTTTACTTAAGAGAGCAAAACTTCCCTAGCAGCCATACGGCTTATCTATATCTACATTTGCCCGCCCCATAAACTCCATTCTAAATACAGTGGTGCCTCGCTAGACAGTTACCCCGTATGACAGTTTTTTCGCTAGATATTGACTTTTTGCGATCGCTATAGCGATTCGCAAAACAGTGATTCCTATAGGGGAATTTCTCTGGACAATGTTTGGTCCCTGCTTCGCAAACCGATTTTTGCTAGACAACAATTTTGACAGCTCCCTCCGTGCTTGCAAAACTGGTGTTTTCGGGACCTAAGCTTCGCAAGACAGCTATTTAAACAGCTGATTGGTGGTTCACAAAGCGGCTTTCCTATGGTCGATCTTCACTAGACAATGACGATTCTTCCCGATTGGAACGCATTAAACAGGTTTCAATGCATTCCAATGGGGAAATGCTTTTCGCTAGACGATGATTTCGCTAAACAGCAATTCCAGTGGAACGGATTATCATCGTCTAGCGAGGCACCACTGTAGATTTGATTTAAATCACATGACTATTTGAAATGCTGTTTACCTTCCCACCTGGGAGACGGCCAGCAACAGCAGTCCCTGTGTGGTGTTGCCTGTTTGGGTCTCTTCTTCCACCCCCCACAAAACAACAGCAACACACTTTGAGACAAGTCAGTAATATCTTGAGTTTATTGTACAGTCATAGACCCAAAAATACAAGGATAAAAACATTACATAAAATATACAAAATAAGTTAGATATTAGAAGATATCAGGAATATAAAACTTGAATCATGCATCTGTCTTAACACAACACTTTGTTTAGTCGTTTAGTCGTGTCCGACTCTTTGTGACCCCATGGACCAGAGCACACCAGGCCAACCTGTCTTCTACTGCCTCCCAGAGCTGGGCCAAATTCATGTTGGTCACTTCAATGACACTGTTCTTGCCATCTCCTGTTTGACCACATCCAGCTTCCCAAGGTTCACATGCAGTATTTTTCTTTGCAGCATCAGACTTTCCTTTCACTTCCAGGCACGTCCACAGCTGAGCGTCCTTTCGGCTTTGGCCCAACCACTTCATTAGCTCTGGAGCTACTTGTATTTGTCCTCCGCTCTTTATCAGTAGCATGTTGGATGCCTTCCAACCTGAGGGTCCCATCTTCCAGCATCATATCTTTTAGCCTTTTGTTTCTAATCATGGGGTTTTCTTGGCAAAGATACTGGAGTGGCTTGCCAGTTCCTGCTCCAGGTGGATTGCGTTTAGTCGGAACTCTCCACTATGACCTGTCTGTCTTGGGTGTCCCTGCACGGCATAGCCCATAGTTTCTCTGAATTACTCAAGCCCCTTCGCCATGACAAGACAGCTGTCCATGAACACAACACTTTATGGATTCTTAAAACTGAGAATAAAAACTTAGCCACTGACTGTGATATTAATTGGTTCTCTCCGGACAGCAGAAACTTAAGGTAGTCTGCGGGAGGTATACTAA
Organism: Pogona vitticeps; assembly: GCF_051106095.1. NCBI lineage: Eukaryota > Metazoa > Chordata > Lepidosauria > Squamata > Agamidae > Pogona > Pogona vitticeps. The sequence continues at coordinate 127,712,304 of NC_135785.1, forward strand.
TGCATTTACACATTATTGGGTAGAGGTAACGGATGCGTTCAGACTGATATAAACTACATTCTAGAATGGTGTGTGCCAGGGACTCGACTGTTTCTTTCCCCACAGGGGCATAACCTTTCTCCATAAGGAATGTTTTTAAAGCACCCTTTTAACAAGGCTGAGGGAAAGCAATTGAACTATACCATGGTACATTGATTTGATATAGATAATTTGGTAACTTGTGAAAGTTAAAATTTATACCAAAGTACATTGGTGAGCAGGTCCTGTCTGCACCTGCTAGTGAGTACTGGAGATCTATGTCTTTAATGCGTTGCACAAGCATTGTCTTGATGTTGTCATAAGGCTGACTCAGGAAGAAGTCCACAGAGAAGCCTAAGAGATGTAATTTGTCAGTAAATCCCTTTCTGCCATGCGCTGGTAAAGACATCTTTTTGTAAATAGTGTAAATACCCACTGGTTGTGGAAGCATATACCACCTTCAACCAGAATCGGAATGCATGCAACCAGGCTTTACATTCCACTGATCAAAGGCCAGCCTCCAAACACAAGGCAGCTGAAGAGACGCATCTTGGCATAGCAAATAGGATTCGCAGTGAGTTTGACAGAACACCTTCAATGGAGGGATTGAAACCATTTATTCAAATCGCAATACCATACAGGAGCTGTGCAAGAATTTTGTACTTAACTATCTGTAGAGCAGCAGGGATGAACTGCCCACCCTGGACATAGTGGTATTGTCTAAGAACTTTGGTTGTATTATTAGCCACCTGCACTGCTGCTGAGACAAGTCAGTAATAAATAATAAACAATAAACAGGGTGCCTTCTAGGGTGTACTGTGGTTGGCATGTACTTCTCCCCCTCACCTTTTTCTCCCTCGAGCCCTCCCCTTTATTCCTCTTCCGCCCCCCACATACACACAAACAAATTCCTCCTGCCTAGCCTTTGCTTCCCTTTTTCCTTTCCTTTGCTTGAAAGGGTGGAAGATTCTTGGCAGTTATAGCTCCCAAAAGGGATGAGGTTTCATTCCCAGCTCCCCTTCCCCTCGGCCTCCATGGCTACCAACCTGCCACCCCTCCCTATGTGGGAAATAATTAAGATAAATGAATAAAAGGAATAAAACTGCAGACTCAGAAGACAGGAAAAGTTTGCACAAGCATTTCCTGAGATCCCCACTGCCAGCTGATCAAGTCCTCCCCTTCTCTCCACCTCCCAGAGATCAGCAAAAGCATTCTTAAAGGGATAGAAGCAAACAAACTTTTGATCAACAACTTTCCAGCACACCTTCCTTCCCGGCTTCCTGCCTCTTGCCCTCTCCCAAAGCCTCTACTGGTTTCTGCAAGGTGCAGTTTGCAGCAACAGGGGTGTACATATGCAGAAATGAATACAATAAATTGAGTTTCACAAGCATATTATTTTAAACAACCCTCTAACAGAACAGTATTTTAGCTTGACGAAGCTCCTTTCAGATATACGAGGCTACATGGAAATTCCTGCCTGTTTTATTATATGTATATTAGCATGGCCGTGATATATATGTCAATGCAGCAACCTCAAGGATAAGACTAATTGTACAGGAATGTTCCCATGCAATCAGCATCTTCCTCTACCCTAATTGGTAATAATTATGTGCCATCAAGTAGATTTTGACTTATGCTGACTCTTTCCAATCAAAGTCCCAACCTCTGGCTCCACAGCTAGATACCCAAAACCACTGAGCTATCCAGTCAACTTCCTTTTCCCTAATGGGTAGATTTTAAGCAAATGACCATAGTAACTGGAACTATCTTTAATGGCTGAGGTGCCACATAGAATAGGACTATCATAGAATCATAGAATCATCGTAGTCTTGGAAGGGCCCATGGTGGTCTTCTAGTCCAACCCCCTGCCCAAGGCAGGAGACTTCATACCATCCTGGACCTCATACCATCCCGGACAGGTGGCTGTCCAATCTTTTCTTGACAACCTCCAGTGATGGGGCACCCACAACATCAGGAGGCAAGCTGTTCCACTGCTTAATGGTTCTCACCATCAGGAAATTCCTCCTTATTTCAAGGTTGGATGTCCTGATGAGTTTCCACCCATTGGTTCCTGCCCTACCCTCAGGCACAATGAAGAATAAATCAATGCCCTCTTCCCTGTGGCAACCCTTCAGATATTGGAAGACTGCTACCATGTCTCCCCTCAGTCTTCTCATCATTAAGCTAGACGTATCTAGTTCTTTTAGTCTTTCTTCATAGGATTTAGCCTCCAGTCCCCTTATCATCTTTGTTGCTCTTCTATGTACCCCTTCCAGGGCCTCAGCATCTTTTTTGTATTATGGTGATCAGAACTGGACACAGCACTCCCAAGTGCGTCCTCACCAGCATGGTATAGAGTGGTATTTGTTACATACAGCACTGATGTTACCTGTCTGTCATGGGTTTGGAGGGAAAGTTCCATCCTATGGGGAGTGGAAGGCGGGACATCAGGAGGAGGGGCTGTACTGTAGATATATGTGAAGCCTGTGTGGTGAAGTTCAGGAGACGCTGGGATGTGAAGAAGCAGCAGCTGGGAAGAAGAAGCTGGTGTGGGAGTCTGTGTGTCAGACAGGGTACTACTGTGTGTCAGAGTACCAACCTGATAGGTTCAGGTGTCTGTTGGTTAGCCAGAACTGATAGGTTCAGGGTCTGTGCTTCAAGTTAAGGGTTCTGTGTGAACCAAACTGTATGCATGTATGAATGAGAATAAGCCACGTTACTTTATCTTATTCACCTGATCATTTTATTTTCCCTGTGTGTTGTTTTAAATAAACCTTGTTCTTTATTTGTTTAAAAATCCATCCCTGGTCTGTGTGACTTCTTATAGGGAATGGTTGGTGGCAGCTTAGTTAACGTGTGGCAGATCCCAGTAGGTCTGGGTTTGTCACAGTATTGTCACTTCCTGTGATCTTCTGTTATCCTCCTGTTCATGCAGCCTAGGACTTTGTTGGCTTTCTTGGCAGCTGTAGCACAGTGCTGACTCATCTTTAGGTGGTCATCCACCAGGACACCTAAATCCCTCTCACTGGTATTACTGTTGAGCCAGGTACCACCTATCCTGTACCTATGCATCTGTTTTTTCTCCTACCTAAGTGGAGGACCTTACTTTTCCCACCACTGAACTGCACCTTATTGGATAGGGCACAATGTTCAAGTCTGTCTAGATTCTTCTGGATGTTGAGTCTATCTTCCAAAGTATTAGCAATTCCTCCCAGTTTGGTGTCATCAGCAAATTTGATGGGTGCTCCTTCAATCCCCTCCTCCAGGTTATTTCTGAAGATGTTGAAGAACAGTGGGCCCAAGACAGAACCTTGAGAGCCCCCACTGTACACTTCCCTTCACGTAGATGTGGTTCCATTGAGGACCACAACATTGAGTGCAGTTGGTCAGCCAGCTGCAAATCCAGTTGCATAGTCTATCCCACTTTGTTCTATCTTATGCAGAAATACGTTGTGGTCTACCTTATCAAATGCTGCGCTCCCCGCGACCCAGCCGCTTCCCTTCCGGAGCTGGTAGACTTTGTCTCCGCGGCACTGTTGGGATTTCTGAGGCTTTTGGTCTTGGGTGATTTCAACGTGCATGCGGGGGCAGAGGCTTCTGGGCCAGCTCTTCAGTTTTTGGAAACCATGGCTTCCTTGAACATGTCCCAACATGTCAATAGCCCCACCCACATGGGTGGACACGCGTTGGACCTGGTCTTTTCCTCCAGTTGGAGTGAGTGTGATCTGATGGTGACGGACCTTGTGTCAATCCCCTTGTCATGGTCAGATCCGCTGTAGACCTCGGCCTGTGCCCTGGTTTAACCAGGACCTTCAAGCGATTAAGCGAATGAGGAGAAGGCTGGAGTGTAGATGGAGGAAGAACCCAACGGATTATAATTGGATATCTGTTAAAGTCGCAACTAACCTGGGTACTTTTAAAAGCCAACTAAAACATGGATGTACATCCAGGCCTTCCCTCCTGTCAGCACTTGACTCTCTTTTATTTCTTGCTATTTATTATTTATTATATTTTTGTACTGTATCTGTTATTGATATGTTATAATGTTTTTGTGTTATTTTAATGTATATATCAGTGGTTCTTAACCTTTGTTACTCAGATGCTTTTGAACTACAACTCCCAGAAACCCCAGTCAGCACAGTTGGTGGTGAAGGCTTCTGGGAGTTGTAGTCCAAAACTCCTGAGTAACCAAATGTTAAGAACCAGTGGTATGTATGTTATGTTGGAAGCCGCCCAGAGTGGTAGAATATACCAGATGGGTGGGATATAAATAAAATAAAATAAAATAAAATAAAATAAAATAAATATGAGCAGCAAAGTCCATGCTGCCTTGCCATTTTTGTTGTTCAAATAGCAAATATACATCTTGTACACAAACTGGTGATTAGAGAAATAATTTTTCATTTTTTGTCTTCTTCACACACAGTAGGAGGAACTGCAAACTTCTTCTGAGATATTTCTCTTCATGGAATTTCCTTAAGAGGGAAATTTAGTGGAATGCTTGACAGAATTATTACATTGGCAAGAACAATGTTTTGCACAGATTTGCAGTATTTTGCACAAAGTCTCTTTTTCACATAAAACTGCACAATTAACTCAAGTAAACAAATTACGTGAATTGCATAAATTGCCCCAGACTAGGATACCTTTTGCTTAGTTTAGGTATTAGAAATAATTGAAGTATGGTTTCTATGTGTCTTTCTTAAAAACTATCCAGCTTTTCTGAATTTGCTGTGTTTTTGAAAGGGAAAGGACACTAATAAGAAATTGCATTTAAGAAATAAAGCTGAAGCCCGATCATGGCAATAATCCTGTTTGACCACAATCTTCAGTGGGAAGAATCAATATCAGTATTGCCACCATGTTTATTTTAAATGTTAAGATGTGAAACAGTATTTTACATACAGCCCTATAATGCTAAACCCCATGGTGAAAGGCATGACAAGGTTCACATGATAAGTAATTTTAAGTTAATTGCAGCTAGGTTATAGCCATAGGCTTTGTAACTTCTCTGTGGTACAGTGTGTTACTGAAGAATCACCTGCCTAATGGGGGAACAAATTCTCAATTGCCTCACTTCCAGCAAAGCCATATGTTCCTCATGACAAGTATTCTTTCAAGAAATCCATCTTGGTTATACTTATGTAAGGATCCACTTTGTAAGACTGATAACCCCAATATGTAGTCAAAGGTAATGTGAGAGAAATTCTATAGAACAATTTACTTGTATTGTCAGGCTGATAGCCTGTTGAGAATAAGAACCTTGGGATTTATTCCAGTCATGCCTTCATGTACTTAGAGGTGACATAGTCTTGGCACTATGGAAACTCCCAGGAGTGAGGAAATGTCTTATCCTATTCAAGGTCTGTCTGGCCAGATTATTATTGCTGAAGGGCTGTAAAGGAAATGTATGCTGCTCTCAAGCAAAAGTATGGTTGTCTGTGAGGTGGCAGCATATTATCTTTCAGAGCAGTGTTTCCCAACCTGGGGGTTGTGACCCCCAAAGGGGTCCCAAAGTGTGTTGTAGCTGTTGTTAAAGAATTTGTTCCTTCACCTTTTGGAGCAAAATATTAAATTTAGCGTGTACTGTATATGTGTATGTATGAGAAACAAGTCCCTTGAGGGAGAAAGAGGCCTCTACTTTCTGAAAAGGGATGATGTTACCCCATTAAAAATACCTTTTTAGACAAATATGGCGAAGAGAATCAGAGGCTACTTGGCTATTATAAAAGGGGGGTCACAATTTAAAAAAGGTTGGGAGCCATTGTTCTAGAAGGAAGATACTTAGTTGTCCTAACCTCATTCTCAGGACCAAGGTGTAAAATGTCCCTTGTTTGTAAAGGGATCTCAAATTCATTAATTCATTCAACTTTCATACCACCCCATTAATGCAAGCACTACACTGGGTGCTTTACACAAGATTAAATCCTTTTACCTTCCTGCCTTATGACAATGATCGCACTATTGTTGCATAATATCTACTGAAAATTAAACAGTTGAGTTGCATGAAAGCTGGGATTTGGAATTTTCAACAGAGGATTCTCTTCAGTGAAAGCAAAGTATTATTTTGGAAAGATGGGGCTTCTTTATGTGATTAAGCAAGGAAGGGGAAAACAGTGTGTGAGGAAGTGGTGCCTCAGAGGTGGGAAACATCAAAGCAGAAAAGAGAAAGAGGGAATTCACCAAATAACTAGTCTCTACATCCAGTTGCAATATTTACAAAATAGCCCATTACCTCAAACAAACAAACAAACAAACCCAAACCATTGTAAGCCATCATTCCATTATATAAAGCGCACATAAATAGTGAGGTCACTATAGCTACTATAAAGGTAGCTAAAGCAATTATATTGCAAGAGAAGTGAAGTTATCCCTCAATGCTGTACATTGTGAATGTGATGTAATTAAAAAAACAATGATGTGAATTGCAGAGCTTTGAAATGCCCAGTTAAATGTACAGTGGTGCCTCGCAAGACAATTTTAATTTGTTCCACAAAAATCGTCGTCTTGCGAAAAAAAATCATCTCCTCTTCATACACTCTCAACTGCCAACCTTATCTCTCTACTCTAATCTCCCAAATCTCCAACCCCCAATTTCCACCCTCCTTCTCCAGCAGAGACTCTTATATCTTGTGACTCTGCCTCTCCAGCACTCTCATTGGTCCATGCAGGTAGCACATTAATATTCATGACCTGGGTGGATGCCACAACAACCAACAGTTACTCCTTACACTTGAAGTAACTTTGTAACATATTACTTTCAAAAGTCACTTTATTGGAATATGAATAGATTATATGCTTATATACTTAATATGAAAAGATTGAATGATTATATATCTGATGTTCTCTTATACTCAAAACCCTTTTTCCACCCTTTCCACTGCCCTTTTCCACCCTTTCCACTGCCCTTTACCTTCTGTATTCCTTTCCCATCCCCAATAGTTTGGAAAATAAATAAATAAATAAATAATAAGAAAGTCACTTTTAAAGGGCATCTAAAGGTTTTTTTAGATGAATTTTGATGGTTTTTTCAGGTATTATGCTATTATCTTATTAATTTTGACAAGAGAAATATTCCTTCTCTTCATCTTTTGTATGTTTATAAATGTTTTCAAGGTGGAGTATCAACAGGCCTCAAAACTACAGGGAAAGTGCCCACTGGAAGGATCCTGTAACTCTTTCTCTGTATTTTTGTGGTTTGTTGATTATAACAATCCAATGCACTAACAATATGCAACACAATGAATTCATTTAGGAACAATAATATTAACCCCAGTTTTAAAAAGTAATGAATAGTAGCACAATTAGTTCCTCTGGCAATGCAAGATTCCGAACTCTGCAGTTACTTGTAAATTTTGGTGCATTTTCAAAACGTATTTACAGCCACATTGTAAAGATAGTGATTAACTGGTCTAACTAGTAATTTGAATTTACTAGTCTACCCTACTAAATTAAATAAATTGAAACTCATAGGTCTGGTTGTTCTATATGGAAAGCACAGCAGAGGAATACATACAGTGCATTTTCTCTTGATCTTCTCACAGGCAGCAAAAACATAGTGTCAAGAGATAATCAGTGATTGAGAAATATTTTGCAATGGCAGTTGCAAGCATAAAGCATTGCTCTTCCATGGCCCGGGTGTCACAGAAACTGCAGTGGTAATATTGCTGTGAGGGGTTGCTTCATTGAGTAAAAAAATTCATATAATTGCATGAATTTTGAATTAAGAGGGTCTGTTGCTGTTGTTTAGTCGTTAAGTTGTGTCCGACTCTTCATGACCCTATGGACCAGAGCACGTCAGGCCCTACTGTCTTCCACTGCCTCCCGGAGTTGGGTAATATTCATGTTGGTAGCTTCGATGACACTGTCTAGCCATCTCATCCTCTTTTCCAGGGAGTCTTCTCTTCTCATAAGATAGTCAAAGTATTGGAGCCTCAGCTTCAGGATCTGTTCTTCCAGTGAACACTCAGGGTTGATTTCCTTCAGAATGGATAGGTTTGGTCTCCTTGCAGTCCAGGGAACTCCCAAGAGTCTCCTCCAGCATCACAATTCAAAAGCATCAATTCTTCAGCGGTCAGCCTTCCTTATGGTCCAGCTCTCACTTCCATACATGGCTACTGGAAAAACCATAGCTTTGACTATGCGGACCTTTGTCGGCAAGATGGTGTCTGTTGAGATTTCTTCTGGCAAACTTAATTCCGGCTTGAGATTCATCCAGTCCAGCCTTTCGCATGATGTGTTCTCCATATAAGTTAAATAAGCAGTTAGACAATATACAGCCTTGTCATACTCCTTTCCCAATTCTAAACGAATCAGTTGTTCCATATCCAGTTCTAACTGTTGCTTCCTGTCCCACATATAGATTTCTCAGGAGATAGATAAGGTGGTCAGACATTCCCATTTCTTTAAGAACTTGCCATAATTTGTTGTGCTCCACATAGTCAAAGGCTTTTGCATAGTCAATGAAGCAGAAGTAGATGTTTTTCTGGTACTCTCTGGCTTTCTCCATAATCCAGCACATGTTAGCAATTTGGTCTCTAGTTCCTCTGCCCCTTCGAAATCCAGCTTGTACTTCTGGGAGTTCTTGGTCCACATACTGTTGAAGCCTACCTTGTAGGATTTTGACGATTTTGACCTTGCTAGCGTATGAAATGAGTGCAATTGTATGGTAGGTGGAGCATTCTTTGGCACTGCCTTTCTTTGGGATTAGGATGTAGACTGATCTTTTCCAATCCTTTGGCCACTGCTGAGTTTTCCAAACTTGCTGGCATATTGAGTGTAGCAGCTTAACAGTGTCTCCTTTTAAAATTTTAAATAGTTCCACTGGAATGCCATCACCTCCACTGGCCTTGTTGTTAGCCATGGTTTCTAATCAAAGGAACATTTTGTCCATCTTTGGACAAAAGTTTCCTTTAATATCTCCAATTTTCTTGAACAGATCTTTGGGTTTTCCCTTTCTATTATTTTCCTCTATTTCTTTGCACTGTTCATTTAAGAAGGCCCTCTTGTCTCTCCTTGCTATTCTTTGGAAGTCTGTGTTCAGTTTTCTGTAACTTTCTCTAGCTCCCTTGCATTTTGTTTCCCTTCTCTTCTCTGATATTTGGAAGGCCTCGTTGGACAGCCACTTTGCTTTCTTGCATTTCCTTTGCTTTGGGATGGTTTTTGTTGCTGCTTCCTGTACAATGTTATGAGCCTCCATCCATACTTCTTCAGGCATTCTGTCCACCAAATCTAGTTCCTTAAATCTGTTCTTCATTTCCACTGTGTATTCATAAGTGATTTGGTTTAGATTATACCTTACTAGCCCAGTGGTGTTTCCTACTTTCTTCAGTTTAAGCTTGAGTTTTGCTATAAGAAGCTGATGATCAGAGCCACAATCAGCTCCAGGTCTTGTTTTTGCTGGCTGTATAGAGCTTCTCCATCTTTGGCTGCAGAGAATATAATCAATCTGATTTCAGTATTGCCCATCTGTTGATGTCCATATGTAGAGTGGCCTCTTGTGTTGTTGGAAAAGAGTGTTTGTGATGATCAGCTTGTTCTCTTGACAAAACTCTATTAGCCTTTGCCCTGCTTTGTTTTGAACTCCAAGGCCAAACTGACTTGTTGTTCCTTTTATCTCTTGACCCCCTACTTTAGCATTCCAATCCCTTATAATGAGAAAAAACATCTTTCTTTGGTGTCAATTCTAGAAGGTGTTGTAATTCTTCATAGAATTGGTCAATTTCAGCCTCTTCAGCATCAGTGGTTGGTGCATAAACTTGGATTACTGTGATGTTGAAAGGTCTGCCTTGGATTCATATTGAAATCGTTCTATAATTTTTGAGATTGTATCCCAGTACAGCTTTTCCCACTCTTTTGTTGACTATGAGGGCTACTCCATTTCTTCTATGGAATTCTTGCCCGCAATAGTAGATATGATAATTGCCTGAATTGAATTTGCCTACTTACCATCAAACTAAAATAGTATCATATTTGATGTCATAAAGGGTACCACAGGATTCAGATTTTATTCGCAATCACTTTGAAATAAACAGATACATTCATATTTGGAGGAAAAACACCCCAATTTGCCCAGTCCAAATATCTATTAATCTGAAGGTGTATTAAAACACACACACACAATCAAATCTTGAGCCCAAATATTTCATGGTGGAATTCAAGCATAAGGTCCAGAATGGCTGCTTATAGTCACCACAGCACATAAAATACAAAATACAAACACTATAAATACAGTGGGGTCTCTACTTAAGAACTTAATCTGTATTGGAAGGTGGTTCTCAAGTTGAAAAGTTCTTATGTTGAATCTGCATTTCCCATAGGAATGCATTGAAAACCATTTAATCTGTATCTGCTGTTTTCTGTCCATAGAAACTACAGTGGAACCTCTACTTAAGAACTTAATCCATTTTGGAATGGTGTTCTTAAGTTGAAACGTTCTTAAGTTGAAGCAAAATTTCCCATAGGAATGGACTGAAAACCAATTAATCCGTTCTGGCTGTTTTTTTGTTATGTAGAGGTGTGTTCGTACATTGAAGCATTAGTTCCCATAGGAACTAATGCAAAGCTGGTTAATATGTACTCTACCACTAGGGGGAGATTTTTTTTTAACCTAAGATGACCTAAGGTTAAAAAAGAGCAGGAAAGGTTTTTTTTCCTGTTCTTATCTTGGATTTCTGTTCTCAAGTAGAAGCAAAATTTAGCAAATGGAGCTGTTCTTAAGTTGGATTGTTCTTAAGTAGAGACGTTCTTAAGTAGAGACCCCACTGTAAAGGAATACACAAATAAATAATTGTACACAGTGTTGAAAACTGGAACAATATGCTAGAAGAAGTAAAATTAAAGTTGTGCATAAAGCCAAAGAGGTTGAAACAATTGTGAGTGCAGAATGAAATGGAAAAAAGCGGAATCTGAGGAGAGATGGTTGAAATTATGTTTGAGGGAACAATGAAGAGGCGACAGAAAACTGAACTAAAGCCAAAAATTAATGGGAAGTATCTGTGAGGGAAAAATAACTTTAAAGTAGTGTGTGTGTGAATGTTTGTGTGTGTTTAATTTTTGGAGCAACTGTATGCCATAGGTGCAGTCAGTCAGGGGGAAAAACTAGTATATAAAGGAAATATTTCAAAAATGCATTCCTAAGAATCTAACAGACACCGGAAGTAAGCATCAAGGAGAAAGGACGAGGCCCTGACATAATGTCAATTGAGAGAATTCTGCATTATTCTTAGGAAGAGGGAATGCAAAGAAGTATTATCCCCTTATCCAGGAATAAGACATGAGACAACTTTTATGGAATAAAACATGGGCCACACTTTATTAAATGTCCAATATTATCCTTAATTTAAATGAAAAAAAGATTCCTGCTGTAGTGCGGAATTAGGTTTTGCAGAGGGGTCTCAACAGATGCCTAACCAAACCAAACTTGGGGCTTGGGCAAGTCCCGAGCCCCAAGATCTCTCAGTCATAAAGACAGTGGAACCTGGCTGGCTTAAATTTGACCACCCCCAGACCTCCAGTCCCCTCCTTCTTGTTGACTGTTGGTCCAGGAGTGGCCCCAGCAGATTTTAACCCCCAAGCACTCTAATTGCACGATCCACAGTGCTGGAAGTTCAGATGAGGTATATCTTACCTGTGATTGTGATGGGACTTACCAGTACCTGTTTTTATCCGCACTACCCACCACAATGTAGGGGCAAGCTACACTTAAGGCCCATGCCCAGCATCAAGCCTCTTGAACTCAGAAACGCCCCCCCCCGAGGTCTGTCAAAAATAACTTCAAACCTCTATCAAAGAGGTGTACTCTATCCGTCCGAAATAGCTCCAGCCTGTTAACATGGATCTCGCGGTGACCAATCACCGATCCAAGGCCATTGCAAACTGCTCTGCAAACTTCCCTGCTAACACTCTTCTGGGCAGTGTTAACACTGGCCCTGGTGTTCATCATGCCAAACAAGCCAAGGGATGACCATGGACCAAACAATACTCATACCAGGATACGTTCCCCTTGGTCATGTGAGGTCTCGCAAAATTAAGGCCTTGCCATCAAATCTGGCAAGGCTGTTACCTCCCAGATGTATAAGCAACACATCTAGGGGTTGCATGCCAAATGTAGCCACCCTGCACAATTGGCACCAAAGCAATCCACGGATCCCTTTCCACTCTATTTGGGCTCTGTCTCCGAGAAATAAATCACTCCCCCACGTCAACCGAGCAGCATATCTTGCTGCCCAAAACATGAAACTGTGACCCAAAATCATGACTTGCCAGCATCTCCCCATCAATATTCGACCGGAAAAGACAAAACCAGGCACCTGCCTAGATGTGAGGGAGTGTTCAAATATATCTTCGAAAAGCAGTGGATGACCATCATCCTAACCGCTTCATGTCATCAGGAAGATAACCCATCATGGCTGCAGTTGATGCAGCCCAATTCTAAACGAATTAGTACCAAACCTCATTCCATGAATTCTTACCTTGCTTAATGCTAAAACAATCATTTTCCAAAACTGATATTTTGTCAAAGGGGTTCTATTCCTATGAATGAAAAAAATAACCTTGCCTCTGACTTCTGACATTAAGATAATTGCCTATTGCTTTTACCAGGCAAAGGTTTTCCATTGAACAGGTACTTAAAGTAAGATCTGCCTTGGATCGGCGGATTTGAACCCACACCGAATCCTGCTCTAGTGTTACATTGTGCCATTGTAAGGCCAATCTCGATACATCCTCCTTACCTGATGCTGCCACCTCACTGATCCTTAATGCACAAAAATGTCAATGATGCCGCCACATTAAACAACGTAGCCTCATATGCAAATGGTAGGCCACAGCTGACAATTTTTTTCCAATAGAGTTGGGGAAATTGGTGTCCTAGAATCCTTAACCCAACCCCTTTCCTTACTCCAACTTTCAATCATTTTCTTGATACCAAGGTTGGATGTATAATCCATGTACCCATGTATCCTAGTGTGAAATGCTAGATCTGACAACCTACTTGGAGGGAACCTGGAGCTAAACCTTTCCTATGAAGTGACACTAAGAATTGTTGTAGGTGTTCGACTGGAGCTGGCCAGATCAGGCCCAGTCCCACGGCTCTCCTGAATTCCTGAAATTCTGTACTTACTGCCTCGTATGCCTTCCACATCCTCAGAGCCAAGGACAAGCCTATTGCTCTCTCCGCGTCATCGTGCCAATTTGCCAAACCCCTGCCGGGAGCTTATCCGGATACTCACTGGCTGCTGGGTCTAATTCCCATAATGCATTCTGAGCATAAGTTGATGTTGTTCACTAAGTGAACCACGGCCTGGTTGTCACACCAGAAGCATACTGAGGAATTAGTCCATTCATGCGCCCACAGCCACAAGGCACCTACTATTGGGGAAAAAAAATAAAAAGTGAGATCCCTTGTGATACCTTGCTGGTGCCATTCTTCGGGCCAAAGCCTGGCCAAAGCCTGGCACACCATCTCCCTTTAAAATAAATTCCAAAACCTAATGAGCCTGCTGTATCAGTTTGAACCTGAAATTCCAACTTAAGTTGCAATTCAAACCTCCAAAAGGATACACTATTAAATTCTGCTAAAAACTGGCTCCACACCTGCAGGTCCTGCTTCATACCTCTGGTGACCCTAGTTCTATGAAAAGGCAACAAAGACCCTTCATAGCCTCACACAAATGTTGTAAAAATGCATGACCTGGGGTGATAACCCTACATGCAAAATTCAAATGACCTACAATCTCTTGGAGCTCTTTCAGAGTCACTTTCTTGCATGATAAGAAAAGCCGAATTCATTCCCTAAAGACATCTAGTTTGTCCTCTGGCAACTTAGACGCCTGCCGTCTAGTGTCCAATTTGATTCCTAAGAATGTAAGTGATGTAGTAGGTCCTTCTGTTTTCTCTTCAGCTAACAGCACTCCTAATTCCCTGGCCAATGATTGAAATATCTAATATGAATTTACACCACCCCATATTAGCAGCACCACAAAAACGTAGTCATCCAAATAATGGGCGGTGCTTCTGCAACCTACCCTACATCTGAGCCTCCATTCCAAAAATGAACTAAATTGTTCAAATGCAGCATAGGAAACAGAACAACCCATTAGCAGGGCCCTCATAATATAGTAAGAACCCTGAAAATAGAAACCTAGGTCGAAGTCTAAGGAGTGGACTGGAAGAATGCGAAATGCTGATTTAATATCACATTTTGCCAGTTACACCACAATTCCACATCTGTGCACCATACGTACTGCCTCATCAAAAGAGGTATAGAATACAATACAGAGCTCTTGCAGAATGGCATCATTCACCAAATCCCCTTCTGGGTAAGACAGGTGATGAAAGAGCCTATGCTTACCCCTATTCTTCTTGGGTACAATGCCCAAGAGTGATACCATAAGGTTCTCTAAAGGGAGATGTTGGAAAGGCCCTAAAACCCTACCTTCAGACACTTCTTTTTAAATTTTTGCTGCACAATTTTTCCATACCCCTTACTGACTTTAAATTTTTTGCCGGCTGTGCCTCTGAGTTGCTAGCTGTCCTTTTTGCAATGAAGCCCAGCCTTGCTCTTCCTCCTTGCCCTCACATTGTGGTATAGTTTCTGAAGACTCAGCCACCTTTCTGGACTGATGTACAGTCTTGCGAACCCATTCTAAGGCAGAAAAATGGGATAGTAAATCCTCTGCAAGATCCTTGAGTTTAGCCTTCCTGTGAACCCTAGATTCCCTGGCTGAATGACACCTTTATGGTGCACTAACTGGCAAAGCCTGACTAGTTGCCCTTTCAGGTTCGAGTGCTGTGATTTTTTCTTGCAACAGCTGCCATATGGGCCATGCCTCTTCATATGAAGATAATTGAGAAGGGGAAAGTTGGACAGCCACCTGCTTCCTCACTGGCTGTTTTCCCTTTTTGTTCCCCTGCCCCTTTTTAGAGGCCGTCTCTATTGTTGAACTCACAAACCTCAGCCACCTGCCTGCAAAAGCCGCTAGGCCCTGTAATCCCTTTCAGTCTAGTATTGACTATGTATCACCTACTAGTAACTATAAATGTACCCTTCTTAAGGAATGAAAAATTTAATTCTAATTAATTTTTTTATTTTAAATTGTTTAATTTTATTTATTTATTTGTTTGTTTGTTTGTTTATTGTGGAGCCCTCTACTGGGCACTCCTTTAATTTACTGCCCAAGCAGAACTAAATTAATACCTTGCTGCAATCTGAATTACTACTATAATTCTGTGCACCAATCAATTAAATATTGCAATGTTATATTACTGTCAAAGCAGCATGAATCAATAGTAAACAACAACCCCCCTACATTAATGAAACTGTTACAATTATTAATTAACCTAATCCAGTTCACAGCTGAAGTAAAGCAAAAGCAAAATGTATATGAGTCTATCTAATATCCTAACCACTTACTTATATTCTTGAATGAATTAATTACTATCAAATACCTGCAGTGCATTTTATTTAATTAATCAATAGTCAATAGATAAAAATTTAAATTATTCATCTATGCAATTATTTATTAAACTCAAGAAATGCCCCCCACTCATAAAAATTCTATCAATTTATACTTGTTACCGTAACCAGTATCTACTGGGGGGAGAAGAGGGGTTGGGTAGAGTGTAGGGGTGAATGTATATGGACGGGTGCATGCCCACCTGAACCAGCCAGAATTTGTTCGCTCTGTTTCAATTTATTTATTTACTTATTTATTTATTTTAAACACTAAATAGCCCCACCAAACTCCTCTTTGGCCTAAATAAAGCATGTAATAAGCTTCATCTTTGGGCCGGGCGGGGTGGCCGCCTGGCCTAACAGCTGCACAGCACTCCCATCTGCTACCACCAAATCTCTGCCTTTGACCTTTCTTCTTCTTTTCAAATGTTCAATTAAAGAAGGTCCCTGTCTGGAAATCGGCCCATCAAGTACGAGCGGAAGCCGAACGCGAACTATGAGGGGGCCCTGATGCAACACCCTGTCCAAAATGACAATCGTGAGAAGATGGCGACCACAAAAGCATGGCGCAGCAATAAATGCTGATCACAATGCTGCATCCTTCCTCTCTGGATGTCAAGAAGAAAGAGGTTGAAGGTAGGAGGAGCTCCTCTTAAATACTGTCTCCCCCTCAATACTCTCAAGCTGCTCTTGCAAGACTAGCTTTTCTCGCATTATCCCAGGAATGGGATAATGGCAGCCTGCGCTGCCAAAGAGCTTGCCAGTGGACTGAACATTTGAAGTGCTGTGACATACTGTCCAAGAAGCCAAAAGGATATATCATATATTCTTTATATCCTTTATGAGTACATGAAGGTACTGTATGCTGAATCAGATCTTTGATCCCTCTAGCCTGGTATTCTTTGACTGGAATTGAATCCTCAGAGTTTCATGCAAGATTTGTTCTTAGCCCTACCAGAAAAATTTTGGGATTCCTCTGTGGTCTGGCATGTGGGAACTAATCAAGCCTAATCCTTCTTAGTTTTATAAAATAGAAAAAAGGGAGAAGAGGCTGCCTGTTGCAGCCCTGGGCAAGCTGCACAGTTCCAGCTCACCCCCAGAAGAAGGGAATGGTAAATCACTTGTGAATTGTTTATATCTAGGAAACCTTGGAAAGAATTCAAGTATTGAAAGGAAAAGACCAAAAATCGGGCCTTCTCGGCGGTGGCTCCTCGCCTTTGGAACAACTTACCCCCTGAGATTCGTGCGGCTCCCTCGCTGGGCATTTTTAAGAAACAACTAAAAACACTGATGTATAGGCAGGCCTTCCCAACAGAAAACCCTTGACGATTTTTTCTTCTATTTTGTTCTCTATCTCTATTATGTTCTAGTTGTAATGTTGTAAAAATTATATCATTGTTTTTATTGTAAGCTGCCTAGAGTGGTCGAATACGATCAGATAGGCGGGATAGAAATTAAATAAATAAATAAATAAATAAATAAATAAATAAATAAATGGCACATCCTTATTATTAGAGGCCTTAATTTAGCCTTACACCAGAAATGAGGTCACATAATCCATTCCAAACTTTTATGAGAAGATTGAAGAACAATCCTTCCATTAAGGACATATATTTTGGGGAATTATGGAAAGTTCAAGCAGTCAGTAAGTTCCATGAAGCAGATGGCATGTTCACTTCAATTAGCCAGGCAGTTCTTGGGTTGGTAGCTTCTGATATAAGAACAAATATTTTTCTTGTACCATTTTTAGGGAAAAATGATCTGTTCTGAAAGTTCTGTGGTATGTTATATATATTATTGTCCCTCAAGCCCAGCTATTCATCAAATGGAACAAAGGAATCATTCTCTCTAAGTCCTAAGATTGCAGGTTTGCTCTGAATCTCACTTCCCCTCCATGCATGACTACCGAAAACTTGCTACTTTCAGTTCTGCTTCCTATTGTCATGTGCAGCTTCCTTCATGGGATCAGCTATTATGAGTAATCCCCCTAGACTCTAGGGCCCAGAAGACAGAAATGAGTTACTTACAAATGTACTGTAAGCTGCAGAGGCAATGCTGAATTTTTTAAAAAAAAGATTCCTACCATCACAAAAATGACTGTAAGGAACAACTCATCTTGTGACACCTTAAAAATGGGGAAAATATGGCACAAGTTTCATGAACTGTAGCCCGTTTGATTATCCTGAATGAATGTGTTATTCATTCAAAAATATAATTTTCTTCTCCCTTCTGGGTTTACTGAGACACAGTCAGAGTGTAGAATCTTACTATGGAAAAGGAAACAATTATTAATTCATTGCTGTTTGGCAGGTGCTATTATTATTCCTGGACAGGTGGGTGTAACGTTTTCTTGATCTATTACCACTTCGTTACTATTCACATGCTATTGCATGTCCTGTTTGTAGGATTTTATTTAATACTGGAAAGCCTCCAATGAGGGTCCCTGGAGCATGGCGAGGGTGGACATCTTTCCCTCTCTACTTATACAAGCCGATATCTTGATTTCCCCCCTTTCATTTCTTTAAATCAAAACTGTTATATTTCTTTCTTTCTTTTTTGTAGACTCAAAACTACAGCTTCTTGAACAAACTTTTAGTAATTGGGGAAGCATTGTCACTGACTATGGCATCCCTAGAAGCATTGCAAATCTATAATGTTAGAGTATCCTAGGGATGTAAAAATAGACCTCTCAAGTATTATAAATCTAGAGTACCCTGATGTTATAGATCTAGGGACTCCTAGGAATTTCATCATTAGTTCTTCTCAGAGGCTTCCTCGGGTGTTTGCAGCTAGTTGTATACCATCTAGTTTGGATTTGAAATGCAGAGGAAAATGCAAGTTTGATTTAAAGAAAGAAGGAAAAGTGAAGGAAGGAAAGACGTTGGCCAGCTGATAATGGAGAGCAAAGATTTGCCATGAGTAACAAGAAATATGCCATTTGAAAGCTCATGGTGCAATAATTGAATAATTGTCTCTATTACCATGTATTCTCATTTAAGCTGTCTGACCTCATCCCAAAAGAATCCAAACTTTCAACAGGCAAATGTTTACACTTAGAGATCATTCTAAGTAACAGTATACATACATATCCTTAGAATCTGAGTTGGAAGGGGCCTATAAGGCCATCGAGTCCAACCCCCTGCTCAATGCAGGAATCCAAATCAGAGTAGATCTGACAGATTGTCTAATTTTCTTTTGAATGCCTTCAGCGTTGGAGCACTCACCACCTCTTGAGGTAATTGGTTCTATTATCTTACTGTTTTAACAGTTAAGATATTTTTCCTGATATCCAGCCTAAATCTGGTTTCCTTTAACTTGAGCCCATTGTTGTATGTCCTGCACTCTGGGATGATTGAGAATAAATCCTGCTCTTCCTCTGTATGAGTACCTTTCAAGTATTTGAAAAGTGCTATCAGATCTCCCCACAGTTTTCTTTTCTCAAGGCTAAACTTGCCAAGTTCTTTAGATGCAAGATTTGAGTATTGCAGTCTTTTTCACTCACAGCTTCTGAAGAATATCTGACATAGCGTCAACATTTCTATCCCTCTGTGATTTGGAGGAGATTCAAAACAAGCCTCTCAAATTTTCAAATTTTGGTTCACACAGATCTTACCTCACTAAGATTATTTGGAGGTCATGGATATTTTGTGAATAAAAGATTAATTATGTGTCAGGAGCATCGTGGTGTTAATATTGCTGGACACTTCTCACTATGGGTGCATGACCTATTCTTTCCCATTTTCCATGCCATACAAATGTTTCTATAAGCAAAAATCTTAGTTTGAACATTCAAGCTTCTAATTGTCTCTCCTTCCTGTCTGAAGGGGTATTCTACTATATGATTTTGTGACACCATTCTCATTATGCAACTCCTTGCTGTGTGACTTACCTGCTTGAGTAGCTTCATTTTAAAGGGTCCATCTGAGATTAATTGATGTCAGTGCATATTCTCAATGATTTCTGTCCCAGCATTTCCTCAGATATACACGTTTTGCAATCAGATTAGCAAATTAGGCCCAAGTTTACTTTCCGATAGCTAAACTTGAAATAAAGCAGGATAATACAAAAGATGTAGGTGATGAAAATCACATTTGATTAACCAATAGATGTCTCTCACCACTTGAGGTAAACTTTCCTACGATTATCGAATAATTTGTCTATGAAATAAAACAGTATTTACCTTTCCCTTTTGTTTCGGAAATACTATGAGTCCAAGGTCATATAAGGAAAGCAACTTATGTAGTTTCTTTCCACAGGAGCATAATTCCTCCTGGGAACTAGGACTGCAGTCATGTGGAAAAAAACTGTGGCATGCATTCTTCTAACATGTGGGAACATGTTTTTAGAAAGACAAATATTGGGAAGAAGTGGCCTTGGAGCTAAAGATAAGCTAGACAAGCATAAAAAACACATAAACTGTTTCATATCTTTCCCATATATGAAACTGAGCATTGATGCTGTCAAAATATGCATCAGAATCAATGGTTTGATGGTCCTATTTTTTATTTTATATATATAATAATATATAGAATAATGTGAAATGTGAGTTTAAATGCAAAGGCTGCCTAGGAGATTTTTCTGACGCAGAGCACAGCTAGTTGTCACTCCTTCCCTGTATATTCTGCCTCCTAGAAACAGGAATGAACCACCCTTTTACTGCTATTCTATTTTCCCATTAGGATTGACAACTCAATTTTATATGTGAGCATCCACAGAACATTGTGTGGTTCATTCCAAATGGTCCCAGAAAAATCAATGCGAACCATTCTGCACTATCTACCATAAAACATCAGCGGCATTTAAGGAAAGAAGGTAGCTATACTAGTGATTAACTCAACCAGCAGCTGAACAAATAAGGTCCCAGATAACCTAGTACTGCCTATCCATTCATGTCTGCTGCCAATATTTGGATTCATTTTTGTATGTTAATGAGATACCAGTCTAATTAGCAGTATATTTATTTGAACTGGTGAGTAAATAATGTTTTCCCTGCCTAAATCATGTCGGTGATGACATGATTTAATTGACATTCATATATTATTGAAAAATTTTAAGAAATAGCAAGAAAGGTTTTGAATAAGTTGCAGCGTTTCTTATCTGTTTTTATGTGAAGATGGGAAAAGTTGTTAGAATAAAAAAGAAAAACCGCAGGTAAGAAGCATGAAAGAAGTAAAGATGAATACAATTGAGCTTTTCTGTCTTCAAAAGTTTTGAAATCAGGGACTCTGTAATCCAGTTTTGCCATGTCAGTGTTATTAGACCTATGTATGAATGGATTGCCTGTGTGGTGTAGTAGATAGAGTGACAGACTAGGATTCTGGACAGCAGAGTTCAAACCCCCACTTACCCATGGAAACTCAATGCGGGGGTGGAACTGGTAAAACCACTCCTTACATATTTCTGTTACCTTGAAAAACCCTATTAGGGTCACTATAAATCGGTTCTGACTTGACAGCACCAAACATACACAGACACATGAATGGTCTATATCTCCAGCAGCACAAGAGGTGGTGGCAGGAGATTTGTTGCACCATTAGCTTTATCATACAAAAGGCTTTGAGTATACAAAGTAATGTCTAGCTGTCTGGGCTTGCTATAGGTGAAATCCTCAGTGGTATTTCTGGAGAGGACCACAGACTCAGTATTTGGAAACCCCAACTAGCAATTGGGATTGCAAACTGTATTTTGCCTTAGACGGAATTCTAGCCCCTCCTTACTTTGATTTTTAAAGCATCTTTAAAATGTGCCATTCACATTCCTCAACTGTTGCATAAACATTGATGGATGGACCTGGCAATTAATAAACAAATCTGTTAAATTACAAAGTATTTCATGTAGCATCATTTAATTTCCTTCCCTCACATTTATCCTTTCTCGTCTTGCTTTTTTGTATTCTTTTTTTTCTGTTTCACAATTTAGCCTGCATCTCCTTTCCCTTCCATCCATATCATTTGTCCTACCAAGACTCTGCACAAATATATTCAATGTGCAGTGGCTATACTAACAGAAGTTTAGTTTTTAGATCGTAAAATTTCTGTATTTATAGGTTTCACTAAGTCTTTGTGATAGCAGAAAAAACAATTAAGTACACATTAACTTACAGTTGGTAAAGGAATAATACATTTTACTATGAGTCTTTAAGCCAACTGTGGATCTAACTGAGCACTTTAAAAAATAACTTTAATCACTTTAAAATAACTTTAGCACTTAAATTTCCACTTATATATGAGAATAGAGAATTATAAATGGCTCACTTTTTGTTGCTATCAAAAAGTGTGCATAAACAACAGAAGGAAAATCTACATGTGTAGAGTTGCCAAGTATATCTTGACCCCAAATTGTCAAAAGACAAAGCTAATAAAAATCAGAAACCAGGAATTGGAATTAGCATCAATTAATTTAAATTTCTGCAGAGATCCGTACTATTCAAATGGCTGCAGGGAATCTTTTTTCTTTCATTCCCCTATGTTCTCTTTAAATAGACTTCTTTTAAAAGTACACAATCTGTACTGGGCAATATTCCAACCATTCTTAGAATTACAATGATGTAATATTGAGCTTTGATATTGAGTTGGTCACTGGTAGCGACAGTCACCATATAGTGAAAGCAGCTGGTATATAAATAAACAAGAAAAACTTCAGTGGTGCAACTGCCCCCTAACATAGGTGTGTGGAAGTACATATATACACACAGTTAAGAACCAGTCACCAATATAGTAGGTAGGCACACATAAAACAGTCTATTCTACTTTCTTATTTCCTGCACTTTCATTCCTAAATTGTAGATTGTAACAATAACTTTCTCTTAAGCTATTATTTGAATTTCAGAAGGGTGAGCCATGTAGGTGAATACTGCCAATGACTGGAAGATATGTATGTTCAAAATGGGCATACCACTACATCCATTCATTAATGAAAGAAACATAATGGAAGTTTCTGCCAAATATTTTATTGATTTGCTAGCTTTCTATTCAAAAAGATGCCTGCTTATGTGAACTTTAAAACTCCATGAAGCCATATGCAAGGGGAAAATCAATGTGGCACAACAGGATGCATATATTTTGGCTAGGTTTACTGTAGTTGTCCTTTTTTTTTGTTCTTTTTATATTCCTTAAGTTTGTGAATGATATCTTTTAAAATTGTACAATCTAAGACAGAATCAGCACAGAAAATATTAACACACAATTTAACTATATTCAATGAGACTTTGAAGTAAGCCCACAATTATGTTTTCCTGAAAAAAAAAATTAACAGCATTGATTATATTTGACTGTCCACAAGTGATATGTTTACATTGATTTAAATGCTAAAATTGAATATCATAACCAAGAAAGTAATTTTGCTAGAGCTGCAAATGTGATCCTTTAAAGCAGTGGTCCCCAACCTTGGGCCTCCAGATGTTCTTGAACTACAACTCCCAGAAGCCTTCACCACCACCTCTGCTGGCCAGGATTTCTGGGAGTTGAAGTCCAAGAACATCTGGAGGCCCAAGGTTGGGGACCACTGCTTTAAAGTACAGGACTATATGCATAAACATTATACTGGTGATGATGATTCATTTGTCAGTTATAATGAGTAGACACCAGAAGGAGTTAGTTTTGTTTTGCTAAAACTCAAATAGTTACTGCAATGCCCCCATCCAAATTACTAAAAATATGGCACTTGCTAAACTGGAAGCATTTAGACATTTAGTTATGTCACTCTTTGCATGTGGCCTAAAACCCCTTGGTTCCAGCAGCAGGACAAACGTTTTAACGTCCTGGAGCTGCGTGGCTGGCTTTTGCCCTCCCGGTTCCAGAGGACGTGAGGCAGCTCCGGTCACATGTTTTAAAAAAAGGGAGGGTGAGTGACTACTTAAAGGGACGCTCACCCCTGAGGTGCCCTCTTTGTTGTTCAGGCAGCACGAGATTGGATGGGCTGAGCAGGATAGAGTGGCGAGCAGCTGGCAAATTGCTTTCAGAAGCTCCGTTTCAGGTTTGAAGGAGGGTAGCTTTGTGCTCCCTCCTGGGGTTACTTTGTTGATTGGGTGTGGATTGGGCTGATTAATTATTTCCCCAAGTGACTTAATATTATTAGGAGCAGCAGGGTGAGTGTTGATTTGGGCAGAGAAGGGTGAGAGCAGTGGGGTGGGTTCGCCCCGCCACAGCGGGAGGACACCTTTTTTCCTTTTATTTTTCTTTTCGTTGCTGGGGTGTAGATACTTTTAAGGGGCATTTTTGGGTCATTTGGCAATAAGGGGCTTTCTTTACCTTTTGGTGGTTAGAGTGCTGAATTTAGCTGCGATCATCAGTGCCCGCCATTTTATCTCACTGATTTTCCCGCCTCTTATCTCCCATCCGCCATTTTTTTTTATATTCGAATTATATTACTTGTTTAAAAGTGGTTTTACCCTCGACCCCGGCCCTTTGAAAGGCACCAAGTGTTCAGAATCAAATAAATAGCATAAAGTTTTTTTAAAAAGATATATATATATATATATATATATATATATATATATATATATATATATATATATATATATATATATATATATATATATATATATATATATATATATATATATATATATATATAATTTATTGTCATTGTAAGTATATACACATACAACGAAATTCACAGACACCCAGAGACCAGACACATGCACACACATAAAATTCCCCAAACACTCCCCACCCACTAAAAGTCCCCCACTAAAAATACAAACATCTACACCGCAGGCCAAGTAACACAGTCCAACTAATTATTCACTACTGATGGTCTTTAAGCTCATTATTAATTGCAATTATAGCTCTGGGATAAAAACTATTGAGAAAACATGTGGTCCGAGTCTTAATTGTTCTATATCTTCTGCCAGATGGTAACAGTTCAAAAAAGTTATAAGCAGGATGGGAAGAGTCTCTCAGGATGCTATGTGATTTCCTTAGACAGCGGGATGTGAATATGTCATCCAGGGTTGGTAGCTGGAGCCCGATGATATTCTGGGCAATTTTAATGGTTCTCTGTAGAGCTTTTTTGCCCACTACAGAGCTACTCCCAAACCATGCCAGAATGCCACAGGTTAGGACACTCTCAATGGTGTTACGATAGTAGGACAGAAGTAAATGCTGAGATAAATTTAACTTGCCGAGCATTCTCAGGAAATACAGCCTCTTCTGTGCTTTCTTCATTAGCATGTTGGCATAAAATAAATTAGAGGAATAAATAATAATAATTAGATATATACATTTGAATTACAAACTTTCTATTCTGGTATGAATAGAAAGTGCCTAAGACTTGACACATTATATTTTCTCTAGATATCTTCCTCAGAAGATGAGCATGTTAATTTCTTCTCAGTGAAACTGAAAGCTTCCATCTTGGGTGTAGATCAAAGCTTCCATCTTGGGTGTAGGGATGTTGTACAGTCTACCTCACATGCCTAGATGCCTTTGAGGAAGACTGAGAAATTTCACTCACTCACTCACTCTTTCTCATGCATACATGCATGTGTCTCCCACAACTCTATTCCAGAAATGTCTTTTATTTCAGAAGTAAATCTGATAATCCACCAAAAATCTCAGCCCTGAAGAAATGCTTCCATAGCTGATGGAAACTTCAATCTGGCACCTAATGCTATCCATAATGAAGTGGTCCTTTGTGTCTTCCACATGTCCAAGCAATGATAATATGTAAAAACGTAAGCATACTTTAGTACAGCTTGTTGAAGGCATATTAGACACTGCAAATTATATGCTTTTATATACTATTTCAGTTAGCATTTTTGTATGAGGTATCTTATAAAATATATTTAGGTCAGTGTAAACATGTTGAATTAATTTCTGAGTCTTTTATTTTATTCAGAGGAAGTAAAAACAAAGCAAAAAAAGAAAATAAATCATAGCTTCTTTTTGGATAAATTTATATGACTGAGAATGTGATTACAGTGACAGAAATACAGATAAACTTGCATTCTCTTTCTATGAAGTCACATTGGGGCATTTGGTACTCAAGTGACTTTATTTCCTCATCTTGCCTTGCTTACCAGATAGCTTGTTAAGCTGTAAAATTTAAAATAAAATAAAAAGGAGGGCTGCCCAGGAGAAGCTGTTAAAAAGAAGGAGAGGAGGAGAAAGTGGATTCTTAGGAGGAAGGCTTTGTGGAAAGGGATGAGTGCCATACAATGCCTCCCTGCCCCACTAACAGTGACTCATACACAGATTGTGCATAGATCAAACATAAGTGTTTTCTGGGCAGGAGGCTACATATGGCATAGAAATGAAATCTGTTACCCATATGTTGCATAAAGTAGGTTTCTCTTATCATATATAAGGGTAGGATTTTCCCATTAAAGAAGGCTGAGAACACATACCATTGCAGTATCTAATTTCCCCTTTCTAATTTCCTCATAGCAGAAGACATGTTTTTGCTGGTACATGCATGTGTAAACTAAATTGTGTTAAGTTTGACCTGTAAATTGCCACTCATTAATGAGGTGCCAGTTGTGTCCCTGGTGATGCATTTGACTGCACAATGGCAAGCAACAAGGAACTGAACCAGCAACTTGTTAATTAGCAATTTGTTGTCATAACTTCCATGATTTCACTTGAGCATGCATAAACTGTCAGTAGGATTGCAGTCTCTGTCTAATAATCTTCACCATAGTATAGGTCACTGTGCTGTTAATGTTTTGTTCCTCTGCTCTTTTCTTGTTTGTGTGTGAATGGGAATCACTCGCTGAAATCCTATAGCACAGTTCAACCTACATAACTGTGGTGACATCATAATCATTGCCAAATTGTTGCTTATTAAAGGCAATTTCAGATATCACAACGCTGCAAATCCACATGCTCACATAAAATTGCCAAAGAAAGCCATGAATCATCATCATTGCAAACAGAGACTTGTGCTACAGGACTTCAGCCAGAGTATGATATAAGACAGACAGTTGCATTAAAGGAGAGGATTCTGGGATACCTTTTAAGAACATTTGGTTTTATGCTAACATAAAGGTCTATGTTCTGTTTGTGAAATGAAGCAAACCATCATGTTGCATTGCTGTGCCTGAATCTTTATAGCACATGAAATAGTTCCCTTGCTATTTCTGGCTTAGCCAGGAACTATGCTTTTCCAGAGAAGAGGAGAAGGGTTACAAAATTATATTTATGGGTGAGAAAAAAACACCTTCTTTGTAAGGATGCCAATGCTGACATCTGTGTATAGTATATGCCACATTTGTATCTGCACTATTGAAGAATTTGTAAATGTTGCCTGGATGACTAAGTACTTCTCAAGTTAAATGCCAAATTCTCCCTTTCATTTTCACCCTTAGGAACTACATATCATGCTGAGGAACTACATATGCTAAAGAGAGATGGGTAGAGTTTAAAATTCTGACCTAATCCTAGCTCTTGAGACTTATGCTTTACATTTACACTCATAGCCCTGTCATTGTACAGGATAGTAACTTGCTTCGGGAAGGATCAGAAGCAAAAGGATAGTTGAAGAAATCAGTCTCCAGTGCAATAAATATCTGTGTTGGTGAGTGCATGTGTGTGGGTTCATGGTTTGAGATCCATTTCAGACATGGTGCCACGCCCTTTTGAAGGGACATGGTGGCACTGCGGGTTAAACTGCAGAAGCCTCTGTGCTGCGAGGTTAGAAGACCTACAGTTGTAAGATCGAATCCACGTGATGGAGTGAGCCCTCATCGCTTGTCCCGGCTCCTGCCAACCTAGCTGTTTGAAAGCATGCAAAATGCAAAATGCGAGTAGATAAATAGGTACCACCATGGTGGGACAGTAACGGCATTCTGTGTCTAGTTGCGCTGGCCACGTGACCACGGAAGATTGTCTTCGGATAACGCTAGCTCTATGGGTTGGAAACAGAGATGAGCACCGTGCCCTAGAGTCGGACATGACTGGACAAATTGTCAAGGGTAACCTTTAGCCTTTACCTTCAGACAGCTTCAAACCCATATTTAGTGTTGTTTTCACTCTGACAATCTAGCTTTGTCATTTTTCTAGCTGTAATGTTGGTGAAATCGGAACTAATTTGGCCTAGAATATAGATTATGACTTTTGACACTTTGATGGCTCTGTCCAAATTTCAGAGTGCTACCTAAAATCAATGGGATTTGAACACATAAGCAGTCTGACCTTCCGTGTCTTCATTTCAAATTAAACCTTACAAATTTCCTTGGCAGTTACTTCCAAATAAGTGAACAGAGAATGGAAATCTTCATTGTCTCTGTACTGTATTTTGTTCTCTGTGTCAGTTGCAAAATGTAGCAACTGATATTATAGTGACAAGACTTCATTTCATATGGTTTCAATACAATTTGTTTTTGTCTCAAGTGGGGACCACATTTCTACCCTATGACTTTCCCTGTGTGACAGAACCACCAATGCATGGAGAAAGTGCTCTTGAAGATAAGATTTATGGATGAATGGCAGAAATTACCTCTCTTTAGTCTTGCCAGATTGTCTTGAAGCTTGGGAAGATTTTAACAATGCAAAGAAAAGAAAGATCTTTGGCAAAAATGCTACAAAAGGACAGGCTAACAAAAGGTCCCAGGGCAGAATTGGGAATTTATGAGAGAATTATATATTCCCATGATTCTTTTGTTAAATCCTGGATTGTGGGAAGCTGAGAAAATGATTTGTGCTAAACCTGACTTCTGGGAAATGTCTAGCCTTTACTGAAGTCCAGCTTAAAGGGACATGGGCACCTGCTGCTACCAGGAGGCTTCGGGTAGCATGAAGCCTTGGGCAGAGATGGGATCAAAATCATAGCAGAGTGAACGGCACTCTGCTTTGGGGCAAAGACACGATTGTATTGGATTGTTTGAAGATATATTTCCTTTTATTCTTCAAGTCTTGGAGAGTATTATTTCAGTATCTGACCTTCAAGGCTTTATTTTGCCTCTCTTTTTGGTTATTTCTTCCATATGCTGGGACTGTGGCATCCATAATAGCCTTCCTTTCAAATCTATTCCACTTTTAACTATCATCTCTGCACAGTTCCTACACACACACATACACACAGAGAGAGAGACAGAGACAGAGACAGAGACAGAGTCAGAGAGAGTCAACCTAGTGTGTGGTGGCACTGAAGAAGACCAATTCCGTGCTAGGTATCATTAAAAAGGGGATTGAAAATAAAACAGCCAATATTCTAATGTCGTTGTACAAAGTGCTGGTAAGGCTGTAACTGGAATGTTGTGTACACTTCTGGTAGCCGCACCTCAAAAAAGACATAGCGGACCTGGAAAAGGTGCAGAACAGAGCAACTAAAATGATGACTTGGCTGGGGCACCTCCCTTCTGAGGAAAGGCTACAGGGGCTCTTTAGTCTAGAGAAAAACCACCTGAGGGGAGGAAATGATTGAGACGTATAAAAATATTCAGGGGATGGATAAAGAGGATAGAGGGAAGCTCTTTGCCCTCTCACGCAATACCAGAACCAGTGGACATCCACTCGAATTGAGTGTTGGGAGAGTGAGAACAGACCAAAAAAAATTTCTTTACCCAGTGTGTTGTTAGTCTGTGGAACTCCTTGCTACAGGAAGTGTTGGCGGCATCTGGCCTCAATGCCTTAAAAGGGGATTGGACAGATTTCTGGAGGAAAAGCCCATCACAGGTTACAAGCCATGATGGGGATGTATAATCTCCAGGCTTAAAAGGAAGGCACCTCCAAATGCCAGATGCAGGGGAGGGGTATCAGGAGACAGGTATCTAGTTGTCTCGCGTGCTCCCAGAGGCATCTGGTGGAGCCACTGTGAGATACAGGGAGTTGGACTAGATGGGCCCTTGGCTCTTATGTTCTTACATTCTTAACTGGGATGCTGACTTACATGTAGAGCAGGACCCTCTCCTCTTGAAATTTGTCATTGATCCTATTGAGAAAGCGATAATGAGAAAGTTAGGCCACTATCTTTCAAAGCATAGTCAGGAAACAGGTAGCACTCAAAGGGGGCCAAAGTCTCACTGTATTTTCACATGTTGATTGTATATTGTTGAAGGGAAATGCAGGGTCAATAAACTGAATATATGAACACATGGTGCTCAAGTTATATGCATGGAGCATCATTCGCAAAGAACAATAAATGTTGCCATCTCCAAGCGCTGCTAGATCTACCCCAAGTGATCTTAGTACCATGGAATAGTATTCATTTGCTCACTGTGGCATGCTATCTGTGATCCTTTCTGGGCAGGGATACCTGTACTCTACTAACCTCTTAGACAACTACAGTAAACTATACTTGAGCTGCTCTTGAAGACACTTCAGCAACTGCAGCTAGTGCAATACATTTGGAGACCACATATCTGAACTGAAAATGTAAGAATTTTAAGAGAAAGCAGAGTGTATTATTTCCTCTTCACTCTCAGCAAGTTTCTGAAGATAAAAAGCGTTTTGATATACTGACTTTGAATTGTATTTTAAAATGAAGTGTTTATTTACAATTGGCATTTCAGAGATAACAGCTCATGGCAGCCAGTTCACAAATTATGTTGTTTTCTTGCAACTCCAGCATCATCAGAATGGGAGATGCCATAAAACTAATTTTCATCCTGTGTCTATGTCTAAGTAATCAGAATAGGAATTTTAATGTTTAAAAATTAAAGCCTTTGTTTAAAAATTCAACAGTTAACTTCCATTCCTCATTATTCAAATCAGAACAAAAGCAGAGTGGTGGGAAATGATTTACTTACTGCAGACTATAATGGTGCTACATCACAAATATAGCTGAGATCAGAATGATGACTTCCACCAGCAAATGGTTGGAAAATGCCAGTTGTAAATTGTACTTTATTTAACAGCGCATTTCCATTTTCTTCATCATAAGCAGCAGTGGCTTTTTTCCTGCTGGAAATTTCAGAAGACAAGGAAACAAAGGGGTTGGGACACACACACACACACACACACACACACACACACAGAGAGAGAGAGAGAGAGAGAGAGAGAGAGAGAGAAGAAAGTTTACTTTTTCTTGGTCTGGGAACAGATGGTGCTTTTCAAATTCACTTGTCAAATCTGAATATTCATTCAATTTGATGACTACTTGGTCTCCACTTTGTACTATGGAAATCTGTGAAATGCATTAGATTTATCATTTTCTATCTGTGCTGCTTTCAGTTGTATTTTTAACTATGCATTAACTCAGTGGAGGTCAATTTGGAAAAGGTTTAATCCTTCATTTAAGTTCAAATATCAATCAGTTAGTTATTTTGTTGTTGCAAATTTGAAAAAAGATCGTCGTTTAGTCGTTTAGTCGTGTCCGACTCTTCGTGACCCCATGGACCAGAGCACGCCAGGCCCTCCTATCTTCTACTGCCTCCCGGAGTTGTGTCAAATTCATGTTGGTTGCTTCACAGACACTGTCCAGCCATCTCATCCTCGGTCGTCCCCATCTCCTCTTGCCATCACACTTTCCCATTATCAGGGTCTTTTCCAGGGAGTCTTTTCTTCTCATTAGATGGCCAAAGTACTGGAGCCTCAGCTTCAGGATCTGTCCTTCCAGTGAGCACTCAGGGTTGATTTCCTTTAGAATTGATAGGTTTGTTCTCCTTGCAGTCCAGGGGATTCTCAAGAGTCTCCTCCAGCACCACAATTCAAAGGCATCAATTCTTCGGCGGTCAGCTTTCTTTATGGTCCAGCTCTCACTTCCATACATCACGACAGGAAAAACCATAGCTTTGACTATTCAGACTTTTGTTGGCAAGGTGATGTCTCTGCTTTTTAAGATGCTGTCAAGATTTGTCATCGCTTTCCTCCCAAGAAGAAGGCGTCTTTTGATTTCATGGCTGCTGTCTCCATCTGCAGTGATCATGGAGCCCAGGAAAATAAAATCTGTAACTGCCTCCATATCTTCCCCTTCTATTTCCCAGGAGGTGATGGGACCAGTGGCCATGATCTTAGTTTTTTTGATGTTGAGCTTCAGGCCGTTTTTTGCACTCTCCTCTTTCACCCTAATTACAAGGTTCTTTAATTCCTCCTCACTTTCTGCCATCAGAGTGGTGTCATCTGCATATCGGAGGTTGTTGATATTTCTTCCGGCAATCTTAATTCCGGCTTGGGATTCCTCCAGTCCAGCCTTCCGCATGATGTATTCTGCATATAAGTTGAATAAGCTGGGGGACAATATACAGCCTTGTTGTACTCCTTTCCCAATTTTGAACCAATCAGTTGTTCCATGTCCAGTTCTAACTGTGGCTTTTGTCCCACATATAGGTTTCTCAGTAGAGAGATAAGGTGGTCAGGCACTCCCATTTCTTTCAGAACTTGCCATAGTTTGTTGTGGTCCACACAGTCAAAGGCTTTTGCATAATCAATGAAGCAGAAGTAGATATTTTTCTGGAACTCTCTGGCTTTCTCCATAATCCAGCGCAAGTTAGCAATTTGGTCTCGAGTGCCTCTGCCTCTTCGGAATCCAGCTTGTACTTCTGGGAGTTCTCGGTCCACATACTGCTGAAGCCTACCTTGTAGGATTTTGAGCATAACCTTGCTAGCGTGTGAAATGAATGCAATTGTGCGATAGTTGGAGCATTCTTTGGCACTGCCTTTCTTTGGGATTGGGATGTAGACTGATCTTTTCCAATCCTCTGGCCACTGTTGGGTTTTCCAAACTTGCTGGCATATTGAATGTAGCACCTTAACAGCATCATCTTTCAAGATTTTAAATAGTTCAACTGGAATGCCATCACCTCCACTGGCCTTGTTGTTAGCCAGGTTTTCTAAGGCCCACTTGACTTCACTCTCCAGGATGTCTGGCTCAAGGTCAGCAACTACATTGTCTGGGTTGTCCGGGATATCCACATCTTTCTGATATAATTCCTCTGTGTATTCTTGCCACCTCTTCTTGATGTCTTCTGCTTCTGTTAGGTCCCTCCCATTTTTGTCCTTTATCATGTCCATCTTTGCGCAAAATGTTCCTCTAATATCTCCAATTTTCCTGAACAGATCTCTGGTTTTTCCTTTTCTGTTATTTTCCTCTATTTCTTTGCATTGTTCATTTAAGAAGGCCCTCTTGTCTCTCCTTGCTATTCTTTGGAAGTCTGCATTCAACTTTCTGTAACTTTCCCTATCTCCCTTGCATTTTGCTTCCTCCTCTCTGCTATTTCTAAGGCCTCGTTGGACAGCCATTTTGCTTTCTTGCATTTCCTTTTCTTTGGGATGGTTTTTGTTGCTGCCTCCTGGACAGTGTAACGGGCCTCTATCCAAAGTTCTTCAGGCACTCTGTCCACCAAATCTAGTTCCTTAAATCTGTTCTTTACTTCCACTGTGTACTCATAGGGGATTTGGTTTAGATTATACCTGAGTGGCCCAGTGGTTTTTCCTACTCTCTTCAGTCTAAGCTTGAATTTTGCTATGAGAAGCTGATGATCAGAGCCGCAGTCAGCTCCAGGTCTTGTTTTTGCTGACTATATAGAGCTTCTCCATCTTTGGCTGCAGAGAATATAATCAATCTGATTTCGATATTGCCCATCTGGTGATTTCCATGTATAGAGTCGCCTCTTGTGTTGTTGGAAAAGAGTGTTTGTGATGACCAGCTTATTCTCTTGACAAAACTCTATTAGCCTTTGTCCTGCTTCGTTCTGAACTCCAAGGCCAAACTTCCCTGTTGTTCCTTTTATCTCTTGGCTCCCTACTTTAGCATTCCAGTCCCCTAGAATGAGAAGAACATCTTTCTTTGGTGTCAGTTCTAGAAGGTGTTGTAAATCTTCATAAAAATTTTCAATTTCAGTCTCCTCAGCAGTGGTGGTTGGTGCATAAACTTGGATTATTGTGATGTTGAAAGGTCTGCCTTGGATTCGTATTGACATCATTCTATCATTTTTGAGATTGTATCCCATTACAGCTTTTCCCACTCTTTTGTTGACTATGAGGGGCACCCCATTCCTTCTACGGGATTCTTGCCCTCAATAGTAGATATGATAATCATC
Organism: Pogona vitticeps; assembly: GCF_051106095.1. Lineage (NCBI taxonomy): Eukaryota > Metazoa > Chordata > Lepidosauria > Squamata > Agamidae > Pogona > Pogona vitticeps. The sequence goes on from NC_135785.1 coordinate 127,745,699, forward strand.
TGAGCTGAATTCGCCCATTCCTGTCCATTTTAGTTCACTGATGCCCAGGATGTCAATGTTTATTCTTGCCATCTCCTGTTTGACCACCTCCAGCTTCCCAAGATTCATAGATCTTACATTCCAGGTTCCTATGCAGTATTTTTCTTTGCAGCATTGGATTTTCCTTTCACTTCCAGGCGCGTCCACAGCTGAGCGTCCTTTCGGCTTTGGCCCAACCACTTCATTAGCTATGGAGCTACTTGTACTTGTCCTCCACTCTTCCTCAGTAGCATGTTGGACGCCTTCCGACCTGAGGGTCCCATCTTCCAGAGTCATATCTTTTAGCCTTTTGTTTCTGATCATGGGGCATTCTTGGGAAAAATACTGGAGTGGCATTGCCAGTTCCTATTCCAGGTGGACTGCATTTAGTCGGAACTCTCCACTATGTCCTGTCCATCTTGGGTGTCCCTGCACGGCATAGCCCATAGCTTTTCTGAGTTACTCAAGCCCCTTCGCCACGACAAGGCAGCAATCCATGAAGGGGTGAAAAAAGATAAAATCGTGCAATCCAGAGCAGAGTGCACTGTGCAATACAGACCCATCATGGGCAGATGTGTACCTTAGGGGCAAAATTGTGGTTTCTTGGCCCATTAATGGCAAACAAGGATGCTAGTATTAACTTTCTAAACTTCAAAAAATGAAAGTCCTCAAATGAACCTACCTTCCCTGGATTCTGCAGTTTTACAATGTGGGTGATGAGTTACTTTGTTTGTACCTTCATACATACAGAGGAAAATAATAGAAAGGGAAAAACCAGAAATCTGTTTAAGAAAATTGGAGATAATAAAGGAACATTTTGTGCAAAGACGGACATGATAAAGGACAAAAATGGTAGGGACTAGAGATGGGAACAATTTTTAAAATGGTGATCCGTTTTGATCTGTTATTCATCAAGGTTAATGAATCAATGAATAAGAATATACGAATATTCTTCGATGAATCGATGAATTGATTCATCGTTTTTTCTGTGATTTAAACAGCTATATAACTGGCCCCTAAGCACCTAGAGATGCCAAATTTGCAGGGAAACTTCCTCAGACACTTTCTACAACTCCTAAGATTGGTGAATATTGGATCACAGACCCTTAGTTATTTAGTCACAAAGAAGACCCCCCAGGAAAGCTCCCCCCAGGTACTTAGAGACTCCAGAATCAGAACGGAGCTTCCTATGTCTTTCTGCAACACGCCAGCCAACGTCGGTGAAGATTGGATATCGGAACTCTGAGTTATTCACCCACAAATTGGGTCCCCCTGGGAGAACTTACCACACAGCATAGAAGCCCATGGCATTGAGGGAGTTATATTTAGCCCCAGCAGAAGGACAGGTCCCTTTGGCAGAGGCATTCATGAGGCATCGAGTTTGTCTTCAGCTCAGTACAACTTTACATTTGCCAGTGAAGTAGAGTTTGCCCTCAAGAGGACTGGAGGCAAGGAGGTATTTGGCAGCACAATAGGCTTTTTGGCTCCGTCATGCACTGAGGTAGTTGGCATCAGGAAAACAGTCTTTTTTGGCCCCATCTGGGCACTGAAGTAAGTAGGCAGCAGCAAAGTAGAGTGTGTTGTCCCATCAGGCACTGAGGAAGTTGGAAGCAGGAAAACAGGTTGTCAGAAACAGTTCAGCTCTGCAATCTGAGGCTGGGCGATGGGGTGACAAAGATGCTCGTTTAGAACTAGAAAGCTGGGAATTGCAACTTGGCTGCTGAGACCGCCTGGATATGATAAAGATAGGCCTTGGAGGTTTTGGGGCAGCCTTAGACAGGCTGGCCCCCTTGGCATGGGTTGAAAACCAGACAAGCTCTGCCGTCTGAAGCCAGGCAATGGGGTGATGGGATGATGCCTGGACAGGCTTTGGGTGGGGCTGAGACAGGCCCTCTTTGACACGGGGGACGCCCGGACACAGGCAGGCTTTGGGTGGGGCAGAGCCTGGCCTAGGAGACTCACCTGTCCACCAACATCTAAGTAGATTAGCTGACAACCTTCAAAGAAAAAAAATGCTTGGGTTGAAAACCAGATGAGCTCTGCCGTCTGAAGCCAGGTGATGGGGTGACACCTGGACAGGCTTGGATGGGGCAGAGCCCGGCTTTGGGTGTGCCAACATGGCCGGACAGCCTTCTGTCTTGGCTCATTATGGGCATCACCCAAAACTTTGCTCTTGTACACTTTAGTTGTACAAGAGCAACTATTTATTCATTTTTCTTACTGCTCGGTCTGGGTCTGCCAAGAGAGCTGGATAGCCCTCTTCACTTGTTCAGGTGCCAGGACTGGCTCTGCCAGCCAAAGGGGTTAGATGGACCTCTTGGCATGTTTGGGCTTTGGGTGGGTGGGGCAGAGCCCAGCCACGCTGCTACTACAGTGGTTAATTCATGGGGCTGCTGGTGAGCTAAGCTAATTTGTTTGGGTAATTTGTTCCAACTTCTGCCTACCTACTGAGTTGGCATGGTACTGAAAGCAGAGTGTATTGCCCCATCGGGCACTGTGGTAGTGGGCAGCAGCAACATAGAGTATGTTGCCACATCAGGCACTGAGGTAGTTGGCTCCAAAGTAGATGGGAAAGCATGTCTTAATAGGCATCGGGCACCAAGGCAATTGGCAGCAAAGAAGGCTTTGCCCATTGGGTGTGTAGTGGCAGAAATCTTCAACGTTGATGAGCAAGAGGGTGGCATTTGCCATCAAGGTGGCATATCAAACACAAGACTCCAGAAAGAATTAATTATTTAGTCAAGTATGCTGTTTCTGACTACCAGGAAGGTCTTGGGTTGGCCCAGCCCTCTTGGCACAGGGAAGCCAAGAGGACAGTTTTGGAAAACCAGCTCTGCAGTCTGAATCTGAAGCCGTGCAATGGTGTTGTTTGCTTTGTTCTTGATGAAGAAAAGGGATGGTGGTGGTGGTTGGCACAAGATAAACTCTGCAGTCTCAAGCCATGTGACTCAAGTCACATCCAGGGATGCCGGGACAGGCTCAGGGTGAGCCAAGAGGGCTGTCTGGCTCTCTTGTCACATTCAGGGGTGCTGGGACAGCCTCTGGGTACACCATGATGGTTGTCTGGGCCTCTTGTAAGCAGGCAGGCAGGAGTTCAACAGTTCTTGGCCTGCTGGTCTGACTTGATCTAGCAGGAAGGCAAGCAGGAGTTCAACACTTCTTGGCCTACTGGTCTGACTTGAGCCAACAGGCAGGCAGGCAAGTAGGCAGGCAGGCAGGAGTTCAAGAGTTCTTGGCCTGCTGGTCTGATTTGATCCAGCAGGCAGGCAGGCAGGAGTTCAACAGTTTTCAGCCTTGTGGTCTGACTTGATCCAGCAGGCAGGCAGGCAGGAGTTCAACAGTTTTTGTCCTGATGCTCTGACTTGATCCAGAGGCAGGCAGGCAGGTGCTCAGCAGTTAATGCCCTGCTGGTCTGACTTGACCCAGCAGGCAGGCAAGCAGGCGTTCAAAAGTTCTTGGCCTGATGGTCTGACTTGACCCAGCAGGCAGGCAGGCAGGAGTTCAACAGTTATTGCCCTGCTGGTCTGACTTGATCAAGCAGGCAGGCAGGAGTTTAATAGTTCTTGGCCTGCTGGTCTGACTTGATCCAACAGACAGACAAGCAGGCAGAGAAGCATTCAACATTTCTTGGCCTGCTGATCTGACTTGGTCCAGCAGGCAGGTGGGCAGGCAAGGTACGACTTGGTTGGAACTTGGCCTGAGGAGGTGACTGTAGTCGGCAGCTAGAGTTCTGAATGAGGGGCAGGTTTACGGGCCAGCAGGCAGGTAGGCAGATCTTTTGTTTTTCAGGAGGCCTGGATGGTGGGCAGGAGGGCAGGCAGGCGGTGTTTTAAGGGAGAGACTATCATTGGAACCCTACTTTTTTGGGTTCAGTGAGGGGAAGCCCAACACGGGAAGGTTCACCTTGATGAACAACAGTCTCTCCATAGTAACGGGATCCAAACATGAGCAGTGTGGTCAGAGTATGTCTCCAAGATGAGAAAACATGTGCTCACTCTGGACACTGGTGAGGGGGATGGAAAGGAGGTCTATGGCCACATTGGACAACTCTGGCCATGTGACAAGTTTCCTAGCCCAGTAATGGAGGGGATTTGACTGGTGGGGCTCAGGGGACTCAGCCAGATAGTCCCACATCTGGATCGATATGTAGGAAGGAAGATAAGCAAAAGGAGCATGGTAGTTGACGTTTACTACCAACTGCCTAATCAAGGAGAGGATGGGGATGAAACTTTTGAAAACCAAATTGCTAGCATTTCAAAGAGATAAGATGTAGCAATGATAGATTTTAGTTGTCCTGATATCTGTTGAGAGGCAAATTCTGCCAAGTGTGTCCTCCCAAGAAATTCCTGGCTTGTGTGGCTGATGATTTTTTCCGACAGAAATAGAGACAGAAACTAGTGGACAAGTTATCCTTGACTTGATTTTAACCAATAGAGACGACTTGGTGGAGGAAGTAGCAGTAAGGGGAACTCTGGGTGAGAATGACCATCTTCTACTAGAATTCTTGATTTCAAAGGAAACCAAAGCAGAGTGAACTCACACATATATGCTGGATTTTTAAAATGCCAATTTTAATGAACTCAGAACAAGGATAAGTAAAGTCCCATGGCAGGAGGTACTAACAAGGAATCCAAGAAGTGTGAGAGCTTCTAAAAAGGGGGATTCTAAAGGCAAAATGAAAAACAATTCCCAAAAGAAAAAAAGTATGATGTGGATACAGAAAAGACGACTGAGGGGAAATAAGATAGCACTTTTAAAATACTTGAAAGACTGCCATTCAGAGGAGGGACAAGATCTGTTCTCAGTGAACTGGATATAAAAACAGTCGAGTGGATACAAAGTTAGCTACAGAATCATACTGTATGATTAATGGATCTGTCTCAAGAATGTTCTAACTGTTAGAACATTATGGCAACGAAACAAATTACAGTGGTGCCTCGCTTAGCGATGTTAATTCGTTCCGCAAAAATCGATGCTAAGCGGTTTCCCATTGAATTGCATTAAAACTGGATAATCTGTTCCAATAGGAACGAATTGCCATCCTTAAGCGAAAATCGCCATAGGAAACATTGCTAAGCGAAATGCAGTTCCCCAATTGAAATGCATTCAAACCTATTCAATGCATCTCAATGGGGAAAAATACAACAAATTAAAAAAGAGTCAGAACAAAGTCAAATTTGGTTTATTAAGTGCACTTCATGATTTCAAACATTTTAAACAGTAAACTTTAACTTTATAAATAACAGAAAAACATTTAAAAAACAGCAAACATGAGGCTGTTTAAACCATCGTTAAGCGAAACAGGTGATCCAAAATTTAATCGCTATGCGAAGCATGGTCCCAACCATCGCTAAGCGAAAATCGCCCATAGGGACCATCACTAAATGAAATGCAAAAACGCTCTGAAAAATCATCGCTAAGCGATTTCATCGCTAAACGGAGCGCCCGTTAAGCGAGGCACCACTGTATCTTGAGAGGTGGTAAGTGCTCCAACACTGGGAGGCATTTAAGAGAAATTCAGACAACCACTGGCAAATATCCTTTGATTTGTATTCCTGCAAAAGAATTGACAGAACAGCAAAAATTATTGAAGGAAAAAATTAAATCATATTAGACAAAATCGTGGCGCAGTGGTTAAAACGCTGTACTGCAGCTAAAACTGTGCTCACGACCTGGGGTTCAAATCCCAGGTAGCCGGCTCAAGGTTGACTCAGCCTTCCATCCTTCCGAGGTCGGTAAAATGAGTACCCAGCTTGCTGGGGGGGCAATGTGTAGCCTGTATAATTAAATTGTAAACCGCCCGGAGAGTGCTTGTAGTGCTATGGGGCGGTATATAAGTTAAAAAAAAAAAAAACAACCAGAAAGACAAAGGTTTCCTATTTTATGCCAATTATGGAGTAAACAACAGGCTAGATTTACCTCGGCAACCCTAGTTGCTTCTGAGCAGGGCTCCTCTGGGCTTAAGTTAAAGAAGTTAGAGAACTGGGAATATTAACAAAACACAGAGAGCTGGCATTAGGAATAACTTGCTTGTGGGTGAAACACACTTCAGTAATCTGCACATTGGGACCCATGCCATGGAATTTTATAAAATATTGTAATCAGTTGCAGATCTCTCAAATAACACCATCAGAACTGCAAAAAAAATTGGCAGTATTAGGAACAGCATACACTCTACACAGATATTTAACTGACATTGGTTTTTGGTTAATACTTGTATCTGTTATATAATATTAGTTAATGTTTTTATAATTTTGATTGCCTGTGTTTGGTGTTTTTGAATAACAATAATAGAATAAGAAATATCTGTCTTTTCATAAACATCCATATATAAGAAGACCCTCAGTTTTTTATCTAAAGATTTTAGATAAAAGTATCATACACAGAAAAATACAGTAACTTTATAAGCTCAATTTTGGATAAAGAAAGTCAGAACACCCAGTTTGAGACAGATTTCCATACAACTCTTATGCAAATAGTGAGCACAAAAAATAAAAACACTTTCTCCCATTCTTGACACTGAAGGTTTCAACAAAAGTATAGTTGTGACATTGTTCTGCTTCTATTTGTGCTCTACAGCTACTGCACCAGCTGAACACTGTATGCACAGATGATACTATCAGTTGATCACAAATAAACCCCAAAATTATATTCACATCTGAGTGCAGTTATACATTACAAGATACAGCCAATTCTAAAGGTGAAATAGAGTTCAAATTTCAGTGGATGTTATTTATTTATTTATTTATTTATTTATTTTACAATAGAAGATTTAAAAACATAGATATATAGCACAATGCACATTTTAAATAGTAGACATGAAGTGTAAGAATCTCTAATTGTCAAACAATAAACAAAGATAATCTAAATGCAAAAAAGGAAAAAAAGCCTAAGGCTCAACATAGAAGCAATCTATTGGAATAATTCTTCTGATGAGATCCTATTCATGACATCCCACTTTTTATTCATTCTCTATTCCTTTACTACAGGATTTTTACTTTCCACCAATTATAAAATAAATTCCAGCTTAGATGAAAATGTTGTTTACTGCCATAGTGTACATTCGGGGGGGGGGGGGGTTGTATATTCAGTCATATCACTCATTCTAGCCAGGAGGGGCGACTGAGGAGCCTAATGCCGAGGGAGGTCCGGATAGAAAAAGCAAGAAACCAGGCCTTCTTGGCAGTGGCTCCCTGTCTCTGGAACAATCTCCCCTCCAAGATTTGTTTGGTCCCTTTGTTGCGCATTTTCAAAAGCCAACTTAAGACCTGGCTATTCAGATAGGCCTTCCCTCCAGGTACCACTTAATTCTTCTTTCTCCATCTTGAATGATTATTAATTGTTGTAAATTGTGGTAAAATTGTTTTATATGTCAATTGTTTTTACTTTGATTGTTGTGAGCCACACGGAGTAGACCAAGTCTAGGTGGGTGGCATGTAAGTCTAATAAATAAATAAATAAATAAATAAATAAATAAATAAATAAATAAATAAATAAATAAATAAATAAATAAATAAATAAATAAATAGGGAAAGAATCAAACCCAGCTAGAATGACTTGAGGACCTTCAAAAGCTTTTAAAGGAAAGTTTTTTGGGGGGGAGGGATGGATTATAGCATGGGATTTCCTCAGAAATTTAGAATATACCCTCCTCAGGCCCCAAGAGTTGTAAACCAACTGAACTGGAGTAGTCCAGCTCATGAAATATTTGAGCAAAGATGGTAAGCATCAGTCACTGTTTATGGACATCTGTGACAAACACGAGACATGACAGGTCCTCAAGAATCCCATGTTAATATTACAGCAAAGTTGTTCTATGATTTAAAGGTGTCTTTGGGCAGTTCAGGACTGGCATCCTAATATCTTGTTCTGCCTTCTTTAAGAAATTATCAATCGCATCTCATTGCTGCATAATGTTGAATGAAATAGCGCTCAACTGTTGCTAAAAACAGCTAAGTACACTAGGACTCATCCAAGTACAAGGAGGGTATACATCTAGGAGTTTACCTACAGTTTGAGGAGGAAAGTCTCACATCAGCTAGTAAAGCTGCCTCAGTATTTCTGTAAAACAAATGCCTAGCATCAAAACTCAAAATAAATGTTATCTTTTTGACTTCAGTTCCTCTAGTTAGCATGGTCAGTTCCCATGGTAGCTATGGAATTCTAGAAGTTCTAATCCAATGAAATACGCTGTCCAAAATCTGTTTAGCATCAGCTGGAGTCCCCTCTCTCTTCCTTCAGCAATCTGGGAAACAAAGAAAGCCTCCATTACCTCTGACTGCACAGTTGGCTGGACTGTGATTTACCATTGGGTGGGATGTCCTAGATTAGTGGTTCCCACATTTGGGTCCCCAGATATTGTTGGACTTCATTTGACTCATATCCAAGCCAGACTCCTGAGGGATTCCAAATGTTGTCTGGTACAACCTGGGGATCCAGATTTAGGAACCATTAATCTAGGAAATCTAAATTATAATTGTCAATCATCTGTACTCACTAAAGAAGCCTCTTCAACCTACTAAAATACATCATGCAAGCACCATCCTCAGCATATAGTATTAGGATAAATAAAGTTTCCCCAAACATTTAAGCTAATTGTAACTGCTTATTTGTTAAGGATATAAATCCTTGTTTCTCTTGTTCTTGCAGGTAAGGACAATAATTTGCAAAAATTTTCTCCTCACTATTAAATACAGTATTTTTTTTAGTTTTATGGATTCAACTATTATTATAGCAGTTGTGCATTACGTACAAATTGTGAACCTTGCAAAATGATAGTTTGTCCTATTTGTAAAGAATATTCAAAATTACAATCACCATTGTCATGGTGCATGTTTTTTTAAGTACTAGAAGCATCAGATGGGTTGCTTGCATCCATTTTTAGAAAACATACAGTGCTTCAATGTCTGCTGTGTGAAAGTGTGTGCTTTTCCTGAAAGAAAAGGAAAATAGATTTATGCAGACTGTCTCAACGACATTGTGTACAAACTGAAGAAATTTTGATGAAGAGATGAAGCATACTTTGCTTTGCTTTCACTCTGTAGATGAGAATCTTGTGAGGCTTGAAAATTTTTTCACATTCAATTAAAACACAGTTGGCCATTTTTTTCCAATTGGCAAAAAAGATCAGTATTGATACAACCTTTTAGTGAATGCAGTGTTACATGATTATCAAACAAAATTGCTTACCGTATTTGCCGACGTACAAGATGACTTTTTTGGCCCAAAAAACATGCCTCCAAGTGGAGGGGTCGTCTTGTACACCGGGTGCACTTCATTTGGGCCAGGAAGGAGCCGCCTAGAAAACAACACAGTAATAACTAGAAGCCAACACAGATTTGTCAAGAACAAATCCTGCCAGAGTAATCTGATCTAATTTGTTGATTGGGTAAGCTCCTTGCTTGACAGTATATTTTGAATTTAGCAACGTTTTTGACAACATGTCCCATTATATGTTGATTAGCAAGCTAACTAGGTGTGGGCTGGATAGATCAAGTGTCAGGTAGATACACAATTGGTTACAGAATCACGCTCAGAGGGTGATGATTAATGGTTCTTTCTCCAGCTAGGAGGAAGTAACAAGTAGGGTACCCCAAGGCTCAGTGCTGGGTTTTGTGCCCTTCAACATTTTTATTAATGACTTAGACGAGTCATTTTTCAATTTTTTTCAGTTTTGTGGATCACACAAAATTGAGTGGTATAGCAAAAACTCTGGAAGACAGAAACAAAATTCAAAATAATTTTGATGGTCTGGAGCACTGGGCTGAAAACAACAGAACAAAATTCAACAGGGAGAAGTGCAAAGTACTGCACCTCAAAAAAATCAGATGCATAGTTATAAGATGAGGGATACCTGGCTCAGCAATACTACATGGGAGAAGAATCTTGAAATTGTTGTAGATCACAAGCTGAATATGAGCCAACAGTGTGATGTAGCTACAAAAAAAAGGCAAATGCTATTTTAGGCTACATTAACAGAAGTATGCTTTCCAAACCCATGAAGTGCTAGTTCCACTTTATCTAACACTGGTTAGGCCTCACTTTGAGTATTGTGTCCAGTTCTGTACATCACTCTTGAAGAAGGATGCTGGCAAACTGGTAGAAGTTCAGAGGAGGGCAAAAAGCATAATCAGGGGGCTGGAAACGAAGCCCTATAAGGAGGGACTGAAAGAATTGGGCATGTTTAGGCTTGAGAAAGAAGACAGAGGGATGATATTAGAACACTTGTCAAATACCTGAAAGGCTGTCATATAGAGGAGGGGCAGAATCCGTTTTCAATCATCCCAGAGTGCAGAACACGGAACAATGGGCTCAAGTTATAGGAAGCCAGATTTCGATTGAGTATCAGGAAAACCTCCTGATTGTTACAGCAGTAAGACAGTGGAATTACCTCCAGAGGTGGTGAGTGGTCCAACACTGGAGGCATTCAAGAGAAACTTAGAGAGCCATATGCAGATATCCTTTAATTTGTATTCCTGCATCAAGCAGGTGGTTGGACTTGACGGCCTTATAGGTCCCTTCCAGCTTTACTGTTCTGTGATTGTAATCTGATACAGTGTAATCTCTTTGCCACATTCAGTCATGCTAGGCATAAATCCCATTCTCTAGTCCTTATGCTAGGCATAAATCTCATGAGAACAAAACTTGTCTCCTTTTCACTCCGTTTTGTATCCTTTGAGAAGTTATTTTTACATGACAGAAATCAATCAATCAATCAATCAATCAATCAATCAATCAATCAATCAATCAATCAATCAATCAATCAATCAATCAATCTATCTATCTATCTATCTATCTATCTATCTATCTATCTATCTATCTATCTATCTATCTATCATAGAAGTGAGTACACCCCCCCACATTTCATGAATATTTTAGTATATCTTTCCATGTGACAAGAACGAAGAAATGACACTTGGCTACAATGGAAAGCAGTGGGTATACAGCTTGTATAACTGTAAATGTGCTGTCCCCTCAAAATAATGCAACACACAGCCATTAATGTCTAAACGGCTGGCAAGAAAAGTGAATACACCCCTCTGTCAGTAATCTTACCTTGAGATGACTGAATAAAAATATTTTCATGAGGATTACAGAAATATTTAATATTCTTTTTTTAAGTGAGGTAGGGAAGGAATAGCAGTAACCCAAATGCACACCTGTGTTTTGTGCTGTCAAAAGCAGTATCAGCAATCATTTAGCGCCACCAGTCAACACTGCATGCACAACACTGGATGCTGGATGTCAACGTTTCCTTATTTTCCCCCCTCATTTATTTATTCATTTATGTGCATTATGCTAGAGAAGAACGGAGATCCTAGAGTTTAAACAAAAAGAAAAATTGGCACTTTTCATGGATGTTGCACTTGTTTCCCCATTGTTATCTTGTGTGATCCAATGAAGTGTGTGTGTGTGTACTTGCAAATCACAGGATGGAAAGTGTGATCTTGGACAGAAAAAAAAAACAAATGCAGCTTACTTGGGAATAGGATTATTACTAATAGTAGGTTGTAGAAGTAGAAGGCTTCATAATCATTCTTCTTCAAGACTGTATGGTTTTAGGTTGGATTATTGTTAATTCCTCCAAGAATAATTTTATTAGCATTGCTTCTGCACCATAGCATTTGTTTGGAAAATCTATTTTAAATCTTCCCAGAAGATGCTTAAATGTGTGTGAGAATGCTGTTATTTATGAAGCACTAAAAGAACAAAACTCTGCTTGCCCCTCTGTTTCTGAGATTTTTTGAACATCCATCATTCTCAAACATTATTTTCCTAACATCATTGCCAGAATGTGTAGAAAAATTGTCACTGAATTATTATCTCTGTTATAAAAGGTTTGTACAACTTTATATACTACTTAATCTAAATCCAACTTCTCATAAAATTCCTGCAGCTGGAAGCAATATTACCACCTACACACATACATTTTCTCCTGATCCTTAACAGTTACCAAATATATTGAACAAAAATTGTAGGTACTATAATTGTTACATGTTACATCTATCTGTCTGCACTGCTTCCAATTTCAGTTTGGTTCAAGGATGTAATGCTGGCTCCATATTTCCGCTGCAATGCAGCTAGGAAGGAGGGGGAGCATTTCCCACCATCACAGCTTGCTGGCTTGGGGCTTTCACAAAATCAGCCCTGCTCCAACCTCTTTAAATTTTGCTACTTCTGGACAGAGGACAGAGGCAAGCAGCAGCAAAGAGGAGGAGCTGGGGCAAATTCTTTGGCACCACCAATGGCTTTGCTCATGGGGAGACCTTGGGTCCCTCCTGGGTGGCCATCTGGTAATGGGTGCATGCTGAGGGGCTACAGAATGCATCTCTGGCCTCCCCTCTAGGAGGCATGGCTGTGACTGCCTGTCAATTAGGTGGCCAGAGGACCTTTTGTAGTAGACTTGTGTGCCCTCCATCTTATGCTTTGCAGCATCAGGGGGTTTGATGGGGCTAGCAGGAAAATGGGTGGGCAATTGATGTGCAGTGTAGGAGTGATGTGGTGCTGTCCGGCAGTAGGCTGCGTTGAGGCAGGCTAGGAAGGTGCACATAGAAAAACAGTTGTTGAACCTGTAATGGCTGTTGTGTGGTGGAGCTACAGTTTCCAACACATGGACTTTATAGCTGAGGCAGCAGTGTGCGAGGGCCTACCTTTGTCTGTGGGCCAGATTCTGCTCTCAGAACCAGGATTGTATGCCCTACTCTCTCCTTCCCTGGAATATTCAGGGTTCAGAAGGGATTTCTTAAGCATAGCTAAGGATATGTTCCCCCCTACCCAGAATGGAATAAGGGGGTTATTTCTTCAGGAGGTGCAATGATTTACCCAGTGGTTGCAGAGTATCAAGCTTGAGTGGGTTACTTACCCTGCACGTCAGGTGGTGGCCCATATTTAAGGGGGGAGCTGACTTGAATTTATATTGGCCTGGGTGCAGGGCATTAGTTGATCTGAGTAAGTGCACTTGGCAGGTGGTGGAGTGCAAATTGGAGGAAATACTTGGGTGGTTATGGAATATGAGACCCCCAAAAGAGCTTGGGCAAGCCTTGCAGCAAGCAGCCTGTTAAGAGGGCCACAAGAGTATTGCATCCAAAGTTATCTTCCTTTCTGAGGATGAGGGGCTGCTAGATTTTGATGACATTCTTGCCAGTGTGCTGGCAAAGGAGTGAGGGCAGCAAGGCAGAAAAAGAGAGTTCACCTGCACAGGTTGCAGAGGGAGATGAAAAGTGCAAAAAGTGTGAAGTTACAAGCACTGGTTCACAAAGTCTTATTTTGTGTGGTTATTTTAGAGGTTGAGAATAGTCTTTCAACAGCATCCATACAGTAGCAGACAATGGCAGCAGTTTTGAGGCCAATGGGTTTGGAAGAGCCGGCGCTAAAGGGTGTAGAGGAGGCCAAGTTGGACTCAGTTGTGCCAGAGGCTACAATAGTGAAGGAGGGGGCTGGTGGTTACTGGAGAGACTCTGCCTTCAGTTGGAGGTGAGGCAGCATCTACATTCCACACAAACACAGGTTTATGGACAGTTGTGATGGACTGTGGGTTTTTATGCTCCCACAACCCCTCTCTCCCTTCTTTGCAGCTCCGCTGCAGCAGGCAGGCACCCCAAGAGGGGTCTCATCCTACAATACATGGGAGTTATCCACAGTGCCCTCCCACAACCTGATGTCGCAGTCACAGCCCTCTCTAGACCACTAATAGTTTAATAGGCCTGCTGGACAAGTGTCTCTTCAAAATGGGAGAAGCCATGCTGCACCACCTGTCAAGGTTTCCCGTCTGTTGAGGTCCATTCTTAAGGCCTTCATATATCACTTGCAGATATCCTTGTATCACAGCTGTGGTCTCCCTCTCGGGCGCTATCCCTGCACTAATTCTCCATACAGGAGATTGTAGCAAACAGCCCTGCCCTCACCTGTCCGTCACAGCTGAGCAGTGGAGAAGGAGCCAATGAGAGGACAGAAGGTGGGAGCTGGATATAAAGGCTGGTGTATGGAGTATGAGGGGAGATTCTGTGAGTGAGAGACAGTGTGTGAACCTTAAAAGTGAACTTAGAGTGAGTTAGAGATCTGTAAGAACTCTGAATGAAACAGAGTGTTAGTAGGAGTTTAAAGTTAAAGTAGAACTGATTAAAATACAAGTGATTAGCAACCTGTGATTTACTTATCGAATATTAATCATATGTTAACTTCCCTGATCTAATAAAAGAGTTAAGTTTCAAAAGCACACATGTCTCTTTGATTAAATGGTATTGATGCAGCAATACCTGGTGGCAGCGAAGAAAGAAGAGCGAGAACCTTGTGAAGGCCTGAGGAATAGGGGCTTCAGAGGGGATCACCACAGAGATCTCCATACAGGAGGCAGAGTTACTAGCTTCATACATTAGGGGAATGATGCACAGTTTGTGTATCTTAATCTCTTTTAGTAAGGCTTTTAGTAAGGTCTGCTCTAATATTCTTATATCCAAGTAGGTAAAATGTGGGCTGGACAATGCTACCTTTGCATTTGTAGCTGGGTGATGGTCTGTACTCAAAGAGTGCTCACCAATGATTCCTTGTCAATCCTGAGAATAAACTTAATACATCACTCTGATAAAGGAATGGAAACAGTGCTAATCAATGTTTTCTCCATGATGAAACCGAACTGGGAGGGGTAGCAAATTGTGAAGGCAGAATCAGGATTCAAGACTAATTTAACAGATTACAAAACTCAGCCAAAACAAACAAACAAAAATGCAAAGTTTACATATAAACAGAAAAAAGTAACCTGTGTGAAAAGGGTTATTTGTTAATTTGTTCATTCATTTATTATTTCAACTTTTTTCCTGCCTCATAGTGCAATGCACTCTCTCATGGATGTACAACAAAACAATACAAGAAAAAAATACAAACAGTATACAAAGACAAATTGACAGACAGATTGATCAATCTATCAGTAAAACCACTGACTAGATAATCTTACCTTTAAATTAAAAACAATTTAAGGCAATATTGGACATCACAGGTATGATAACTAATAAAAGGCAGCTTTAAATAATTTGCAAAGTGACACCACAAAAGAGAAAATCCCAGAAGTTTACTCATTTTTTTCTATCAGTTAACCTCACCTAAACATGCAGCAATTATCAGGGCTGTTTTTAAACAAGTGTGAATTTTAGTGAGTAGAAATGGGGGCATTCATATTTGTCGACTAGCCACTCCTGGTAGAAGGAGGGAAGACAAGCCTCCCTGCCAGGCTGACAAGTGGCTAGTCGACCACAAGCTCCAGGGTGATTGGAAAGGAGCGCAGAGCCCACTGTAGCAGCAGACAGGTGAGTGAATAGTCTGGCCCCAGGGGGCCAGACCCTTATGTCCACCTGTGCAAGGGTATTCATATTCATATATAAATACAAATACCCCCCCTCTCTAGTAGTGAGCAGAAGAGAGTATCCTATAGACTGTCTTGACTGCTGACATTGGTGTTGTCAACACTGAATCTGCTCTTTGATACGTAAAGCTTGGCATCCTTTTTCCTGCTGGCAACACAGGAACAATATTGGGCAGCAATACTAGGCCATTTCCTGGCTGTTTCAATCATGGGTACAGAATCACAAGATCCCATATTCATAAACTGGAGAGGTTTTTTTTAATAATTGAATTTCCTGAATTTTTTAAATGGGAGTTTAAACATACATATGCTACCCACAAATTCAATCAGAAATTTCCCTTATATAAGAATTACCCAGTGGCAGAAGATTCCAGAAGATGACCATATGATCTGTACCATGGTTACTGGGAGAAGACAGACATGAGAACAGCTTGAATGTGGCTGTAATCCCTCTGTGCCAGATATTTTGAAGGGCTGTTTTGGACTTAATGAAATGGTGAAGCAAAGGTATAGGTACAACACAATGGGCAAATATACACACACTTTAACCTCTCAGGTAAACTAATGTTCTGTGTCTGCTCTGCCAAATGCAGACTGGAAAATTGTGTTCTAATTTCCAATTCATTTCTTTGAGTTAGACAAGTTGAGGAAGAAAAGCTATATTGAACAGAAAGCTCTAGGGATATGTTGCGTGCATGTTTTCTAAAAAGTTGTACTATCACTTCCCATGATCTTGATGCTATCCCCCTGTTGATGCAGCCTAGGACTGTGTTGGCTTTCTTGGCAGCTGCAGCACACTGCTGACTCATCCTTAGGCATTGGTCCACCAGGACACCTAAATCCCTCTCACAGGTACTACTGCCAAGACACGTACCACCTGTTGTGTACCTGTTCATCTGGTTTCTCCTGCCTAAGTGCAGGACCTTATTTTTCCCACCACTGAATTGCATTTTATTGGATAGGGTGTAATGTTTGTCTAGATCCTTCTGAATGTTGAGTCTATCTTCCAAACTATTAGCAATTCCCCTCAGCTTGGTGTCATCGGCAAATTTATTTATTTATTTATTTATTTATTTATTTATTTATTTATTTATTTATTTATTTATTTATTTATTTATTTAACATATACACCACCCACACTACCCAAAGGTCGGGAAGCTTACAACAATTTGAATACAAAAAAAGATAGAAAGATAAAACAATTAAAATACAATTAAAAATACAGTGCTCTAAAAATTGACATCAGGACCCACAGTTGATATTATTTCAATTAAAAACCTTCTGGAACAGGAAAGTTTTGACCTGGCACCGAAATATCATCAATGTTGCCACCAGACAAATCTCCCTCGGGATGGCATTCCATAGTCTTGGGGGCAGCTGCTAAAAAGGCCCTTTGTCTACAAACCATCCCTCTTACCTCCTTGAGGGATGGCTCTTTCAAAAGGGCCCCCTGGCTAGATCTTAACTGCCAGATAGGTTCATATGGAAGGAGGCGGTCCTTCAGGTATCCAGGGCCCAAGCTGTTTTATTTGTTGCTTTCTCTTCAGTAGAATTTTATAATGGTTCCCATTTCATCAGATATTTATAATTTGTGATTTTAGTCTTTTTTTAGCTGTGTTTTTATATAGCTACCTTGGATTCCCATGAAGAGCTTTCTGAAGCAGAAACTAGTAAGTGCTGCATTCCTATTCAAGATATCTCTGTTTTGGGATGTTTCTAATTTATATATTGAAACAGTCATATTAGGACTTATTCATTCCTTAAGTTCCTTAACTGGAACTTTTTGTCCCCTACTTTTTCTCTTTCTAATTAGACCCCTTGAGCAGAAGCAACAGGAAAAGAAAGGAAAAAACAGGGGGGGGGGGAAGGAAGCAAAAGCCTAAGTCTTGAATGAGAGATGAAAAAAGACAAGAAGAAATTATGAGATGGATTTCATTCTCACCACAGAGAACTTGACTCTCTCCACTTAAGGTCTATTTTTGCTAGAAAATGCTTTACAATCAACTGGGGGGATGGGACAATTACTTTTCAATCTGTGGCTCTTGCTGGCTTTGCACACTTTTGTTGGGTTCAGGCAATGGTCAGGCTGATGGGCTTTGTGGTGATCACCAGATAATAGATAATAGGATAGCAAAGAGTCTCTTAGCAATAGATGAAGTCAGCCACACACACAGATGGATGTCTGCCAGCAGTACTCCTGGTGGGCGACTCAGCAAGGAAGCAGAATGAGACATCGTCGTCTTCTGACTCTGACGTTCTGACTCTCTGCCCCCAGGAGACTGTCCTTTTATTAACATTACAAGGTCACAGGTAGTGACAGCATTACAGATAGTAGACAGAGTTCAGATAGGACAATGGTTTCAAATGCCAGCTGAAAACATGGATGCACATCCAGGCCTTCCCTCCTGTCAACTACTGATTTCTTTTGCTTTGCTATTTATTATTTATTTATTCCTGCACTATTTGTTGTTATTGTATGCTAATATTTTTATGTTTTTTATTTGTTTTGATATTCTGTAAGCCGCTCAGAGTGGTAGAATATACCAGATGGGTGGGATATAAATCAATCAATCAATCAATCAATCAATCAAACAAACAAACAAACAAACAAACAAACAAACAAATAAATAAATATCATGTTATTAGGGTTGGTCTGAGGAAAGGCAATTAATCAAGCCCTCTGATTGGCCTAAGGGAGGCCTCTATAGCAAGCTCTTTATGATAATGAGAAAGAGGGGGAATGGTGGCAGCTCCTCCCCTCAGAAGCAGCCACAGGATGCTAGGAGAGTTTTCCCTCACTAGAACACCCATGTGGTTTAGCAACCTTGGGAATGGTACCCCCACAACTTTATTATTTAATGCACTCTAACAATATAAAGAAGACTTAATTCATTTCATTCTGAGGTAGAACAACTAATTTAGCCACAGACCTGACTTTGACATGAGCGGTACCTAAGAAAACCCTGGAAGAGTTTAGGTTGATCCACCACCTTTTGTACCCCAAAGGTGGATGAGTCAGTGATAGCATTCCACAGGAATTGTGCAGCATGCAATGCATACCCTTCAATGCTGTTGTATATATGTTGTGTGCATGTGGATTGAGTGCAGAACTGCCAAAGTACAACTATAAGTGGGCATTTTGGTTGCTGCCGGTCCATCTTAAAGACTTTGAACTGCTGGGTTTTACATTTGACAGTTCCTTTTATATGGACAGGGGATGTTCCATTTCTTATGTAGTGTTTGAGCAATTCAGCTCCTTTTCAGAATGGGCACTGAAGCACAGGGAAGTCATAGCACAGGTGGGCCATTATTTAGGTGATTATTTTATTCATGGGAAGGAGGAGTTTGAAGCAGTGTAGGCAGCTCATGACAGTATTTCAGGACCTCATGAAAGCTGAGTGTGTAACTGGATGAGTAGAATATTGAAGGACCTCCTCCTGACTGACTTAGTCATGAAATTGGACACCATGGAACAGTTGTGCTGCTTACCTTAGGCCAAGTTGGGTCATAAAAATAAAACTAATAATAATAAAGGTGCATAGAGTGCTGAATTAATGCAGAGTCACCCTTTGGGAACTCCAGGAAATACTGGATCATCTTAACTCCTGCTGGCTATTGATGCCTGGAAGATTGTCCTTTCAGCATCTCTGTGAGGCAATGTATGGCTCACCAGGCTTTATCACAGGAGAAGAGTTACTACTGAGATGTGGGAGGGCCTTCAGGTCTAGCATCACTTCCTAAGTAACTTCAATAGAATATAATTTTGGAGATTGGAAGTCCAACTTGGGGTGGTATTTTAGCTTCACATTCATTCCATTGGTTCACTAGGTTTAGTTTACAGTCCAAAAAAAGCAATAACATTAAAAACATTGATAAAAAACTAAAACAAGCAAACGTAATCCAAAGTGGAAAAACCAGGGGATGAAATTAAGTAATGTCAGGAGGGAAGGCCTGCCTGAAGAGCCAGGTCTTCAGATTATTCTTAAAAATTCACAGCAAGGGAGCCAGGCAGATCTCAGGGGGGAGGATGTTCCAAAGGTGAGGGGTCAGCACTGAGAAGGGCTGGTTTCTATTTTTTTCCTTCTGGATCTCTCTTCGAGTTAAGCCCCTTAGCCACCAGCCTGGCTAGAATGAGTGACATGGGTAGAATTAGGTGGAAAAAGGCACTCTAACAGGTATTGAGGTCCTAAACCATTTATCGAGGTCCTAAATCTAACTCATTAGCACCTTGAAATCGATGCAGAATCTAATGGATAACCAGTGTAGGGCAGCCAGAGTGGGGGAAATATGATATTTTTTCATCCCAGTTAGTAATCTGGCCTCCATGTTTTGGACCATTTGAGGTTTCCTCATCAATCTCAAGGGAAGGGCCACGTAGAATGCATTTAAGCAATCTCGACACTATGAGCGCATAGACAAGTGTGGTGAGCACCCCATCATCAAGATAGGAGTGCAGCTGGGCAATCTGCCGAAGATGTAAATGGCTGGTGCAGACCACAGATGTTACCTGGGATTCCATGGCAAGCACCAGGTCAAGATGGACCCCCAAGTTGTGGACCACACTCTTTGTGGTGAGAATCGCTCCCCCAAAAGAGAGGAAGCTTCCCAACCCACTGATGACAGGAGTGCCTACCCTCAGGACCTCCATCTTGTCCGGGTTCAGCCTCAGTCCATTCTCCTGCATATATTGCAGAACAGCCCCAGGCAGCGCTCAAGGGATTAAATATAAATATTTAATATTTATATTTAATATTAAATTAAATATAATATTATATATAAAATATTATATTAAATATAAATGTTGTATAGTTGAAAGTACAATGGCTGATTGTACCAGAGTCATATACTGAGTGGATTCAGGTGTGGGTACCAAAGTTGATGACTTGATGTTGTACAGCTGTAGAAAATGATGTAACCTTATGAAATAATGTATTTTCTGATTGGTCCCAAAAATGTACAAAGGGCATGTGTAAACGGGACATGGCATCTGCTGTAAGTCAGATCACTTATTTCTATGCTATGTGTTGTATCATGTCATGTTACGTTGCAAGATGACTGTCTATGCTCTCTATATATTTGTAAATAGACTATGTTAAATTTTCCTCTCTCAGTGTTATAGTGCTTTGCAACCTGATATCTCCTGACTCTTCTTATGTCCTGAGAATACATTAACACAAATTCTCAACAGAATCTGGGCCTCTAAAATGGCACACCATGCTAAAGCAGTTGGTGGCTTCTAAGCTTCAGAGGTTCTTGGATGAGATATTTAGAGCCATTTCAATCTGGTTTCAGGCTTGGTTATGGGGCAGAAACTGATTTTGTTGCCTTGATGGATGACTTACACCAGGAACTAGACATGGGAAGTGTGTCCCTGTTGGTTCTGCTGGACCTCTTAGTGGCTTTCAATACAATTGACCATGGTATCCTTCTACCCCGTCTCTCTGGGATGGGACTTGGAGGCACTGTTCTACATGGACTCTGGTCCTTCCTGGAGGAGAAAACTCAGAAAGTGGTGCTTGTGGACTTCTGCTTGATATCCTAGCTGCTGGCTTACAGGGTCCCTCTGGGTTTTGTTTTGTCTCCTATAACATCTACATAAAACTACTAGGAGAGGTTGTCTGGAGTTTGGGGGTTTGATGTCACTAATATGTAGATGATACCCAACTCTATCTCTCCTTGTGATTTAAATCTGAGGGGGCTGTTTTGGCTCTAGATCAGTGTATGATGTCAGTAATGGACTGAATGCTGTTGAATAAACTGAAACTTACTCCAGACAAGACAGAGGAGCTTCTGGTCAATCGAAAGGCAGATCAGGGAATAAGGATGCAGCCTCTGCTGGATGGGATTTATTCTGTCTGAAAACACAAGTGTGCAGCTTGGAGGTGCTCCTGGCTTCATCTCTGAGCCTTGATGCCCAGGTCTTTGTGGTGACCAGCAGTTCATTTGCACAATTAAATCTAGGTGTTGGTTCTAATCTATACAGCCCTAAATGACTTGGGCCCAGACCACATCTCCCTTTATAAGGCCTTTCTCTTGATCATGTCACCTTCACAGGTGTATTTCATGGGGACACAGGAGAGGGCTTTCTCTGTTGCTGCTCCCAGATTCAGGAACTCCCTCCCACAGGAGGCTAGATTGGCCCCAACTTTTATGACCTTCTGTAAGCAGGCAAAGTTCTTTCTCTTCAGGAAGGCTTTCCCTCAGTGATTGGCCGCTTGAGTGGGATTTTTAGATGGATTGTTGTACCTTACTGCTTAGACTGTGTTTTGGTATTGTTTCTGATTTTTTTGTATGGCATTTCTTTGGTCTTTTTTAGTATTTACATGCTTACTTTTTAGGTGTAAATATTGTCCTTTAATAATGTAAGCCACCTTGGGTCCTTTATAAGGGGAAAGACATAGTCAAAATTAGACAGAGAGACAGAGAGACAGAAAGTAGAATCATAGGTTCTTGTCCTATCCTCAGGTGCAATAGAGAATAAATCAATGCCCTGATGAAAGTTTATTTAAAATTATTTAAAGAAAAAAAGTGACTAGATTAAAAGACTGGTTGGATAAAATGAGATCAAAAGATCAAATGAAACAAATCCTTCAAAATAAGAATATATCATGGTTGAATTATATGCAATTAGAAAGATGGACTAATGATTGGGTAAAGAATCTTTAGTACAACAAAAGTAGAGAATAAACAAAGTATGAACAATTTCTATTATCACATGAACATACTCAGATTGACTGACTCAATGAAGGGTGTAGTGCGTAAAATTTATAGATTCCTGCTAGATAGAAGAAGAAGAGACTAAGAATGAAGGATTGGTGTGGAAACAAAACTTAGGAAAAAGAATAAATGGTGAAGAATGTATGAAGATGTGGAAAATGAGGGTGTTACGATTTATGTCAGTGAGAATAAAAGATTTCTTTTTCAAGTTGGGCTTAAGATGGTATTTGGGATTGATAGTAGTAAAATGTTTGACTTATTCAATTAGGCAGAAGCCTCGTAAAAGCAGGCTATTGTTCTACTTGAAACAGGTCATTAGAAAAACTTATTCAGAAGAGAGATTATCTAGCCTCGTAAAAGCAGGCCCGACCCCCCTTCCCCCCCTTTCTTTCTTCGCAGCTCAAGGACTAACGCTTCTTGAGAAGCAACATGCTTACAGTAGATAAGAATGGAATGCAGAGGTTAACAAAAGACGATTTAGGGAAAGTGAATTGTTCTGCGCATGTTTAAAATGTGTTTTCACTAATCCAATGAATTATTGCTAACTAACTTAATGACCTTTTAAGGAGATTGTGAGCCCACCCCAATCGCCCTGAAGGGACAGGCTATAAGAGATTGTACCAGTTCCTTTGTTTTTTGGAGAAACCCATTATCACCTTAATTAGGTGATTCGCTTTCTCCCCGCTATCTGCAGTAGCGTCTCTATCTTGCAATAAACAAACCTCAATAGAAGCATTCGTGTCTCAGTCTCTCTTTTTGGGAGCTTTCCTCCATTAGAGAACCGGATAACAATTTTGGGGGCTCGTCTGGGATGCTCTAAATGCCCCGATTGGGGCTGGATTTCGGTCCAGTTGAGGTCAGGCAGAACAGGCGGCGGTAAAGTGAATCGGAGGGCGCCTCTGCCTCCTTTCATGCAGCCGCTTCCTTGCCGATGCTTTGGCTGCTTGGCATCAAGAACTCGGAAAGAGGCACGAACGCAAGAGGTCTTCCAAGCCGGCCGGCCAACGGACCAACGGGCCAACGGACCTACGAACCTTGGTAAGTTGAAGTGGGAAAATTCTGAAGGGGTTGGTCGTTGTTGCGTGAATGAAGAGTGTGTGAACCTGCAGTTCCCTACGGTAGCCGATGTGCGATCCGGCACCCTGGGTCAGGTTGAGTGAGTGTTCGTTATAACCCTACTGTGTCCGCGTTCAAGAGACCCCTTACTCTTGCCGCAAACACCTTTCCCCGTTGTCTCTTGTCTCCCGCGGGATGGGAATACAGACGTCCAAAAAGGGCCTGGGGTCCAGGAGGTCCCGGGGGGGACCGGAATTCCGAGGGGGACGCCCCGACTCCAAATCCGCTAGGCGAAAGGGAGTTAGGAATTCCAAGCAACAGTGCGCTGGGCAAACTGTTGCTGCACTGGGAGTCTGTAAAGGTACAGGAATTTCAGACAGAGAAGGAAATGTTCCGTATGTGTACGAAAGTCTGGACGCAATTCGACATTCGCCCTAAGTGCCCAAAATTTGGTTCAGACGACTTTGAAGACATCAAGAGGGTAGATGGTGTCTATCTCGCCCATCCGCCCCGTACCCCTTATGGAGATTCTTGGATATGGTACCTAATCAAATTTGGAGAAGGGGTACGGTTAGCTGTAAGTAGAGATTTGATAGGGTCTAAATTACAAGGTGAGAAAATGTCAAAATTTGATCCGTTGGAGTTTGTAAGTCATCAGCCTCCACCTCCAACGGCCCCGCCCGGAGTCGTGCTGGAACAGGAGCTGGTGCCGGCACAAGCGGCCACGCTGGCCCCAGCTCTGATTCAGCCGCCAGGGTATAACGAGGTACTGAGAGAGGAAGAACAGCTGAATCCTCTCCGGAGTAGGAGTCCTGGAAGCACTGCTTTGACTGTGGACTGCTCCACCCCATTAAGAGAAGAGGAGGTTAAGGAATTAACTACTAAATGTAAGGAAATTATTAATAGAATTGAGGATGGGACGCTGCCCACCGGACCAGTAACCCGCTCCAAAGCACGGGAAATAGGGGAACAGTCAGGAGCCTGTGCGCAGTATCCATTAAGGGAAGTTCCGATGGGAACGGCCGTCGGATACGTGGAAGTCCCTTTAACCAATTCTGGTATCCGAATTATAAAACAACAACTGCCCAACCTACCTGAGGACCCGATTGGCTTTGTAACGGACCTCAGAGATGCTTTAGGGACTATGATTTACAAGCCCACAGAATTGCTGCACATTTGTAAGCAGCTGGCCGGAGTCACATATACCAACCAGGCATTGGGTCATGCTAGGAGACTCTGGCAAGGGCAAATTGCCACTCGAACCGAACAGGCAGCCAGGGAAGCACTTCCAGAAGTAACTCCTGGAGATTGGGATTTCCAGGATGAAAATGTTAGAGGGCGATGTGCAGAAATGAAAGAATTCTTGTTGAAAGGGCTACAGGCAACAGTCCCTAAGACTGTTAGCATGAAATTGGCTTTTGGTCAACCCCAAGGAAAAGATGAAAGTCTAGTTGAATATCTGGAAAGGCTAAAACGCAATATGCGAAGGTGCACTGGGCTGGACCCAGTAGATCCAGGAAATGAAAATATTCTGAGGTTGGAATTTGTATCAGGGTGTTACCCGGACATAAAGTCCAAATTACAGAAAATGGATAACATGACAACCAAACCCATAGGAGAATTGTTAGCGGAAGCTCAAAAGGTGGTAGCAAGAAGGGAAGAAGAGAAGGACAAGAGAAAGTTGAAGTTGATGGCGCAGATCCTCCATGGGCAGGGGCCCGTGGACGAGGCCGTGGGAGAGGATCCAGGGAGGTAGAGGAAGGTCAGAAGAAAGTAGAAAGAACGAAGGGGAACTAGAGGAGTTTTCCTCTGCCCTACCTGCCCAGAAGAGAAGGGGATGAAGAAGAGGGCAAGGGGCCCTGACTGTGTTCACTTTTTAGGTGGCTCAGGAAATACTTGGGTGAAGCTAGGCAAAGAGAGAGAGAGTAAGGAAAGGAGGGAGTAGAGGAGTAATTGGAAATATTGTAAAGAAGGCAAGGAAAGTTGTTGCAAAGAAAGATCAGGTAAGAAGTTTTGAGGGGAAATGGGAAAGGAAAGGCTAGAGAAGGAGAAGAAGGCAGGCACAAGCTGTACCAACAAGCGATGCAGCTAGAGGAGAAAGGAGATTCAGGAATAGTGCATGCCAGCTCGGACAGCAGAACTGTTTGCTCTAAGCTGAGCACTACAGTTAGCTGAAGGAAAAAGGATCAAAAGAGAAGAAGGAAACGTAACTTTCTCAATAGACACAGAGAATGTTGTCCAAAAAAAAGTGTACATGAAATGGAATCCTCAGGAGGAGTCCTAAGAGAAATAGGAGTGAATGGAGTCTCTTTGGAGGTTCCCATTTGGAAACCATTAAGTGTTAAGCAGAAGGGGAGTGAGGAAAAAGTTCTATTGGCTTGTTAAACTTACTGGGGTATAAAGGGTTAAGAGTAGGCACAAAGAAAAAAAATCGCCTGGTGTTGAGGGAGGGAGATCCCGGCCAGCGTTAGGACACTCTGTATCGACTGTATAAACACATGCAGAGACTCTTACATAGTAACTGAAGCTGATACTCATGTGCAGGGACACAGACATGTCAGCAAAGGAAATGCCTTGAATTGAGAGGCAAATTGAGAATGAGGATGATCTTTGTTCTGACTTTAGTGATGATGATTATCAGGGTAACTCTTTTCCATCTAAAAGGGCTGTAAAAGCCTATTGGAAAGCTACACTTCTGGATCTGTAAAATTTGTAGTTGGACTACATTGGGGAGTTATGGAAAGCAATTGATAACAATAATTGATTCACAGATTTGGCATTGTTGCAGCCTTAAGAGAATGGGTCTTAGAAAATGGGGAAAATCACACACACACACACACACACACACACACACAAAAGACACTAGGGGAATTGTTGACTATGGAATCCCACAGAAAAACATGCAGGACAATGAAAGATGCAGTATGTGGATTGTTGGCAGAGTACGTGTTTGAGAGCCTTTATTGAAAAGAAGGCTTCGGAGTTGTGAAGGAAGCGCAAGTTAGAAGAACAGGAGGAGAAGAAAGAGAGCTATGTTGGCGGTGATGCATGTATAGAGAAATGCAAAGGAAAAGAGTTTGAAGACAGGAGAAAGAAATAGGTTAGTAGATAAGAGATAGCAAGCAGACCCCCCTTCCTTGCTTCTCCAGATGCACAAAGTGGGAGCTGGAGAGACAAGGGGGGTTGATTTCGCACCAGGAATGGTTTGCTTGTTTTACCAGGATTGTTACATAGGCACTTTCTGTGGGAATTCCTTAGAAGTCACTTCTGCATTCAGGGGCCACTACCAGTCTTAACAGTTTAAGAGGTTACCTGGATCAAACTAATAGAGGGTATACTTTTGGAAAGTGTATCAGGCCAATCAGTTGAGGGAATCTTCTGCTGGCTGTTGTGAATCCAGAAGCCACAGAGGATCTAATCATTGGCATGGATGCCTTGCAAACTATGGGCTATGGTTTTGATCCCTATAGCAAACAACTACATCAAGCCCAAGCCCAGAAATCGTTAGGAAATATATATATATATATGTATAGTTCACTTTTAAGGTGAAGGATTTGAGAACAAAGGAGGAATGGGAACAGATTGTTCCAGGAGTAAATGCAACATAGGAACATAATGTACTGGGAAAGGAGGGCATGTTGCTTTGTCAGATCCAAAGAAACCTAGCCACCTATTTGTAACCGTGAGTAACGGGGTGGCCAAGGGAGTACTAGCACAGAAGAAGGCAGGACGATACCAACCAATTGGATATTTGTCTAAACATTTGGATCCGGTAGTGTTGGGCTGGCCTACCTGTTTGCGAGCTTGTGCGGCAGCAGCCGAATTGGTAAAACTAACTCGAAAACTGTATCCCTTTGAGGCGATTGTCCTGCAGTCTTCGCACCAGCATAGGACTATCCTCACCCATACAGCTAGGCGGTGGATGACGGACAGTAGGCTGCTACAGATCGAGGCTATTCTCCTTGAAAAGCCCGATCTAATACTGACCACCACCGACCATTGTGGCCCAGCAGAAGGTTTATCAGAAACTGTCAGGAAGGAACTGTGTAACGAGCATAATTGTATTGCCCTGCTGATCTACAGACAAAAGTTTAGGGAAGACCTACAGGAAGAGGCAATAGAGGGGGCATGGAACTTGTACACTGATGGTTCCTCTAGAGTAGTGAATGGGAAAAGAATAACGGGATATGCGGTGGTAGAGGATGGGGGGCTTGAAGTTGAATCTGGACCCCTTCCCCCGTCCATGTCAGCTCAGACTGCAGAATTATATGCCCTAAAAGAGCTTTAGAAATAAGCACAGGAAAATCTGTAAATATCTGGACGGACTCTAAGTATGCATGTGGAGTAGTACACGTTTTTAGGGAAAAAAAATTGGAGTAAAAGAGGATTACTTACATCCCAGGGAAAGAATCTGGCCCACCATCAGTTGGTACTGGATACCCTGGAAGCGTTGAGCCTCCCGTCCAAGGTAGCTATTATCCACATTCCAGGGCACCAGAAAGGAAACTCCCCGGAGGTAGTAGGAAACAGGCTGGCTGACGAAGTGGCAAGAAAAGCGGCAGAAAAAGAATTGACTCCCGCCCTCTTAGCAGCCCTTATTCCTACCAGTAAAGAGATTACTGCCCCTTTGGTATATTCACAAAAGGAGCTTGAATTGGCAGAGGCGCAGGGAGCTACAATGGTGAACGGCACACTAAAGTTGAGAGATGGAAGACAATGGCTACCCGAGGGGGTGGTCAGGGAAGTCCTCAGGGCATTGCACGAGTGAGGACATTGGGGAGTCAAGGCTTTGGTCTCAGCCTTTCTGCAAAAGTATGTAGGAAAGAAAGCGTGGTCACATGCCAACACCATTTTGGCTCACTGTATTCCTTGCCAAAAAGGTAAATAAGAATAACCCAAGGAAGGTAGAAATGGGAGGACGACCTCTGGCCATCCACCCCTTTGAACATTTGCAATGTGATTTTATTGATATGCCAAAGTCAGGACCTTGGAATCATTGTTTGGTGATAACTGATCAGCTCACTGGCTGGGTAGAGGCTTACCCTACGGCTCGGGCAATGGCAGGGACAGTGTGTAAAATCTTATTGGAACAAATTATTTGTAGATATGGATTAATCCAATCAATGGATAGCGACAGGGGTACGCACTTTGCTCAGAAGGTGCTACAGCGAGTAGCTGATACTTTGGGCATAGCTTGGAAGCTACACACTCTGTGGCATCCTCAGAGTTCAGGAAAAACTGAAAGGATGAACCAGACTTTAAAGAAACAAATTAATAAGTTGATGCAACAAGCGCAGTTGCCCTGGCCGAAGGTTTTGCCCCTAGCTTTATACGTTATAAGAACTAAGCCGCATAGCACTACAGGACTTTCGCCTTTTGAAAGCCTGTACGGAATGGGAATTTGGGATGTTAGTACACAGAGAGTGAGCCCTAATCTAGATTTGTTCAAGGATGCCTTTATAAGAAAATATTTGCTGGCCCTGTTTTCTATTCTTTCCGATAACAGGGAGCGAGGCATCTCAGTGCAACGAATGCCATTGGAGGTAGCAGTGCATTCCTTCCACCCCGGAGATTGGGTTTATATCAAGGCATGGAAGAGTGAGCCGCTCGCCCCAAGATGGCTTGGTCCGTTTCAAATACTGTTGACAACAGAGACTGCCATCCGAACTGAGGAAGCTGGCTGGACTCACCATACTCGAGCCAAACACGCAGTCAACCCTGAGGGACGGTGGAAAATCGTGCCTGTGTCCAAGGACGGACTAAAGACTATTTTTAAACGACATACGTAATGTCCATTAGTCGGTTAGCGCATGAATATTGTCCTTTCTTTAGTGTGTATATAGAGGTAAGAAAAGTTAATAATCTGGTCCAAACTTGGAAGGTGAATTTAAAAGTAGACAGAAGCAGGTGGGGACTCTATTTCTCTAAGGGATATTCAATTGGTGATCAAGTAGTGTTGGAGGACGAGGGGACCATTGATTGGGAGGAGGAAAGGAAAACGGAGTTTTTACAGATTTGTGGGATTCTCGGTGGTGGCACAATCAGTACTGCAAGGTTTGCCCCATTACGAAAGATCAAGAACTTTGTGAAAGTACTGACACTGATAGTTACTCTGAAGAAGAAGAGCTTGATAGGATTGTCGGATTTCATTGTCCTGCCCAGGTGACCACTATTTAGGTGATTGCTGTTAGAGTAATGTCTATAACTCCTTATATAACAGGTAGAGTTTGTCCCTGGTTTTCCTGCTCAATTAGCCGAACACCAAAGGGGGAGGTGGAAGTGTGGAAGGTACAGATACAAACTACTTCCTATTGGGACACTGAATACGAAGGGTTGGCCTGCGGTAACCAATTGGTGGTATACAAAGAAGTACGAGGTAAGGGTCGTGGAACCTTGTATACTAGCACTGAGTTGGCATCAAGTTTAGAGTTCTGGCATAACCGAGACTGTAAGCGGTGCCCCCTCATTAAAATCAGAGATAGCAACATCAGCCCTGGATCGGAGTCAGACTCCGATTAGGTCATTCCCCGAAGAGAGTGATCTTTCTGCTCTCATACTTTCACCTCCCGGCAGTTTACTCAGAGTATCAGGTGATATCCGGAACTTAAAAGACCCCCTGATAGGATTGGATCCTTTTGAGCATTACTGTTTATTGCATTGCCATTTTTGCCCTCACCACTGGAGTGCCAGAATAACTAAATTTGACGAGAACCCGACTTTGAGGTGGTATGTGCTGAAGGTGGGATATCCTGAAGGGTTGTGGACCGAAAGTTTGTGGGCTGTGGAAACGCCAACTGCAAGTTATCAGTGGAGAACTCGATCTGATAGCTCGGCGCAGGCAGAGGCCATTCCTAAGGGATGGCTCCGTTACGCATCTTCGGTGCACCGCGAGACGTGTTGGAAGTGCAGGAACGAAAGCCCCTGGTCAGTGCCCAGTCTAGATTCAGAGGACGAGGAATGGAATTCCCACTACCAGCGGCGATAAAGCCCACCCCTCTAGTGTCTTGGAGAAATATCAGGCAGATGCTTATTGGCAGACCAAGGGTTGATGGCAAAATAATGATAGTGTTAGGGCTCTTTTTGAGCCTTGTGCTACAAGCTACAGGATCCACCTGCCCCTGTGTAATAACGACAAGACAGGGAAGCAGGGAACAACAGATCTTAACCTATAAGTCCATTTTCAATTGTGTTGGTAATATTGCCTCTTGTACATTTGACAAGGTAGAGTACAAAATTTGTCAGGACTCCTTGGGGACTCAAACTTGTTATGACCCTAAAGAAAACCCCGAGAGAATTTGGATTGAACTCCGTGTTAACGGTAAACTGATAACGCGAGTTGAGCGAAAAGGGGACTACCCTATTTCCTTGATTTTCGATGTGTGTGCGGCAATTAGTAATGGAAACTGGCCTAGAATTAAATGTGGTGAAATAGACTGGGTTCAGCAACCAACTGCTGCCTAGAAATTGGAGATACACAGGAAGCAATTACAGAAATTACCGGGTGTATGAGAAAAGTAGCACACGTCCCTATCCAGACCTGGACTGGTATGTTGGACACCTCAGGTTGGCTAAGGGGAATTTTCAATAACTGGAAGCAAGCCTTGTTCTTCCTCTGTGTAGCTTTGTTAGGTTTAATGATGTGTGATACCCCTAATATGATTAACTCAGTGGTGCAAACTGCATTACCAAAGACGCAGATGATCATAAGAGAATCAAAGATAAGTTACAAAATTATCCTAGCCCAGGAAGAAAATTATAATTGTGAATAAGTCAAAATAAGTAGAAAAAGGAAATGGGGGGGATTGATAGTAGTAAAATGTTTGACTTATTCAATTAGGCAGAAGCCTCGTAAAAGCAGGCTATTGTTCTCACTTGAAACAGGTCGTTAGAAAAACTTATTCAGAAGAGAGATTATCTAGCCTCGTAAAAGCAGGCCGGACCCCCCTTCCCCCCTTTCTTTCTTCGCAGCTCAAGGACTAACGCTTCTTGAGAAGCAACATGCTTACAGTAGATAAGAATGGAATGCAGAGGTTAACAAAAGACGATTTAGGGAAAGTGAATTGTTCTGCGCATGTTTAAAATGTGTTTTCACTAATCCAATGAATTATTGCTAACTAACTTAATGACCTTTTAAGGAGATTGTGAGCCCACCCCAATCGCCCTGAAGGGACAGGCTATAAGAGATTGTACCAGTTCCTTTGTTTTTTGGAGAAACCCATTATCACCTTAATTAGGTGATTCGCTTTCTCCCCGCTATCTGCAGTAGCGTCTCTATCTTGCAATAAACAAACCTCAATAGAAACATTCGTGTCTCAGTCTCTCTTTTTGGGAGCTTTCCTCCATTAGAGAACCGGATAACAACACCGATAAAATTGAGTAAAATTAATGCTAGTTATCTGAATATCTGTTGGAAATGTGAGAAGGAAATTGGTACATACTTTCATATATGGTGGGAATGTGAAAAAGTACAAAGATTTTGAAAACTAATCATACATGTGAAAAGATATAGAATTTAATCCTGAGATAGCTCTGTTATCAGTATTTGAGAATGTGGCATATGATATGACAGCTAGAGAGTTGATTATCAATTTATTAACAGCAGCCAGATTAATAATAGCAAGGAATTGGAAATCAAAATTGGAATTTCAAATGGAAGAATGGTACAGTATAATAAAATATGGAACATTGATATAAATGATAACTTGTAATTTAAAGGTTAAGAATGGAGAGATGAAAAATAATACATTTTATGATATATGGGGCAGATTTCTTGAATAGGTGCTAAGAGGAAAAAGGAAAGCTCCATATCAGGAATCAATGCAGTTCTGGAGAAGAGGACAACAATGTATTATCTCCAGCAGCACCCTAAGCTATTGTTTTAGAGACATAAGCAAACCAACCCACTGCTACCCTCTGAGATATACCATAAAGACAATTTTATTATGGCTTTTTCCTGTTCTTCATACTGCTATTTGACTCCTGAGAGCACATATATTACTTCTAAATGTTTTCCATACTATCACATGCTGGCATACACGAAAGAAGAGTGTTCAATATCATTTGACTTAGTGCAGAAGATTGTTATTTGGGGATACATGAATCATGTGATCTTCACAAAAACCTGTCTCAATATAACCTGATCCACACCTATCAGACTAATCACCAGATTGGAATTTTGCTCTCTAAGGGATTTCAGACATCTCTAGACAGTAATACATAATGCTGGATCGTTTTAATTTATAATAATAAAATCAGTGTTCCATCAAGTCAATTTTGACTTATGGCAACCCGTTCAAGGTTTCCTAGATAGAGAGTACTCACAAGTCAATTACTACTCCCAGCTTGTGGGAGCATCCTGGGACTGTAAAGTTTGCTTAAGGCCAAACAAGGCTCTTCTGGGATGCACAGTGGGGAACTGAACTCCCAACCTCTGGCTCCACAGCCAGGAACATAACTCACTGAGATAGCCAACCAGCCATCCTAAATGTATACAGGCACATTTACATTGGTTCAAAGGAAAGTTGTTAGATTTATATATTGGGAGCATGCAAATATTAATTTGAAAGAGGAATGTGAAAAAGCTGTGACACAGCTTTGAATTTCTCCTCCCCCCAAAGGCCATATAGATCTAGGCCAATTCACACCGTACTGCTTAGGAGACCTTCAAACCCACACCATCCCTGGTTCCATGACATGCTGTGTGCATTTATGAATTTGTTCATAACAAAAAACTCACAAATGGAGGAAATGCAAACAGCTATAGCTGGGGGAGGCTAGGAAGTCCTCTGTTACTTGTCCACTCAAAGCCAGTACAACAATCGTCCTTCCACAAACACACAAATACAACCCCAAAAGTGTAATAATATTTCTGTAAAGTTTAGCAAATTAAGCTGAACAAGAAAACAAAGAAAAAAAATCTATTACAGAATGCATATAAGCTATCTAAAGTATGGTACAATTTTTTTCTGTTTTTCCCTACAGCTCCACAAGGTAGTTGATAGAACAGCTGCAAAGAAATTTATGCATGTGGTGACATTTGAGCCTACCTTGCACCTCAATGGTTGGAGTGTCCAAGGAACATCCTGGGCTCTACTGTTAGGGTTCAGCCTTCTGCTGTCACAAGCATCTCAGATTACTGTTATTGTAGTACTTTCAGTTTCCCTTTCCTCTGTTTGAATTGTTGATCATTTTGAATCATGTGAACACTGAATGGAATGCAAAGATTGTGCAGTTACTCTGTCCTGGGGCAAACAGTATATCTTTTCTCCACCCAAAAGTCACTGCAGAGTCACACAAACATTCTAATTTGCTCCAGTTTTGCACCTTTGACTAACTTAAACATGTATTTTATATATACCTGCCTGCTTGACTGTGGTGTGCATTTTAAGTTAACCTTTTTTAAAAAGCAGAAAATAAAGAAAATGACCTGCCAGCCCCACATTTGTATAGTTAAGAAACACCACCTGTATAGTTTCCTGTACCTCACATTTTTCTTGGGAGAGTAGCACTGGACAGCAGGCAGACTACCTGATTACAGTTTCTATGCAAATCCAAAACTGTTTCACTATAGTCAATCATGTTTGTGGCCATTTTAGCTGAGTGGATTCAGTGGCTGTGGAGCCAAGAGGTTGGGTGTTTCATTCCCCACTGTACCTCCTCACAAGTAGAGGCAGCCTGTGTGGTGTTGGGCAAGCTGCGCAGTTCCAGAGAACCCCTCAGAAGACAGCAATGGTAAACTACTTCTGAGTTTTTTTCTACCTGAAAAACCCTGAAAAGGGTCACCGTAAGCTAGAATTGACTTGACAGTGCATGTTTATTATTATTATTTCGTACTGAATTAGCTAATGCTTGCCATAACTTGATGTCTTCACTTCCACAGTGTTTGTATTTCTCAATCATGCTGCTCTACAGTACTTAAGACATCTTGGAGGTGAGTGGATTTCTATCTAAAAGCTGTACGCTCTTTATTGATGTGGTCCATCTGAAGTATATTGTACAATGTTTACCAGACCTCCTAACACATTACTTCAAAGAGCCAATTTTGCAAGCATTTCAACTGATGAAGTCAGGAGTGCATTTGCAGAGTTAAAACTAGTGAACTAGCTACACCCATTGCTAGAGAGGTCTGATCTGGCTACAGTGACACATACCTTAATTATATCCTGACTGCATCACTAGATATAAAGAAATTGGAAACTTTAGCAGGTCAAAATACTACTGCCAGATTTTAACTAGAGCTGGTTGCAGGGATCAATCACCACCGCCAACCCTGTTACAGCAGTTCTATTGACTGCCAATAGACCCTATAGGCTTTAATCTATAAATCCCTAAATGGCTTGTGTCCAACCTATCTCAAGGAATACATCTCCCTTCATGGGCCTGCTCAGGTTTTAAGATCATCAGGTGAGGCCTCTCTCTTAGTCCTACCATATTCACAGGTGCACTTGGTGAGTACATAGGAGAGGGCCTTCTCTGTCGCTTCACCCAGACTCTGGAACTCTCTCATCCAGGAGGCCAAGCTAATCCCTCTCATTGCTCTTTCAGAACTGAATGAAGATCTTTCTCTTCAGACAGACTTTTCCTTAGTGATTAGTTGTCTAGGGGGTATTTAAAAAAAATAGAATGTTCATTTCAATTCTATTTTAATTCAGTTTTCAAAAATGCATAACTCAGAATTATATTTTCCCCCGGAGCTCCACCATGGAAATGTTCCAAATGTTCCAAATTTATTTCAAAACAAATTCAAATAAAATTTTCACCCATTCCCTATCCTTTACACTTAGTTTTTAGCAATGTAGGATTACACAATGATGCTTTTCACACATGTATATGAAGTGGGGAGGCTTTGAAAATATCTTTTGAGACCACATTCTAATTCCTTTTGCATTTCATAATCATGTCAATATCAAATAATGCACATTCTGTATGATTTTCCCCTCTGTTGACTGCAAGTGAATATTCCAATGACAATTCAACGTGATGACATTATGTCCAAACATCTGACTATAAATGTGGAGAAACAATCTTTTTTGCCACAGTAGAGTAGCTGTATGTTTTATGAAAACAGTTTATTTGCATCCACAGAGCTGAGTGTTTGCTCCTAAACTTTAAAACCACAGAGATTAGTTATTCCCTTATGGCAAGTACTAACAGTATCAACAGTATTTCAAACAGTGCTAAAGAGAAAAATTGCCGAGTAACACGTTTAACATATCTAGGTCAGATTCAAAAGGAAAGGATTTCTTAGACTGGGAAAATCAAGAATAAGCAAAGAAAGTTGCCTTCCAACACCATACTGTGGATAAATGTAACAACTGGCTGAACCCAGTCAACACAAAACAGAGTGCTAAAATACATTGATACAAACAGGAACCATCACAAAGCAAAGTTCTTCACCTCAGAAAGAGGAAACTGAAATTACAAGCTGACAAATCAGCACACTACAGTGGTTGCTAGGGAGACCCATCACTTCCAAAAATGAGAAAGGTGTAGCACTGTTTCTAGTGACTGGCATCTGATTGCATGGTCTCATCAAGATAATCCTTTCTGTACTCTGACACTCCAGAGGTAACAGCTTCCATCTAAGTCACAGTTCTTTGTGTTGTTGCAATCAAAAACTGTTCTTAAAACTTTTTACAGAACAATGACAGGGGTCATGAGCATTTTTAAATCATCTTCTTTCTCCACTTTTCTGATCAGCTCTCCCTCATTCTTTGCTATCCAGATAAAGCCAATGTGCCATGTTCTCTGCTCTGGTTCATGGGGTCACGAAGAGTCGGACACGACTTAACGACTAAACATTATTCTCAGTGTATAAGGGACCAAATTACTGAAAGGAAAACCAAGTCTCACCTTGAAGACTGTCTTGTACAACATTGTATGAATTAGATGCTCCAGTATGAAGGAGACAAATACAGCACTCCTGAGAGATTACCATCCAAACCTCCAGTGAAGTAAAACCCACCATCAGAAGATGCAGTCTGCTTCAGAGCAATCTGAGAAGTGAAACAATAAGAAACTTCTCCTGTAGTTTAGTTGAAAATTGTTCTCCTGCAATTTCCAGGTTCTAGTAAAAGAAAACAAGTCTAATCTAGGAATGTAAATCTTTGCTTTTCTTTATTCTCATAAGTGAGAGCAAGGAACTGATACATTGTGGTACTTGCCAATATGGATAAGAAGGAATTTGCAGGTGCTTTCATTATAGTGAGAAAAATGCTTTGAAGAATGTCTAATTTTCTTGTGCAAAAGAGAGTAATTTGAGAAAAATTACACAATAAGAATTGTGTGGTTTGTGTAAATTGCACAATTCATATAAAACTACAACTACTACTTTATTTCATTGACTTTTAAGGACTTGAAGCATTAAACTGATTGTTTGCATTTTTCATAAAAAAAATCTGTCCTGGCTTTGCTGTGTACAGTAGTACCTCCATATCTGCATGATCACTATCCAGATTCCCTTATATGCTGCCTGAAAAAAATTAAATTAAAAAAACCCAAATATGAGTGTATAGAGCCACCTAGAGTGGTCTATTGACTAGATAGGCGGGATATAAATAAAATAAATAAAAAAATAATAAATACATATTTCCATGATGCAACTTGCAGAAATGGCCACTAGAGGGAGCCAAAGACCATGTGATGTATGACATTCACTATCATCCATGGTTTTT
This sequence comes from Pogona vitticeps, assembly GCF_051106095.1. Lineage (NCBI taxonomy): Eukaryota > Metazoa > Chordata > Lepidosauria > Squamata > Agamidae > Pogona > Pogona vitticeps. The sequence goes on from NC_135785.1 coordinate 127,782,518, forward strand.
GGTATCTGCAGGGGGGCTTGGAACAAATGCCCTGTGGATACTGCAGTTGTACTGTACATGTCTTTCTTCTCCAGTGGAAATTACACTAATATTGCAAAAACTGGAGAGACTGTAGAGTTCAAAAAAGAAGAGAAAAAAAACAAAAACCCATCTCTCTCTCTTCCTCTCTGCTAGAGCTGTGGAGTATTGTAGGCCTTTTAAACTCATGTTGTTGATGTTGTTTAGTTGTTAAGTTGTATCCGACTCTTAATGCCCCATAGACCAGAACATGCCAGGCCCTCCTCTCTTCCACTGCCTCCCGGAGTTTGGTCAAATTCATGTTGGTTGCTTTGGTGACACTGTCCAACCATCTCGTCCTCTGTCGTCCCCTTCTCCTCTTGCCTTCGCACTTTCCCAAAATCAGGGTCTTTTCCGGGGAGTCTTCTCTTCTCATGAGATGGTCAAAGTATTGGAGCCTCAGCTTCAGCATCTGTCCTTCCAGTGAGCACTCAGGGTTGATTTCCTTCAGAATGGATAGGTTTGTTTTCCTTGCAGTCCAGGGGATTCTCAAGAGTCTCCTCCAGCACCAGAATTCAAAATCATCCGTTCTTCAGCGGTCAGTCTTTTTTATGGTCCAGCTCTCACTTCCATACATGGCTACTGGAAAAACTATAGGTTTGACTATGTGGACTTTTGTTGGCAAGGTGATGTCTGCTTTCAAACTCATAGTCAGCCAATATAGTTATCTCAAGTTAAGACAGCCTAAATTAGTGGAGGAGAAATGATGGTTGGGTAGGTTGCAGGGTTGTAATCTGCTGTTCTACATGAAGTAGCAAAACACCCTCAACCAGAAAGAAAGCTGCAAACTAGCACCAGGTAGGAAATAGGGACCCAATCTTACCTGGATACCCTCTGTTGCTGGTAGGGCAGCAGATCCTGGGTGGCTGAAGATGGCAGAGAGGATGGAGCAGACACAATGGTATCTATGTGGTATAACTGGGAGCCTGGAACACCAGGAGAATGATTGCAGGGGGTTATCTGCCCCCCCAGCTTCTCACTGGCAGAATTCCCAGGTGGTTTCCCATTGGCTGTTGTGAAATTCAAAAGTGGTGGACTGAGAATAGGAAGCTTTCACTTCAGTCTGCCTGCCCAGCACAAGAACGGAGTGCCAGGCTCCCCCTGGTCATTCTACAGCTGGTGAGTTCCCAAGGACCTCCAGAAGAAGGTAATAGTAAGCCACTTCTGAGTACTGTATACTGAGGAAACTTTGAAATGGGTCATCATAAACTAGAATTGATGTGATGACCTGTGATTATTTATATGAGTGAGGACTGCAAGTTAGTCCACGATCTGAATATCTTTGCTTTTGGGACTTAGTTTCTACCATATCTTTTTGTTTTAAACTGGGAGTCTTCTTTTTTCTTTTAGGAATTCCCTGATCTTTGAAAGATAGAAAGACATTGACAATATTGTCAGGAAAGAGAAGTCTTTTTTACTGAGAACCTTAAGAGTCCCCCCCCCCAAAGCCATTTTATAAGTGAAGAAAACACGCAGTCAATAGTAAAATATTGTACCACTTTAGGCTCACTATATGAAGCAGACCAACACCTCCCAATTGCCTCCAGCTAGACTTCTATGGAAACTGCACTCACTTAGAAAGATATTTGTCATTTGAGCTTATCTCTGAAAGGTCCTATGTATCACAAAGTGTTTGTTATGAATTTGCTTCCTACATGGTGCTGGTGTGCTGTCCAAAGTTGTCTCCCAGAAAACATGTTCCAGGATCAAATTTGTTTCACCAAAAGGGGGAGGGGGCAGGCAGAAAATAACAATTTCCACCCAGTTACATTGCCCACTTGCGTCATTGGTACAAGCAGAGTTGTTAGTCTTATAAAGTTGGCCAGGTGGGGGATTCAGAATATCAGTGAATAACAAGCATAACAGAAAGGATGCCAAAGGAAGAAGGACTATCATTCACGTAATGGAGTGTCCACCATTTATTTCCAACAATTAAATCTCTTCTAAGCAAAACAATATGGTGGCTAGAGCCATTTTATAATTAGGCATCTCGTATACTACATTAGTTGGCTGACCAGCTTAGTAAGTTAGATATTTGGCTGTGGAGCCAGAGGTTGCGGGTTTAGTTCCACACTGTGCAGCCCAGAAGAGCTGGCCTATATGGCCTTGGACAAGTTGCACAGTCCCAGAGCTTCCCCAGCACCAATTCTGACCACATTCTACCTAGCCCCTCTGAAAATAGTCACTATAAGTTGGAATTGACTTGACAGCCCACAATTATGATATACTTCATTAAGTTTGGTGAATTGTATATATAGCAAACATTATAATATGGGATCCCTTCCGAAATGTTATGTGCTGTCAAGTTGAAATGGACTTATAACGAACCTAATAGGGCTTTCAAGATAAATGAGATATGTAAGGAGGAGGGGGTTACCAGTTCCACTACCCCCCAGTGAATTTCCATGACTGAGTGGAGAGTCAAACCCTGGTCTCTAGAGTCTCAGCCCATCACTCTATCAATCACACTGGATAATCGAATACAGACCACCATCTAAGTTCTTCTCACTCACTGTCTTATGCATACACATGATGGTGAGAATCCTGTTCATAATTTATAAGGGACAGTCGTTATTGCAGCTTATTAAGAAGCTATTGGTTGTGTGGACCTCATTAGCAAGCTGCAGTTCCTTACAGTAACTGTAATATTTTATCTTATTTTATTTTGGCCAATATTATTTTAAATGGTAAGATGTAATCGTTATAACTGAACACTTGAAAATATCTACTCAGCTACAAATCTGGATCTGTTGATGTATAATGTGTGAATGACCCTTAGCTTATTACAATGAGACTATTAGCATATAAATGTTTTTCCTACACAAAGGAGAAATGAGATTCCTGACTGACGTCAGTTTTACCATGTTAAAGGATGCACTTTAGGATCTAGATTACTCAACAAACTTGACACTTAATCAACGGAAACCAATAAAACAGAGTGAGCTTAAGTGAAATGTGCAATCCAGCAGTATTTTAACTAAACATTTTCTGCTACCTTCAGTTTTTCAATTTTGCAGCATTTCAGGTTTGCAGGCAGTATTTGATCACTTCAGGCATATTTCCATATCATTTTTCCCCCAAATGGGTTCCTAGTAAATTAAATATGGTATAGCATTAGGTCCATCCAATACATCAAAGAAACAGGGGAAAGCCTGTCAGGAAATAGTAAATGTATTTAGTTTCCAGAAGTCAAAGAAGTTCTCTTTTTATGGAAATAAATGTCTTTAAAGAAATAAAAAACAAAACAAGATTACAGAATATTTACTTTATAAAATCAAAAAGAATAGCAAATGAAGTAAATGCATTATAAGAGAACATGCCAGAAAAACGTACACAGAGAAATAATGTGTGCTTATTTCAGTGAGTAATTTGTACATCTGAGTCATGGTATCAGGTTTTCCATAAGCCTGTTAACTCTTTGATGCTTATATAGAACAGAAAAAGCTATTAAGTTCCACTGTATTGAGAGTGGCTCATGCCTGATAAGTGTTGAAACCTCAGGCCTAATACCAAGAAATACTGTTATTTTTCACAGGAAGTGCACATACAGTTTATAACTTTTAAGAAAGTGTATGTATGGCACTAGTCTTCTAAATCAGTGGTGCCCAAACTTGGTAAACCAGGTTTTTACCAAGGTTGGTAAACACCCGGTTTACCAACCTTGGGTAAACCGTGTGTTCATGACTGCAACTCTCGGAAACCCTGGCCAGTACAACTAGTGAAGGATACTGGGAGCTGCAGTGCAAGAACACCTGGGCTGCTCAAGTGTGGAAACTACTGATTTAGAAGACCAGACACCAGAATTTGTTTATACATTCTTGAATCCTTCACTATCAACATTTATCCAGACTATTCCCCATTTATGGCACTTTTACAAGACTGCAGCGATGATATTGTATGGCACAACAAATCGACATTCTACAAGGAAATTCTAAAAATGTGAGCAGCCCAAACAAAAAAATATATATAACTTTAAATCTGGGCACCAAATTTGGCACAGTTGTCACAGATAGTCTGCTCTTGCTCAGTGCTACATTGGAGGAAAATTTGGCAAAGATTATAATTTTTAAAAAGTACAACTGATTTAACTCCCATTAAACATTTAAAAGGGGGAAAGTGATCACTAGATACTGAATAAGAAAAGTAATTAAAACATATAGCAATATAATGTACCACACATGGAGAAATAAGATTCTTCATGCCAAATGTAGTGAACTTTAGCTGACCTGGACTCCCAGAAACAAGATAAGACCTACTTGGCCTCCAATCACATTGGAATGTTACAGAATGTTACAGGGGAGGTGTGAAGAGACCCATTTACAACACAACAGATCCTCAGTCGTCAGGAAGAACAACATCAACATATAGATGAGGGATACACATTCTGGGGTGCCAGGATATCTGGAAATTAGAAGGACAAAGAAAGGGGGCTTCCATTCTTTTGCATTCCCTGTCAAGAACCAATAGGTCACTAGAGAAAAACCCAAACACTAATTAGGTCAAGAATCTGAACTTGCTACAGATTAGAGTCAATCATAATTTCAGGTTTTTATGACTCCCTATTTGTAAACAGTCTAAGGATAGCTCCCTCCAACACTCCGGAGCCCCTCCCCAGAACAGAATCTCTGGGTTCAATTTAATCCTGCTTGCCCTGGTACATTCCAGTACCAAGACCAGGTATCAGTCAAGTGTGTGGAGGGCCTCCACTGCAGAGGTGGTAAAGAAGAGAGAGAGTTGTGCATACTGATGACACCTTAGTCTGAATTTCCTGATGACCTCCCCCTGCAGCTTCCCACAGATGTTAAATAGCATTGGGGATATGGACAATTCCTGGGGCACCCCACAATTGAGGGTCCAAGGAGCTGACAACTCATCCCCAAGCTTTATTCTTGGGAAATGGTCTTCGAGAAAGGAACCAGCTTAAAGCTAGACCCCAGTCCCAATCTCTGAGAGCCTGTCCAGAAGAATACCATGGTCAATGGTATCAAAAGCTGTGGAGGGATCAAGGAGAACAAGTAGGGTATCACAACCCCCATCGGCCTCCTTTCGAAGGTCTACATGCAGTGCACCAGAGCTGTCAGTACCCTGTCGTGGCCTGAATCTGGACTGGAATGGGTCAAGGCAAGTCTTAATGATTAGGTGATTTTTTTCCCTGCTTTGGTGATGTCTCTCCATTCATAGTCTTTCCTGCAGAGTTATATAACCTAGAAACTTGTTCGAATAATACTGGACAATCCAATCTCAAGACTGATCACATCCTATCCCCAGTTTAATTTTTAGATTATTTTCTACAGAAGCAAAATCCTGGTGACTTCACTTCACTATTTGTTACTGAAGTTTTCTGCTTTTTTTGAAATTGACTAATAAACTGCAAACCCCTTAGCTTCAGTTGATGGAGGAGAGATAGGGGCATTTATGTGGATTGGAAGGCAAATGTTTGGCTGTACTTGCTTCAGTTGGGGAAAAAGGCATTCCTCTTTCCAGAGTTCCTATGCTTTTAGGAGTTATCAGGTGGTTCAGTTATTCAGCAAATACAGCTTTCATGGTAACTGGAATTCCACAAATTTTGGGATCCAGCCAGGAGTGTCAAAACCAGCCCTTGCAAAATGTGGAGCCGAAGCCTCCCCCACCCACTGTAAGAGCTGGGAACTCATTTAAGAATGGGGGAAGTCATCAGACCCAAACACATCTAGCTTGCCTAATGCACACAGACGATGTCTAAGCAAATGAACAATTTTTAAAAACAGCTATAGGCAATCATGTCCAAATGGGAAGAGGTTTTCAGACCAAAAGAACTGCAGCATGCCCAAAGAACACTTATTCAACCTCATGAAAAATACCACCTGTTGCAAACCATTTCAGAGCAAGGAAATGTTCCAGAACCAGAGAGTTGTAGCATGCATCATATAAGAACAAAATTTGTAAGCAGGCCAACAAAAAGGCTTAGCACTGCTCGAGCGAAGCTTGAAGAGCAGAGCCTCTTTGCTCACCCTTCCTTAAAGGACATGAGATAGAATTATCGAATCATAGAATAGTGAAGTTGGAAGGGGCCCATAAAGGCCATCATGTTCAACCCCTGTGTGATGTAGGAATACAAATCAAAGGATATCTGCCAGGTAGTTGTCTAAGTTTCTCTTGAATGCCTCCAGTGATGGAGCACTCGCCACCTCCTGAGGTAATTGGTTCCACTGTCTTACTGCTCTAACAGTTAGTTTTTTTTCCTGATATTCAACGGAAATCTAGCTTCCTCTTACTTGAGCCCATTATTACATGTCCTGTATTCTGGGATGATTGAGAACAGATCCTTGTCCTCCTCTCTATGACAGCCTTTCAAGTGTTTGAAAAGTGTTATCATCCTGTGCCTTCTTTTCTCAAGGCTAAACATGCCCAATTATTTCAGTCTTTCCTCATAGGGCTCATAGACAAATGTTTCTATGGACAATTTTCACAAGATGAATGTTTTCAGGGGTTTTTTTTTGTTTGTTTGCTCAAATCTCAACCGTTAATACCCAGGATGCATTGTGCATTGTGCCGGGAGGTTTAAAAAGCCTCCCCAATGCAGCCTGGGTTCACTTTTCCACATGCAGTTCCAAGGTTAACTTTGAGAGGAGCAACTGTGGTCTGTGTTGTGGGCGCATCCTGTCTTTGGAGAAGTTGGTGTGGTCTTTGGAGAAATTGAAGGTTTTCAGAACTTTTTGGCCAGCAAAAGGTAGGTGTGCATTTGTTTTCCTGTGTTGGTGGGGGGGTGTTATGCCAATTTTTTTGTAAGTTGCAGAGGAACGGAAGGGAGCTTAGCTTGTGCTGGGGGGGTGTTATGCCAATTTTTATTTATTTATTTATTTATTTTTGGTAAGTTGCACAGGAAAGGCAGGGGGTTTAGCTTGTGCTGGGGGGTGTTATGGCAATTTTGGGGGGGTTAAGTTGCACAGGAAAGGTAAGGGCTTAGCTTGTGCTGGAGGGGGTGCTATGCCAATTTGGGGGGGGGGGGTTAAGTTGCACAGGAAAGGTAGGGGCTTAGCTTGTGCTGGAGGGGGTGTTATGCCACTTGTTTGTCCAGGGCAATTTTGGCCAGGGGTGGGAAGGTGTATGGGAAGGTGTGTGTGAAGCAGATGTGAAGCACTGCCTTTTGTTTTTGTAAACGTAGCAGCTGTGCTGACATGGGTCCCAAGAAGGCTGCTTCTGTAGAGGCTGGAAAGATGACAAAGGAGATTACTCTAGAGATGAAGAAGGAGATCATCAGAAAGCACAACGGAGGCATGCGAGTGATAGACCTCGCCAGGGAGTACCTGAGGAATCCATCCACCATTAGTACCATCCTTAAGATGAGGGAGAAGATCCTTGCAACAGATGTAGCCAAGGGAGTCACCAGGATTGTGAAGAACCAGCCAGCTGTTCTGGAGGAGGTGGAGAAGTTGCTGCTCATCTGGATGCAAGAGAAGCCGTGTGCAGGGGACACAGTGACTGAAGCTGCCATTTGCAAGAAGGCCAAGGCCTTGTACGCAGACCTCATACAGCAAGAGCCAGGAACCTCAGCCGAGCCAAAAGACTTCAAGGCAAGCAGAGGCTGGTTTGAATGCTTCAGAACCAGATCTGGTATCCACAGTGTGGTCAGGCATGGAGAGGCTGCCGGTTCTGATGTTCCTGCAGCTGAGGACTTTGCCACAGAGTTCCTGGAGGTTGTGACAACACAGGGCTATTTTTCACAGCAGGTCTTCAACTGCAATGAGACCAGGCTGTTTTGGAAGAGAATGCCCAAAAGGACCTTCCTCACTCAAGAGGAGAGCAAGCTGCCTGGCCAGAAGCCCATGAAGGACCATCTGACCCTCCTCTTCTGTGCCAACGCCAGCGGGGACCTGTAAATAAAGCCCTTGCTGGTGTACCACTCGGAGAATCCACAGGCTATCAAGGAGCACAAGGTCAACAAAGGCCAGCTGGGCATGTTCTGGCGATCCAACGCTAAGGCTTGGGTCTCACGCATCCTGTTTGTGGACTGGGTCAATCTTCCTTTTGGCCCAGCTGTCAAGAGGTACCTGATGGACAATGACCTGCCACTGAAGGCCCTGCTCCTGATGGACAATGCTCCTACTCATCCTCCAGGCCTTGAGGAAGACTTATTGAAGGAGTTCAAGTTCATTAAAATCATGTTCCTGCCACCTAACACCACCCCGGTAGTTGTCATGAGTGCAGCCGAAGACCTGGAACCAGAAGGGTTAACTGAGGCTGAAGAGAATGCTGAGAGATCAGAAACACCTGAACCGCCTCCAGATTCTCCTTCCCCAGCAGACAAGCTTCGGGTCAGGCTTCGGGAAAGACTTAGGACAAAAAGGTCAGAGGATCGCTCAAAGGCTGTCCACAGAAATATCCGTTCAACTAGTCCTGAGTATTAACAAGATGGAAAGGTTTCCAGCAGCTCAAGGAGCTGTTTTACTATAAAACAGCTCCTAGCCAGCCAGAATTTCTGTAGAAGCAACGAGTCAAAACCCCTGGCTTGCATCCATGCTTCTTGAACTGTGTTCCTGACTCTGGACTCTGACCCTGGACTATGCTGTGTATTGGACTCTGGATTCTGACCTTGGACTGCATTCTGTGAGTTGGTTTATAGACTTTGGCTTTGCATTCTTGGTATTCCTGACCTTGGACTGGTTTATCGGACTTTGGCTGTTGTAAGCCCCGGGAACGTGACAGTACTCCAGCCAATGGATCAGCAGGTGATTGCGAATTTCAAGAGATGGTACACCAATGAGCTTTTCAGGCGCTGCTTCAAGGTGACCAATTGCACCAACCTCACCCTGCATGATTTCTGGAGGGAAATTCTCAGCTGCTTGAAGTTGATCACCCTAGCCTGGGACGGGATCAGGCAGATAAATCTTAATTCTCCTTGGTGCAACTTGTGGCCAGACTGTGTGGCAACAAGTGACTCTTAAGGTTCTGCGCCTGCACCAGAGTCAACAGTGATAGAGGACATTGTTGCCTTGGGGAGGACCATGAGCCTCGAGGTCACAAAGGAGGACATCTGTGAACTGGTGGAGGGCCACAACTGGGAGCTGTCCACCCAGGAGCTGGTCGAGTTGCAGGCAGAGGCTACAGAGGAGCAGGCCTCTTTGGAAGAGGAAGAAGAGCCAAGTGAGGAACAGCTGTCCACCACTAAACTGAAGGAGCTCTTAGAAACTATGGCAAAACGTGCAGACTCAAGCACAGTGGTACCACCTGGACAAGGCTATGGCACATGACCTTGCTAACATGTTTGACACAAGGGTCATGTGCCCTTTCAGAGGGATCCTGAAAAGGCGAGAGAAGCAGCTGAGCATGGAGAGGTTCCTTACAAAGAGGCCAAGACAGGAAGAGGAACCTGCTGCTTCTAGCAGTGGTGCCCAGTTGCCTTTTTCCTCCTCCAGGTCCTCCTAGAAGCCTTGAGGTCAAGGCTTAAAGCCTTCTCCCCATTGACCATCATTCGGGCCATCACCAGAGAGACCCTCTGCAGCTCTGGGAACATAAAAGACTGCTGTTGTGATGTGGAGACTGCTGCTATGATGTGGAGACTTAAAACACTGGTCCTGGTGGTTTAGAGACTTCAGCCTCATGGTTGTTGTGTTTTTTTTGGGCTCTTTGGGCGTGTTCTGAAGATTGTTCTTCCTAACGTTTCACCAGTCTCTGTGGCCGGCATCTTCAGAGGACAGCACTCTGTGCTCTGGTGTAGTTGGCTTGGGAGTGCAGTATTTATGGCTGTGAGATGGGCTTTTGTCTTTTTCTGTAGATTGGTGATTACTGTGTCTTGTTGTGGGTGTATTGTGATAAGAAGGAGAGATTATCTGTCACTATGGCTGATGGGTGTCATTAGCTGGTCTTTGTGTGTAGTGCTCCCCTGTCCTTGTGGCTGGGTAGAGTTCGTTGACCTTTTGCACGCTGTATTTTTGAGAGCTGGGAGCCAAGTTTTGTTGCACTTCACACTTTCCTCTTTTTTGTTGAAGTTCTGCTGGTGCTTGTGGATTTCAATGGCTTCCCTGTGCAATCTGACGTAATGATTGCTGGTGTTGTCCAGTATTTCAGTATTTTGAAATAGAATTTCATGTCCAGTTCATTTTAAGGCATGTTCATCTACTGCAGATTTTTCTGGTTGTTTTAGTCTACAGTGTCTCTCATGTTCTTTGACTCTGGTGTGGATGCCCCGTTTTGTGGTTCCAATATATACCTGGCCACAACTGCAAGGTATCCGGTATACTCCTGCAGTGGTGAGGGGGTCCCTTCTGTCCTTTGCTGACTGTAACATTTGTTGTATTTTTGCATACTTCAGCCTCACTTGTTCACTTTAAAATGTGAAATGTAAAAAGTTTCTGTACTGTTGGTTTCTTAGAGTAGACATGGTCTAGAGCACTGGTTCTTAACCTTGAGTTACTCAGGAATTTTGGACTGCAACTCCCAGAAGCCTTCTCCACCTGCTGTGCTGACTGGGGTTTCTGGGAGTTGCAGTTCAAAAGCATCTAAGTAACAAAGGTTAAGAACCACTGGTCTAGAGGGGCGGGGGTATAAATTTAATAAATAAATAAATAAATAAATAAATAAATAAATAAATAAATAAATAAATAAATAAATAAATAAATAATGTTTACATGCCTTGCCTTGAAAATGCACTTTCTGAAGATTCTTGCACAATCCAATGACTGTTAGTGACTGCTTCTGTTCAGATTCAGTGAAGGCAGATGCTCCTGCCTCATGTTTGCTAATTTTTAAATGTTTTCTATGATGTTTAAAAAGTTAAAGTTTTTTTATTGAAATTTTTGAAGTCACCTGCACAGTATTTAAGACTTTAAAGATCACTTAATAAACCCTTTGTAAACCAAATTTGACTTTGTTCTGGCTTTTTTTTTGCCCATAGGAATGCATTAATTAGATTTCAATGCATTCCTATGGGAACACGTGTTTCGCAAAATGAATTTTTTGCAAGACGATGCTACTCATGGAATGAATTAAATTTGTCTTGCGGGTCACCACTGTATGTCCTGTTTCTGTAGTAACCAATAAATTTTGAAATTAGTATCAACATGTTATTTAAATGCATGTTTAAATGTAAGTGTTCTCTTAAAATGATGAGAGAATGGTAACAAAGGATAACAAAGGATGCAAAAACGTGTAGCTAGAGAGGGGAAGAGGAGGAGTTTCTTCTAGCTGTGGGAAGATGATCTCATCTAATTGGCCAGTAATTCAAACAAATAAATATGCAAGTTAGTTTGGTGAAAGGTTCCCTCCTCTCACCTGGTCATGTATTAGATTTGCATGTGACATTGCTGATTTGCCAACAGAAAGTTCATTCCAGTACTTTTTCCAAGAAGATACTCAGTATTTTCTATTTCTGTCCCAGCTTTTATCTAGTCCCAACCCATAGGATTCTTGGCTCTGAAAATAAATTAGTCCTTCCTTCCTTCCTTCCTTCCTTCCTTCCTTCCTTCCTTCCTTCCTTCCTTCCTTCCTTCCTTCCTTCCTGTGAAAGACATGAAGTTCAGGGTAAAGAATCAGGAATCTTCTGTACTCCCTTTAGTGACTATCTCTTTCTATGGGGAAAATGACTGAATGGGCATGTGAACCTGTAGATGTTCCCTGAGTGCATCTCCCAGCAAGACTGAGCCTCTGATAAGGAACGATGAAGGGATTAGTAAGGAATGGGGAAAGTTGCAGTCCCATGACATCTGGAGAGTCACAAACTATTCACTTTGAGGCAGAAAATCCTTTATTAGAGCTTCCTTCCTTTCTTTAGCTGTGAATTCATGGGTGGGTGGGGATTGGGAACGTAGCACTTTTTTTTTCATTTTCCCAAGGCAGTCTGATTTCCACCCCCTCTACAAGAAGGTGGTTCTTTAGACTGCAAATAAGCTAGAAATCAGAAGCAGGATTTCAAAAGCGAAGTTCTCTTACCTGGATAGACAAATCTTACTTTTTGTTTCCTCTGTAATTCAGTGTTCTTTGTTGTTGTTAAATTCAACTTTCTCCCCTCCCATCAAATTTATGAAGAATGAATGTGTTTTTGACAGTTGTTCTCAAAAAATAAATCAATGCTATTTCTCTTCAAAGTTTAACAACTGCACAGTATAACATATCTTAGGGCTATATTGGAATCTTTCCGGTTCTGTTTTACAGATTCCTCTTTTTATTTCCATTTGTGTGTGTTTTGTGCCATCAAGTTAAAACCAAGCTACAGCAAATCTGAGAGGACTTTCAACGTAAGTGGGATATTTAAGGAGGGGCTTTACCACTTCCACTCCCCCAGTGAGTTTCCATGGCCAAGTGGGGATTTGAACTCTGTTCTCCAGATTCATAGGCCACGACACTATCCACTACATCACACAGGCAATTTCCTTAGTTAAATTCATTCCACTGCAGTTTTGCACTAAAATTTACCCCCCTTTTTTGCACAAACATATGCACATATTTTATTTTCAAAATGAAAGCATTTTGCACATTTTTGCATACACTTTTTTCAAATGCACACTATTTTTAATTGGTACTTTCTACTAAATAAAATAAATGGGATGTGGTGGCGCTGTGGGTTAAACTGAAGAAGCCTCTGTGCTGCAAGGTCAGAAGACCAGCAGTCGTAAGAGTGACAGAGTGAGCTCCCATTGCTTGCCCCAGCTCCTGCCAACCTAGCAGTTTGAAAGCATGTAAAAATACGAGTAGATAAATACTGCAGGTGCCACCACGTTGGGAAGGTAATGGCATTCCGTGTCTAGTCGCACTGGCCACGTGATGACAGAAACTGTTTATGGACAAACGCTGGCTCTATGACTTGGAGACGGGGATGAGCACCGTGCCCTAGAGTTGGACACAACTGGACTAAATGTCAAGCGGAACCTTTACCTTACTGAATAAAATACTTTTGTGCATTTTTAAAATGGTCGATTATCTCCCCAATGCTGTTTAACATCTATATGAGGCTGCTCATATAGGGGTCATTAGGGGATGTGGGGTTTCGTGTCATCAATATGCCGATGACACCCAGGTCTACATCTCCTTTTCACCAACTGCAGGTGATGCTGTCCTTTCCCTTCAGCATTGCCTGGGGGCCGTACTGCAATGGATGCAGGAGAACGGGCTGAGGCTGAACCTGGATAAGACAGAAGTTCTGAGGGTGGGTGCCCCCGTGGTAGGTGGCTTGGGTGGCTCTCTCACATTTGGGGGGGCCACCTTGGCCGCGAAGAGTGGGGTCTGCAGCCTGGGCATATATTTGGACCCGACGCTCACCATGGAAACTCAGGTGGCGTCGGTAGTCTGCACCGCATTTTTCCAACTTTGGCAGATTACCTGGCTGCGACCCTATCTCGACATGGGGCACTCACTACCTTGGTGCATGCGCTCGTAATCTCAAGATTAGATCACTGTAATGCGCTCTACGTGGGGCTGCCTTTGAGGCTGACACGGAAACTTCAGGTGGTGCAGAATGTGGCGGCCAGGCTCCTTACAGGAGTGAGAAAATATCAACACATCTCTCCAACGCTGGCCGCATTGCATTGGCTGCCCATCTGTTTCCGTGTCAACTTCAAAGTTTTAATGCTTACTTATAAGGCCCTAAACGGTTTAGGACCTCGATATTTGGCGGAACGCCTCCTTCCACCAAGGTCTACCCGGATCACCCGCGCGAGTCAGGAGGTGAGGCTGAGGAGCCTGATGCCGGGAGAGGCCCGGAAGGAGAAGACACGAAACCAGGCCTTCTCGGCGGTGGCTCCTCGCCTCTGGAACAATCTCCCTCTGGCGATTCGCGTGGCCCCCATGCTGGGCACCTTTAAAACCCAATTAAAAACATGGCTGTTTATTCAGGCCTTCCCTCCAGCCAACTCTTGATTTTTTTCTTACTTTTCCTTTTTATTTTCACTGCTGTCCTTGTTTGATTATTATGTATTTGTCTATGTTTTATTATTTGATTTTATATTTGGAAGCCGCCTAGAGTGGTCCAGTGGGCCAGATAGGCGGGGGTATAAATTAAATAAATAAATAAATAATAAAAAAAATAAAATAAAATAAAATAAAATAAAATAAAATAAAATATAATAATAATAATAATAATAATAATAATAATAATAATAATAATAATAATAATAATAATAATAATAATAATAATAATAATAATAATAATAATAATAAGTGTTTTGCACACATTTTTTATTATTTAAGCTATGCAGAACTCTTCTAAAAAAGCTAACATTTTCAATTACATGCATTTTGTATGCATTTTTAAAAAGTGAACTGCATTGCAAACTTTAGAAAAGTACAGTATTCAGCGTTAATGTATCCCATAGCTATAATCCAGTTTATGTTATGTTTCCACTGCAACATTCATAAATCCATATTCAAATGTGAGCCAAACCACTGGACATATTTACTACAAATCTGAAAAATGGCCCCTTGTCCCCACTGAGATTGCCCACCCCTGCTATAAAGAATTTAGAAGCAAAAAGAGTACAAGTGGCTTGCCTGATTCCCCCCCCACACACACACTTTCTATGATGTTTAACTGCCTGGTGCCTTTCTTCCAGACATGGAAGGCAGCTTCTAAGCAGTTGTGGCATGGGAGTAGGAAGAGCATGGAACAATGGGATTTTTATCATTTATCTAATCTCACTTCCCCTACAACAGAACTAGCACATATTTGCTCCTATTTGGACCTTGGTGGGCTCTTAAAAGTATTCTACTCTATTCAATGCAGTTCTGAGATTTTAAAAGTTACAGCATATTAGGGCTAGCCATACTATTGTGCAGAAGGAAGGAGGAGGTACAGTGTAGTAGTAATGGTAGTCTCTGTACTTTTGCTCTGAAACCTCTATTACCCTCTGTTTTAGGATGAAAGGCTTGTATGCCACACCTGTTACAATCTGGCCTGTGGCCTCTAACTTAGCCTTTTGTCTCATGTATGAGGGGAAGACACCTTTCCACCAAGAGTGTTGAATTAAAATGAATCTGCCAATCCAGCGGGATTTTGTAAATGGAGTGAGAAGAGAGTGCCGTCTTGATTTTCGCTGACAGCAAACTATTTTGAGTCAGCCTCAAGTTAAAATGACATTCACCTATTGAAATCCATAGCAAATAATTCCAAAATGAATCAACATTGGGAGAAAACACACCTGCCCAGAAATGGACATATAAGGGAGCAAATTGTTAGAAGACAATAAATGAAGCAACAACCACCAGAACCAAAACAGGAAGGAAGGAAGGAAGGAAGGAAGGAAGGAAGGAAGGAAGGAAGGAAGGAAGGAAGGAAGGAAGGAAGGAAGGAAGGAAGGAAGGAAGGAAGGAAGGAAGGAGGTGTTTAGGATATCAGTCCAGCATCTATACAGAAGAGACATTTTTATCTCAAAATTTCCTTCAAATTGACAAATGCAAATCTACCTGGAAACTTCAAAAAGTAAGCTTTTGGACTTTATTTCCCCAAATCCCTAGCTAGGTAACTGTAGTCCAAAAAAGGATTCTTTTTCAAGCCAGATTATGACCAGCTGGATTGTAATTAGTGGATGGTTTAGGCATAGCATGGCAATAAATGATGGCTAGGTCAATTTCAGAGTGGTGGTAAATGGCAGCAAGCTCAGCTTTAAATGAGAGGATTGGGCCTACATGCTTATTCCCATCTCGGAGTCCATGGCCCTAGGCAAGCACAGTCCCTAAACTCACTTCCTCAGCTCCAGCGTCCTCATTTGAGCCCAGGAGCTACCTTTTGCTTTGCTCAAGCCAAAGACTAGCCATTACTACCTCCAATATCCATGGCAGTTTGTGGATGGTCTCTCTCCCTGCCCTCTCACCCTCCAATCTTACTCTTTCCTTAGGGACAAGGAATCTTTCAAATCTTCTTTCCACTTCCATTATAACCACCCACAGCTGTGGTAATCCAATGGTGCCAGACAAGGGCCTGTCCCATTGCAGATCCTGCGCACCACTCAGGCCAATTTCATACTTCACTGCCCATGGCCAGCAAGTGAGATGCAGGCACTTGTTGAGTCCAGGCTAGCCCCTAGACTTTCCAATTCAATTGATTCGAAAGAGAGTTCAAATGGTTGCTGTTTTATTTAGCCAAATAAAACCGTGACGGAAGTCATGCCTCCAAGTGTAGGCAGGAATGACCATGCCATGCACAGGAAGACCAGGACTGTCATAACATTGGTTACACAAGGGAATGGGAGGAGAAATGGAGAAATGGGTGCTTCATGACCTATTGGCAGAAGGGACGGGGTTACAAAGGAATCACAGAAAGGATGGAATTTTACAATTGCTGTCAACAAACAGCAATTATGGAAACACATGGTTACATTGTTGTATTGTATTGACAGGAAAACAGTTTATTATCTTGCAAAGAGGTTACAAGGTCGGATGAATAAAGGAGACTTCCAAGGTGATAGGAAATAATGTTTGTATAGGAAAAGGTATTGTGCAATGACTGTCCAGTTGCCTGAGTTCAATTAACATAAGATTGATTGTGGTATTTCCCTGGGGAAAGAGTGGCAAACCCAGCTGTGTCTGTTTGCTTCTCCAATCTAGATTGGAAGGCGAGATAACCTGCCCCGGCGAAGGAAAACCTGGCCAACCTTATTCCTTTACAGAAACTCTTTGAGGGAACAAAAAACATGTACATATATGTATAAATCTGGCTGTGTTTTATCTTTCCAAACTGCATTCTGTGTGATCTGATTAGAGGTGCGTTCTTGTGTGATTCATGTAGTGCCATGGTCCTTTCACACTGTCCACCCCACACAGATACGTATGCTTTCCTTTTTGCTACTCCTGAATATACATCCAAATTAATTTAACTTCTCTAGCTTCATCCTGTATTGGCCTATAAAAAAAAGACCCATAACCACATTGCTGATTTTGCCAGAAGCACTGAAGTATTTTTTTTAAATGCCTTTCCTTGCCACAGCTCAACCAATCTTCTACATGAAAGCTTGTGAAAAGGGAGCAAAAACTTACAAATTACAATATGTCTGTGTTTTTTTAAAAAAAATTGGTGATTGGTTTCGTGAGAGGTATATGCATGTAGGACTGAGGAAAGTTAGTTTGAGGCACATATGTTGTTATGTACTGTCAAGTCAGAATTGATTTATAGTGATCCTGATAAAGCTTTCAAGGTGCGATATTTAAGTGTTTTACCAGTTTCACTGTCCCAGTGAGTGTCCATGACCAACTGGTGATTTGAATCCTCATCTCCAGAGTCCTTGTCCGTCACTCTATCCACTGCACCATACTGGGCACCGTATAGACAAAGTATAATATAGGCTCAGGACTTAGTCCCCTCAGATAAATTTCCAGTGCCTCACCCCCAATTTCAACTTTCACTTGTTATTAACTTAAAAAGCAACAGTGTGATTCTAACTCCAAGATGGCTGTAGAAAGGGTTAGAACATCTCTTCTTTTGGTAGAACTGCTCCAAACCTTGGATTTGCTCCTAATAAAGAGAGTGAAGAAGAGATGGAAAGAAAGAGGAGTCAAATTACAATGGATCTAAACCCTAATCAGTCAAGGTCATTGTAATAATGGTGGCATAAAGTTAAGCCAGGACAAGAATTGTCCAAAGTAATTTTCAACATTCGTAGGCTGGACTAGGAGAGATTTGGACAGCTTCAGCTGGCTCTCAGCCATCTTGGTCAATTGAATTGCACTCTCGTTCACTTAAAGTCAATCTCATACTATTTTCTTCTATAAATATAGACAAACTAAGATAAAAATAATTAGAGACTTATTTTGCACTTTATATATATATATACAGTGCAATTATATATATATAAGTGATTTCATATTACCCTATCTTTAAAGGAATACAGAATTGTGGTAATGTTGCATCAGTGATAAAATTACCAGTCAAGTAACATGACAATTGAAGATGACAGAATTTTTCCTGTGGCCAGGCAGATAGCAAACATACCTTGCAGCTACTGCATTGCATTATAACAATAGTTAACTTTAAAAAAAAAAAAAAACTCCATCGGATTCAGCATTTAGGGGGAAAAGATATGAATGGTTAAAGATGAGCAGTATCACAATGATGGACATGCATGTGACTACGAGCCCAGAAATTATGGTAACTATGGAGGCATTTCTATTTCAGATTATTTAACCCTTGTTTGAGAGTATTTCACCAGACATTATAACTGGATGAGAGTTCAGCTATGTTATTGTGCAGCACAGCAAGTGAATATTCTACAAGGCTATTCTAAAACTGGGGGAAGCCCAAATAAAAAAGATATAACTTTAAACTGCACTTAAGATCATCCGTCTTGCCCGGTTATTTTTGATTCTTTTCAGCCAGTTACACCTGACTCTGTGACCAGAGTGCTTGACCGCTGTCGGGCCACCACCTCCTCCTTGGACCCTTGCCCGGCCTGGCTAATCAAAGCAGCCAGGCCGAAAACAACTGAATGGGCCACAGCTATAATAAATGGGTCTTTCCTTGAGGGCAGATTCCCTTCTGCCCTCAAGGAGACACTCATTAGGCCCATACGAAAGAAACCTAGTTTGGCGGCGGACGAAATTGGCAATTACAGGCCCGTCGCCAATATTTCTTTCATGAGCAAAGTGGTGGAGAGGGTGGTGGCAGACCAGCTTCAGGCACTCTTGGATGAAACAGATGCACTGGATCCGTTCCAGTCGGGCTTCAGGCCGCGCCACGGGACAGAGACGGCATTGGTCGCCCTGTATGATGACCTGCTGAGGGAGGCCGACAGGGGCAAATTGTCTCTGTTGGTCCTCCTCGATATTCGGCGGCCTTTGATACCGTCGACCACGGTATCCTCCTGGGGAGGCTCTCCGAGCTGGGAATCGGTGGCCTGGCATTAGCCTGGCTCCGTTCCTTCTTGGAGGACCGCCCCCAGAGAGTTCAGCTTGGGGAGAATGTCTCGGCCCCGTGGAGCTCCAATTGTGGGGTTCCACAGGGATCGATTATCTCCCCAATGCTATTTAACATCTATATGAGGCCGCTAGCGGGGGTCATCAGGAGGTGTGGAGCGATGTGTCACCAGTACGCTGATGACACTCAGCTCTACATCTCCTTTTTGCCAACTGCAGGTGATGCCGTCCTGACCCTCCAGCGCTGCCTGGAGACTATACTGGAATGGATGCAGGAAAATGGCCTGCGGCTGAACCCGGACAAGACGGAAGTCCTGAGGGTGGGGCCCCCCGTAGTTGGTGGCCTGGTTGGCCCTCTCTCCTTTGGGGGGGCGACCTTGGCCCCGGTGAGCAGGGTCCGCAGCTTGGGCATACACTTGGACCCGACGCTCACCATGGAAACACAGGTGACGTCGGTTGTCCGCTCCGCCTACTTCCACCTCTGGCGGATTGCCCGGCTGCGGCCCTATCTCGACACGGGGGCCCTCACTACCTTAGTACACGCACTCGTAATCTCAAGATTAGATCACTGCAACATGCTCTACGTGGGGCTACCTTTGAGGCTGATACAGAAACTTCAGATGGTGCAGAATGCAGCAGCCAGACTTCTCACCGGAGGGAGAAAATATCATCACATCTCTCCCATTCTGGCTAGACTGCACTGGCTGCCCATTTGTTTCCGTATCGACTTCAAAGTCTTAATGCTCACTTATAAGGCCCTAAACGGTTTGGGACCTCGATACTTGGCGGAACGCCTTCACCCACCAAGTTCTACCCGAACCACCCGCGCTAGCCAGGAGGTGAGGCTGAGGGGCCTGACGCCGAGGGTGGCCCGGAGAGAGAAGACAAGAAACCGGGCCTTCTCGGCGGTGGCTCCTCGCCTTTGGAACAATCTCCCTCCTGAGATTCGCGCGGCCCCTTCGCTGGGTACATTCAAAACTCAATTAAAAACATGGCTTTATGTCAAGGCCTTCCCTCCTGCCAGCATCTAATTTAATTTAAATTACTTTTCTCTTCTTTTTCTATTTATTATTTATGATTTATTATGTTTTGTTAATTGATATTTTGATATTTTTGGATTTATGCTATTATAATTGTATATTTTTATGTTAGCCGCTCAGAGTGGTATTGACCTACCAGATGGGTGGGATACAAATCAAATAAATAAATAAATAAATAAATAAATCACCAAATTTGGCATAAGCATATTCTGCTTTTGCCCAGTCATAAATTTGAAGAAGTTTGGACAAAAGGTTTTGGGGTTCTTTTTTTAAAAGGAAAATAATAACACCCCCCATTAGAAATAGGCAGCCCCAAACAACTACTGAATTAAAATAAATACCATGCATTGAAAATACCTATCTTGCTTATCTTGAAAGAAAATGGTTGGCCCTATCCCCCCTTTTTTAATTTGCAAAGAATCCAGACTGCAACGAATGAAATATTGATCTCCAAAATGGGCCTTTCAAAAGGGCAAAACAGCCACTTTGTTATGATACTGAGCATGCATGGTAGAGGATTGTCAACAGGAGATTTATGAAATGGAACATTGTATATTTTCATAGGTGGGGGGAGATATTTGGAAAGCTGTAGGGAAAATAAAGACCACTGAAACAGAGTCAAAAGACAGATTTTCTTTAATGAGTAAAAACATCAGGTCTGCTTTAAATAAAGCAATGGAGTGACAGTCTTTCAGAAAGGGACATATTTTCCCTTCTCTATCCCTTCTTTCTTTTTGTACCCTTTATCCCTGTTCCTAAATAAATATATAAAAAAGGAAAAAAAAAAAGAAAGGGACATATTTTGCTACATATTTTCAGGGAATCAGCATCAATTTTGCAAGACACATTCAAAGTATTTTCCCTTTTGTTAGGAAAGTATATAGCAATTGTGTTTTCTTCTAGCACTTTCATTAAACATTCTGTCAGGATGTTTAAGACTAAACAGTCTCCTTACATAAATTTCCAAAGGGGAAATCAGCTCTAGGTCTAGAGAAATCTAGACATTTCACTCTGTTACCAAGACCCAATAAGCTATTCGCTAACTTTTTATTTCCTTCCTGGCCAAACAGGCAAATCAGAGTCATGCTTGCAAGAGAATCTATGCTTCTTTGTGAAAATAGAGAAACTATATATATATATATATAGCTATGAAATTACTAGTGTTTTTTGTTTTTGTTTTTTGCTTTGTGGCTGGGGATCGTTTTACTTGATGTTACCTGAGCTTTGGTGCCTATATCATAATCTCAGCCATTCCACCCATCTTGTCACTATACAATTGTGTAGTAATTGAAAAACAAATTCCATAGAGGTTATGTGCCAACACATCACTATTGATCTGTGGTGACTATATGAGCTAATGACCTCCTATTAACAGCTCTGCTCAGCTCTTATAAACCAAGAGCATCTCAAGTTATGGTATTCTCTCTTCCTACAGCCTTTCCCTTTTCCTAGCAATACTGTCTTTTCCTTTATGTTCTACTCAGATCTTACAAACTTACAGCTGTGGATTCCTTTGTTGAGTCTACCCATCTCATGTTAGGTCTTCCTCTTTTCCCACTACCCTCCCTCACTACTTTGCCCAACAATACTGCTTTTCCAGGTCAGTTTTGTATTCTCATTATATGTGCAATACATGATGGTTTCAGTTTACTCAAATTTGAAGTAGTGAGTGTTCAGATCTGTCTTGATTGAACATCTACTTTTTACTTTTCTTTTGGTCTGTGGTATCTATGAAGCTCTTCTACAACACCATATTTCAGATGAATTAACTCCCCCCACCATCTATATTCATTGTCTGTTTTTTTATATAATATGTATAATTTTAACCTTTGTTTTAAGTTAAAATCTTTGCTAACTCCTGGCCCCCTTATTATTCTCCATTGTACATATTGCATTTACTTGCACTTTTATTTCACCATTCCATTAAGTCCAAAATAGCCCTTCAAAATACTATGTCACACAGGGACTGAAAACATCCCACTGTTCTTGCTTCTGCCTTCCCTGTTTAACCATATTATATATCATATGGTCATCTTCAGGAATCCTCTAGCACTGAGTAATTCTACTTCAGGGAAGTTTCTGCTGGAATTTGTGTGTAGTGCATGTATACTTAAACTTTTGTTCTAAAAAGTCAGCCAATTACTTTGTGAGGAAAAAAGGAGTCAACTTCTGGGATTTTCCTCTGTTTGGTGTCACTTTGTGAATTTTAGTGAACAGAAGATGGCATCTTGTAGACCATCGTGATTGCTGAAATTGGCATCATTAACATTCAGACTGCACTACTATATAAAATTTGGCATCCTGATTCCTCTTGGCAAATGTGGCATGATACTGTGCAGCAATATTGGGTCATTTCCTGATGATCTGAGTTGTGGATGCAGAAGCATGATACTCCACATTCATAATTTGGAGGGTTTTTTTTTAAGTACTGAATTTCAGTTTTGAGTTAAAACTTCCTGGTTGGTACAATCAGCATTATTTTTTTTCAATATTGTCTTCAGTTTCTTCTTGAATTATTAATTTTTCTTCCACACAACTGAACTCCTGCAACAAGTTGTCCATAGAAAATACATTTTGGGAAATTGTTATCAGACATGATTATGACATGTGAACCCACTGAAGTTGTCATTTTTCAAGACTGTAAAAATACTTATCTGTGTTTGCTCCAAGACTTCAGTTTTAGGGAGTTTATTCTGCCATCTATTGAGGATTTTCTGAAGACAGGCAAGGTGAAAATGATAACACTTTCTAGCATGCCATGGATAAATAGTCCAAGTTTCCACTTCATAAAGTAGAAAGGATAGAACAACAGCTTTGTCCATCTTCAGTTTAACAGAAATATTGATTCCACACAGAGGATCAAAGTCCAAAGTCAATATTGGCTTTAGAGATATGTCAAGTCATTCCATCATCAATGAGAATCCAGAGGGAGATAGCCTGCCAATATGTGTGAACTTGCTACTGCAGAAAGGAAACGTTCATATCTCTTCAGAACTGGTTCCTTATAAGGTACACCTGGAACTAGTTGATACATCACCACTACCACCACCGCTGTTGATCTTTAGGCTGAAATAGTAACAGAAGAAGGAGAATAGATCAAGACATCTTTGCATATCCAGAGGTGTGATTGCATTATTACCTTGGGAAGTAGAGATAACATATGGAAGGATTTTTGCTGACTGTGCTTTGCTGTTTGAGGCTTACAGAAGTTTATCCATGGATTGAATGAGAGTTCTTTCCCCTTATGAGACTGGTCTTGAACCAGAAAATAAATGTCTCAGTTACATAATTAATATTATTATGGCATTCAATAATCAAACAATGCTAAAACAACTGCAAACCTTTTAAAGTCTAATTAGTTTTTATCTTTTATTTGCTTAGCACTTTATTAAAAACAGTAATGATCCACTTTGGTAATGGCATGCATTCCCAAGACACAAGTTTCTTCTTATTTATTTGTAGCACTGCACCAAAAATACTCTGGGATATTTGCTTGTTGAAGACAGTAGGTTGAATTCTAGTGTACCTGACTGGCGCAGAAATACTGCACTGAAAATGTTGCCATTTTGCTGCATCTGCTACTGCCCTTTTCCTTGTCCTTAAGATTCAAACAAAAGCATTAAGTGATATGAATCCTTGTCCCCGGAAAGAGATGCAATACCAATAGCTGTACTTGCTTTCTAACAGTTTAGGAAAGTGTCATAACAGCATCTGGTAAATGGGAAAATGCCAAATATAAGTGAGAGTCTTGCAGGTCAATATGATTTACAGCGCTGCTGCAAATGCAGTTAGCAAAGAAGTATTGCTGCATTGAACAGCAAAAACAGAGAAAATGGTCCAACTCTCTGTCACACATTGGGGTTGGAAATCAGTCTTAAAAATGCTTCTCTAGGCATATTATGCAACTGTCACTTCATAAAGAAAGATTTGTTGCAAGGAATTGAAGGTAAACAGTGTGAAGAAATGGAAAATGAAATGTGGAAGAGATTATTGATCTCAGGAATATTATTCATAGGTACTGTCTTTGCCTCACAGCTGGCTGAATATCAGTGACCCTAACTGTGGAGGTAGTTTTTAAAAAACTGTAAAATTTGTGATAATTGTTAATTGATTGATTGATTGAGTGAGTGAGTGAGTGAGTGAGTTTATATACCACCCCATTAGTGCAAAACACTATTCTAGGTGGTTTACAGCAAAATAAAATGAAATAAATCATGAAAAAAAATAACAATAAAATAGTTGAGTTCTGAACACTGTCAAAGCCTCATATTAAATTGTTCAACAGCTGGAAGACTGTTCTGAAGTACACGCAAAGTCCAATCTATTTGTGAATGAATTTCTTTTTGTTAGTAGCTCACTCTTCTGTGTCATAATCTCCTACCATATCAGCATCAGGGATCTAATATCACCCATTTCACACTCATGATGAACCATTTAACTCTCAATCAAATATTTTAATCTCTTTGATGCACTTTCAGCTTGCATAACGTACAGGGATGTCCATATACCATTTTATCCCTGTAACTTTAAAACGTTGGGATTTTTAAAAAGTCCCAATAAAAGTGTTGATTTTCCCACTGGGATACTTTTTTGTCCTACCCAACAAAAAAGGCCAAACTGCTTTTGGGGAAATGACAACACAGCGAAGCAGAAATTACTCTGATTGTCAGTACCTTGGCTTTGTTCAAGTGCATTGAGCTTTGTCTGGAGTTAATGGAATTCATTACCCACAATGCACACTTTATCTATGAGAAGACAAGACTCAATGTAAAAGACAATGATGCTAGGAAAAGTTGAAGGTAGCAGGAAAAAAGTAAGACCAAGTATAAGATGATATGATTCCATAAAGGAAACCATAGCCTTGAGTTTGCAAAAACTGACCCAGACTATTCAATGACAGGATATTTTGAAGATTATTCATTCATGGAGTCACCATGAGTTGGAGGTGACATGACAACACTTAACAACTGTATCTTTAGCAAGTTTGTGTTTGGTTTCTTTATTCACAATTGTTACTCCCATGTCACTTTCCGCAACTGTAGTTGTTTTCCTACAAGTCCACTAATGGGATTGAATTCATTATCACAAATAGTGTGAGATGGTTTCTATTAAAACAATTGTAAAATATATATTCCTGTAAATTTAGTACTAGAACAGTGCAGAAACAGGACCCATATTTTGAGATTTAGGGGGAAATACTCTATGTGGGTTGGAAAACGTATTTTATAAATACACAAACATAATTATGTAGCTATATTTTCATATTAGAAAGAAAGAACAATAAGAAGTGCATCTAATAGTACCATAATCTGTGAATCAGTGGTCAGGTTTCACGCTGTTTATGATTTAAGTCATCATATTTTAGCCTTGTGCATAATGTTACAGCCAAAAACTGAGATATGGATTTTAAATGTACCACTTTGCTTAGGATGTAAGAGATATTTTAAAACTTCTGTTTGAAAATATCTCTTACATCCTAAGCAAAGTGGTAAAATAAATAAAGACATGAAGCTTCTCTAAATGTATTTTTAAAACTTCTGTTTTAAAATACACTTAGAGAAGCTTTATGTCTTTATTTTTTAACCCGTTTTACTGGTTTTTATTTGCTATGTGTGTTGCTCCTTAGCATGTGTACAGACAATGGGAAATACATGCCTATTTTTAACATAGCACTTACATCTGGCTTGTCTGCCAGAATCAGAACCCTCACCCACTTTTTTATTGCTGTAACACAAAAATAAAAATAAGATTGTGATTTCACTTCATATTATTTGCCTTTACACATGGTGGAGAGAACACTAATTTATGTCTTGTTAATGTAGGCAAATGTGGAAAACCACAGAAATTTTATCAGTGTTATTAATGTTCTGTTGACTTTTCTCAACCTTATTTGGATGTTACATCAACCTTCAACTTCACCTTTACATTTTGCTTTAGGTAAAATTCATCAGCAACTGTACTCAAAAGCAGTCAACATCAATATATTGAATTCTGAGATAGCACATAGATTTCAAATGAGATTTGCATACCTGGCTGATCTAAAATTTGAAGGCCACGGAGATCCTTATTTAAAGGCCATAAGAATGCATCTTTGAATCTGATGCATTTTAAATACCAGTGTGAAGAACCAATCTGATTTTTTTTTCCTAATCGTATTGCAACTCGCCTTAAGATTTCAGAAATGTTTCCCACTTAGCCACAAAATCTACTTAAGAGAAAACCTGATGTCAACTTTTGTTCCATGCTATGTTCATTTCACATAATCTGTTGAAAACGTTGGACTAATCCCAGACTCCAAACTTCATATGCAGTTTTGTGAGTTATGGGTTTAAATGTTAATCAAGGAACAACTATCTGTGGATGTCAAGTTGCATGCTTCAGATGTGCAACACAATAAGCATTTTTAATGATCTGATTAGAACTCACTTTCTGTCCCTTGACATTCCCTTGTTCACCTGAGTAGAAACTTCTAAATTCACCCTGAATTCGACCTTAAGTAATATTAGGCATTCATTTTGAGTGAACATTTGATGCGGTAATGAAGATTACTTAACAAGCAATTAGTATTTTTCCTGCATTGGTTCATCTCTTCCTATTTTTGGATGATAACTCAATAATCATCACTTTGATAAATATATAATTACAAATATAAATATACAGTTCAGTTGTCTGTTTGGAAATTGCCAAACAGCAGAGAATCCCCACGTTTCAGCTTGGATAAGAGGGAAACCAGACAATAAGAAATACTAGAAATGTTCAGATCAGTAATATTCACTATCTTGTCCATTTATGAAGTATAGTAACAACAGTTCTTCTGTTTGTGAACTCTGGGTTCCCATATTTGTTTATAGGGTGAAACTATTAATTGATATTTACATGCTGGTGTTAACAAATATGATGATGAAGATGATGGTGGTGGTGATGGTGATGTTGAAAATCTTTTTAAAATGCAACATTGGGTAGCAGTCCTGCTAAATGTTGTACCAGCTTTGTTCAATTTGCAAAGTTTCTCCATCAGTCAAGACACCCAGTGACATGTTACTACTTGAAAGAAGTAGTAATACTCAAAATACTATTTGACTGTCTAACAATTTACATTAATGCTTCCTCTGTGGATCCCAGTTAGGGATGAGTGAAAAATTCATTATGTTCACGAATTTATACATGCTTAGTCAGTTTACATCCCCAGTGGATCCAGTCATTATTTACCATAAGAAATCCATATATTTCTTAAGTCTGGTGTAACTTAGCTAGAAAAAAACTTTTTAAAAAGGAATAGAGTTGAAGAAAGGGTATAACAAAGTGTGTACTTTTTAAAAAGTTAAATTATTGGTGCTCAAGAATTCTGTGTGATCAGGGTTTTTGTTCTTCTCAGGTGATTGGGTAATTATGGTGATCAGGGTATTTTGTTGTGGGTGTTTTGTTGTGATAACGAGGGAGATGATCTGTCACTGTGATTGATGGGTGTCATTGGCTGGTCTTTAGTGTGCAGTGATCACCAGTACTTGTGGCTAGGTAGACTTCATCAACCTTTTTGCAGGTTTTATTTTTCAGTCCTGGGAGCCAGGCTTTGTTGTTTTTTAGACTTTCTACTTTTTTTGTTGAAGCTGTGTTGGTGTTTGTGGATTTCAATGGCTTCCCTGTGTAGTCTAACATAATGATTGCTGGTGTTGTCTAGTACTTCTGTGTTTTGAAATCAGATTTCATGTCCAGCTTGTTTCAGGGTGTGTTCAGCTACTGTTGAGTTTTCTGGTTGTTTTAGTCTGCGATGTTTTTCATGCTCTTTGATTCTGATCTGGATGCTGCATTTTGTGGTCCCAAAAAAGTACCTGGCCACAGCTGCAAGGTATACGGTGTACTCCTGCAGTGGTGAGGGGATCCCTTTTGTCCTTTGTTGACTATAACATTTGTTGTATCAAAGAGCATTAAAGACATTGCAGACCAAAACAACTGGAAAAATCAGCAGTAGCTGAACACCTTTGTGGCTGAGAATGATTTCAAAGCAAGTTTTAACCAGTTTACTTGTGAGTAGGTTTACCTAGTTTACTCATATGTTTATCTTGTTTATTCATGTATAGGTTTACCCAGTTCATTTGGGAGTAGGTTTACCTGGTATACTCAGGAATGTTTTAATTTAAAAAATAGATTAATATTCAGGAACTCACTAATTTCAGATGTGAAAATATTAGATTTTGGGAGTCTGGATAAAAGGCAGATCCATTAAATCAGAAATGGCTCCTCATGATTTCATATGATTTTTTGTGTGATCCTAGTTAAATCACCATCAAATCACATCTCTATACACAAATTACAGAAAAGAAATTATGAATCCTTCAGCATGTGACTCTACAGTGGTGCAAAAATGTGGACCAGAGGCATGGATCCACATGATTCCTGATTTTTAGATCTAACCCTCCCTAACCACTGTCCAATCATATGGACCATCAATGCCCACAGACTACAAAACAAAAATCATAGATCCCCCAGTGCAGGGCATTACAGTTTTGCAAAATACCAATCCAAGGCAGAGATGCTCATGGATCCACATGATATTTCTGCAGGATCATCTCCAAACCACTGTCCTATTTGTGCCCATAGGTTAAAACACAGAAATCATGGGCATGGCTTTGCAGTGGCACAAACTCCAACATATAGATGCTTCTGGATGCATATGACTTTTATGCAGGATCATCTTCGAACCACCAAATGATCATCAGCCTCATTTGTGCCCACAGTTGGCACCACAGAATTCACAAGTCCCTCAGTGCGTAACTTTGGAGCAGAGCAAAAATATTGATCAAGAGGCACATATCCTCATGGATCCACTTGATTCATAGGAACGGCCATTCTCAAATCACTATCCAATCATCACTGCCCACACACTAAAACACAGAAATCATGTGTCTAGGGCATGGCTTTGCAGTGGTGCAGAAACATGGATCTGACATAGGGATCCTCATGGATCCACATGATTTTTATGCAGGATCATTCCCAAACCACTGTCAAATCATAGGCCCTATCTGTGCCCATAGTTTGCAACACAGAAATAGTGGATCTCCCAGTGCATGGCTTTGCATGGCTATCCACATGATAAAAATCCACAAGGATCCACATGATTTTTATGCAGGATCATCATCAAACCATTGAACAATCATAAGCTTCATCTGTGCCCAGAGACTACACCACAAAAATCATGCATCCCTCCGCTGATGGCTTTTTAGTAGAGCAAAAATATAAATCGAAAGGCACAGATCCCCATGGATCCATTTGATTCTTAGGTAGGATAATCTCCAAATCACTGTCCAATCATAAGACTCATCTCTGCTCACAGACAACAAAACAGAAAGCATGGTTTCCCCAGCACATGGTTTTGTAGTAGAGCAGAACATGAATCCAAGTAAGAGATGCCCCCTGGTTCCACATTATTTTTAGGTAGGATCAGCCCATATCACTCTCCAGTCATATGGTCCTCTGTTCTTGGCAGACACCACAGAAACCATGGGTCCTTGACCACATGACTGTAGTGCTGCAAAAAATGTGGATATGAAACACAGATCCTGGATCCACATGATGTTTAGGCAGAATCATCCCCAAACCACTGAAGAATCATAGACCCAATTTGTGCCCATAGATTACAACACAGAAATCATGAGTGCATGTATTTGCAGTGGTGAAAAAACACCAATCCAAAGCATGGATGACAACAACAACAACAACAACACAAATAATAATTGAACTCGAAAGCCAAAGTTGCAACTAAAGAACTGAAAAAATAAAATACAGAGATCTAGCAATTGAAACATCTTGCTTGTGGTTGAAACATACCTCAGCGGTCCCCATCATCATTGGGGCTTTGGGAACAATATCAAGACATTTTAAGCAGTTGAAGATTCCAGAAATAACATCATCAGAGCTACAAAAAACCAGTAATATTAGGAACAGTATATATACTACATCAATATTTAACAAATATTTAAGTTTTTGGTTAAAACTTGTATCTGTTATATAATAACAACCAATGTTTTTATAATTTTAATTGACTGTGTCTGGTATTTTTGAATAGTAACAACAGCAGCAGCAACAAGAAGAATAGGAGCTTTAGAACTGCATTGCTAAAAGGAACCCTATAGATCATCAAGTCCAGCCTCTGTGATGTTGGGTGGGCAGGGTTGGGTGACCACACAATGGAGCCTGAGAGACTGAGAGAAGGGCTTCCTGGAAGATCTTACCAGATGGAGTTGGCTGTCATCAGAACACTAGTGGTACCAGACCACAAAATTTTGGAGAGCCTCTTTCATGTTTTTCATATATATGTGAAATAGTATGGGGAATAATGGAACTCTAAGGCTCTCCACAGGTTAATGGTCAAGGTGTTGAACAGAAGCCGGGGGGGGCAACACTACCATTAAGAAAGTGACATCATGCAAGGAAAAATCCCAGAAGCGGATTCCTTTTTCATCAGTTCATCACGTCTCACTCAAATACAAAGCAATTGTCATGGCTGTTTTTCAACAAGTGTGAATGGTAGTGAGCAAAAGAGGGTATCCTTTAAATCACCTTGACTGCTGCCATTGGTGTTGTCAACATTCAGGCTGCCCTTTACTGTGTAAATCTTGGCATCCTTTTTCCTGTTGGCAACTCAGGCATGATATTTTGCAACAATATTGGGCCATTTCCTGGCTTTTTGAATTGTGGGCAAAGAAATCCCACATTTATAAACTGAAGGTTTCTTGAAAAATTGAATAAAACCTTCAATTTGGGAAGGAGGAGATTATTTAAAATCTTATGATATCTGCAGCCCAATCTTTCCAATCCTGGTATCTTGTTGTTGTAGTTAAGTCATGTCTGACTCTTTGTAACCCAATGGACCGGAGCATACCAAGCCCTCCTGTCTTCCACTGACTCCTGGAGTTCGGTCAAATTCATATTGGTCCTGGTATCTTACCTACTTTTAATTTATTTATAATCTCTTCTATCTCTTCCTCAGTTATATATTATTCCATTTTTTCCCATATCTTCCATTTTTATTTTTCTAGCCAGATTACTTTCTATATTTTTTTCTTTATTTATAGACACATGGTTGTTAGTATATGACCTTTTAAAAAAATCTTGAAAGCCTTCTATTTTTTTTCTCTCATTTTATTGCATCTGATACTCTTTTCATTTTCAATCATCCTTATGGTATTTTTTTTTGTTTTATTTTTCACCTGCATAAGTCTTGCTAGCATTTTAGAGTTTTCATTACTTAATTCAAAATATTCTCTTTTCAAATATATTAAATTTCTTTGAACTCTTTCTAAATGAATACCGTCCAGTGGCTTCCTTTTAGCTTCCAACTCCCCTTGTCTGGAATCTCTGGATATTATAAAGATTTTAATATTTTCCTCTACTCCTTTTTTCTTGTTTTTACTTCAAATTATAGGTTCCCTTTATTCACAATCTTTGGGTTACAGATTTCATAGTGTCCCAAATAAATCCAACCAACCTCCTCCTTCCTCATTAATTTCCTTTATTTCTTTTAAATTCCTCTTCATGTTCTCAATTACATTCTTAAGCCTAAATATATAAGTATATATCTTCCATATTTTTGCTTTTTTATAATCAGTTTGTGGTGAATTCCATAGTAAATTTTGCATGGTCTGATATTTGTATAATATCTATTTCACTATCCTTCACTCTTGTTTCGTACCACTTGATACAAATATATAATCTATTATAGAATATGTTATATGCACTGCTGAGTAATATGAATATTTTCTTTGGTCTCCCTTTCTAAGCATCTTTCAGATCTGTTTTACTTATTAATTTATTTAATATCATTTGTCTACTTTTTATTCCCTTTTTTGTAATTTTGTCTTATCTTCAATTTTATCCATGACTATATTGTTATCTCTTGCCGTCATAACAAAACCTACCCGTACTTTGTCTAGTTCTTCCAACAAAGTATTATTATTTTGTCTTGGTTCTCATTTGGTGCATAAACATCAACTAGTGTACATTCCTCTCCTTTTGGTTTTCCTTGTATCATTAAAATCTACCTTCCTTGTTTTGATTCACTACATTTGTTTTAAATTCAGATTTTTAGGTATCAGTATTGCCACTCCTCTAAATTTTGACATACCTAATGATTCTTCTTCGTAGTCTCTGTGAATGCACACTTTAGGATTTAATCTGTGCTTGTGCAGAGGTTTCCAGAATATTCTAGAGCTTTATCATGCGTTTGTTAGGACCACCCTCCCAGTACATGATGGTCCACCCGTCCTGGAGATTGCCTCAGTTTCTTTTTGCCACCATTGAGGTTTCATCTCTCGACAAGCTGTTCGTTCCTCATTGCTTTTGATTTTTTCTAAAACATAAAAATACAGAGGGAAAACAGACATTTCAACCTGTTCCTCTCCTGAATTCCTCCTTTTCCCTTTCCTTCCCACCATTTATGGCCCCTCTAGGACCATTAAAACTGTGCACTTCATGCCCCAGTAAGATCCCATTCTCAGACAGACACGATTCTTGTCTGTTCTGCCTCGGACAATCCTGACTTCTTCTGCATTATTATTATTATTATTATTATTATTATTATTATTATTATTATTATTATTATTATTATTATTATTATTATTATTATTATTATTATTATTATTATTATTATTATTATTAATAATAATAATAATAATAATAATAATAATAATAATAATAATAATAATAATAATAATAATAATAATAATAATAATAATAATAATAATAATAATAATAATAATAATAATAAACAGTTCATCCAGGGTTGATAGCTGGAGCCCGATAATATTCTGGGCAATTTTAATGGTTCTCTGTAGAGCTTTTTTGTCCGCTACAGAGCTACTCCCAAACCATGCCAGAATGCCATAGGTTAGGACACTCTCAATGGTGCTACGATAGTATGACAGAAGTAAATGCTGAGATAAATTTAACTTGCCGAGCATTCTCAGGAAATACAGCCTCTTCTGTGCCTTCTTCATTAGCATGTTGGCATTTATAGTCCATGAGAGGTCCTCTGAGATGTAAGTACCCAGAAATTTAAAACTACCAACTCTCTCCACTTCCTCACCGTTTATGTACAGTGGTAAATGTACATTTCTCTTCCTTCTAAAATTAATTATGAGTTCTTTAGGGTTTTTTTTGTTTTTGTTTTTATGTTAAGTGTGAGATGATTTTCTTTACACCAAAGAATTGTGGGTGCAGAAACACAAGATCTCACATTCTTAAATTGGAATCTTTTCAAATAATTGAATAATGAATATGCTCTCATTCTATAAAAGAGAAATATACATATATTTTTAAAAATATGCAAAACATATA
This sequence comes from Pogona vitticeps, assembly GCF_051106095.1. Taxonomy (NCBI): domain Eukaryota; kingdom Metazoa; phylum Chordata; class Lepidosauria; order Squamata; family Agamidae; genus Pogona; species Pogona vitticeps. The sequence continues at coordinate 127,815,760 of NC_135785.1, forward strand.
TGCCTTTTGGGAAAAAGTACAAGGAGACACAAACACATTTCTCAGGAAGGGGAGCACACAAGCTGGCATACATCTGAATCAGAATGAACTTCAGGATGGATATCAGAGGACCCCCATGCCCTCAGTCTTTATTGATGCTCTATTGCCTTAGTCTAATTATCTTTGAGCTAGATAGTTGTTTAATAAAGGGAGGGGCATATGTTTCTACAAATTTAATAACAAGCTTCTGTGACATTTCTTTCAGGAAAGACTAACAGCACTCTTTATCCCTCACTCTCACCATTCTCTAGAACTGAAAAACAGTAACTAAAGCCTAACAAATGACTCTGTCTTCACAAGTGAATATCTTGCCAGCCACTGATACCCTGTTATCTATAATGGTGTTTTGCTAACATATCCTATCTAAAGCTGCGCTGTGGCTTATCTCTTTTTTCCTCCAATAAGTAAACAAAACAAAACAAAAAGAAAATATTCACAAAATGTTGACTACATTTTAAAAGGTTAACTGCAACTCTAAAGATAATAATTTTAAAATGAAATAGTTTTATTTGAAATAAATTGTATTATTATTGGAAAGAAACAAGTAGTAATTATAAAAATTCTGTATCCTAAGGAAAATCAGGAAATGATGACTTTCCACATGGTACAAACATGCGCACACAAGTGCACACATTCCCTGGCTGCTAATTATTCTCAATGGTCATTCCCCCTCCCCTTTTACTTCAAAAAACCTCCAGTTTATGAATGTGGGATCTTGTGTTAATGTACCCACAATTTAAAAAAACAAACAAACAGGAAATGGCCCAATATTGCTGAACAATATTGTGCCCGTGTTGCCAGCAGGAAAAAGGATGCCAAGCTTTCCATAGCAAAGAGAAGCCAGAATGTTGGCAACACCAATGGCAGCAGTCAAGATAGTCTACAAGATACTTCTTTGGCTTCCTATCATTCACATGTCTTGAAAAACAGCCCTGACAATTGCTTTGTGTTTGGGTGAGGAGTGGTTAACTGATGAAAAAAGAAGTCAGCTTCTGGAAGTTTCCCTTGCATGGTGCCACTTTGTGAATGGCAGTGGTGTTGGGGGACTCCTGTTCAACACCTTGACCATTAGCCTGTGAAGTGTCTCAGGGTTCCATGATTCCCCAGATTATTTCACATATATATGAAAAATGTGAAAGAGGCTGTCCAGAATTTTTTGTTTTGTACCCCAGTGTGCAGATTATATCCAACTCTATCTGCTTTTTAAGACCTTCCAGGCCTTCTCACAGTCTCTCAGGCCCCATAATTTCAACATAAAATCTACAAGGGATGAAATGTGTCATTTAAATGCCATTTTGTCTTCAGGAGTCATTTAATCCAGAGCTAGACTTTTTTTAGAAACTGGAAGTGACCAGCCTGTCATTTCCTATTTCTGATTAGCCAGGATATGTGTGTTGCATTTAAATGGCAAATTGTTCTCTCAAGATTTCTGAGAGACATGAAATATTGAGAGGCTGTTGTGCGGCTGGATGGGAAACAAGGGTTCCCAGCCTCTCAGAGTTTGCGTGTTCTGTTATAAAACATATTCAAAGCATCAGAAATTTTGTATTTCTCAAGGATACCCATAAGCAGATACTATTTGTCTTCCTTTGGCTTAACCATCAACTACTTCTTCCCAGGGATCATGTGACTTGAAACATCCTTAGAAATGCTATTGCCCCCCCCCTTACCTCGGAATAATGATGCAAGACCAGAATTATGGATTAAACACGGGCCACGCTTTATTGAAATAATCAATGTTGCCAATCCTTTGGCAAAAGGGGGTCCTGCTGTAGTGCGGAATCAGGTTTAAACCCAGAGGTCTGAATGGACCCTTTAACAAACAAATGGGCGAGTCACTGGTACAAGATTTTGCAGCCATGAAGACATCGAGAAACCCGGCCGGCCCAAATTTGACCACCCCTGGACCTCAAGCCATGCTCTCCTTGAGACTGCTCTCCCATGGGGATGTGGCAGCATACCGAGCTGCCCAAAAAACATAGCTGCAGCCAACGATCATGATGGGCTTCCTTCTCATCTTCATTATGGCATCTGCAAGATAAAACAAACCAGGCCCCTGCCCAGAAGTTAGGGGGTGCCTCATTAATCGACCTTGGATCGGTGGATGTGAATCTGCACCTTCCCATTCACTATCTAACATCCTATCCTTGTAAGGCTACTCCGGTTCTGTCTCCCTTTCCAGTGGCTACCACTTCACTAATCCTGAGGGTGCAGGAAAAAAGTTATTAATGATGCCACACAGAAGAAAACGACTTCAGAATCATCTCTATAGATAACCTACCACTGCTTACAAATGCTTTCCAGTAGTCCTGGTGATCTAGGTACCCTCAAATCTTTAAATCTGCCTCTTTCCTTAGACCAACTTTCAATCATTTTCTTTAAGCAGTAGTCTGAAGAATAATTCTGATACCATGAACGTTAGTGTAGCAAGCCTGCACCAATAACCTACCCTATAGTTCCTGGCCACGTAGGTTCTAAATCAACTAAGTTCCTAAACTCCTGAAACTCTATACTCATGTCCTCGGTGCCAGGGCCAGTCTTATTGCCCTTTCCACATCATCACGCCAAATTGTCAAGCCCATGGGGGAAGAGCCTCTGGGAACTCATTGGCTCCTGGATCTAACTCCTTAAACCGCTCGATCTGTTGGTGTGATAATGCATCGGCTAAGCTGTTATCTACACCTGGTACGTGTCTAGCCTGCACCAGTGTCATGACATGGTCTGAATGCACATGGGGTTATAAATTATGTAGACCACCGTCAGATTGTTGAATGAAAAATGTATGACAGTGTTAGCCCATTCTCCTGCCCAAAGCCAAAAGGCACCAACTATTGGGGAAAAATCCAAAAATGTCAAATCTCTGGTGATTCCTGCATGGTGCCACTCCTCCAGCCATTTGCATGTGCACCATTTGCCTCCAACGTAAGTTTTTTAAACCCAAAGGAGCCTGCAGTGGCCGACTAGACCTGAATTTCGGCTTTAAGCATCTTGTCTCCTCTCCAAAGGAAATGCAATTCCACTCAGCTAAGAACTGGCCCCAAACCTTCAAATCTTGTCTCATGCCATACATAACTGTAGTCCTATGAAATGGGTGATGGAGCCGTTTCATTGGCTTGGAAAGTCACGCAGAAAGGCATGACCAGGTGCCATGACTCTACAAGCAAAATTGAAATGTCCTACCATCTCCTGAAGCTCCCTCAAGGACACTTTTTCCTTTTGCAATATCGAAGCTACCCTGACCTTAAGGTCAGCCAACTCAACGTCTGCCAGCCTAGACATTTCCCATACCATGTCCACTTCAATGCACAAGAATGTCGGTCCCTCCATTTTTCCCCCAACCAAATGTAGACCTAACTCTACAGCCATTGAGTGAATGATATCTAGTATAAATTTATACGTCCCCGTGTTCCTTTTGGCACAAAAAGATAAGCATCCCAATAATGGGCCGTATTGTTACATCCCCATTCTTCACCTAAGCTTCCACACAAGAAATGAACTGGAATGTCCAAATGCTGCACATGAAACAGGGCAGTCCATAGACAATGCTCTATCTATATAGAAAAACTCTGGAAGTAAAATCCCAACAGATCACAATCCTGCAGGTGAACTGGCAAAATCCGGAATGTTGATTTTCTGTTACATTTTGCCAACTCCGCCCTGACCACACCTATGTACCATGCAAACAGCCTCATCAAAGGAGGTGTAGCACACAGTACAAAGTTCCTGAGGGATGGTATGATTAACTGACTCCCCTTGAGGTAAGACAGATGATGCATCAGTCTAAAGTCACCTTGTGCCTTCCTTGGTACTATTCCCTAAGGTGAAAACTGCAAAGTCTCCAGAGTAGCTGTTGCAAACAGTCCCAACACTCCCTTCCTGTATTTCTTTGGCAACCTTTTCTTGACCTACAACCTCCATGCCATATACCAATTTAAGATTTTTGGCAAAGAATGCTGTGTGCTCCCCGACCGCTGGTGTCCTAAAGTCTTCCGTAAAACCTTCCAGTAGATAAGTAACTTCGTCCCTACTAGGATAATCATGCAACCATGCTTTTAAAACTGGGATCTTAATTGGGCTGGGGCCCTGTACCAGGGTTACCCCCACCCCAATGGGCTTCTTCCTACCTCCAGGGCCCTTATTCTGTCTTGGGGCACAAACCCAGAAGCATGTGGTACTGGGGTGCCGACCACTGTACACTGTACACTCATGTCTGAATAGTGGGGTCTCTTAGTGCACACACTCCTGGAACTGTACTCCCAGGAGAGCAGGCGGAGTTAAACCACCTGCCCCATGCTTGCATGAGGAGTCAAATTCAAAGCAGTCTTACTGATAAGGTGCCCACTATAAGTTTTTTTCACCTAGAGTGGGTCTGGCAGGAGTCATTGACTGCAGCCAGATACCCAGCAATGGCTCACCCCAATGTAAATTTGGGGTATGGCCAAACGCCTACACCAGCAGCCAGAGTTACCAGGATTGGACATGAAAGTTGTGGGCATGGCATGGCACAGCCACTGAATTGGGTGCTCATACAAGGCCCTGAAGAACTCGGAGCCCCAAAATTCTGAATATTATATGGTGGATAATATGGTGAAGTAAATTGCCCACTGCCTGGCCAAGGCCATGTAGGCAATGATGATGAGGTGTCAGATGTAGTGGTTTGTCCACTGCCTGGCCAAGGCCAGGCAGGGAACTGTGGAGAGGTGTCCGGTGCAACAGGTGACTCACCAGACAGAGGTGTCACAACAGGCTCCTCCCTGCCGTATGTGGCATCCAGGCCAACCTCACCCAGTGCCTCCTGCCTGCCTAATGCTGATGCACTGGTTGCTGCCATGATTTGAGTTGATCTCCCTTCATCATTGCCCTGCTGCGATGCTGCTACCGTTGCCCCATCTGCCTCCTTTCTGGATGTCCCTTCCTCCTGTTGCTCTGCTTCTGACAAAGGTGGCATCGCAAATGGTTCCTCAATGCCGTACAGGTAGTCTGGACTAGCCTCATCCATCGCCTTTTGCCTGCCCAGAGCCACTGGTGCTGCACCAGTGGCTGCTGGAGTCAGGGTCACTCCTCCTTCTTCAGCACACTGATGCCGTGGTGTTACAGTTGTCCCATCTGCTTCCCATCCAGACGTCCTCACAGCTTGTTGTTCTGCCTCTGAGAAAAGATCACAATTGGATCCTCCCATCCGTACTGGTGGTCAGGACCTGTCTTGTCCAGCACCTCATGCCTGCCCCCCCCCCCGTTGCCACTATGCCAGTTGCTGCCTGGATTGAGGTGGCTTTTCCTTCAACCACTCCCTGCCACAGTGGTGTTACTGCTGCCCCATCTGCTTCCTGTGAATTTATTATACTATGTATTTATTACCACTGTAAATAGTGTATGTAAATAGCTATATTTATTTATTTATTTATTTACAATATTTTTTAGCCGCACCATTACCAGTGGCTTCTGGGCGGCGTACAACATTAAAACTTTAAAACATTAAAAACATTTTAAAAGACAATATAAAATAGCATATATTAAAATAATTCTTAAAACATTAAAATTAATAAGTCCTGCTGCTCATATGGCCAACTAGGGAATACTGTTTAATTTAAATGCTGGCTGAACAGAAAGGTCTTTGCCTGGTGCCGAAAAGCCAAGAGTGTTGGAGCCAGGCGGATCTCTCTAGGGAGGGCATTCCAAAGTTGGGGGGCAACAACCGAGAAGGCCCCCTCACCTCTTTCAGGGATGGCACCTTCAGAAGGGCCTCCTGGCCTGATCTTAGAGGACGGGCAGGCTCATATGGAAGAAGGCGGTCCATTAGGTAACCAGGTCCTAAGCCGTTTAGGGCTTTATATGTCAAAGTAAGCACTTTGAATTGGGCCCGAGCAGCAACCGGCAGCCAGTGTAAATTTTTCAGAACTGGCATGATATGAGTCCATGCAGCGGCACCACTTACCAGCCGCGCAGCCCGGTTCTGTGCCAGTTGCAGTCGTCAGACCGTCTTCAAAGGCTGCCCCACGTATAGCGCATTGCAGTAGTCCAGTCTGGTTGTTACCAGTGCATGAGTGACTGCTGCCAGGCTCCGCTCATCCAGGTAAGGGCAAAATTGATATATTCTCCGCAGCTGTAAGAAGGCACCCCTGGACACCGAGTCCACCTGGGCTTCCAAGGTCAGACTGGGGTCAAGGAGCACCCCCAAGCTGCGGACCCTGTCCTTTAGGGGGAGTGTAATCCCATCTAAGGTAGGAAAATGGCCTTTTAACCTATCTGGCGGGGCACCTACCAGCAGCACTTCAGACTTTCTGGATTGAGCCTCAGTTTATTGACCCTCATCCAGACCATTATCAAGTCCAGGCACGAGTTCAGAACGGTGACTGCCACACCTGGATTGGTAGAGAATGAGAGGCAGAGCTGGGTGTCGTCAGCATATTGCTGACTCCTCAACCCAAACCTCCTAACGACCTCCCCAGCGGTTTCATGTAGATATTGAACAGCATGGGGGACAGTATAGAGCCCTGAGGAACCCCATGACGCAACCGCCATGGGTCAGAGCTACTGTCTCCCAGCACCACCTTCTGGACTCGATCAGCCAGGTAGGAACGGAACCACTGTAAAACAGTGCCTCCGATTCCCATCCTAGCCAGTCTGTCCAGAAGGACACCATGGTCGATGGTGTCAAAAGCTGCTGAGAGGTCCAGGAGAATCAACAGGGATGCATTACCCCCATCTTTCTCCCGGCAAAGGTCATCAAACAGGGCGACCAAGGCAGTTTCCATCCCATAACCCGGCCTGAAACCCAACTGAAATGGATCTAGATAATCCATTTCATCCAGGAGTGCCTGGAGCTGCTCAGCCACCACACGTTCCAACACCTTGCCCAGAAAAGGGAGGTTTGCTATTGGACGATAGTTGTTCACTAGACCTGGATCCAGATTAAGTTTTTTTAGGAGTGGGTGAATCACTGCCTCCTTTAATGGGGCAGGAACCACTCCCTCTCTTAACGAGGAGTTGATGACCTCCAGGACCCAGGTACAAACTCCCCTGACAGATTTCTTTATTAGCCATGATGGGCAACAGTCGAGTTGTGTAGTGGTGGCATGAACCAATCCAAGGACCCTGTCCACATCCTCAGGTCGCAACAACTGAAACTCATCCAATAAATTATGACATAAGTCTGGAGCACTGGACACAACCATGGGCTCTCCATCAACAGTGGAGTCCAAATCTTTGCGAATCTGAGCAATTTTTCCCTCAAAGTGTGTAACAAATTCGTTACAGCGAGCCACTGAGGAGTCCAGGACCTCCACCGAACCATTAGGTTGAAGATGGTCCCGGAGCACTCAAAATAGCTCTGCTGGATGACACATCGAGGAAGCAATACGGCTGGAGAAATACTGGCATTTCGCCAGCCGTATTGCCACAGAGTAGGCCCGATAATGGGCTCTAAGCCGTGTTTGGTCATAGTCGCAGCGATATTTCCTCCATCTGCGCTCAAGCCATCTCCTCAACCGTTTCATGGCCAAAAGCTCCTCTGTGTACCATGGAGCCTTATAGGCTCTGTGGGCAGGGAGAGGGCGCCTAGGTGTGATCATGTCAACTGCCCGAGCCATCTCCTTGTACCACAAGGCGACCTGGGCTTCGACAGGAGCGCTGACCATATCAGCTGGAAACTCCCCTAGAGCGTTCAGGAATCCTTCAGGATCCATAAGTCTCCGGGGGTGGATCATTGATCACCCACCCCTGCAGAGGATAGTAGTGGCAAAGAGTCTAAATTTTACCAGGAAATGGCCCGACCATGACAACGGAGTCAAAGATAAATCCACCACATCCGGACCACCATCCCCCCGTCCCGTAGAGAATACTAGTTCAAGTGTATGGCCTTTCTCATGAGTCAGGCCAATGACATGTTGAAACAGCCCCATGGTTGTCATGGCGGCCATGAAGTCCTGAGCTGCCCCTGATAAGGTGGCCTCGGCATGGAGGTTGAGGTCTCCCAGTACCAAAAGTCTGGGGGTCCTTACCACCAGATCCGAGATCACCTCTGTCGGCTCAGGTAGGGAGACTGTTGGTAAGCAGCAGGGTGGGTGGTACACCAACAGAATCCCTAATCTGTCTCGCAAGCCCAACACACAATACAGGCCCTCTAGACCATTTCCCAAGGGGACAGGGAGTCTGGAAAAGTGGAAGGACTATAGACTATTGCCACACCTCCTCCCCGCCCCTCCAGGCGACCCTGGTGTTGGACCAAGTACCCAGGGGGACATAACTGAGATAGAGGAACTCCTCCACCTTCTCCCACCCAGGTCTCAGTAATGCATGCCAGGTTGGCCCCCTCATCCAAAATCAAGTCATGGATGAGGGCAGTCTTGTTTTTTGCCAACCTGGCATTTACCAACAAGACCATGTGGCCCAGGGGGTGGCTGATATGGTCACCTGGTACCGTTTGGCTGGGAGTAGAGCTAGAAAGGGGGATAGGTGTAAGGTATCTAACCTCCTTTCTCCTACTCAGACATGCTCTACTCCCACCGCCATATCTTCCCCTGCCGTATATTGTCTCTATTGGTTGCCCCAGAGACCCCTCAGACCCCCCTGTTTCCCAGCTTGTTCCCCAGCCAGTTCCTTCAGGGAATCTGGCAGCTGGCAGGAGCCCAGCCATAGTCCCACCGTCTCTCACTCAGTGAGCTGCAGAAGGCAGATGTTGTTCGGCTCTATATTAAAATTAATTTATTTATGATTACTATTATTATTTATTTATTTTTTAAAATTTTAGTTATTTTCTTTACAAGGGTAGGGCAGGGTAGGGGATAACTGGGACAAGGATCCATTTAGAGGGGGTGGATTTGAACGAACACAATACAAATCACTATTTTCATAATAATTCTAAATAATCCCGTCTAAGATACTATGATTGTATATCAGCCTACCATTCTATTTTGTGATCATATATATAGTGACCACCAAGTTCCCAAATGCTTCTCTCTCTCTCTCTCTCTCTCTCTCTCTGGATTCAGCAAGTCCATTAACATATTAATTTCTTCAATTCCCCGTATTCTTACTATCTGTTCCTGTATTTGTGGTGTTCCAGACTCCTTGCAGTGTTTCATGGACACTATTCTTGCTGCTGTTATTCCTTCTGTCTTTTCTGAACATTCTCCATCTGGATTTGGATCATTGATATCTCATATTGGTTTTGTCGAATTTCCATCTTTCTTAAATCTTCCTGAAATTCTGTCACTTTCTTCTCCATTTTCTTTGCCGTTTTCTCTGTCCTCTGTAATTCTTGATTTTGTTGTGTTACCTCCTCTTTCATTTGGCTCAGTTGTGAGTTTATGTCCTCCTGTTTCTTAGTAAAGTCTAATACTTTTATTTCCAAGTTTGAAATGTCAGACTTGATCTCATCAAACTTCTTGTCCAAATGAGCTATATGTTGACTAAACATAATGCTCATAAACTTCTCAAAGCTTTCTTTTGTTAGTAGAGAAGACTGAGTTTCCTGCATCAGTCTTAATGGTGTGGTTTCTAATGTTAGACTTCCTTTCTCCCCTGGGTTTTACAGTCATTATATATAAAAATGAACTAGTAAATTAAGGGTACATATGCAGTGGTGCCTCGCATAGTGATGTTAATTTGTTCGAAAAAAACCATCGCTATGTGAAACCATCGCTATGGGAAACACCATTTTCCATAGGAATGCATTGGAAACCGGTTAATCCGTTCCAATTGGAACGGATTGCCGTCCTTAAGCGAAAAAACCCATAGGAAACATCGCTAAGCGAAACAATGTTTCCTCCATTGGAATGTATTGAAGCTGACTCAATACATTTCAATGGCTTTGCAAAGTCAATTTTTGCAAATTTAAGTGTGTCATAAAAGGGTCAAAAATGGTTTTAAATGCTTGAATTAGCTTCTGCACCCTCTAAAACGGATGCAAAAGTTAATTTGGCTTTGATCTGACTTTTCGTTAATTAATGGTGAATTTTTTCCCCCCAACTTTTGACAGCTGTCAAAATCTGACAGCTCCATTATTTCCTATGGGGGAAGAAAAAATTCACAACAAATTAATGAAGACTCAGCAACTGTTCTAAATGCTTGGATTCGTTAGAGGCCCCCCTAAGTGGTGTGCAAACCTGATTTGGCTTTGATCTGAACTTTCGTTAATTTATGGCGAATTGTTTTCTCCCCCATAGGAAAGCATGGAGCTGTCAGATTTTGACAGGTCCATTGGTTCCTATGGGCCGAAAAAAAAAATTAACCATAAATTAACAAAAAGTCAGATCAAAGCCAAATCAGGTTTGCACATGACTTAGGGGGTCCTCTAACGAATCCAAGCATTTAGAACCGTTTTTGACCCTTCTAAGACACTTTTTTAATTGAAAAAAGAAACATCGTTAAGTGAAGCAGGGGACCTAAAATCGCATTCATTATGCGAAGCATGGTCCCAAACTTTGCTAAGCGAAAATCGCCCATAGGAAACATCGTTATACGGTGCATATTATTTTCTAAAAAAACACATCGTTATGCGAATTCATCGCTAAACGAGGCAATCATTAAGCGAGGCACCACTGTATATGGAAAGATATAAGGGCAGCCAACAAATCCAGTCACAAATCAGTTCACCAGCAGATAAAGATCTCCCAATATATATTGTCAGACAAAAAATAAGTGTTTGTCACACACACCCAGTTCCTCAGTATGTTTTCCCTAACAAACAAATTTGCCTTTGGGCATGACAGTTTCTCTTGTCTCCATTTCCGCTGCCACCAGAGGAAATCCTTCCTCAATTACCAATTAGGACCACAGAATCAATCATGTCAAATATAATATTGTTTATTAATAGATTAACATATTTAAGAATCAAGGAAATCATAGATGGAATTGTATTTGGTATTCATTAAACTTCTTTTAACGTAGAAATATGCTGGGTACTTTGTATTTAGTTTCAATCACTTTATAACAGTTGCATTCAATTCTCTTATACGTTTCTTTCCAAGTGTTTCTTTCCAAAACAATTCTTCAAACTACCTAACTCTTTCCCTAACTCCTGACTAACTGTCCTGTCTCATCACTAACAGACACCCCTAGCTCCTGGCTAACTGAAATCCTAACTCTAACTGAAACTCTAAATGTCCTCCATTCTCTTCTTATATTCCCTGGTTCCACCCTCCTGCACAACCATTGGCTACTGAATCAGTATTCCATTGTGATGGACAGGTGTGGTTTCTGGCCTGTTCGTCACAGCGTTATTAATGAAGAGAAAATTTTTCCAAAGAGGACGCAACCTAGGTATAATAAATATAGTCCATGTAGCTTCACTTCACATATCTATTTATGTCTAAATTTGGAGGGGGGGGGGAGAAGAAAAAAGAGAAAGAAAGAGCCAAAACTGGCTGGTTCAATGTTCTGGGCACCCTTCCAGACCTTGAGTAGAGGGAGTTAAGATAAGGTTTGTGGAATATAAGCTCCTAGAGGGGGGGGAAAGAAACGTCTCTTCCAGCATCGTCACAGATTTTTATAAAAGACAGAAGTTAAAATAATAAAAACAGTAAAAATAATAAATGCCAGAAAAACATTATTCTTTCAACTCCTCCCCAACCACTGTCAACAAAAGAAATGAAATCAAGAAGAAAGGAAATCAGACTCCAGTCTATTCCTTTTTATAATCCAAGGTGTCACTCCGAACCTGAATAATCTTTATTAAATAAGCTTCCAGTGGGTGTAGGCAACTTCTGAATTGTCAGGATTCTTCTATAATATTCACTAGTACTGGACAAGACTCTAGGGGGGAACTTTACAGAGAGATAATTTAGCCGCTCGTTAAAAATCTCTTTTTAAAAAGCTTCCATGTTCTATGTTCCTCCTGTCCTCTTCCACAGTCCATTTCTTCACTGTTCAATGTTCAGTTTTCCAGCCTACTCCCACCTATCTTTGCATATCACAGTAACTTTATAAATGTTCAGCCCAAATATAATAATACAGTAGATTTGCTTACAGTAGTGTCTGTAGATCTTGAATATAATTGTGTGTCCATCCTCCAGCCTTCTGGACTCTGTCAATTCCTCAGACCTGCATGGATTACTGCTGAAGAGAATGCTGATCTTCTGGGATAGGGAGGTAGCAATCGGCTCCCCCAACCTTCTCAGACAGCACTTCTCTTCTTTTGGAATATATTTTCCTCTCCTGGAAAATTATTTAGGCTATCTCAAGCCGACAGAACCTCCATCAGTGGTTACAAATGAGAGAGAACGCTCACTTTGCAACCTCCGTCCATCTTGGCCCCACCTCCTTCATTACTAGTATTATTTATAAACAGTTTATATATTTTTATATATTTATGTTTATTTAATTTATAAATTTATATTAATTATAGATTTATATTATTAAATTTATATATCTACATCAATTATTTAATATTAATTACCTATTTGCTAAAATACCTATTTATTCACTTATAAATTGATCTTTTAGAGTACTATCAAGAATATACAGCAGTAATAATCCTTATTGGATTCCCTTAATTAACTAATTAATTCTGTATTTAACTAATGATGTATTTATTTTTGCTTGATTAAAAAGCTACAATTGCAGTGAAGCAGCCTACTGCACAATCTACTTATTTAAATAAGAGGAGTTGCTCCTGGTCCAAAGCATGCTCAACCGAGGGGTGAGCATGTGGTTCAATTTGAATGTTGGTGCTGCCAGAGCACTCTAATGGTTTCCTCCCAAAAGTGGGGGTTGGGAGTGTAGCGCTGAACAGCTGATGAACCACGGTCGTATCCTCTCTCAATGCTCAGTAGCTAGGTCCCAAACTAACTTATGTATCACTCCAATAACCTAAAACTAACAAGGTTAAGTGCCCAACAGCGTTCTCTGCTACCCTGTGGACAAATCTCGCCAAAAGGTAGTGTGCCTGAATGCCTTGCTATGTTTATGTTTCCTCTCATTGTCATTAGTTTTTGTTTGTTTGTTTGTTTGTTTGTTTGTTTGTTTGTTTGGGTTTTTAAAAATAATTATTTACTTTAATCTCAATAGTTAAAATATTTCAATGAATGTGTTTATACCTGTGGGCTAAACTTACCACGCCCCACGCAGTGGCACCTGTAACGGCCTCCCTCTACCTCACAGAGGGGGGTCGCTACGTCACTCTAAATCACTCTTCTTTTCCACTGCCACCAACCATTCCCTCAAATAAGTAGCTTCAGGCCAAAATAGGATTCAAAATAAAAACTCAAGTTTATTGGTACAAATAAAAGGAATGGTAAATCACTTATAATAAAATAATAATTCAATCACTATAATAAAGGCACTAGCATACACAGACTCTCACAATATATCACAGATCTCCTAACTCCTCTCTAAACCCTATCCAAGCCCTTATCCCTATCTAAAATTTCTCACACACATTCACTCCCATTTATACAACAGCTCCACCCCTTATGTCCCACCCTCCGTCACACCATTGGTAGATGACTCACAGCTTTAGCAGTGATGGACAGGTGAGGTCATAGCTGTATGTAACAATACCTCGCCCCTTTAAAAGTTGTTTTGTGGGGGAAAGCTAAGGTGCTTTTCACCCAAAACAACTAGTAGCAAAAATCAAAACATTACAGTTTCCCCACATTTCAAAAATTACCATCAACATTCAGGCATATAACAATACTATATTATTCAAAATATACTTACACTTAATAAATCATTTGCATATATACAGAACAACATTTCAGTAAACACATTTTCATAACTTTTAAACACAGTAACCAATTTCAGGAGTCCATTTTTTTCATCTTCTGTCATCTGGTCTTCAGGATAAGGCGTCAGCAACACAGTTCATAGTCCCTTTGACCACCTTAACCTCGAAGTCATAGTCCTGTAAAATTAAAGCCCACCTCATCAGCTTACTGTTTTGGGCCTTCATAGTCTTTAACCACATCAGAAGGGAGTGGTCAGTACAAAGGATGAAGTGTCTCCCCCAGATGTATGGTTTTAATTTCTGGACTGCGTACACGATGGCCCAACATTCTTTCTCAATGGTTGACAGGTGTTTCTCACCTTTCTGTAGTTTCTTGCTCAGGTAGGACACAGGATGCTGGTCTCCATTGTCATCACACTGGCACAGCACAGCTCCTACCCCGGCGTTGGACGCATCGGTGTAAATGATGAACTCTTGATCAAAGTCTGGAGCACGCAACACAGGGTGGTTGGTTAGCGCCTCCTTCAGCTTCCCGAACGCCTCCTCGCAGCTACTGGACCATGGGATGCAGTCATCACTCTTCTTTTGCGTCAGTTTGGTCAGCGGTGCTGCAGTCTTGCTGAACCTAGGAATAAACTTCCTATATTATCCTACTAAACCAAGAAAAGATCTAATTTTTTTCTTGGTATTGAGTCTAGGCCAATTACGTATTGCCTCTACCTTTGCTTCTAGGGGCTTGATTACACCTCCCCCTACAATATGACCCAAATATTTCATCTCGGAGCTACCCAGCTGGCATTTACTTGCTTTCACTGTTAGCCCTACTGCCTTTAACCGTTGCAGTACTACCTCTAGGTGACAAAGGTGATCCTGCCAGGTATTGCTAAAGATCCCTATGTCATCAATGTAGGCTACTGTAAATTCACTGAGCCCTTGCAAAGTTTTGTCCATCAGCCTTTGGAATGTAGCTGGGGAATTCCTAAGGCCAAAACTGAGGACACGAAACTCAAATAAGCCAAAAGGGCTACAAAAAGCAGGTTTTTCTTGATCTCTAGGGTTTATCCGCACTTACCAAAAACCTTTAGTCAGGTCTAAACAGGAAATGTATCACAACCCCCTATGGTTTCAAACAGGTTGTCAAGTCTGGGCATGGGGTAAGCATCTGGTTTGTTTACTAGATTTAATTTTCTGTAATCAACACAGAACCTAATGCTTTCATCCGGTTCATCCACCAAAACTATTGGAGCAGACCAAGGGCTAGACAATGGCACAATAATATTTTCTTTTAACATCTCATCCAGCTCCTTGCACACCTTGTCCACATAGGGTCCGGTTACTCTGTATGGGGTTACTTCCTGCGCGGGTGCATCTCCAGTATCTATTCTATGCATCACTCCCTTAACTAACCCAGGCTTGTTTGAAAAGTCCTGTTGATACTTAGTAACCAACATCTTTAGTTCCCTCTGCTGTTCTAGGGTGAGTGCAGGGCTGATCTTCACCTCCTCTGGGTTGAACTTAACTTCACCCCTACCTTCCCAATAAGGCAAGTCATATTCTTCCTTATCAGCAGCTTTCATTGCAAAAAGCATTCTCTTTTCCTCTCTATAATATGGTTTAATTGCATTCACATGCACTACCCTCCTGCCTAGATGTTCATCTCCTTCAATTATATAATTAAGATCGCTCATTTTAGAAATGATCCTATAAGGTTCTGCCCAGTTCAATTGTAGTTTGTTCCCCTTGATGGGCCTCAACATCAGCACCTCATCTCCAGGGTTAAAATGTCGTTCCCTAGCCTTTTTATCATACCAGACTTTTTGTTTGACTTTCTGTGCTTGCAGGTTTTCAGCAGCTAACTCTAAATTTCTTTTGAGGTTGTTCATTAAAGTGTCTATGTATGAGACTACATTCTGAGGATCTTCTATGATCTGCTCCCAATTCTGCCTAATCAGATCAAGTGGTCCTCTCACTTTCCTCCCGAATAACAGTTCAAATGGACTGAACCCTGTACTATCTTGTGGTACTGATCTGTATGCATATAGCAATAATTGCAATTTCTGTTCCCAGTTATTTGGGTTTTCTGCTAAATAAGCTCTAACCATTCTCATCAGGGTTCCATTAAATTTCCATTAAACTGACTCCTCCCTTGGTGGAGTTATCTGTCCCTTCTGAACACAGTAAACAGATTTAGTCTTGTTTAAATTCATTTTCTGAGGAAAAAATCTTTATTTTCTCTAGCTTTATAACATTGGGACGCAATATGGCCTTTTTCATGGCAAATGAAGCAATTTCTATCACTCCATGGAACCTTTCCAGCCCCTTTTTCTTTTCCCTCCAAATTTTGACTCCTGGCTTGGCTCTGTTCTGAGGGTTTTCCCACAAAATGGCCGCCCACTTTCTGCTGGCTTTTAGCTTGTCCCCTGGGATATCTATTGTAGTCCTCCCACGTTTCTCATACTATTTCCCTCAGAATAAATAGGTTTTCTGGTTTGTGAGATAAAATCTGCAATTTCCCCTGCCTGTTTTAAATTTTGAGGTTTCTTGTCTTTGACCAAGTATTTAATTTCACCATGTAAAAGAGAATAAAACTGTTCCAATCCTATAATATTTTTCAAATCCTCAATTGTCTGAACTTTCTCCTGTCCCAGCCATTTATCCAAATATCTAGCCAAGTTGGCTCCTAACTGTGAGTAAGACTCATCAGGTTTCTGTTAGTGATCTGAATTTTTGTCTCAGATGTTCTGCATTGATGCCATACCTGGCAAACACCAACTTTTTAAATTCGGAATAATCTTTTATTAATTCAATTGGCATCTCGGCGTACACTTCAGCGAGGCTTCCACTAATTTGAGATCTCAGAAGAATCATTTTTTCTGACTCTCTGACTGAGAAATCAGCACACGCTCTTTCAAAAAGGGTTAAAAATGCTTCAGGACAATCTCCCTTTTTAAATGTTGGGAATTTCTTTAGGTCTGCTTTTGATAACTGACCCTCCTCAGAGTTTGAATCCCTCTTATTATTATTGTTCTGGTTCATTAATTCCATTCTTCGTAGTTCAAAAGACATTCTCTCTTTCTCTTGGGCAATTTTCTCTCTCTCTAATCTTTCTTCCCTCTCCATTTTCTCTTTCTCCATTTGAGCATCTAGGGCAATTTTCTCTCTCTCTAATCTTTCTTCCCTCTCCATTTTCTCTTTCTCCATTTGAGTATCTAGGGCAATTTTCTCTCTCTCTATTTGAGCATGCCTTTCCATCTTTTCTAATTCTAGCTGTTTTAACCTATATTCATGGGCTTGTGCTAACTCCAATCTTCTGAGGTCTGTTAAGTCTTCTCTAGAGGACCCTCCCTCTTGAGCTGAGGAAAATCTTTCCTCTCCCCCACTAATCTCTTCATCCGAACTAGCTGCCATCTCAGATGGTCTTGGTTCAGCTTTTCTACCCCTGGTTAAGGGCATTTTCTTTCACCAAAGGCTCCTATATCAACTTTCAAACTTCTGTTTAAAAGTCACTTTTTTCCTATGCTACTGAGTCTGCGTTATAAAGTTGCTGCCTTCTCCAGCGCTGTCAGCTAGCAACTGTAACTAGGCTTCTGCCCCTTAAGCTAGGCCTCTTGCCACGGAGAGTTTATTTTATTTCTCTGCCTCTGGCACCACTATTGAATTCACACAGCTTGACCCAGGTTTAGCTGTTCAAACAGAGTTCTGTCAGCTTTGCTGCCCTTGGCCTTCGCTCTGTCCCCTCAGAGTTTCCCTAAACTCAGGACAAGCTAGCCAAAACACCACAGCCTTTGTTTTGGGCCACTCTCCACACACAAAAATGGTCTCCACAGAGCTTCCCTGTCTCAGTTTTCAATCTGAAGTTTCAGTGCCCCTCTACTAGACTTGCTCCCCTTGAGCCAAGCCCTAGAAGGTGACCCACGCTCTCCACTTCAGATGACCCTAACTAAAGACCCCTGCTCTGGGCACATTTTTGCCAAGGCTTCACTGGAATATTTGTATCCCACCAGCTGGACACCAATTTTATTGTAACGGCCTCCCTCTACCTCACAGAGGGGGGTCACTACTTCACTCTAAATCACTCTTCTTTTCTTCATTCCCTCAAATAAGTAGCTTCAGGCCAAAATAGGATTCAAAATAAAAAGTTTATTGGGTACAAATAAAAGGAATGGTAAATCACTTATAATTAAATAATAATTCAATCACTATAATAAAGGCACTAGCATACACAGACTCTCACAATATATCACAGATCTCCTAACTCCTCTCTAAACCCTATCCAAGCCCTTATCCCTATCTAAAATCTCTCACACACATTCACTCCCATTTATACAACAGCTCCACCCCTTATGTTCCACCCTCCGTCACACCATTGGTAGATGACTCACAGCTTTAGCAGTGATGGACAGGTGAGGTCATAGCTGTATGTAACAGCACCCACCCCTACAACCCCTCTAATTAAGCTAGTTGGAGTGATCACGCAAAATTATAAAATTATTAAAACCAAATCAAAAACCCAAGAGGGCACGTCAGACAAGCTGTGGGATGGAGATGATGCTACTGCCCCTTTTCCCAAACGTTGAGTCTGCAGACCTCACAACCACACTATGCAGTGTAAAAGGCAGTTGAGCAGCTAAACTCTCTCCTTCACTGTTGCCAGCGAAGGAAGAGGAAGAGGAGAAGGAGGAACAGCCTTTAAATAGCCTAGCATTCCCCCTCCCACCTAGCTGCTCATGCGAGACTGAAGAGGTCTCGCCATTTCTGAAGAAGAAGGCAAAGGTGAGACACACTCCTGAAGCGTGGCTCAGCAGCAGCTCGATCATATGTCAAGAAGTTATGAGAACTTTCATGGCCATGTCATTGGCACAAAGATTAGTGTTGTATTTGTCAGATGAAGAGTGGGAGGCTTTTGGCTCTCCATATGTACTAGAGTTATAATACCTGCAGTTCTCTACCACTGGCTATGCTGAGTGGGAATTCCTGGAGCTGGAGACAAAATACTTGACTCAACTTATTTGATGTTCATGCAAGTATACTGCTGTTTCTCACACTGAATTTTAAATTAATGAAACAGAAAACACATAATGACTGTAAGATTGTGGGTTTTTTTAAAGTAGAATTTCAACTCTTTCTAAGAGAGAGAGTTGTAGATACTATGGTGAAGTTGGTGGGGGGAGTTGGAAGACTACTATCCTGAGAAACTGAGAAAGGGGCCTTCTGGAAGATCCTGCTGGCAATGTGGGCACAATGTTTTGCAACAATATTGGGTCATTTCCTAGCTTTTTAAATCATGTGTACAGATAAACCAGATTTTTTTTCAAGAAATGAATTTCCTGATTTTTAAAAATATTTTAAAATATATTTATGCTACTCACGAATCTCATCAAAAATTTCTCTCATACAAGATCACACAGTAATAGAGGATTCCAGAAGATAAACATGATTTGTGCTATGGTTATTAGGAGAAGATAGAAGCGAAAACTGCTTAGAGGTGACTATTTTCCCTCTGTGCCAAAATATTTAGAAGGGCTGTTTTGGACTTAATGAAATGATCAAGCAAAGGTGTAAGTAGATACAGCACATACACTGGAGAAACACACACTAGAGATGGGCACAAACCTCAGCTTGGAGTTTTTTGCCATTTCATTAGAGCAGTACAATAGGTTCACCTCCCCCACCCCAGCCAGCTTCCTCACTCACCAAGCAGCACATGCTGCTTTTATCCTACTCTTTGTGGAGGCAGGCCAGAGATTCCTGCAATGCTGCCATTGAGTGGACAGCTGCTGGAGAAGTCAAAGAAGACAAGGCTATGCTCCTGCTGTAACTGGATGCTCATGTGAAGAGCAGGAGAAAAAGCATGCATGCCAGCTGGTGTATGGGGGAGCCTGGGGGGGAGAGAGCTCTGGCACCTGTGGTGCCATGCTGATGAAGCAGTGCAAACATCTGAACTGAGGTTCATGTCCATCTCTTATACACACCTTTTAACCTCTCAGGTAAACAAATGTTGCCATACCCACACTGCCAAATGCAGACTAGAAAGCTGTATTTCAGCTTCATATCATTTTCTTTGAGTTAGACAAGCTGAGGAAGGAAAGCTGGACCGAAAACATCTACAGACATGTGTAAATGTTCTGCAAAAGATGTCCCTTTCCTTTTTGAAATATAAAAAAGGAAGAATTTGGAGTTCGCAAAGAATGTCACTGGAAAGCAAGGTGAAAATCATGCATAGTACATGAAAGGAAGATAGTGAAGAAAGACAGGGATAAAAATGTGATGTTGGTAGAGATACTAAAGATAGCCAAAACAGCGGAAAAGTGGGTGCCCAATCAAGCTGAGCCTGGACTCTCACTTGAGGAAAAATGAGTAACCTGAGTCTATTGTACCATGCACATATAATAGAAGTGTGAACAGTCTAAATGACTGAACTATTTACACAGCATGTTATTCTGATCAACCAGAATGTGTCTGGGAGTCATGATTTCTGTGTTTTAATTTATGGGCTAAAATGAGGCCTATGACTGGACAGTGGTTTGAGGATCATCCTAGTTAAAATCATATGGATCCACACATCAGACCTATGTTTTTCACCACTGCAAAACCATGCACTAGGGGACCCATTATTTCTGTGGCATAGTCTGTGGGCACAGATGACTGGATAGTAGTTTGGGGATGATCCTGTGTAAAAATCATGTGGATCCAAGAACTGCTGGCTTATGTCTCTGGCTCTGAAGCCAGAGGTTGGGAGATTAATCCCCCATAATACTTCCTTGTTGGGAAATGGATATGATGACTCATAGGGTCCCTTCTAGCTCTGCAGTTCTAGGGTTGTTATTGGTATTGATATTAGTATTGGCATTGGTATTGCCCATGCCTTGGACTGGTGTTTTTGTGCCACCACAAAGACATGCGCTCAGAGACCCATAATTTCTGTTTTGTAATTTCTAAGCACAAATGGAGCCTATGTCTAAAGAGTGGTTTCGAGTGATCCTACATCAAAATCATGTGAATCCATGAGGACCTGTACATCAGATCCATGTTTTTGCGAAGCCATGCACTGAAGGACCCATGGTTACTATATTGTAGTCTATGGGTGCAAATAGGATATATGATCTAACTTTGGTTTAGGGAGGATAACATGTAAAAATCATATAAAATTATATGGATCTGTAAACCAGGTAAAATTGCTCACAAGTAAAGTTGATAAAATGTGCTTCGGGATTATTCAAAGCTACAAAGGGGGTGACAGAATATTTCCACAGGCAGGAGCTAAGAATGTGTGGCAAGGAAGGAGTTAAATTATTTCTTTCACACTGAAAGCTGTGGCAGAGTTCAAAGCAACAGACACCTGCCCTGTGGGCTAATGGGAGACACATTCTTTTTTGCCAGAATTCTATTCTATGCATAGTTTCATCGGAATTCTCAGAAGTTATATAAAAAAAGGCAATTTCAGATGTTTTAGGGGTAAAAAAGCAGTTATTAAATGGTCTAATCAGAGTGATCAATGACCCAATTGCTGTGGATGAAAGGAAAGAGATTAAAACAGAGGTTTTCTTGCCCATGTACTCAAATTTTGTCTTATCTACATTTTTCATCTCCTTTCTAAGATCTGTTGAGACGGTCGCTTGGTTCTGCATAGGGGTAAAACAATGCTAATTTTTTTGTAAAAATCACAAGTCAGAAACCCAAATTTGGTACAGATCAAGAGCTGACTTTTTCCTACAACAGTGCCAAATATGGTGTTTATATGAGGTCTAATTTCATAGTTATAATTATTTGTTTGGGCCTCTCATCTTTTGATTTTTCTTGTAGAATCCTTTTACTGAGCTTCCACAAAATATATGGCACCACTACTGTGATGCCATATACTAGTCCTAAATGTGGACTGGAACTGGGAGGCACCCCTTTCCAAAATGGTTCAGTGCTCATATTCTGAGCTCTTTCAAGAACATCACCCAATGTTTATGTTCTCTGCCAGAGATTTTTAAGCTGTATTCTGAAAAAATCCATGTTATTTGTGATTGAAACAATTCCCTCAAAAATCTAATAACCAATTTTCGGATGAGATGAAATATGTCTGTTGCAACAAACATCATAAGTTTTATTTGCAGAACGTTTTGCATAGTATAGCACACTTATTTTTACATTCCATTGCATAAAATGTCTTTGCCATGATGAATAATGCCACACTCTTCTGAATGTTGAGTCTTTACCACTTCTGGAAGAACATACTATGTGAGACAACAGTAAGACTCCAAATACCTAGACACTGGCCTACATATTAGCATATATTTAATTGTGCCATGGCTTTAAATACTGTACAGTTATGCTTGATGACAATGAAGTTTCATAAAGTGACAATTATGTAGGGGGAATTGTGGTTTTCCAATATATCTGCCCTTAGGTAGGACAAGATCTCAGTGGAACATGTCTGATCCCAAAATACACAGACCTTGGTGCACAGACCTTGTACTTTAACTTATACAACCTTTGCCCCCGTCTTGATCAAGGTCCCCATGAGAAAAGGTGCATGCATATGTGGTATAATATGGAACTTGGCTTTTATCTCATTAGTTCATAATGGTGCCACAGATATGAATGCAAAATCTAGCAAAATAAACACATACATAAACATGGTAAAATTAGTATATTAGTTTATCTTGTCATTCTCATCCAGAAGAAGAAGAAATCACCAACAAATGAGAAATTTGACTCATACTGTATTGCCATTGTTAGTTTTATATCATCTTAGAAGAGTTGTGTACTAACTAGGGGAGTGCAAATCCTGGCCACTTGAACTCTGTCCAAATTGTCTTACAAATAGCAACTGATGTACTTTCAGGCAATTAGTGTCCTGTCTCCTTCAGTCTGTAAGCAGATATTCTAAACTATGTGTAAATATTTGTATGGGTCCAAATAGTGGATAAAAATTTGCATGAAAACAGAGAAAATAAAGAGTGCTGATTTGGGATGGGAGGAGAAATTCGTCTACTGTTGAACCTCTACTGTGCAGACAAGGCTCCCAACAGTTTTCTCCCTCCCTCTTTTCTTCCTCCAACCTTCATTCTTCCCCACAATGAACCATATGATTTACCCAAATTTGATCAAATACAATTTGCTGAATGAGGAAAGAATACTTTCATTTAGTAGCTTTGCTGCCCTAATGAACGGCAGCAAAGTTTTGTGTGTCATCATTGCCTTGTGTGTCAGTTTGCCACTCACCTTGTTTGGAACACAAGCATACAGTGTGAAGAGAAACAGTTGATGTGAAAAAAAAGAAGTCAGAGGCAGGCATAAAAAAGACTGATGCACAAAAGTAACTTACTTCATTCAAACCCTTCATGAGAGTTTCCAGTTATCCATGGCACATTTCCCCACAAATATTCAACTGATTTGATTCTGAAATATAACGCAAAATGGGATTTGCACTTTCCTAAAAATATTAGAAAAAATTATCCAGTGTGCACCCACCATACTGAAAATGAGAGCTATGCAAACAGCAATTTCTAACAGACTAAAATTCCCTCACCTTTTCCTCACCTGTCATAAAAGCGACAACCACAGGGAATGGATTTATCCCTTGCAAGAGTTCCATGAAGGAGGTTTTCAGGAAAGCTTATGCTTTCTCTTTAAAAAGGACCCAAGGCAGCTTAAATCATTAAAGAGGCAATATGTAAAAGCTAATATAGTAAGTACACAAATATTTAAAAAGAATTAAACATGTATTATATTAAAAACAGTAAATAAAATTAATTCTAAAACACATTTAAAACAGCAGAACACAATGGACCATTAAAAAAAAAAAACAACCTCTCAAACCACCAGTCATTAAGGAAAAGCTTGACTGAAGAGAAAGGTATTTGGCTGCTTGAAGAAGGACAACGAAGATGGAGCCAGCCTAGCTTCTCGTGAGAGGGATTTACAGAGTCTGGAAGCAGCAACAGAGGAGGCCATCTCCTGTGTCCCCACCAAGCGTACTTGTGAGGTTCGTCTGACTTGGAGAAAGGCCCCCTCCAATGATCTTAAGGCCCAGGCAGGCTCATAGAGGGAGATGGAGTCTTGTAGATAGCTTACACTCAAGCCATTTAAAGCTTTAAAGGTAAAACACACACTTTGAGTTGTGTCTGGAAATGGATCAGCAGCCAGCAGAGCTGCTGTAACAAGGGGGTTAGATGTTTCCTGTAATCAGCCCCAGTTACCAATCCAGTTTGGACCCACTGGAGTTCCCACTTTCCAAAGGCAGCCCCATGTAGAGCACATTACAGCCGAGATGTAACTAGGGCATGTGTCACTGTAGCCCGATCAGACATCTCAAGAAACAGGTGCAGCTGATACACTAGTTTTCACTGTGCAAAGGCATTCCAGGCCACCACCAAAACCTGGGCATCCAGGCTCAGGGCAGAATCCAGGAAGCCTCAAGCTGTGCACCTGTGTTTTCAGAGGGAGTGTAACCTCATCCAGTACAGGCTGCAACCCTATTCCTTGATCTGTGTTTTCACTGATCAGGAGCACCTCTGTATTGTCTGGATTAAGTTTCCATTTATTCGCCCTCATCCTGTCCATTACTGACACCAGACACAGCATCTTTTAATTTAGATGGAAAGGAAAGATAAAGTTGGGTGTCATCAGCATACTGGTGACGTTGAACCCCAAACTCTGGAAACCTCTCCCCGTGGTTTTATGTCAATGTTAAATAGCATAGGGGACAAAACAGAACCCTGGTATAAAAATCAAATAATAAATAAATTAGGAAGCATTAGTTTTTAGGTTAAAGAATATGTATCCAACTTCAAACTGCTCAATCACAATTTTAATTATAATTTTGACTCTTTTCCTTTTACTTATATAAACGAATCCATTTACATTCCACATTGTTATTTTTATACAGTGGTGCCTCGCATAGCGACGTTAATCGGTGCAGCAAAAATCGCTGCTATGCGATTTCATCGCTATGCGATTTTTAAAAGCCCATAGGAATGCATTGAAACCCCTTCAATGCATTCCTACGGGCTTAAAACTGACCTTTAAATGAAGATCCTCCATACGGCGGCTATTTTTGCTGCCCGGTAAGCAAGGAATCCATCCCTAAACACAGCGGGCGGCCATTTTTTTTACCCGGCAGCGATCTGGAACCGCCAATCAGCTGTTTAAAAATCATTGCTTTGCGATCGCAAAAAGTTTGTCAGTATGCAATTTCGTCATTAAACAGGGCGCCCGTTAAGCAAGGCACCACTGTACTCTTAATCATTTTAAAGTACTATTAATCTCACTCTCACTTTCAGATCCCTCTATGTGTCTATAAAAACTTGCTACAAACATATCACAATTATTATAAAACAAAACAATATCTAAATCTATACCCCCTACTAAGCTTCTTTTCCCATTCCCCCACACCACAAGTACCCATTCTTCTCCCCCTTCCTTTCTCCTGGTAATCTTTCCATTCCACCACTTCCCAGCTTTGTGGGGGAGGGGGAGACAGAGAAGACACATAGGCACTAAACAGACCACCACCTTTCACCCTTTTGACCCTCAACTTGAGATAGAGATAGAGATAGAGATAGAGATAGAGATAGAGATAGAGATAGAGATAGAGATAGAGATAGAGATAGAAATAGAGATAGAGATAGAGATAGTCTCCTTCTTTATTACTAGCTCTAGTCATTTCCCCCTTTCTGACCTGCTTTATAAAACATGTATAAAATTTACTACTAGTAAATATTCTCTACTATTTACTAATATATCATTAGTCTACTCTATATTTCATTAACTTATCCTTTAACATCATCTTATATTACACTTTATTTTTCTTCTTTTTATTCTTCTCACTCCCAAATGTTCCTCTTCTTCTAATATATCTGGGCCCCCTCTTGCCTCATCACATTTTCCTTCTTCTGGATTTCTTCTCCCCTTGACCTCCATACTGGATTCTTTCCCTGGATGCATTCCCATTTTCTTTGTCTCCTGTTGGAACTGTTCCTCATTAATAATCCCCAGATCTTTCATTTTTTTCCTAATGCTTCTTCACAGGACTCTATAAGATGCTCCCTGATACTTAATTTTCATGAAAATCAGATATCCTAAACTCTACTCCACCTTCTCCCTATTCAGAATTGTGCAAATTTGACTTAGGTTTTTCTGTATTGTATGGTGGTTTCACATAAATCTGGAATGACTTGAACTGTATCCTCTTTAAATTCAATTTTTTGCAGCCCTCTAAGTTTTTTCATTAAATAATCTTTTTAGAAGCATGACAAAAAATTGTCTATGGTATCTCTAGGCTGTGCTCTTTTGTCTCTTCTTTTCCCCTGACAATGCATGTGGTCCACATCTGCTTTCTCAAATTTAATTTCGGGAATTTAATCTCCAACCCTATTCATTTCAACAATATTGAGGTGTTCCATGTCTTTATCTGGGCTTTCTCGCACTCCTTTTAAGCATGAATTCATTCTGTTTTTGTCTTCAAGACCAATTACCTTATTTTTTTCAAATATTTTATTTTTCAAATTTTTCAAATCTTTTATTTCGTTGCCTTTTTATTTCTACAGTGTTTGATGATATTTTGGTTTTATTCTCTTTAATTGTTCCTGTAACTTCCTACAGTGGCTTGGCAATAATTTCCATTGAATTGTCCAGTCTTTCATTCAAATTTTTAGATTTGGCCATTATTTGAGCAAATTCTGATTGTTTTTCTTTCTTAGGGCTTTTTCTTTTCTTTTCTTTCATCCATCTTTTTGCCCCACTTTTTGCTCAATTTTCTGCAGTCTATGATCTGAAAGTCTATTTCTTTGCCAAACTACTTCCAAACTTTTACTTTTTAATTTCAGTTTTGCTGTTAATCAGTTCTTTATATAAAGCGTTTATTAAACAATTCTCTTAAATTCCACTGTTGTGCTCTTCAAACTGTTATATCATTCTCATCCAATAGACGGCACTCTCTTCTCAAATCCGTTACAGCGCTCTATTTTTCAATAGCCAGGAAGAAATCAATCAAAAGTTCACTCAGTGTTTGTTTCACTTCCTCTCCATTATCTAATACAACTCTCTGAATCACACATACATCAAAACATAGCTCAGTATGTTTGTCCCAGTTTCTTTTCCTTTTTCCGCTTGCTATGGGAGTGCGGTTATGTCCTAGTTCTTCCCCCTCCTAAGACAAACATCACACACCTAAACAGGTATAAACAAGCCTTTCCCACAAGTTGGCTGTTTATACTTATTCCACTCCACCATTAATCAGCTTATCTTTAACACTTTCTGCTACTCTCAAGAGTTTTATGATGATTGATTAATTTTTCTCAGCCTGTTTGCCTTCTGATCTGTTGATTCTTAGCACACTCAGCAAAAGCAGCTTTGCTTCTTATCTCTGGTAGTCATTTAGTCAGCCATAACTGCTTTATTTTGCTCTTAAATCATTTCTCAAAATGCAAAAGAGTTCTACTCACTAGGGAGAGTGAAGAGATCTCCTTTAAGCTGGGTATTCTTTGTTATTATTCAGTGAAGTTCTGGGAGTTATATGTTTCAATGTCTGCTCTCTATGCTGATGTTGGCTCCTCCCCCACTAGGCTTACTTCTGAGCAAATATGTACCATTGCAATATATAACATTCTTCAGAGTGGATGAAGCTTTAAAAGAAGGATGAAATGAGTACTTGAAGAAATTCTTGTCCATTGTGATTAAATGGATGGTGTTATGCCAATACTCTTTGCCTTAACTTCCTCCAGCACCCTGAGATTTCCTGGCTTCCCATAAAAATAAGATCCTGGTTTTGTTTTCTCTCCTTACTTAATTGCTTGTTTATATTTGTTCCTCTCAACAGAAAACTATCTAATTCCGCAAGGCTTGATGCCCTTTCTGGTGAATCCTGGATAGGAAAGATGTCATCCTATGCAGAAATTGAAACACTCCTCAGTAGTTTGGTATAGTATTTTTTTCCTGCTTTTTCCAAGTGAATCCTATTGAGGGAAGATGTTCATCATGGACACAAATTACAATAATCCTGCAATTTGGCATTTTTTTTCCCCAGGAAAAAAGAATGTGGAATTTTTGAGAAATCCTATGAGCATTCTAAATCTTATGCAGATATTTTTTTTTCTAAGAGAAGAAAAGCTTTCCTCCCTCTCTCATTTATTTTTAGAGAGCAAGATGCACTGAGATTCACATCCCTGATTTAAAGTATGTATTAATTGTGTAATGTAAGTCTTGTATTTTTGCTGTTAATATAAAAGTCTAATTCTGGGGCCTAATTTTAAAGCTCTGCCTATTTTTCATGCATAAAAGGAGAAAAAATATTTCTCTTCTTAGGAGATTTATTGAACACATGATTGAGACAGGGATTACATTGCACTTTGTACATCGAGGTCCTGTAAAAATGATTAATAACCACTTTCTGTGACTGTGTCTTCTTGGAAGCAGCTAATTGGCTCTCTGCCTTCCCTAATTTAATACCTTTAATAATCTGATAACTGTTAGAAAACAGCATGTTAATGAAATTTAGCAATGAAATTAAATAAATAGCACAGTATTACTGGCACTGCTGTGAACAGGGTACAAAAGTGGCTGAGAAATCTGAAAAATAGGGAAAGCATGAAGCTAGATTCATCTTGGGAAGGAAGGAAGGAAGGAAGGAAGGAAGGAAGGAAGGAAGGAAGGAAGGAAGGAAGGAAGGAAGGAAGGAAGGATATATCTCCAGATGCTAAACTGGGGAAATATTCAGTGGGGTTCAAATAACAGTTCAATCTGAAGCACAAATCTGTAAGCTAGTATAACCTGAGTAAGTGAGCAAAGCTAAATGTGACACATTAAAAGAATTTTAATCACATTTTATTATACACATATCTAGGTATTTTATTATGCATAAATATGTGTGTATTACTGGGCTAGTTACTTCCACAACACTCTTGTTCTGGGTAAGTGGTTAGGTGTAGAGGAATATACAGAACTGTTGACTTGTTCAAATCTGGTGCTGGTTCTCTCTGTGTCACTATCTCTACTTGCCTTTGGGCTCTGTCTAATACCATTCTGAGCATAAATGGGGAAAGATTAACAGTTCAGATCTCATTTGTACTGAATGACTTGAAGTGTCTTTTTATGCAATCCTTTTATTGGTCCATAATAATACTCACTTTGTGCACCTACATAACAAAGGTCTTTTATTCCAGGATGTTCTAGTGGCTGTGGCAACACGGATGTGGAACACAGTAACACTGCGAAAAGAAAGAGAGTTGAAGGAAATTACCTCTGTCAAGAACAAATTATGCAGTAGAAAGGATGTGCACTGTCTTTTAGGAAATGTGCTTGTGTGTTTCCGGGGTGACCAGAAGCAAAGCAAGAAGCCCAGAGGCACTAATGGGGCATTGCCATGGATCAGTTTACGCTTCTGTTCTGTCCGTACCATTGAGTCTATGATGAGCCCTAGCTATTTGCATTTCCTCCTTCACAGCAACGGATAGGGGGTAGGTAGGTAGGTAGGTAGGTAGGTAGGTAGGTAGGTAGGTAGGTAGGTAGGTAGGTAGGTAGGTAGGTAGGTAGGTAGGTAGGTAGGTAGGTAGGTAGGTAGGTAGGTAGGTAGGTAGAAGCAGAAATTCACAAATACTGGCATATTCAGGTATCATGTTGGAACATTTCAAAAAGGGTGCACGGCAAGCTGGACATCAATACATAGGTATAGACCAAGCTGGAGGAAGAGTGCACATTGCCTTATTTGAAATAAGTGGGAAAATGTACAATATATAATTGTTAGTATATTAGCACTGTATTTGGCATGGGTGTAGCAGAAAGTCCACTCCTGCTCTTTGACAAATTTGGGGATATTTCGGCAAAGGATTTTCAAGTTGTGTTTGTTTTTAAAAAGTAACACTGTTTTACCCCTGTAAAGAATCAAGCACCTATTTCAGCAGCTCTTACAAAAGAGATGAAAACGTAGATAAGGCAAAAATTGCATACCTGTGGAGAAAAATCTCTTTTTCTTTGTCCACAAGAATTTGAGCATTCCTGACTCTAATTCTGACCCTTTAATTACTGCTTTTTGACCCCTAAAACTTCTTAAATTGCTTTTTTTATATAACTTTAGAGAATTCTGAACTATCCCATCAGCCCACAGGACAGGTTTCTGTTGCTTTTAACCCTGCTATGACCTGTTGCTTTTAACCCTGCTATCAATGTGAAAGAAAGAATTTAACTCCTTCCTTCCCACACATTCTTAGCTCCTGCCTGTGGAACTATTTCTAAAGCTATTTTTAAAAATAGAAAATGATATAAAGCAGCTCACTTATTTACAGTCAACCCTCGACTTACGAATGTCCCTACATACGGACTTTTCGATTTACGAATGGCTCTGTCTGCAAAAATTGGCATTGATTTGCGAACGGCACATCGACCTACAAACGAGATCTGATGCATGGATCCCCATGAATCCATCCGCATGATTTTGATGTAGGATCATCTGCAAACTACTGTCCAATCATACAAACTATCTCTGGCTACAGGCAGAAAGTGCTGGACCTCTAGAATATGGATTTGCAGTGGAGCAAAACACCAATATGGGCAAATTCAATTCAGACAATTATTATATCTACTATTGTGGGCAAGGATCCCGTAGAAGGAATGGAGTAGCCCTCATAGTCAACAAAAGAGTGGGAAAGGCTGTACTGGGATATAATCTCAAAAATTATAGAATGATTTCAATACGAATCCAAGGCAGACCATTCACAACCACAGCAATCCAAGTTTATGCACCAACCACTGATGCTGAAGAGAATGAAATTGACTAATTCTATGAAGATTTACAACATCTTCTAGAACTGACACCAAAGAAAGATGTTTTTCTCATTATAGGGGACTGGAATGCTAAAGTAGGGAGTCAAAAGATAAAGGGAACAACAGGAAAGTTTGACCTTGGAGTTCAGAATGAAGCAAGGCAAAGGCTAATAGAGTTTTGTCAAGAGAACAAGCTGGTCATCACAAACACACTTTACAACAACACAAGATGCGACTCTACATATGGACATCACCAGATGGGCAAAACCAAAATCAGATTGATCATATTCTCTGCAGCCAAAGATGGAGAAGCTCTATACAGTCAGCAAAAACAAGACCTGGAGCTGATGGTAACTCTCATCATAAGCTTCATATAAAAAAACTCAAGCTTAAACTGAAGGAAGTAGGAAAGACCACTGGACTAGGTAGGTATAATCTAAACCAAGTCCCTTATGAATACACAGTGGAAGTGAAGAACAGATTTAAGGAACTAGATTTGGTGGACAGAGTGCCTGAAGAACTCTGGATGGAAGCTCGTAACATTGTACAGGAGGCATCAACCAAAACCATCTCAAAGAAAAGGAAATGCAAGAAAGCAAAGTGGCTGTCCAACAAGGCCTTACAAATAGCAGAGAAGAGAAGGGAAATAAAATGCAAGGGAGATAGGGAAAGTTACAGAAAATGGAATTCAGACTTCCAAAGAATACCAAGGAAAGACAAAAGGGCCTTCTTAAATGAACAGTGCAAAGAAATGGAAGAAAATAATAGAAAGAGAAAAACCAGAGATCTGTTCAAGAAAATTGGAAATATTAAAGGAACATTTTGTGCAAAGATGGGCATGATAAAGGACAAAAATGGCAGGGACCTGACAGAAGCAGAAGACATCAAGAAAAGGTGGCAAGAATACACAGAGGAATTATATCAGAAAGATGTGGATGTCCCTGAAAACCCAGATAGTGTGGTTTCTGACTTTGAGCCAGACATCCTGGAGAGTGAAGTCAAGTGGGCCTCAGAAAGCATGGCTAACAATATGGCCAGTGGAGGTGATGTCATTCCAGTGGAACTATTTAAAATCTTAAAAGATGACGCTGTTAAGGTTCTACATTCAATATGCCAGCAAGTTTGGAAAACTCAGAAGTAGCCAGAGGATTGGAAAGATCAGTCTACATCCCAATCTATCCCCCATGCTAGCAAGGTTATGCTCAAAATCCAAGAACTCCCAGAAGTACAAGCTGGATTTCAAAGGGGCAGAGGAACTCTTGACCAAATTGCTAATATGCACTGGATTATGGAGAAAGCCAGAAAGTTTTAGTAAAACACCTACTTCTGCTTCATTGACTACTCAAAAGCCTTTGACTGTGTGGACCACAACAAACCATGACAAGTTCTTAAAGAAATGGGAGTGCCTGACCACCTACTGAGAAACCTATACGTGGGACAGGAAGCAACAGTTAGAACTGGATATGGAACAACTGATTGGTTCAAAATTGGGAAAGGAGTACAACAAGGCTGTATATTGTCCCCTGCTTATTTAACTAATATGCAGAATATGTCATACGAAAGGCTGGACTGGAGGAATCCTAAACCAGAATTAAGATTCAATTTTTGTGTGTGTGTTTATTTCTCATCTTTTAAAAAATTATTATTATTATTATTATTATTATTATTATTATTATTATTATTATTATTATTATTATTATTATTATTATTATTATTATTATTATCATCATCATCATCATCATCATCATCATCATCATCATCATCATCATCATCATCATCAGTATTAGTATTAGTATTAGTAGTATTATTATTAAATAAAAACATAGATATATAGCACAATGCACATTTAACCAGTAAACATAAAGTTTAAGAATCTCTAATCATTTAACAATAAACAAAGATAGTCTAAGTGCAAAAAGGAAAAAACTTAAAGCTCAGTATAAAAGCAATCTTGTATATTTTAATAATTCTTATGACGAGATCCTATTTATGACATCCCATGTTTTAAATTCCTTTTTTTTTCCGTTACTGTGGGATTTTTACTTTCCACCAGTCATAAAATAAATTCCAGCTTGAATAAAAAAGATTCTTCTTGTTCCTTTAGCCTCTTAGTTAATCTATCCATTTCTAATATTTTTTTTGATGATCATATAATCATTTGATGGATTTTCATCTTTCCAAAGCTGTGCCCATAATAACCGAGCTGCTGTGAAAACATGTCATATTAAATAATAGCTTTGTATATCTACAGAATTTGGTAGTAATCCTAACAAAAATATCTCTGGTTTAAATTCTGTTTCCTGTTTTGACATTTGCTTAACCCACATATGGATTTCAGCCCAATAATTTTTTGCTTTATCACAAGTCCACCATATATGATAATAACTTCCATCATGATTTTTACATTTCCAACACTTGTTTGACATATTTGGGAACATTTTTGCTAGTATAGCTGGTGACAAATGGCATCTATAAAACATTTTATAAAAATTTTCTTTGTAGGAAGTCGCTAGTCTTAATTTATAATTTTTTGTCCAAAATTGTTGCCATTTTTCTAATTCTATATTATAGCCATAGTTTTTAGACCATTGTACTGCAGCTAAAACTGCTCACGACCTGGGGTTCAAATCCCAGGTAGCCGGCTCAAGGTTGACTTAGCCTTCTATCCTTCCGAGGTCGGTAAAATGAGTACCCAGCTTGCTGGGGGGGGGCAATGTGTAGCCTGCATAATTAAATTGTAAACCGCCAAGAGAGTGCTTGAAGCGCTATGGGGTGGTATATAAGCAGCACACTTTTTCTTCATCTTCTGTATCCCATTGCAGTAAAAACTTATACCATTTTTGAATTTGTTTTTTTCTATAGTTACTAATATTTTGTCAAATTTTCAGTATTTCTTTATAAAAACCTTGTCCCTTCTTATATTGATTATAAATTGATTATATTTCCATTTGAGGCCACTATGAAAATATTAGTCTTTGGTTCTCTAATTGAATTTTTGTCTTCAAAAGTCCCTCAGAATTCAAAAGCTCATTATAAGTAATTATTTTTTCAAAGTTTAGCAAATTTGGGTATGTGAACACTTCCATTGATGAGACCCATCTAGGTATTTTAAGATATATTTTAGATTTAACTTCCCAAATCCTTTAAAGAGAATTTCTTTTTATATTTCTTTCAAAAATATTTAAGTTTTAGTCCTTCCGTACCATAAAGAAACATGCCATCCTTCTTGCAGATTGTGTCCCTTTAAGTATAGTACTCTCTTATTTGTTAGCTTTATCCATTCCCTAATCCATGTTAATGTGCTCTCCTGATAATATAAATTCCAATTTGGAATTAAGATAGCCAGAAGAAATATCAACAACCTCAGATATGCAGATGATCCCATTCTGATGGCAGGAAGTGAGGAGGAACTAAAGAACCTTGTAATGAGGGTGAAAGAGGAGAGTGCAAAAAACGGCCTGAAGCTCAACATCAAAAAAACTAAGATCATGGCCACTGGTCCCATCACCTCCTGGCAAATAGAAGGGGAAGATAGGGAGGCAGTGACAGATTTTATTTTCTTGGGCTCCATGATAACTGCAGATGGAGACAGCAGCCACGAAATTAAAAGACGCCTGCTTCTTGGGAGGAAAGCGATGACAAACCTTAACAGCATCTGAACTGTGGTGCTGGAGGAGACTCTTGAGAGTCCCCTGGACTTCAAAGAGAACAAACCTATCCATTTTGAAGGAAATCAACCCTGAGTGCTCACTGGAAGGACAGATCCTGAAGCTGAGGTTCGAGTACTTTGGCCATCTCATGGGAAGACAAGACTCCCTGGAAAAGACCCTGATGTTGGGAAAGTGTGAGGACAATAGGAGAAGGGGATGACAGAGGATGAGATGGTTGAATAGTGTCATCGAAGCTACCAACATTAATTTGACCCAACTCCAGGAAGCAGTGGAAAACAGAATTTCCTGGCATACTCTGGTCCATGAGGTCACAAAGAGTTGGACATGACTTAACAACTAAAGAACAGCAATGCTCATGGATCCACATGATTTTTCTGAGGATTGTCCCCAAACCATTGTCCCAATCATTGTCCACTCATAAACTCCAGTTGTGCCCGTAAGCTACACCATAAAATAATGGGTCCCCTAGCACATGGCTTTGCAGTGGTGCAAAAACATGGATTCAACATATGGATTCACATGGATCTAAAGGATTTTTGTGCAGGATCATTCCCAACCACTATCCAATCATAATGAACCATCTGTGTCCACAGACTACACCACAGAAATCATGAACTCCTCAGTGCATGACTTTACAGTGGTGCAAAAAAAAAAACTGGATCTGATGCACAGACCCTCAGAGATCCACATGATTTATATGGAGGATCATGCCCAAATCACTGTCCAGTCATTAGTGCCCATAGATTACAACACAGAAATCATGGCTCCCAGAGAACATGGCTTTGCAGTGGTGCAAAAACACCAATCCAAGGCAAGAAGGGCTTCACAGAACATCTTTAAAAGCAGACAGAGTTGGGTGTCATCAGCACATTGATGGTACCAGGCCACAAAATTATGGTCAGCCTCTCTCGGGTTTTTAATGTTTATGTGAAATGGTTTGGGGAATGATGGAACGCTGAGACACTCTACAGGCTAATCATCAAGGTGTTGAACTGGAGTCCCCCATCACAACTACCATTCAGAAAGTGACACCACATAAGGGAAAATCCCAGAATCTGACTCCTTTTTTTCATCAGTTCACTACTTCTCACCCAAATACAAAGCAATTGTCACAAGTGTGAATGGTAGTGAGCAGAAGAGGCTATCCTGTAGACCAACTTGACTGCTGCCATTGGTGTTGTCAACATTCCAGCTGCCCTTTGCTATGTAAATCTTGGCATCCTTTTTCCTGCTGGCAACACGGGCACAATATTTTGGAACAATATTGGGCTATTTCCTGGCTTATGGGTACAGAAGCACAACATTCCATATTCACAAACCAGAGGGTTTTTAAAGGACTAAATACTACTTTTTCATGACTAAGTGCTACTCAGTGCCCAATTAATACATTTTATGGCGTGCAAATAAGTGGTTTCTTTATTGTTTCTTGTTTCTGGAAAGCTATCAGCAAAGTACAAAGGGACCAGTGTGCAAGAGAAATAGAAACACCTGGAACTTAATACCTGAGGAATCTTTGTGAGATAAGGACTACATTCAGCAAGCTCTGCAACTGATTACATTTTTGCAGAGGGGTGATAAGTGTAAAGGTCAACAGATTAAATATGTAGTTAATCAATAAATTATGTAAACAAACACAAATTAAATACACCAGTCAACTGTTCTGATCAGTAAAGCATTCAGCTCCATTAAGGAAAGTATACAGATGTATGACTTTTCATGCAAGAATCTATATAAGGGAAAGCTTTTCATAACTCTAAAAATAAATGATTAAATGATTAAGTATGATAATGAACATACTTAGCTGAGAGTGATAAGCAGGTCTGGCAAAGTGACCTGAAAGCATCATCATCACCATAAGATGTTGAAGTAAATAGAAGTGTGATATCCAAGGGCGTTAAGGACTAATGACCACAACCACTGAGGTGAAACCCAGCTTTAGCCTGCTTCTCATAGATGGGAAAGTAAAGATCAGGGAGAATATGTTTTTATTTGCCTTCACCTACATTTCACAGATCCACAACTACATATACTCTTGCCTCTCAATTTAATATTGCCCCTCTTTGAAATCAGCCTGTGTTCTATCACTGATGATCCTATGATGCTAGCCTTACCAATCAATGTTCTGTTTAGTCCACATTATTAAGAGTGTTTTTCTTCCTTTTTCTTTTTTTAAAGTTGATGCTAACTGAAATCTTCTTCTGGATTAGATTTTAAACATCCTTCAGTCTCCAGAGACTATGGTAACATTCTCTGAATAGAGGATTAGGTTTAGGTTGTCTGAAAATCAAAAACATGAGGTGAGAGGATTTTCACTAAGCATTCACTTGTATTTTCCATTTATAAGACTTGATTATGCATTTAGTCATTTGCTTGAGTTTGCTATGTTATGAATACTATAACAATTATGAAACCAGTTGATTGACACATAGAAGCAGAAGTGAGTAGTGGTAGGATGATGATCTCTGCCCAGACCATCATCTTTACTGTTTAATTATGGTCAGTCTCAGCAAATGACTGCATTCATTTCTTTGGATTTTCTGAGTTCTGCACAAAAGTAGGTGTATGTAAGAAATAGCTTGGAAACTAATCGGAAAATTCAAAAGTTTCCTTTCAGATTTGGGACTTTAAAAATAAAGCCAATTCTCATCATAACATATGCTTTACTAAAGCAATTTTTTGAGGTTTTCAAAGAAGTCTGCTTTGTTTCCTCTTTAGTAAGGAATTGACAGAACATTATCTAATGCCATTTTATTTGTGGGACATACCTGAGTGCAGTATTGGTTAAACAGTCGTCTTCTGATGTAATTAAGTTTAGCATTTTTAAAATATATATACGATTAAATGTGGTTGAGTTATGCACAAAAAGAAGCTGAAATGAAAGTAGTATTTTCCCCATAAATAACAAAAACAAAACACAACAAAAGTATTGCACTGAGTAAAAGATTAACACATTTATTATAGTTGCATGGGATTGCAGCTATGTAATTTTGCACTACAGCAAATCAACATCCTAAAGGCAATTCTACAAATGGGGCCAAAACAAAAAAAAATTACCTTTGAAACTAGACTTATGATTTTTAATTAAAACTGTTTCTCTACAATCCACATTGAAAAACAGATGATTCTAAACATCCCTAGATTTAAAATAGATCATACAAATTGAAAAGACCAATCTTGCTTATCTTGAAAGAGAATGCTTGGTCCCACATACTTTTTAAAAATTTTGGAAAGAATCAAGGCTTCAGGGACTGAAATATTGATCCTAAAAAACGCCTTTCAAAAAGGGAAAAACAACCACTTTTTTATGAGACTGAGCATACATGGAACAGGCTTGCAAGCGAAAACATTTCAAAATAGATACCTTGTTGCAGATACATGATCAGGAAGGGCAATGAAAGGGCACAGAAACAGTCAAGAGACAGGGATTTTTTTGAAGAATAAAGAAACCAGGCTTGCTTTAAAGAAAGTAATGGAGTGAAAGTCCTCCAGAAAGGCGGACATATTGCCATGTAACTCCAGGGAATTGTACAAGACATCTTCAAACTAGACTTAATTACAAAACCACAGCAGTTGTGTTTGTCTCAGCCCTCAGTGCTTTCAGTAAACATTCTATCAGAATTTCTCAGACCAGGATCCTGACACAAATTTTCAAATGGGTGTGATGAAGTGTATTTTTCTAATTAGAGATGGGTTATGTAGTCATGTCTTAACCATAGAGAAATCCATTTTGAGTCTGACACAGGCTAAGTTCTGGAAAATTACTAGTAGTTATTTTCAGCTTTATTCGCTAACCTTATCGCTGCAGCTGGAGAGAAAAACACGGCAGAGTCAAAATATCTCTAACCTGAATGATAAACAATTCTTTGGTGTTGGTGGGAAAGTAGGGCGTACCCTATGCTAATTCTTTCCTTCGTGATTGGTCGAATATGTCAGGAAGGGGCAGGTTGGAGAAATTTACAAGAGGTTGGAAAAAAGGAACTCTGAGAGGGAGAGAGAAGAGGAGAGTTTTGGGTATCTGAAAACATGGCGAAGGAACCTGATTTAACAATATGGACTGCGTAAGAATATCGTTTGTTTACCTTAGTTTATAGTTTAGATTTTGTTTTGTTTAATAGTTAATTTTTATAGAAGGTGCTGAAACGTTATGCTGTTGCTTAGAAATGAAACTGTAGAGAAATGTTTTCTTTGTTCACTTAAATAAACTCATGTTGCTTAATAATTGGCCTTTTTAGTCCTTTGAACAGAACAGTTTCCCTATAGATAATGAATTTGGCCTTACGTTACCAAAATTGAGTCATTGAACAGTAAAGATACGGTATTAAGTGGTTTCTTTTTAGTAAAATCGAAACAGACTTAAATGCAGGTTTGGCAAGAGTTCATGTCCCGGAACTGTGTTTGTCTCAAGCAGTTAACTTCAACCGGGAGTGAAGGAAGCCTGGATTTTCCTGTTTCGTGGTTTTTGATCTCATTTATGAGACCAATAACTGACAATGGGAAATCAGCTCCAGGTCTGTAGCAACCTATACTTTTGACCCTGTCCCTCAGGACCCAATTAGTTGACTCGCAGAAGAACTTTTTAACTCCTTCCTGCCCAAACAGGCATTGGAAGTGAGAAAGAAAAAAATTGAAATATTTAAAGTATAACAACATATTATTATTGTATAACAACAACAAGAACAACAAGAACAAGAACAAGAACAAGAACAAGAACAAGAACAAGAACAAGAACAACAAGAACAAGAACAAGAACAACAACAACAACAACAACAACAACAACAACAACAACAACAATAATAATAATAATAATAATAATAATAATAATAATAATAATAATAATAATAATAATAATAATAATAATAATAATTTTCACACAATACTGACTGAAAAATCACACTATTAGAGATACAAAAATGTCTGTATAAAGAACAGCACACATACTGCACAAATATTTAACAGATACAATACTTGGTTTTTAGGTTAAAACTTGTATATGTTATATAATACCAGTCTATTTTTTAATAGACTGTACCTGGTGTTTTATAATTAAAGGAAGCTTTCAATTAAATAATTATATATTGATCTTTCCAGAACTCTTGTAAGGAGCTTGAACATTGTTGGAAGGCATGTAATTGGTTGATAATTACTGGCTTCATTGCCCTTTTGATGATCTCTTATCAGAAATGTGTGCCCTATTGTCATCCAATCTTCAGTTGTGGAATTTTGAAGTAAATGATTATATTGCTCTGCTATATGTTGCTGGAGAATCATTAAATGCTTTAACCAAAATCCATGCAGTTCATCTGGGCCAGGTACACTCCAATTTTTCACAGCTTTTACTTATCTCTTAATCATTTCAGTTGTTGGCACAATATCATCCATACATTTTCCTTGTGTTTCTTTACAAATGTCTTTAATCCATGAGGCATCTTTGTCATGGTTGTTGTGGGTTTTTCGGACTCTTTGGCCATGTTCTGAAAGTTGTTCTTCCTAACGTTTTGCCAGTCTCTGTGGCCGACATCTTCAAAGGACAGCGCTCTGTGCTCTGGTGTGCTTGACTTTGGGTGTGTTGTGTGTTTAGTCGTTTAGTCGTGTCCGACTCTTCGTGACCCCATGGACCAGAGCACGCCAGGCCCTCCTGTCTTCTACTGCCTCCCGGAGTTGTGTCAGGTTCATGTTGGTTGCTTCGCAGACACTGTCCAGCCATCTCATCCTCGGTCGTCCCCTTCTCCTCTTGCCATCACACCTTCCTAACATCAAGGTTTTTTCCAAGGACTCTTTTCTTCTCATGAGATGGCCAAAGTACTGGAGCCTCAGCTTCAGGATCTGTCCTTCAAGTGAGCATTCAGGGTTGATTTCCTTTAGAACTGATAGGTTTGTTCTCCCTGCAGTCCAGGGGATTCTAAAGAGCCTCCTCCAGCACCACAATTCAAAGGCATCAATTCTTCGGCGGTCTGCTTTCTTTATGGTCCAGCTCTCACTTCCATACATCACGACAGGAAAAACCATAGCTTTGACTATTCGGACTTTTGTTGGCAAGGTGATGTCTCTGCTTTTCAAGATGCTGTCAAGATTTGTCATCGCTTTCCTCCCAAGAAGAAGGCGCCTTTTAATTTCAGGGCTGCTGTCTCCATCTGAAGTAATCATGGAGCCCAGGAAGATAAAATTTGACACTGCCTCCATATCTTCCCCTTCTGTTTCCCAGGAGGTGATGGGACCAGTGGCCATGATCTTAGTTTTTTTGATGTTGAGTTTCAGACCGTTTTTTGCACTCTCCTCTTTCACTCTCATTACAAGGTTCTTTAATTCCTCCTCACTTTCTGCCATCAGAGTGGTATCATCTGCATATCGGAGGTTGTTGATATTTCTTCCGGCAATCTTAATTCCGGCTTGGGTTTCTTCCAGTCCAGCCTTCCGCATGATGTATTCTGCATATAAGTTAAATAAGCTGGGGGACAATATACAGCCTTGCCGTACTCCTTTCCCAATTTTGAACCACTCAGTTGTTCCATGACCAGTTCTAACTGTTGCTTCCTGTCCCACATATAGGTTTCTCAGGAGACAGATAAAGTGGTCAGGCACTCCCATTTCTTTAAGAACTTGCCATAGTTTGCTGTGGTCCACACAGTCAAAGGCTTTCGCATAGTCAATGAAGCAGAAGTAGATATTTTTCTGGAACTCTCTGGCTTTCTCCATAATCCAGCGCAAGTTAGCAATTTGGTCTCGAGTTCCTCTGCCTCTTCGGAATCCAGCTTGTACTTCTGGGAGTTCTCGGTCCACATACTGCTGAAGCCTACCTTGGAGGATTTTGAGCATAACCTTGCTAGCGTGCGAAATGAGTGCAATTGTACGGTAGTTGGAGCATTCTTTGGCACTGCCTTTCTTTGGGATTGGGATGTAGACTGATCTTTTCCAATCCTCTGGCCACTGTTGAGTTTTCCAAACTTGCTGGCATATTGAATGTAGCACCTTAACAGCATCATCTTTCAAGATTTTAAATAGTTCAACTGGAATGCCATCACCTCCACTGGCCTTGTTGTTAGCCAGGCTTTCTAAGGCCCACTTGACTTCGCTCTCCAGGATGTCTGGCTCAAGGTCAGCAACTACATTGTCTGGGTTGTCCAGGATATCCAAATCTTTCTGATATAATTCCTCTGTGTATTCTTGCCACCTCTTCTTGACGTCTTCTGCTTCTGTTAGGTCCCTCCCATTTTTGTCTTTTATCATGTTCATCTTTGCGCAAAATGTTCCTCTAATATGTCCAATTTTCCTGAACAGATCTCTGGTCTTTCCTTTTCTGTTATCTTCCTCTATTTCTTTGCATTGTTCATTTAAGAAGGCCCTCTTGTCTCTCCTTGCTATTCTTTGGAAGTCTGAATTCAAGTTTCTGTAACTTTCCCTATCTCCCTTGCATTTTGCTTCCCTTCTCCTCTCTGCTATTTCTAAGGCCTCGTTGGACAGCCACTTTGCTTTCTTGCATTTCCTTTTCTTTGGGATGGTTTTCGTTGCTGCCTCCTGGACAATGTTACGAGCCTCTATCCAAAGTTCTTCAGGCACTCTGTCCACCAAATCTAGTTCCTTAAATCTGTTCTTTACTTCCACTGTGTATTCATAAGGGATTTGGTTTAGATTATACCTGAGTGGCCCAGTGGTTTTTCCTAATCTCTTCAGTCTAAGCTTGAATTTTGCTATGAGAAGCTGATGATCAGAACCGCAGTCAGCTCCAGGTCTTGTTTTTGCTGACTGTATAGAGCTTCTCCATCTTTGGCTGCAGAGAATATAATCAATCTGATTTCGATATTGCCCATCTGATGATTTCCATGTATAGAGTCGCCTCTTGTGTTGTTGGAAAAGAGTGTTTGTGATGACCAGCTTATTCTCTTGACAAAACTCTATTAGCCTTTGTCCTGCTTCGTTCTGAACTCCGAGGCCAAACTTCCCTGTTGTTCCTTTTATCTCTTGGCTCCCTACTTTAGCATTCCAGTACCCTAGAATGAGAAGAACATCTTTCTTTGGTGTCAGTTCTAGAAGGTGTTGTAAATCTTCATAGAATTGTTCAATTTCAGTCTCCTCAGCAATGGAGGTTGGTGCATAAACTTGGATTATTGTGATGTTGAAAGGTCTGCCTTGGATTCGTATTGACATCATTCTATCATTTTTGAGATTGTATCCCATTACAGCTTTTCCCACTCTTTTGTTGACTATGAGGGCTACTCCATTCCTTCTACGGGATTCTTGCCCACAATAGTAGATATGATAATCATCTGAGCTGAATTCGCCCATTCCTGTCCATTTTAGTTCACTGACGCCCAGGATGTCGATGTTTATTCTTGCCA
Organism: Pogona vitticeps; assembly: GCF_051106095.1. NCBI lineage: Eukaryota > Metazoa > Chordata > Lepidosauria > Squamata > Agamidae > Pogona > Pogona vitticeps. Next base: position 127,858,218 of record NC_135785.1, read on the forward strand.
TCTCCTGTTTGACCACCTCCAGCTTCCCAAGGTTCATAAATCTTACATTCCAGGTTCCTATGCAGTATTTTTCTTTGCAGCATTGGATTTTCCTTTCACTTCCAGGCACGTCCACAGCTGAGCGTCCTTTCGGCTTTGGCCCAACCACTTCATTAGCTCTGGAGCTACTTGTACTTGTCCTCCGCTCTTCCTCAGTAGCATGTTGGACGCCTTCCGACCTGAGGGGCCCATCTTCCAGCGTCATATCTTTTAGCCTTTTGTTTCTGATCATGGGGCGTTCTTGGCAAAGATACTGGAGTGGCTTGCCATTTCCTACTCCAGGTGGATTGCGTTTAGTCGGAACTCTCCACTATGTCCTGTCCGTCTTGGGTGTCCCTGCACGGCATAGCCCATAGCTTCTCTGAGTTACTCAAGCCCCTTCGCCACAACAAGGCAGCAATCCATGAAGGAGTTGCCTTTGGGAGTGGAGTATTTATGGCTGTGAGATGGGCTTTTGTCTTTTTCTGTAGATGGGTGATTAGTGTGTCTATTGGTCCCATCACCTCCTGGGAAATAGAAGAGGAAGATATGGAGGCAGTGTCAGATTGTATCTTCCTGGGCTCCATGATCACTGCAGATGGAGACAGCAGCCACGAAATTGAAAGACGCCTGCTTCTTGGGAGGAAAGCGATGACAAATCTTGACAGCATCTTAAAAAGCAGAGACATCACCTTGCCAATGAAAGTCCGAATAGTCAAAGCTATGGTTTTTCCTGTTGTGATGTATGGAAGTGAGAGCTGGACCATAAAGAAAGCAGACCACCGAAGAATTGATGCCTTTGAATTGTGGTGCTGGAGGAGGCTCCTGAAAATCCCCTGGACTGCAAGGAGAACAAACCTATCAATTCTAAAGGAAATCAACCCTGAGTGCTCACTGGAAGGACAGATCCTGAAGCTGAGGCTCCAGTACTTTGGCCATCTCATGAAAAGAGAAGACTCCTTGGAAAAAACCTTGATGTTAGGAAAGTGCGACGGCAAGAGGAGAAGGGGATGACCGGGGATGAGATGGCTGGACAGTGTCTGCGAAGCAACCAACATGAATTTGACACAACTCCAGGAGGCAGTGGAAGATAGGAGGGCCTGGCGTGCTCTGGTCCATTGGGTCACGAAGAGTCAGACACGACTAAATGACTAAACGAAATGAAACATTGTGGGTGTATTGTGATAAGAAGGAGAGATTATCTGTCACTGTGGTTGATGGGTGTCATTAGCTGGTCTTTTGTGTGTAGTGATCCCCGGTCCTTGTGGCTGAGTAGAGCTTGTTGACCTTTTGCACGCTGTATTTTCGAGGGCTGGGAGCCAAGTTTTGTTGAGTTTCAAACTTTCCTTTTTTGTTGAAGTTCTGCTGGTGCTTGTGGATTTCAATGGCTTCCCTGTGCAGTCTGACATAATGATTGCTGGTGTTGTCTAGTATTTCAGTATTTTGAAATAAAATTTCATGTCCGGTTTGTTTTAGGGCATGTTCAGCTACTGCAGATTTTCTGGTTGTTTTAGTCTGCAATGTCTCTCATGTTCTTTGATTCTGGTGTGGATGCTTCGTTTTTTGTTTCCAATATATACCTGGCCACAACTGCAAGGTATCCAGTATACTCCCGCAGTGATGAGAGGATCCCTTCTGTCCTTTGCTAACACGTGTTGTATTTTTGTGGTGGGCTTGAATACTGTTTGTAGGTTCCGTTTTTTCAAAAGTTTCCCCATGCGGTCCATTTGTCTTCCATATTATGGTCATTATTCTGTGTTGATTTTTCTTTTGCCACTTTTTCTAGTTCTTGCAATTCCAGTTCTGAAAACAGTTTACTCCAGAAGACAAACCTTCTCTTGTCCATTATTTGTTCAATAATATAACTTCCTGTGTGTTTCCTTTTAAAAACTTCTATCATACTTTTTTGAACGATAGGCTGATGGGTTTGCTTCGTAATAACATTTCATAATTTCTCAATTTTTGATGGGAGTTACCATTTTGTGTTCACACTGTTCCAGTAGCTTTGCAGCAGCCTGTACTGGTTCCTCAACAGAGTTTTCTGAGCCCTGTAGCCTATTTGTCACCAAATGCACCAGATCTCTGTAGCCCACCCTTGTTGACCCAGGTGATGACCAATCCAATATGGATTTTGGTTTATTTCCTCTCATCATAATTGATGGTTGGTGAACACTGTTGGTCTGGTTTCTCAGCTGAGACCTATCTGGCTTGGGATACCCTTCAGCATAGCTCTTAACCTCACTGAAGTGTGCAAATCCCTCCACCTCAAGAAGGCCTGTGTCCATGGGTGTGTGTGATGGGGGTTACTAGATGAGGGCTCCACTCTCTTACACCAGGGACTTTGTGGGAACTGACATTACTTGCTTTTTCCTCCAGGTTCACTGCAGGTGGAAGGGCCTCCTGCCATCATGGATGCACTAGGGAGACTCCCCATGGAGGATATGCTGCATGTATTCAGATTACGCTGGACATTCATCAAGTTGGCCTGTCTGCCCCTGGTGAGATGCCCGTCAGTGTGGAATTTCCACCTGAGGGCTTGACTAATCTCATGCTGTCTCCAAAGCAACTGGTCTGCAGCCAGGAAGTGTTTATCCCTTCGAGTACACCATAAGCATAGAGACTTCCTGAAGGATCTGATGCTGACACTGTTAGTCTGGGCAGCAATGCTGCTATGTCATTACCCAACACTCCTGAGAGCTGTGGGTTGTCTGAGGAGGGGATTGAAGTAAGGACAGTTGACATGAATGATGAAGAGATGTTTGGGAGGATGTTCCCCAAGCCTGCAGTATAAGGGAGCAGCATCCCATTGCAGCAGAGAGGCAGGAGGGACAGGGGACGGTCTGGCATCCCAACCACTGGCCTGTGGTTCACAGCCTGCACAGTCATTGCCCCAGGATGTAGCTTCCCTTAGGCTGACTGGAAAGGGCCCAGATATAGAAGAATGCAGTGGTTTCTTCCTGGGAGGCTGTCACCACTCTCAGCAGGAGTGTGTAGGCACTGACAGAGCAGATGCTGAACATGGCAGCTTTTGTGGAGTGGCAGCACATTACTGTGGAGGTGGGCTTTAAGAAACTGCATGAGTGTGTTGATCTGCTTCTGCATGTAGAAAGGCATATGAAAGATGATATGGCATTGGGTCATGCATATGTGGCTTAACTCCTTCATGATGTGCTGCACTCAACTGGCATGGCATCTGTAGTGGCTTCTGACTCTACAGTTGCAGTGCTCATGGGGCATGGGCAATGGTGAATGGCTCGTCCAGCTGGCAGCCACCAACATGAGGCTCATGGAAAACAGGTATTGGGTTAGGCTAGATTGTGCATCTGCTTCCCTCTCTGAGGTCATGGTGCTACTGTTGGATGTGTAGCTCCTGACTGGCATGGTGCTCTCCCTCCATTCTTTGCATGTTTGTGTCTGCAGGCAAGTGTGCTGCTAGAACTGGCTCCCATTCTTTGGCAACTGAGTCCTGCTCCTCCTATGTAGGATACTTGCATGAAGATTTGCTCACTGTGTGCTTTTTTTTTCATCTAGCCACATGGTGTCTCCTTTTCCTTTCGGAGAGGTGCCTGCTTTCGCCTCCTTTCTCTAGTACCATCTCAGACTTTTTGTGGTGGCATTGGTAATGTATGTGTCTCTTTAAGGATCAGGAAATGGGTGGGTTTTCACTGGGATGCTGTCTTTGGCATCCTGATCTGTGTTTGCCCTTTTCTGGCTTTCATGTACATTTCTGTCCACTGACCAATAAAAATATTCGTAAGTCTTCTTTGGCTGCCTGCCATGGTTCTCTCAGATTGTGGGGTTTGTGTATGTGTGTTTAATTGAGAGAGAGAGAGAGACACACAGAGAGAGAGAGAGGTACTCCAGGTACACTAGGAGGGATTTAGCCATCAGGCTACTGATGGTACTAATGGGTGCTGCAATAGGTTTCATGACAGTTGTAGAAAGGACTTTCATTTGGGGGAATTACCACACTGTAGCTTTAACTGCTCTCTCCCTCTTAATTGTGGAGCTGTGCTTGCCTGCTGTGCTGGGTGCAGGCTCTCCTTGGCCAGCTGTTCTGCTGGGTGGAGTTTAAGCTTGTGCTGGCTGCCAGGTGCTAATTGGTAGCTTGTCTGCACTGTATCCATGGTAATTCTACATGGCTTACAGTTTTAATTTTTTTTTCTTGTTCCCTTTTTTTCTTAGGTTGGCTGAAGTCCCTCCCCTCTTGAGCTGGGAGGGGTTTGGAAGCAACATGGCCTAAGTCCAGTTCAGCCAGCCTAAAGCCAGCCTAGCTAGTTATGATTGTGCCTCTAGCCAGCTAAATTCATCTTCATGTTTGCAAGCAAGACAAAGTTTTTTGCCTTTCTTTCTTGTGCAGCCCCCCCATCCAAGCCTATTTGGAAATACAGAGCTTGAGCAAAAGGAGATTCCATTTAGCTGTCATGAATGACAACCACTGATAGATGTACTCTCCATGGTGTTTTGTAATCCATTTGTAAAGCTGTCTAAGCTTCAGTATCTTATGGCAGGGGGGTTTGGTTGATGGTCTGTGAGTAGTGGGTGATGTTTTTCAGCTGCAGTGTTTAATGTGCTTATGGGAGCAACTTTGGAAACCTCAAAGGCCTGTTCCATGGCTAAGCTTGGACTGTTAATAAGAAATGTACACTGTTTTAAATATATATGCTATATCTTAAGACGAGCACTCGTTCTGGCCTGTCAGTTCTATATGGCACTTATATTTAATGTTGATTCTTACAGCTTTGTATATCTACATGGTAGGAGACTGTAAAATTGCTGAACTCACACATGAAGCGTTTACACCCTTTGCAGATCTCAATATTATACAATATACAATACAAATTTATTCTCTAACCAAAGGCCTGATAAAATACAAGTACAGTATAAATTCACAAAGTAAATTTAAAAAGTTTAAAATTAGTTGAACATCAGGATTCTTTTTTGAGTTTTCTGGGAAGAGAGAAGGAATTTCGCCACAAGTTCTGTGAATGCAGTTTGGCTTGGATGTATTTCTTTTCCCTTTCCTGGACTTTGTGAACTTTTGATAATAGATTCTGGTGGTTTTTTGGAGAAGAAAGAAGGAGCTGATGTAGTCGACTGGGCTGAGGAGTATCAACAGGTTAATGGAAAGATTATAAGATGGGCTACAAGGACAACTACTGGAGAGTCTGAGACTATGTGATTGTTGTTTGGTCCAGATTTTTTTCTCGTTGGACTGTGTGTGATTCTGATAATAGTAGCTTGCTAGACTTGGGAGAAGAAGAAATAACTGTGCCCCAGTTCTATTTGAATTTGAATTTGCTAGGTTAAAAGTTGATTTTTATATTATAATATTTGGATAAAGATTTAAGGACGATCTAAGGGGAGATTTGTGGTTATGAGTGTACTTTGTTGATAAAATTGTGGAAACTGTTGAAGGATATTTAGGGGGCAATCACTGTGGTTAAGCATATACTATCATCTATACAAACCCCATGCACTGGAAAGCCTGTGATGGCCTCCAAAAATTTAAGACATCAAATGTTGGAGATTTGGTCTGTTGAACCTCAAAGTTCTGAAATAGTTTCACAGGAAATAGAAAAGGAATGGCAGATTACTATGCAAAAGACAATAATAACAGGGTTTCAGCAAGTGAATGAAGGTCTTGGCAAAATAGAAGATCTGATGAAAGAGATGAAAGAGGGGAAACAGTTAAATGAAGTTGCACAAACTCTAGAACCGTTTTTATCGGGCATGACACCAGGTAACATAGATGGGATAAAGAGTCATCCAGTGATCTATGCAGCTTCTAAAATTAAAAAGCATTATGTTAAAAATCTCAAGAAATCAGAGATACTGAAACAAGAGAAACTTATTGTGAAAATATGGGAAGTGACAAAAATGGATATCCTGTCAGATGAGCTGAAAGACTATTCAACTCAAAAGGAAACTGAACGATGGGATTTATTGTATAAATGGCTGCAGTTGCCAGATAGTATTGGAGTAACATAGAATTAAACTAAAATTAAATTATAAGGTGAAAGCAGGAGGGTAATTGTGACGATCACCCTTTGTGCCCTTTATACCTCTGGGCTCCACAAAGGTAAATACGCCCTTTTCGCTGCCACAAGGCATTATAGTAATACCAAATCAAATCCCACACGCTCAGGAGCTGTCACCCCAAAGGGTCATACAATTTCAGGAGACAAGGTTTTTAAATGAACATTCTTTTATTATTGAACAGAATCATAAGTATAATCAAATGTAACTGTGTTATATGTTCATGTGTGTTAAATCAGGTGTCAATATTTCTTTTGATAAACTGATGAGATCATTCCTGCTTGTCCAATATATTTTATTCTTTCAATTTCTTTTCTTAACCCTTTTTGTTACTCCTAAGCCCTAGCACTGTTTCAATAACTTCTGGTCTCTAACTCTCTATCTGATTCCAACTCCTAACTGTCTCACCCAGCTGTTCCAACTGTTATTCTGGCTCCGCCCCTCCTGCTCCATCCCCTGATTGACATGCAGGAATGACGTCATACCTTGGGTTCCGTTACAGTAATCAAATTGTGAAAAAGCAAAAAGTTGATTTATTATTGTAATATGAATAGATTGGATTATTGTATACTCTGTGTTCTCCTATCCCCCTAATCCTTTTCCCTTTTCCCTATCCCCCTTACTTTTTTTACACCCTACACTGTCCTTAAATAAATACAAACAACCTTTAAAAAACCAATATGCAGGCTGCTTCTGGGAGGAACTACTACCCATTCTTCTTCTTTCTCATAATGATAGGGAGCTAACTTCATAGGCCTTTCCTTGGGCCAATCATAATGGCATTATGTAAACATTGTCCTATCTGAACTCTGTCAACTATCTGTATACTGTCAACTATCTGTGAGCTTGTAAGGTTAATAAAAGAGAGTCAAACTTTAGTGACAAGTCAATTTCTCTCTGCTTATATTTCTGAGCCTCTGACTAATTGCTTTTAGAAAACAGGTTTTTACATGGCTCCAGAGCAGGAGCAAACACCACCTAAAAATGTTATTTGGCAAACAACATCATGGACACTACATATTCCATGTTTTACCAGAACTACAAACTCCATCACAACTTGCATTGCTTGAAAATTTGACTTGGGCTCCTGCATTAATGAGCCCTTCCCAAAAGCATGAATTACAACCCCTGTTTGATGCAGGCCAAGGGTATCAGTCTGCCCCTGACTACATAAGCATCATTACAGCTATACAAAATTCCATCCACAAAGTCAATACAGAGTTAAAAAATAGAATTCCTTTCTTTGCCTCTGTACAGCCGCTTATCACAAATGGTCTGTTTTGGAGCAGTCGCAAGGCCATGACGCACAGGCTTGAGACTCTGGAATCAATAACAGGACATCTGGCAAAGGAAAGCCATTATACCACACAGTTCACAAATTTGGAGAGCCTGTGCTTATTTATTTCTAAGATTGGCTAACTAGTTCCTCACACCACTTTTTCTAACTGCACTCCAGACATGTGCTTTCGTCCTTTTCTGACCTTGGCAACCTTTCCTGCTGATGACTCACGACTTTTTTTTATAGCTGACATTGATTTCTCTTTCCACCAGAGGGCTACACAAACTTTTTTTTCCCTTTTGATGCTGTTCAGCCACAAGGACAAGATATAAACCAATGCAGCCTAATGAATATCATGCATGCTTCTCCCTTTTCTGCAGATCAATGCAAGCTGTTGCCAATAGACAATCCTATGGAATGGCTGCTCGAGATTATAAGCAGCCCCCTGACCTTTATTTGAAGGGTTCTTTTCGTTCATTAATCTTGAGTTGCATACCAACTGCTTTGCTTGCTTTCATAGGTCCTTGGTGGGTTCCAGCTTGGTGCGGGAAACCTTATTGTGGAAAGGATGAGTTGGCATTGCATCCTGCAGACCCCCATTCCAGAATTCCATTCAGTGATGACCCTAACCCTAACTCTAAATCAGACGACTGCATGTCGGAAGTGCCTGACCAAACCTGAGGGCACCCAACGAAAAAACTCTTTGATGCTCCTCTTCTGTTTTCTCATTCTTGGAACTATTCCAGTAGGTGTTGCAGAAGCTTGAGAAGATCTGCATGGCCGTCTACAATATAACAATTGGGAAAAGTTGGCGGAAATCGTGAATGTTTCTCACTTTTGCCTGCAGGAGGCATATGCCATGCATGGTCTACTAGGAACTTGCTTAATTCCTATCTGTAAGGAAGCATGTGACATTGCCAATTATACGTCATTGGGTCACTGGTTTAATGTTACTCTTGTTAAGTACTCTAATTCTCATGGATGGGTCAAATAACAAGAATGCTACCCGCTGATGCTTTTTCTTTTTGCACTTCTTTTGTCGCAACCAATAAAAACACCACTTGCACTAGAATAGTTAACTGCTCTTCTGACAGATGCATTACAACCATGAAAGCCACATGGAATTGCTCACACACAGTTAACATCTCATACAACTGGGCACACGTCATACTGCCACCAGGCTCGTTCTTTATATGTGGTCAGCATACGTTTAGCTATATTCCAGCCAATCTGTCAGACACACAATGCTTCCTTAGTAGATTAGCAATCAACTTAATGCAATGTTCTGCTTTGCAGAACCCCTCGCTTCGGCTGAGATGGGAAAGCTTATCTCTTGATAGTACCTGTAATGGTAAATTTACTCTGTTATCTAAAGCAGAATATGTTTCACTGGCCACATCACTGGTTGGTGTTCCTGGTCTCGCTGTTCATAATGCTTGTACTTTTGCAGACCTTGCATGCACCTTAGCTAAGACCATCAACAACACTTCCACTGCTATTTACCCACTGAATCAGGAACAACGTCAACTACGTAATGCTGTTTTAGACAACTGCGCAGCATTGGATTACCTCATGTTGCTCAATCATATTGGTTGTGAGTCTTTTAATAATCTCTGTTGCTTCAATTTATCTGCTAATAGCCATGCAGTAAACAATCAGCTTGCTCAGCCAAGTCAGCTTGCCAATAACATACAGCAAGACATTCTTCCTTCCTGGTGGGACAGTTTATGGTCATGGTTGCCTAACTTCGGATGGCTGAGCACTGATTTTCACACTCCTTGTAATCTGCTGTTGTTTTATTCAATGCATTCCAACCTTCCCCCCCCCCCCAGTAATTACTGCTTGTTGCAAACCTCCACCTTCTGGCCTTCATAGAAAGGACTTATATGTAATCCGTAAGCATATTAAAGAATATATACCTTTGCTTAATAAAAAAGAAAAAGAGGATTTGTGGGAGTGCCATTCCCAAGGTTGCTAAGCCATGTTGTTGTTGTAGTGAGCACACACCTTCCTAGCAAGATGTGGCTGCTTCTGGGAGGAGCTACTACTCATTCTTCTTCATTCTCATAGTGAAAGGGAGCTAACTTCAAAGGCCTTTTCTTGGGCCAGTCATAATGGCATTATGTAACCATTATCCTATCTGAAATATTTGCATACTGTCAACTATCTGTGAGCTTGTAAGGTTAATAAAAGAGTCCTCCTGTGGGACGTTGCACAGAGTTGAGTTGATGCAGAGCTGTATTGAGAGCTGTATCCAGAGGTGTGTATGGAAGACTCTGCTGGCATACATCCCTGTGTGTGCAGTGACTTCTTTAAATTTTCTCTTTAAGTCTATTTGCTATCCTAATTACTTGTGTCTACATAAACTATCAGCCTTCTCATTTTGTGACCCTACAGTCTGGCAATCTTATCTCTTGCAGGGTAACAATTACCACCTGCAGTCTACTCAGTTCCATGTTGGTGACAACTGTCTTGCGATGTCATCTATTTTCTGCAGGTCATCAGAAAAGCCAGGGATCATTGTCCAAACATTCCAAGTGCCCATCTTTAGGGCAGAAGTTTTCTTATGTTTGTTGCATGGTGCAGGGTTATCAATCTGCTTGTCAGCTTTCATCCTAAACTCCATGCACCCCGTGAAGTTAATAGACTGTGGCAAGGTAGCACCTTAGTGGCTAGAGGCTGCCCAGCTTAAGATGGGTGGTAGCTAACTAATGAGGTGCAATGACCTCTCCCACCGTCGGAAGTAGCCCCTGGCATCATGCTCTACATCAATCAAGCAAAGACTTATAACTAGTAACTGCTAATTCCCGTGTTGTTTCAATGCTGTATGTGAAGCTGGAGTGTCCTCTACAGAGCATGAAGCAAGGGTAAAATAATTTGGAGAATAGGCTGTTACCTGAGCAGCAAATCCCCCTTCTCCACATCACTGAAATAGTCCAATGGAAAGGCAAGAGCCAATACAACTGGTTCCAGCAATGTCACAGGAGTTTCCATGATACGAACTGCCTCCTGGACTCCGGCTCCAGATTTGGCCTTGAGGTTAACTCCTGAAGCCTTTTCCATCAGTGTATACAGACACAAGGCAGGGGAGGTATGAAATCGGAGTTTTTCTTCTTCTAGATAGGCTGCCTTCCAAGGCTGATGAGCCCCACCTACCCAGGCTGCTCCCTGATAGTGTGGAGATTAGAACACAGGCCTCCAGCTGCCAGACCCTGTCTTTGAAGATGACCACCAGCTGACACTTAGAGCTATAAATGTCAGCTAGTGGTCTATATAAGTCATAAAAATACTATGACTTAAGAGCAAAAGGCTCAAGACACAAATATATGCTAAAATCCTATTTTTACCTTTCTTTCTCAAAGTTTTAGTAACTTAAACCACGTTCATACCAGGGAGGTCATATGGTATATATGCCTGGATGAACATCCCAAGGTGATTCTTCAGTTTGAAACATTATGGTCAACTATACTGTGATACTGATTTATTTTCTTATTTGTTTTATGCGTCACTGCAGCTCCTTAATTTTAATAATAATAATAATTTTGAAAAAGGTACATCAATATATCAGGTACTGTTTGTTGATGAGTAGATTATACAGTATTGCACTGGTGCCTCTGGAAGCAATGCAATGCACTCAATGGACCTCTCACCCCCAGCCAGGGCTCTTCCACTTGCCAGAAAGTAGGTGGAATGATGCAACATCTACCAATGCCTTTAAAGCTGTTGACATAAGTTTAACAATGTATTGACACTTTGGCCACAATTTTAAAAAATATATAGAAAGACTGCCAGATGACAGTAATGTAGGCTGTCTTTCTTGGTGAATTTGTTTCAAAAATATTAATAGGATTGTATAAATATGCCATATCACTAAGGAATATATTGAAATGCTACTAGAAAAAACAAAAAACAAAACAGAAGCCTCCCAGCGAGGGGGAATTGAAACACTAATGGCCTTGTGATTCAACAGATATTCATTGCTTCATAGTCATTGGGCTCCAGAGACCCCAACAAATACAAAGCAATGAATATTACCCTTTTATATTCGTCCTTTCATTCCCTATCGGGTGGCTTGCTAAAGTTTGCCTGAAGGGAATCCGACCCCTGGGGCTGGGGGATGGCTTGGTTCCTCTTTCCTCCACTTCCTATGCCTGTATGGCATAGAAGAGAAGGGAAGGGATCAAGAGGTTTCCCCCAGCCACTGTGGGGTGGCTTTGATCCCTGATTTCCCTCTTCTTGCTTAGCCAGGTGTGAGGCTTAGCAAGTGGAGGGGGAACAGGATCAAAGTGCTGCAGGATTGCTTTGATTCCTGCTTTTCCCCTCCTTTTGCCAAGCCCTGTGTGGCTTAGCAAGTGGAGGGGAAAAGAGATCAAAGTGCTGCAGGATTGCTTTGATCCGTGCTTTCCCCCCCTTCTTGCTAAGCCCCCCTGCGTTTAGCAAGAGGAGGGAAAAGGGGATCAAAGCAATTCTGCAGCAATGGCTGTGGCTGTGTGATCACCTTGATCCCTACGTTCCCTTCTCTTGCTAAACCCGGGGGGCTTAGCAAGAAGGGGGGAAAGAAGTACAGTGGTGCCCCGCATAGCGAGGTGAATCCATTCCGGATTAACCTCACTATGAGGAAACATCGCTAAACGGGACGCAAAATGCCATTGGAACGCATTAAACTAAGTTTAATTCGTTCCAATGGCTTCTATACTCACCGTTAAGCGATGTTTCCTCATAGTGCCGCCATTTTCGCGCCCTGGTTGTGGTGGCCATTTTGGGTCATCCGGCGGCCATTTTGGAGCTGCCGAACAGCTGATTTCCTGGCATCGCAATGCGAAGATCGGTAAGAGGCCATCAGTAAGCGATTGCATTAGCGATCTCAAAAAAGAGATTGCTATGCGATTTTATCGTTATACGGTGCGCTCGTTAAGCGAGGCACCACTGTAAAAGAAAAAATATCTTGATGGATGACAAATTGAGTTATTGTTCCTTGGGTCAATGGGAGGCAATTCATAGGTTGTCAAGTTTGATGACCCACAAAGCAAGACAAAGTGCCATTTTGGTGCGTCATCCCCATCTCTAGTCGTGAGGCCAGAAATTTATGCTATGGTCAAACTTGAGCATACAAACAACCAAGTAGAATCTTTTTTATGGGTTCAGAGACAACCTTAGGAATTACTTCCAAGCAGGGAAGGGTGATGACTCCCAGTTTCACCAGAGTGGTAAATTAGCTGTGGCCTTTAATCTGAACTTTAAAGGAGTTATAAAAAATCTTCAACGTATTGACGAGAACAGGGTTGAGCAACTTGGAAAGCTCCTGCAGAAATTCTTAATAAAATGGGACATAGGGAATGAAATTTTATTTAGTGTAATACCTTTATTGGGTTACTGAAAGGTTAAAAATAAGGCAAGTTTCAAGATCTTCAGAATTTTTCCCATATAAATACATACCATTTATTTGTTGAGTTAATTATGAAAATTATTACATATTGCTGTTATTGTGACCTGATAACATTAGCTATTTTTGCAGTAATGTTTATTTATTTATTTATTTAAATGTTTTTTTTTTTAAATGTACTCCACGTTTCATCTAGAAAGGACCCAAGGCTGCTAACATAACTGAAAACACAATATTAAAAGCTAAAAACAGTAAATTATTCAAATATTAAAAAAGAATTACTAACACTATGTTAAAAATGATAGGTTAAAAGCCTTACTAAAATGCATTTAGAAGCAACAAAATACAAACCATCCCAGACAGTCAGTTGCTAGGGAAAATCTGCCTGAAGAGAAAGATCTTTGCGTGTTTGCAGAAAGACAACAAATATGTGGCCAGTCTGGCATCCTGTGGGAGGGAGTTCCAGGTCTGGAAGGAGCTCCAGAGAAGAATCTCTCCTTTGTTCCCATCAAACATACCTTGAGAGTGGTGAGACTGAGAGAACAACCTCTCCTGATGATCTTAACACCTAACCACGCTTGAAAAGGGAGATGTGGTCCTTGAGATAGCTTGGACCCAAATCATTTAGAACTCTATAGGTTTAAACCAGCAATTATTAGCAACCACTGGAACTGCTGTAGCAGGGCTTTTTGTGATCCCTGTAACCAGTTCCAGTTAAGAATCTGGCAGCAGAAATTTGGACTCATTGAAGTTTCCTGACACTTTTCATCAGCAGCCCCATATAGAGAGCATTACAGTAATTAAGGTGTGTGTCACAGTGGCCAGATCGGATATCTCAATAAATGGATGTATCTGGCACACAATTTTAAATTGTGCAAATGCTGTCCTGGCTACCACCAAAACCTTGGCATCCAGACTCAGAGATAAATCCATAAGCGCATCCAAGCTTCACACCTGTATTTTCAGAGGGACCATATCCCCATCCAGTACAGGCTATTCCTTGATCTGATTTTCAACTGACAAGAAACAATTCTGTTTTGTCTGGATTACGTTTCAGTTTATTTGTCCTCATCTTATTCATCACTGACATCAAACACTGATCTAGAACTGAAATAAATTCCTTGGATTTCGATGGACAGGAGAAATAGAATTGGGTGTCATTTGCATATTGGTGTCATCAAACCTCAAAACTCTGGACAACATGTCCTTTTGGTTTCACAGAATTGTTATATAGCATATGGGGCAAAAAAGAACTTTGTGAGGGAAACCACAAATGAATAGTGTATCAAATAAGAGTCCCACAAAACCACTTTCTGTGTTCTCCCAACATCCCATCCCAGAGAGATAGTCCAGAAGGATATAATAGGATATAATGGCTGATAGTATTGAAAGCCACTGAGGTCCAGCAGAACCAACAGGGACATTCTCTTCATGTCCAATTCTCAGCATAGATAATCCACCAAAGCAGCCAAAGCAATTTCTATCCCATAACAAGATGTGAAACCAGAATGAAATCTATCTAGATAATCTGTCTCATCCAGGAACTCCCGGACCTGATAAACCACAATCCACTCCAGCATCTGTTTCTGCAAACTAGCATGGAATAGGTCCTATACCACTTGAAAGAACTCTGTCAAGCGAGTCTGTGCAGATGCAATAGTGACAAAGAAGAATGACTTCTTTGCAGCCACCACTGCCATGGATTACGCCTTCTAATAGACCCTAACCCATGTTTGGTCAGATTCACTCTGAGTTTTCCACCATCATCACTCTAGTTTCCATTCCTCTCATTTCATCACCACCAGTTCCCAGTAAACTAGACAGCCAGTTTGTCTCTAGTTCGTGGGAGGGGACACTTAGGAGCAATCATGTCGATGGCCCTGGCCATATCCCCATTCCACAAATCAATCAGAGTTTGAATAGAATCATCTGCTGAGGCAACAGGAAACTCCCCAGGAGCTCTCAGGAAACCATTTGGATCCATCAGCCTCCTGGGTTGGACCATTCTTAATTGGTCCCCCATTCATGCAGAGGCTCTGAATTCCAGTGAGTCTAAACCCCACCAGATAGTGATTTGTCCATGACAACACAACTCCAAAGAGTTCCTCCACACCCAGATCATCAATATCTAACTCAGTAGAGAAAAGTAGTTTCAAGTATGCCCTGCAGCATGGTTGGGAGTAAATACCATTTTGGACAGACACATGGTCATCATGGAGGACATGAAGTCCTAAACCTGCCTCAGCATGGATGCTGAAGTCCCCCAGCATAGACTGAGGAGACTCCAACACCATCCCCATCGCTCTATGTGGGGCTCCCTTTGAGACTGATGCAGAAATTACAGATGGTGCAGAATGCGGTAGCCAGACGTCCCACCTGGGTGAAAAAATGTCAACATATCTCCCCCACCCTGGTTGCTCTGCATTGGCTGACCATCCAATTCTGCATTGATTTCAAAATACAGTGGTGCCTCGCTTAACAGGCACCCCGTTTAACGACGAATCCGCATAGCGATGCAGATTTTGCGATCGCAAAAGTGATCACATTGTGATGTTCCCTATGGGGGGAAAATGCTTTGCGATTTTTCCCCATGGGCCACATTTTCCCCCAGCTGACCAGCGGGCACTTCGGAAAGAGCGTGGGGCAGCCCTCCCCCGCGATCCTCCCCAAGTGCCCGCAGGTCAGCTGGCCAGAAAAGCCAGTGGGCACTTCGGAAGGAGCATGGGCCAGCCCTCCCCCGCTCCTTCCCAAGTGCCCACCGGTCAGCTGACCGAAAAAGCCAGAGGGCGCTTCGGAAGGAGCCAGGAGAGCCCTCCCTCGTGCTCCTCCCCAAGCGCCCGCCGGTCAGCTGGCCGAAAAAGCTGGCGGCCGCTTCAGAAGGAGCCGGGGGAGCCCTCCCCCGTGCTCCTTCCCAAGTGCCCACCGGTCAGCTGGCCAAAAAAATGAGTGGGCGCTTCGGAAGGAGCGCGGGCCAGCCCTCCCCTGCTCCTTCCCAAGCACCCACCGGTCAGCTGACCGAAAAAGGCAGAGGGCGCTTCGGAAGGAGCTGGGGGAGCCCTCCCCTGCGCTCCTCCCCAAGCACCCGCAGGTCAGCTGGCCGAAAAAGCCGGCGCCCGCGTCAGAAGGAGTGCGGGGCAGCCCTCCCCCGTGCTCCTCCCCAAGCGCCCGCCGGTCAGCTGGCCGAAAAAGCCGGTGGGCGCTTTGGAAGGAGCCAGGGAGCCCTCCCACGTGCTCCTTCCCAAGCACCCGCTGGTCAGCTGGACGAAAATGCCGGCTAGGGCTTTGCGAGGACCGCGGGGAAGCCCTCCCCTGCGGTCTTCCCAAAAGCCCCATTTTCGCACAGCTGATCGGTGGTTCCAAAATGGCCGCCTGCAGCATTTTCGCGCCGATTGCTCACTTACGGAGGTGGTGAAAATGGCGGCCCTATGGAGGATTGAGTTTACCCCCCATAGGAACGTATTAAACGGAGTTTAATGCATTCCTATGGGGTTTTTCTTTCCGTATAGCGATGTTTCCAGATAGCGACGTTTTTCCTGGAATGGATTAACGTTGCTACGCAGGGCACCACTGTATTAATTATGACATATAAAGCCCTAAATTGTTTAGGATCTCAGTATCTGGTGGAACGTCTTCTCCCACCTAAATCTACCCATATTGCTCATTCTAGATAGGAGGGACAGCTGAGGAACCTGATGCTGATGGAGACCCGGAGAGAAAGAACAAGAAACCATGCCTTCTCAGCGGTGGCCCCTCGTCTCTGGAACAATCTACCCCCAGAAATTTTCCTGGCTGCCTTGCTGGATGTTTTTAAGAGCAAACTCAAGACCTGGATCTTTAGGCATGCCTTCCCTCCTGTCATTGCTCAGTTTACTTTGCCATCTTGTACCATATTATGTCCCCTTCATGGATTGCTGCCTTGTTGTGGCGAAGGGGCTTCAGTAACTCAGAGAAGCTATGGGCTATGCTGTGCAGGGACACCCAAGACAGACAGGACATAGTGGAGAGTTCCAACTAAATGCAATCCACCTGGAGTAGGAAATCGCAATGCCACTCCAGTATCTTTGCCAAGAACACCCCATTATCAGAAACAAAAGGCTAAAAGATATGATGCTGGAAGATGGGCCCCTCAGGTCGAAAGGCGTCCAACATGCTACTGAGGAAGAGCAGAGGACAAGTACAAAGTAGCTCCAGAGCTAATGAGGTGGTTGTGCCAAAGCCGAAAGAATGCTCAGCTGTGGACGTGCCTAGAAGTGAAAGGGAAGTCCAATGCTGCCAAGAAAAATACTGCATAGGAACCTGGAATGTAAGATCTATGAACCTTGGGAAGCTGGATGTGGTCAAACAGGAGATGGCAAGAATAAACATCGACATCCTGGGCATTAGTGAACTAAAATGGACAGGAATGGGCAAATTCAGCTCAGATGATTATCATATCTACTATTGTGGGCAAGAATCCCGTAGAAGGAATGGAGTAGCCCTCATAGTCAACAAAAGAGTGGGAAAAGCTGTAATGGGATACAATCTCAAAAATGATAGAATGATGTCAATACGAATCCAAGGCAGACCTTTCAACATCACAGTAATCCAAGTTTATGCACCAACCACCATTCCTGAGGAGAGTGAAATTGAACAATTTTATGAAGATTTACAACACCAAAGAAAGATATTCTTCTCCTTCTAGGGATTGGAATGCTGAAGTCAGGAGTCAAGAGATAAAAGGAACTACAGGAAAGTTTGGCCTGGGAGTTCAAAATGAAGCAGGGCAACGACTAAAAGAGTATTGCAAGAGAACAAGCTGGTCATCACAAACACTCTTTTCCGACAACACAAGAGGTGACTCTAAACATGAAAATCACCAGATGGGCAATACCAAAATCAGATTGATTAGATTCTCTGCAGCCAAAGATGAAGAAGCTCTATACAGTCAGCAAAAACAAGACCTGGAGCTGATTGTGGCTCTGATCATCAGCTTCTCATAGCAAAATTCAAGCTTAAACTGAAGAAAGTAGGAAAAACCACTGGGCTACTCAGGTATAATCTAAACCAAATCCCTTATGAATACACAGTGGAAGTGAAGAACAGATTTAAGGAACTCGATTTGGTGGACAGACTGCCTGAAGAATTTTCGATAGAGGCTCGTAACATTGTACAGGAGGCAGCAACAAAAACCATCCCAAAGAAAAGGAAATGCAGGAAAGCAAAGTGGCCGTCCAACGAGGCCTTAGAAATAGCAGAGAGGGGAAGGGAAACAAAATGCAAGGGAGATAGGGAAAGTTACAGAAAATTGAATGCAGACTTCCAAAGAATAGCAAGGAGAGACAAGAACAATGCAAAGAAATAGAGGAAAATAACAGAAAAGGAAAAACCAGAGATCTGTTCAGGAAAATTGGAGATATCAGAGGAACATTTTGTGCCAAGATGGACATGATAAAGGACAAAAATGGGAGGGACCGCACAGAAACAGAAGACATCAAGAAGAGGTGCCAAGCATACACAGATGAATTATACCAGAAAGATTTGGATATCCTGGAAACCCAAATAGTGTGGTTGCTGACCTTGAGCCAGACATCCTGGAAAGTGAAGTCAAGTGGGCCTCAGAAAGCTTGTCTAACAACAATGCCAGTGGAGGTGATGGCATTCCAGTAGAACTATTTAAAATCTTAAAAGTTGACACTGTTAAGGTGCTACACTCAATATGCCAGCAAATTTGGGAAAACTCAACATTAGCCAGAGGACTGGAAAAGATCAGTCTACATCCCAATCCCAAAGAAGGGCAGTGCCAAAGAATCCTCCAACTACTGTAAAATTGCACTCATTTCACATGCTAGCAAGGTTATGCTCAAAATCTTTCAAAGTAGGCTTCAGCAGTGGGCTGAGAACTCACAGAAGTACAAGCTGGATTTTGAAGGGATAGAGGAACTAGAGACCAGATTGCTAATATGCGCTGGATTATGGAGAAAGCCAGAGAGTTCCAGAAAAACATCTACTTCTGCTTCATTGACTATGCAAAAGCCTTTGAGTGTGTGGACCTCAGCAAACTATGGCAAGTCCTTAAAGAAATGGGAGTGCCTGTGCGATGACCTGGATTAAAGAATGAATAACTTTAGAAAATCAAAGACTTCTGAAACTAGAGGGACACGATTTAAAGATGGGATGGCATGCATATATATATGGTGTGTGTGTTTAGTCGTTTAGTCGTGTCCGACTCTTCGTGACCCCATGGACCAGAGCACGCCAGGCCCTCCTGTCTTCTACTGCCTCCCGGAGTTGTGTCAGGTTCATGTTGGTTGCTTCGCAGACACTGTCCAGCCATCTCATCCTCGGTCGTCCCCTTCTCCTCTTCCCATCACACCTTCCTAACATCAAGGTTTTTTCCAATGACTCTTTTCTTCTCATGAGATGGCCAAAGTACTGGAGCCTCAGCTTCAGGATCTGTCCTTCCAGTGAGCACTCAGGGTTGATTTCCTTTAGAACTGATAGGTTTGTTCTCCTTGCAGTCCAGGGGATTCTCAAGAGCCTCCTCCAGCACCACAATTCAAAGGCATCAATTCTTCGGCGGTCTGCTTTCTTTATGGTCCAGCTCTCACTTCCATACATCACGACAGGAAAAACCATAGCTTTGACTATTCGGACTTTTGTTGGCAAGGTGATGTCTCTGCTTTTCAAGATGCTGTCAAGATTTGTCATCGCTTTCCTCCCAAGAAGAAGGCGCCTTTTAATTTCAGGGCTGCTGTCTCCATCTGCAGTGATCATGGAGCCCAGGAAGATAAAATTTGACACTGCCTCCATATCTTCCCCTTCTATTTCCCAGGAGGTGATGGGACCAGTGGCCATGATCTTAGTTTTTTTGATGTTGAGTTTCAGACCGTTTTTTGCACTCTCCTCTTTCACTCTCATTACAAGGTTCTTTAATTCCTCCTCACTTTCTGCCATCAGAGTGGTATCATCTGCATATCGGAGGTTGTTGATATTTCTTCCGGCAATCTTAATTCCGGCTTGGGTTTCTTCCAGTCCAGCCTTCCGCATGATGTATTCTGCATATAAGTTAAATAAGCTGGGGGACAATATACAGCCTTGCCGTACTCCTTTCCCAATTTTGAACCTCTCAGTTGTTCCATGACCAGTTCTAACTGTTGCTTCCTGTCCCACATATAGGTTTCTCAGGAGACAGATAAAGTGGTCAGGCACTCCCATTTCTTTAAGAACTTGCCATAGTTTGCTGTGGTCCACACAGTCAAAGGCTTTCGCATAGTCAATGAAGCAGAAGTAGATATTTTTCTGGAACTCTCTGGCTTTCTCCATAATCCAGCGCAAGTTAGCAATTTGGTCTTGAGTTCCTCTGCCTCTTCGGAATCCAGCTTGTACTTCTGGGAGTTCTCGGTCCACATACTGCTGAAGCCTACCTTTTAGGATTTTGAGCATAACCTTGCTAGCGTGCGAAATGAGTGCAATTGTACGGTAGTTGGAGCATTCTTTGGCACTGCCTTTCTTTGGGATTGGGATGTAGACTGATCTTTTCCAATCCTCTGGCCACTGTTGAGTTTTCCAAACTTGCTGGCATATTGAATGTAGCACCTTAACAGCATCATCTTTCAAGATTTTAAATAGTTCAACTGGAATGCCATCACCTCCACTGGCCTTGTTGTTAGCCAGACTTTCTAAGGCCCTTTCTAAGGCTATATATATGGTACGGGATACATAAGGAACACTCACAGTTTGGAGAACACATTATTAGGAAGGCCCTAGGGATGGTATGGCAAAAAATTCAAGCACAAACCTAAGAGAAAATCCCATTGTGGTTGGCACCTATAGAAGCATTTGCATTAAAAGCCCTGAACCAGAAAGGAATGTTGACCACATGTGAAAATCTTTTAACTAAAGAGCAGAAGGACAAACAAGAGCTTGAAAAAATGGGTGTAACTGTTGATTGGTCGTCAATGGTAAAATTTGAATCAAGATACAAAAAAGATAGGATGGTGGGGGTTTTTGAGGGTAAAGTTCAGGTGGATAGACTGTGGACATATAAGGATGAAAGAATAATTTAAAAAATGTACACATTAGAATATGATTTAGAGGATGAGAGGGTGAAAGAGACAATGGTAAAATAGGCAAATTTTTTTGGATGCAATGTGGATCTTGATGATTGGACTAAGATATGGAAAGAAAGCTATAAGATATTTAAACCAGCAAATCTTAGAGAAAATATCCTCAAAATGTTCTACAGATGGCATTACACACTTGTAAGACTAGCAAAAATGTCAGAGGGTAACAGCAATATATGTTGGAAGTGTAAAAAAATGCAAGAACTTATTATCATATGTGGTGGGCATGCGAAAAGGTCAAAAATTATTGGACACAGGTATGGGACTTAGCAAAAGAAAGTACCCAGCAGAAATTAGATATAAAACCTGAAATGGCTTTACTGAATGTCATATCAGGAATTAATGATAATAAATTGAAGCATTGTCTTATGTATATACTCACAACAGCCAGACTACTCTGGGCCCAAAAATGGAAAACCGAAAGGTTCCAACAATAGAAGAGCTGTTGAAGAAGTTATGAGATACAGCAGAACTGGACACTCTATCAGAAGCACTACGGGAACAACCAAGAAGCTTTGTAAAACAAAGCTGGGAACTAATATATTCTTGGGCCCAGAAGAAGACAGGAGTGTAGCGCAAAGTTTATGATGTATGTATATCTATTCAGAAATGAAATTGGGGAGAGCAGAGGGGTTAACGAGGCTGGGTTTTTTCCCCTTTTCTCTTTTTCTGTGAAAATAAAAGAAAAAAGAAATGGGAGTGCCTAACCACCTTATCTATTTCTTGAGAAATGTGGGACAGGAAGCAACAGTTAGAATTAGATATGGAACAACTAATTGGTTCAAAATTGGGAAAGGAGTACGACAAGGATATATATTGTCCCCCTGCTTATTTAACTTATATTTAGAATACATCATGCGAAAGGCTGGACTGGAGGAATCCCAAGCCGGAATTAAGATTGACAGAAAAAATATCAACAACCTCCGATATGCAGATGATGCCACTCTGATTGCAGAAAGTGAGGAGGAATTAAGGAACCTTGTAATGAGGGTGAAAGAGGAGAGTGCAAAAAACGGCCTGAAGCTCAACATCAAAAAAACCCCCTAAGATCATGGCCACAGGTCCCATCACCTCCTGGCAAATAGAAGGGGAAGATATGGAGGCAGTGACAGATTTTATTTTCTTGGGCTCCATGATCACTGCAGATGGAGACAGCAGCCACGAAATTAAAAGACTCCTGCTTCTTGGGAGGAAAGCGATGACGAACCGTGACAGCATCTTAAAAAGCAGAGACATCACCTTGCCAACAAAAGTCTGAATAGTCAAAGCTATGGTTTTTCCTGTCGTGATGTATGGAAGTGAGAGCTGGACCATAAAGAAAGCAGACCGCCGAAGAATTTGATGCCTTTGAATTGTGGTGCTGGAGGAGGCTCTTGAGAGTCCCCTGGACTGCAAGGAGAACAAACCTATCAATTCTAAAGGAAATCAACCCTGAGTGTTCACTGGAAGGACAGATCCTGAAGCTGAGGCTCCAGTACTTTGGCCATCTCATGAGAAGAGAAGACTCCTTGGAAAAGACCCTGATGTTGGGAAAGTGTGACGGCAAGAGGAGAAGGGGACAACAGAGGATGAGATGGCTGGACAGTGTCTGTGAAGCAACCAACATGAATTTGACACAACTATGGGAGGCAGTGGAAGATAGGAGGGCCTGGCGTGCTGTGGTCCATGGGGTCACGAAGAGTCGGACACAGAGTTTGGACCAGATAGGCGGGGTATAAATCAAATAAATAAATAAATAAATAAAATAAACAACGACGATGACCATATTATGTTGCTGTTGTTATTTTAAATTGCTATTCTTTTTATGAATTTGTTGTAACTTGTTATTAGCTGCCCAGAGTAGATTTTTGTCTAAATTGGTGGGATATTAATTAATTAATTAATTAGAAGTAGGAAATAAGAACTCAACACAGTTTTGGAAACTAGTACTATATCTAGAATGCTGGGTGAGTCTCGATATAATTTTGAGATTCCAAAAGCTGCCTCAGCATGGGAAGCCTTTTATACTGACCTATTTCGGGAAAAGATAATATTGTTCTCCCCAAATGGCAGCCAGTCATTACTCAAGAAGTTATATCTCTTATACAATCTTTAAAAAATGATAAAGCACCAAGAGAAGATTTCATCCCAGCTGAACTTTTCAAGGACAGAATAATCTCATGGGCTACCTTATTGGTCAGTTTGTTCACCCATATAAATAACATAGTGTGTAACCCTGGAGGCTGGAAGTGTAGTATTTTGGTCCCCTTGTTTAAAAAAATGTGATCAAAAGGACCCCAGTAATTACAGGCCAGTAACTTTAATAGATATTGTGGCAAAAATATATGCTCAATTCTTCTTACAGAAATTGCAGGATAGGGCTGAGCAAAATTCTGTCGTAGCAGAAGAGCAGGCAGTCTTTAGACAAGGAAAATCAACCATTAACAATTGTTTCACACTCTTGCATCTGATGACCAAATACACTGCAACCTGTGGACGGCTATATACCACATTCATTAATCTAAGTTCAGCCTTTGATTCCATTAATAAAAATTTAGCATGGGAAAATTTTATGAAAACAGATATAGACAGGAGACTTCTTCTTATAAAAGCTTTGTATACAGACACAAATCTCCAGGTGAGAACAGGAGTATATCATATCCTAACTCACAAGATCCCCACAGCTAAAGGAGCGTGACAGGGCTGTATTTTGGCCCCTTTCCTTATCAATTATTATATTAATGATGTAGTCCCTACCATATACAATCTTGATTTTCATAACGCCAAAATTTTGGCCAGGCCAGTTAATATACTACTTTATGCAGATGATATGGTTTTAGTTTCAACAACACAAGTGGGCATGCGGAGATTGCTTTAAAAGTTCTGTGTTTATTGCCAAGAAAATAACTTGGTAATCAATTCCAGTAAATAAAAAATTGTATTATTTGATAAAAGAAGGGAACAGCACAAGTGGTTTTTGGATTCAAAAGAAATAGAACAGGTAGGATAATATAACTACCTGAGCATAGCCTTTATGCCTACTGGATTATCGATTAAAGAAGAATGATATGAAAACAATAGTTTGTGTGCAAACTTTGCATAAGTTACTGAATTATAGATATCCAGGTTCTTTACACCCAATTATTAAGGTTTATAAGGCAAGCCTATTAAGGTTTATAAGGCCAAATTTTGGTTCTGAAATTTGGAGATTCGTTAAAATGAAGAAAATAAAAACAACACAAAATAATTTTTTATGTTCAATCGTGGGTGTGACAAGAACTTCTCCAGCCCAAGCAGTTAAAGCTGAGCTTGGATTCTCATCAGTAATAGACATATGTCACCTTAGGATATTTAATTATTGGATTAAGTCAGCTGTAATGAATGACTCTAGGCTCCCTAAGGCAAGTTTCAATGAGCAAATGATTATACCCTCTCAAAAATCTTGGTTCTCAAATTTTTCGAAAGTACTCATAAACTAAGCTGTAAATCTTATTAATTGCAATATAAAAATGTTTTTAAACAAAGAGTTTCAGATATTAGAACTCAGGCAGACGTAGCCACACTAGCACCTGTAAAATCTATGAAATGGCTGGTTGGGGCTAAAGCCCATTTTCAGGAAGAAAAATATTTGTCCTTTACAGTGAAAAGAGACTTTAGCTTTTACATGACTCTGTTTTGAACAAATGGATACAATGATGCAAAGGGGTCATTTTTGGGGGCATTCCTTTACAAGATAGACATTGCCCCTGTGGGAATCATAAAGTAGAAGATCTTGCCCACTATTTGCTGCACTGGCAGTTATATGTTAATATTAGAAAACTTTACTTTGCCCCGCTCTTTAATAGGATGAGGACATGAGATGATGAGAGAAAAATAAACTACTTGTTGTGTGGATCCAGCATGTTCATAACACAGAGGGTTGCTCTCTATGGGTCAATGCAGCCTCCCTTAGAAAGAAAGAGGATGAAAAGAAATATGTTGTTTTTTAATTATACAGCAGAGTTCTATAAGGATTTTAAATCAAGGTTTTACGGGATTAAGAGTAATTTATCTTAGACTGAAGACCTGATTGATATAATTCTGAGTATTTGGTTTATATATGAGATACATGTGGTCTAATGTTCTTTTTTCATGTAAGAGCCAATACTTTGTAAGTTTATAACATTCAATAATGTATATGGTGAATGATTGGTGAAAGGGTCTGTAGACTTCTTCAATAAAATTTGAGTGACTGAATGAGTTTTCCTGGTTTCTTCCAGGTAACAGTTTATTTTAAATTTATATAATGGTGTACATTAACTAGGTGGTAACATGTCAGGGATCTTTTTTAAAAAAAACATTTACAACCCATCACTTTATATTACTGTAGCATTTGTAGAAAACATTTGTTACATCTGGACATACTACTGTAAAGCTGCATTCAGATTCTAATATTTTTTACTTTTATTGCTGAAAAGTATATTTTTTGCCAGCTATATTAAATGTCTAGGTATGTTATTTTGATGAAACAGATGTTCAGAACACTACAGGAAAAGTATTTCCTTTTATTTATTTTGTGCTTAGTGTATGTGTTTTGGCAGAGTCAGGGCAGGTTATAACTTCACAGTGTACACGAAATAAAATTTCTGTGCAATAGCTCCATCATTCACAACTTCTACAGTAATACATTTCTATTTTTCTTATTGTAACTCTGATTTGTGTCCTCTTTGTAGTTTGAAAGTAAGATCTTCTGGATGATCAGGTATGAAATCAAAAGTCCTCCAAAAGGAGCAAAGGGGATTGAGAGAAACTTTAGTTGCACAACTTATACTGGATTTTTAAAAAATGTGAAACTTGAATTCATAACAAAGTGATATGCATGTTAAATGCAACATTATATCTGCATCAACAAAAACACTGTCATTCCTTTCAATTGGACTATAAATAATATTTATTGAATAGATAGATAGATAGATAGATAGATAGATAGATAGATAGATAGATAGATAGATAGATAGATAGATAGATAGATAGATAGATAGATAGATAGATAGATAGATAGATAGATAGATAGATAGATAGATAGATAGATAGATAGATAGATAGATAGATAGATAGATAGATAGATAGATAATCCAATACTCTTCCCTGTGTCATCCACTATCCAAAAACCCTCCATGAGTGTGGCAGCCTCAGTTGTGATGTCTAGATGATGGCAAAGGATCCAATTCTGACTGTAGGTAGGGAGTATTAAAACAAACTGTTCAAATTCTGTTCAATATCTACATGAGGCTGCTGGGAGAGGTCATCAAGAGTTTTGGAGCTTCATGTCACCAATATACATCCAGTTCTCACTTTCCCTCCACCCTTCTGCAGAGGATGTAATCCCGTCCCTTGAGCACTGTTTTTATGCCATGCTGAGGTGGATGAGGGATAATAGACTGAGAGTGAACCTGGACAAGATAGAAGTCATGTGGGTGGGTGTCTTCAGATTGGGGACCTCTGTTTTTTTGGGGGGATATACTCTCTCTGCTAAGGATGTTAGCAGGCTGGGTGTTAGAGCATTGATAGTGTTTCTTGACTTAGAACTATCAATGGAATCCCAGATAGTGTCTGTGGTCCACTCCGCCTTTTTTCACCTGAGGCAGTTTGCCCAGCTGCCTTTCTACCTTGACAACAGATCTCTCACCACACTGATCCATGCATTGGTAGTCTCCAGATTAGATTACTGTAATACTCTCCATGTGGGGCTGCCTATGAGGCTGCTATGGAATCTTCAAATCATCCAGAATATGGTGGCCAGACTATTGAGTGGAGTGAAGAAATACCACCATATTTCCCCTACTCTGGCAGCCTTACACTGGTTACCTGTTAGTTTTTCTTCAAGGTGATGATGATGACATACAAGATCCTAAATGGTTTGGTACCCCAATACCTAAAATAATGCCTCCTTCCAATGAGATCTGCCCATCTTACACAATCTTCACCATAATCGTCAGTTTCTTCTGGATTAAGGGCATCAACGACCGCTTGGGCAGGTCTAGTCAACTCTGGTGAGGTGATTGGGGTCTACTGTGTTTCGACCACCCAACAGCTTCAGCTATTCATTCAGAAAGTGTTGGTGAAGGCTTCAGGATCATTGTTCAGTCCCATTTAATTGACGATCACAGAAGGAGAGCCTGCACCAACAGCCCTCTCCTACTACCAGGCCCATGCACCAGACCCACCATCTATTTAATATAAATTTACCTGGGGTTGTGGCAGGACAGTTAATAAGTGATTTAACACTTGATTCTTCTGTGCAGCAAAACACAGTGAAATGGTTTCCTGTGCATTTGGCCCAGAGGCCGCATTGCCTGCATACTCTTCCATTGCATGCTCCTCAGCCCTCCATGGGCAGAAGGGTGTCAAAGAGTCCAGTGGAGTTGCACATCCTTTGGTTCATCAACAAGTAGGAACTTTTTATCAAAGACCTTAATCCAGTCCACAGGACTTTGTCCCAAGTCCCTTTATCCACCAGTCCTTCTGGCATGCCTGCCATGGGTATGCCCCAGAATGGTTTCAGTTACTCTCTTGGGAGGAAGAGTCCTTCTCATGTCCACAGTGTTACACTCCTTAATACTCTCATAGGTGGTTCACATCAGCCTCATGGGAGCTTCCAACAGCCACTGTCCCTTACAGGTGGTGGGTACTGTTTGGTGCTTCCACCATGTGCCTGGCTTCTATCAACACCCATTGCTGTACCTCTGCAGCTTGTTTCACCTGTTGCAGATGTTGTAACTGTTATCAGAATTGCCGCTGGCAAATTTTGGTGAGAGCCAAGTGCTCTGGTGACACTCCAACATGTGATTCTTCTTCTTGGAAAATTAGGAATGCCCTTCGACCATGGGTACCCCTAACAATACAGTATCATTCTGGCTCATGACTCATGGACAGGATTGCATGGGATTGCATAGTTCATTGGGTACAAGGGTTTAGGGAGCTACTGGGTGAGTTACAACTCTGGAGAAGGTGCTCAAGATGGCAACCCAATAGCAGGAGGTTGTGTTTTTCCTCCTGCTGGGTCAGCTTTTTCTCTTTCTTTCTGGTCTTTTTCCTTTTGCTTCCTTAGTTTATTCTATGTTCCTTGCCTCACTCCTTTGATACAGTCGCTTTTTATTCTCTTATCTCTACTGCAAAAGCAACAAACATTACAATTGTTGCTGCTTCCACAGTAAGAACAACAACAATAACGCTGCAGCTGCTACCATTGGGGAAACAGGGAGGCAAGTTGGAATACAGTGAGCTGAAGTTCTCCGAGAGAGAAAGAAAAGGGAAGGAAGAAAAAGGACTTGTTGAGGAGGTGTGGGACCTGTTGAGGAGGTGTAGGACTGTTTGGTTGCCCAACACTCTCCCCACCCTTGCCTCTGCCATCCTCCCGCTCCTGAGCTTCCGTATGCCTGCTTGGTCTCATGGTTCCTGGGCTTATTGTACTGTCTGTCTCGGTGGTCCTGTGTGTCATTCTGCAGGTTTTTCCATTTAGCTTGCAGTTTTACTTGGGCAAGCTTCCTGGCACAGACCTGTGCTCAAGCAACCTAGTCGGGCAGTGGAGCTCCGCCAGGGTTGTCTCAACGCCCACTCAGCTTCCTGACTTCCATTGCCACCACTGCGAGGTGCAGACCAAGCTCTACTAGTGGTTGGCAGTTGTATTTCATCTGGGAGTGTGTGCTGGCCTTACATTGCCACCTGAGGCCCTGTGCTCCTCATTGGGAAGGACCACCATCTGGCACCTAACGTCTGCATGTATTACAGCGAATGTGGATGCACTGTGCTTGTGATTATCCAGTCTGCCAAGCGTTCTCACTGGACACCTATGTGCTTGTGCATGGACGCTCAGTCAGCTGCAACGACAGGGTGGCCCTTAAGATCTGGAAGTCGAGCAAACTCAACATGGGCCTGGCTTTTGGCCACAACTATTCTAAGCAGCTGCTGGCCTATTTTAAGTTTTCCTGTACCTATGATAATTACAACAGGGTCTGGACCTTGCAGTATCTAACACCTAGGAGTGGTTTGGGCAGGGGGAGAAATGTGTGTGTGTGTGTGTGTGTATGTATGTGTGTTCTTCCTGTTGTTGTTGTTTATTTTGTTTTTTCCTTCTTCATTGCTTTATTTTTTTCCTTATTTACTTTTTTTCTGAGTGTGACAGGGGGTAGTCTGGGGGGGGAGGTTCCCTGTTTATATTCCCTTTCTTATTATGGAATAAATGTACATTTTTACTCAAATTTTATTTAAATTGCTAATTTAGTAAATTGCTTAATTTGTTAATTTGTTTAAATTGTTAATGGATAATTCCTTAAGTCTGTATTATTATTTAATGTTGCATCAATTTTTGTTAATACTGTTATTATTGTTTTATTGTATTAATTTAGTGTATCTTTAATTCTTTTCTTTTGACATGGATTGGAAGGCTTGCCACCCCAGTGGGGGATCTAACAGCTGAGTGATTACGGGTAGAGGGAGATATGGTGATGGCACAGTTCCCATTCATTTCAGAAGAACGGTGAACAGGTGTCTGAAGGCTGTTCACTGTTCTGGCACTGTGACCACCTGCCAGTCTCGAGGTAGTCAGATCATCCTGCCCTCCACTCTAAAATGGTGCTGTTGAATGCCAGGTCTGTGTTCAATAAATCCCAGATTATTCAAGATCTTATTCTGGAGGAGGATGCAGACCTCGCGTGCATAACCAAAACTTGGATGGGCGAGGAAGGGGGAGTTCCTTTGACCCTTGCCTGTCCTCCTGGTTATGTAGTCCAGCACAATGGTAGACTGGAGGGGCAGGGGGGAGTAGCCATTTTTTATAGAAATACTATTTGGTGGTAAATGTCTGGAGGCATTCCACATGTTGATTGGGGCCAGGTATGGTATTGGGATCTTGCTGGGTTACCATGTTCCCCGTGATCTCCCTACCGGAGCTAGGTGGGGTCATCAGGGGATGTGGGGCCTCATGCCATCAGTATGCTGATGACACAAAGCTCTAAATCTCCTTTTCACCTACTTCAGTGGATACCGTTCTGTCTCTTCAGTGTTGTCTGGAGGCTGTACTGCAATGGATGCAGGAGAATGGGTTGAGGCTGAACCTGGACAAGATGGAGGTCCTGAGGGTGGGTGGCCCCTCCATTGGTGATTTGAGAAACTCCCTCTCCTTCAGGGGGTGACTCTCACTGCAAAGAGTGAGGTTTGCAGCTTGGGAGTACATCTGTATCTGATGCTCACAATTGGAAACCCAGGTGGCATCAGTGGTCCACTCCGCCTATTACCATCTGTGGTGGATTGCCCAGCTGAGTCCCTATCTTGATGGCAGGGCCCTCACCATTCTGGTCCATGGCCTTGTAATCTTGAGATTAGACCACTGTAATGTGCTACCTTTGAGATTGATGAGGAAGCTTCAAATGATGCAGAAAGCAGCAGCCAGACTACTTAGTGGAACGGGAAGACACCAGCATATCTCTCCCACTCTGGCTGCCTTGCATTGGTTGCCCATTCATTTCCACATTGATTTCAAAGTCTTAATGATGACATATAAAGCCCTAAATGGTTTAGGACCTCGATAGCTCGCAGAACGCCTTCTCCCACCTAGATCTACTCAAGTCACTCGCTATAGCCAGGAAAGACAGCTGAGGGGCCTAACATCGAGAGAGGCCCGGAAAGAAAGAACAAGAAACTGGGCCTTCTTGGCAGTGGCCCCTCATCTTTGGAATGGATTGCCATCAGAGATCTGCCTGGCACCCTCGCTGGGTGTTCTTAAGAGCCAATTAAAGACTTGGCTCTTTAGGCAGGCCTTCCCTCCTGACAATACTTGACTCTTACTTTTACTCAGTCTTTTGTTCTATTTTCCATCTTGATCAATACTAACATTGTCAATTTAATTCATGGTTTGAATTATTTTATGAATAATTTTATTTTGAGCTGACCTGAGTAGACATAGTCTAGAAGGGCAGGATAAAAATCTAATAAATAAATAAATAAATAAAATACTCATAGTGCTCACTCCATTCCTCTTCTTGTTCTTCCTCCACTGGCAAGCCTGCCTCCCATTTTATATCCCTGTTGTCCCACTTTTCAAAGTCTCCCCCATATCCTCCCTGGTTGACCTCATTTCTTGCCCTTTCCCTTTGAATTCCTAAATCATTTCCTTGGGGCCACATCCTTGACCTCAGAGATGAGGAGGGTTTGTATCTGGCTCTGGGATTGAGGTCAAGCCAGGGGTACAGACCAACTGGCTTGACCTGTATTTCTCTCATTGACATCACCATCTCCTCAATCCTCTTCTTTCCCTTACTGACTGCAAGGAGTGGATATCAGTCTGAGTCCTGTGGTGCCAGGCATCCACTCACAACACAAACATTCTCGCATTCTTTCATTAGAAGGAAAATATGTTGAATGATTCCAAGTGTTAGGCAGAATAAGAGGGCTGACTAAGGCTATGGCGCACATGAACAATAATTATTAGTGGACAATACTTTACTACATAACCTACTCTGTGCCTTCTAACAGCTTGCCACCCTCAAGTTTGGCGGAAAAAACATGCTATCAACAGTTTTGAAGAATTGGTCTGCCAATTCTAGTTAGCTAGTGTTAATCCTTCTTGTGCAATGTTTTTCTCTCCTCACATGCTTTTCTCTCCTCACATGTAAGGTGGTGAAAGTTTTCATGTTTGTGAGCATTATTTTTGCACAAATTGCATAAATTGCAAACTGAGTAGCTAAACTATGACAGTCACTGCCTTCTTGTGAGGACTCTTAAAAATTACTAGCATTGTGTTGCCTGTTTGCATCTTCTGGAGCAATAACCCCCTCTGTGTTTTCTGGGTATCTTTGGTGAATGGATACTAGTTTTGCAGGGAGACATTTTGCATAAATCAGTGAATCATTAATAGGGGAGTACTTGCTCAATCTCAAGTAGAGGTAAGCAATTTCATAAGGGTTAACAACTTTTTGGAAGGCTGTCTCAACATGTTGAGATAATCTGCTTATTTGAGAATGATTATTTAATGAATTTTATTTACATCCATTATCTTACTCAGCTTCTATAGACAGGCTAAGCAGAGTGGTGAGAGACAATAGAATATCATGGTTCAGTCTCCATAATATGTGATATCTTTAAACCTTCCTCTTATATGTACAATCTCTCCTATACTGTACGAGAAAGTAACATTTGTGGGGAAAAACTGGAAAAATAGTATGTCTTGCGTAACCTTGGGAGTTATTTTCCTTTACAGTAACGTTGAAACTTGTTGACATGTCTCCCTTTTCCTTAAAAATAAGGAAAGATCCCAGCTCTTTAAAAAAAGAAATCACCACAGTTGTAGTGACAGTTTTATAGCATTTGTAATGAGTTAAGACAGGCAAATCACTTCTCTATATTTAATAGACTTTCTCTTTAGAAGGACTTCATTTGCTAAGAAAGTGGACATCAATATGGAATGGAGCACACCAGGGTCCCTAAGTACTGGCAGTTCTAGCTGAGAGCATCACGATAAATCTGGAGTCATTATCACAGCAGAGGGCTAACAATATATGTCTTCCGGAAATTTGTATCTAAAAGAGCAGGGCAGGAATCAGCTTTAGGGGAAAAAAAGACAGGGGAAAAAGACAGTTAAGTGGTTTCAAAGGTAAAAAAATCACTAAAGCAAAATTGAAATGCGGGGAGGGTATAATCACAATTTCAATAGGATTACATCTCTATCCTGCAATAATGGAGTTATCTATTTAAAAGGTATGCAGTGAATTAAATTATTGCAGTTTGATTTTTCTC
This sequence comes from Pogona vitticeps, assembly GCF_051106095.1. Classification (NCBI taxonomy): domain Eukaryota; kingdom Metazoa; phylum Chordata; class Lepidosauria; order Squamata; family Agamidae; genus Pogona; species Pogona vitticeps. Next base: position 127,890,790 of record NC_135785.1, read on the forward strand.
TCTGTGTTTTCAGAGTACTGAAAAATGAAGATTTATGTCATGCAGGACATAAGGTAACAGTCTGTGTAGTTCGCTGGTGAAGCATAATTATCAAAGTGCTTATAAACTTCATAAAAGGAAAGAATGCAAAAAAGAAAATGCTTCTGGGTGAAAAAAATTAGGATATACGTATTTTTCATTCCATATGACGCACTTTCCCCCCAAAAAAGAGTGGGGGGAAGTGTGTGCGTTTTATAGAGCAAGTACTGTAACCCTCCTGAGCCCAACCCAAGCCACTTGAGGTACGCACCACACAGTAGCTCCCTTTTTCTCCCCCCGCCCCAGCCCATCCCTTCTTGTGCACTCCCTGGGTTCTGGCTGTTTGCCCGGCCTCTAAGCTTTCCCCAAAATAGCCAACCTGCCACATAAAGAGGGCCCGAAGGAAAGCAGACACTGGGGAGTCCTCTGCTCTCCATAGCTGGGAGTTCACGAAGCTCCCCTGGGAGCAAGGATAAGCGGATTGACAGACTCCCCAGCTGAAGAGCCTGGGTCTACAAGTGATCTCAGGGGCTGGCGCTAAACCAGCCAAAGTCACCCTGGAAAAATCAATCCAGCCACAGGAGGGAAAAGCTCTTTCCACTCCATGACCGGAAATGTTTCAAAACAAAACAGATTCTAGGAAAACCCACCCTGGGAGAGAGAAAGAACAGGAAGTTCAGGGCCAAGGATGGCCAGGCATGAATAGGAGTGTTCATTTGTTCAAGACTCCAAGGTGGAAGACTCATATAGAAGGGGGGGAAAGCAGTTTATGTAATTGATCCTCCCACTAGCCATTCACAGAGGCCATGAATAAGAACCTCCCACCAGCAGCAAAGGGCAAACCAGCCACAGGTGAACAACTGAGTTTGGCGGGAGCCGGTGGGGGAGCCAAGCTGCTGCCTTCATGAAGGTCTAAAGCCGGAGTCACAGCCGGCTGCTTCAGAACAGCTGGGCAAACTCAGTGGAGTCTCAGAGGAAAGAATCCAGCAGATGCTTCTGGGAAACCCTCATGCAGAGAATATGAGAAAAAATATTTCTTTTTATCCTCTAAAAATTAAGTGTGTCTTATTGTCAGGTGCATCTTATGGAGTGAAAAATATGGTATACCTTTGGATTTCTAAGTCTTATTATTGTTAATCAGGTCCTACATTTATGGTACAAGAGTACACCGGACAAAAGGCCTGTGGACATATGACTGAACTGCCTACAGTTATATGGCCTATGGACTGGACTACTGAATTGTGGAATGACCTACCTATGGAAACCAAAGGAAATCTTTGGTTTGCTTCATACACAGCACAATTGTCTGTTTCCTGTAGGCAAAAAGGGCTGAGGATGCATTCCAGCCTGGAATTTTGCATGATAGAATGACCAAAGAAAGACTTATGCGTGATTGCTGTGGCAACAAGGCTCTGGCTGAGCTTGAAAACAATTGAACAGTTTGGACAGGTTACAAGGCCAAATACCAGGTCCAGAGCATACCCTGATAAGATGCTACTGTCACATTATGTACCGCAGGACAAAGGGATGATTTACTTTCTGGGATAAAGAAAAGTGATGCAATGCACTTTTTCTCCCAGATTTGCCATATACCAACACAGAACTGAATTTTAGAGGTGAGCTAGGGGTATCAGTGGAGTAAGAAACAATTGTTGCTTGGAATTCAAACTCAGCATCACATTCTTTCATACTCACATGCAGATGTTTCTCAGTTCACCTTTCCTCATGTCATTTTTACTTTTGCAGATTTTGACCGCTCTGGGGCCTTTAGGCCTTACCTTGCCTTGATTTTCAGAGAAGCTTCAGTTTTTACAATGGGGTAGACGAATCCTTCTGAGAGATTCTACACCTCCCTTGTTGTTTCTTTTCAAACACACAGACACAGACACAGACACAGACACAGACACAGACAGACAGACAGACAGACAGACAGACACACACACACACACACACACACACACACACACACGGGGGTGGAGATAGATAGAGATTTCAGTACTCTATTTTACATTTTTCCTTCTGATTTTCCCATCTGGATTCTCCTGGATCAATCTTCCTGCACATTTCCCTGAATCTTCAGGAACCTGTTCCTTGGGATAGGTAGCTATACGTCTTTCTCAATCTTTAGGCCAAACAGCTGGAACATTGTTAGCTTCAACTAGAGCAGGGGTTGTCAACTCCTGGTCCGTGGCCCGGTGCCAATCTGTGGACTTGTCAGAACTGGGCTGCGGATATGGATCTCCACCCCCCCCCGCACGCACATGAGGTGGGTGTGTCACACTTGTGTGGGGGTGTGTCACTCTCACACAGGGGCGTACCGCACCCGTGGTGGGCATGTCATGCTTGCGTGATGGGTGCCACACCCACAGTGGGTGTTTTGTGCCCCCTCCTCCACGTGCATGGAGCTCAGTCCCCCCAACTGGTCCACGGTTTCCCAAAAAGGTTGGGCACAACTGAACCAGAAGACTGGTGGAAGGTTAGGGGCAAAAATAGTGCTTCATAGAGGGCTAACTTTGGCTGATGAAACTATAACTTCATCTGATACTTTAATACAGGTTGTTCTGCTTTACACTTTTCATTTCATTATTGCATTGCATTGTTGGAAATTTATTGATTTTCCTTTTTTTCTTTTATATTGTTGTGAGGGTTTGAACTTGAGATTACCAGTCGCCACAACAAAATCACAAGTCGTCTTCAACTTTAAACTAGGGATGAGGTTTATTGGGGTATTCAACAAAAAGTCCTTATCAAGTAAGTTATCTCATAATTTCTCTCCCATTGCCAATGGGTCGGATGGGGTGTCCATTCTTTCTTTTCAAACAATTTAGAGGCCTAAACATTATCCCAGGGTCCAGTCCAGAGGGGAACTTCATTTTCCCTCAGTAATTCATCCACTCTCTCATCCAGGAGTGGGGTGGTCTCATCCTTGTCCTGCCGGTCATCTGGGATCTCCCTGGTCTCTCAGAAAGGGTTCCAAGTTCCTGCAGAAAACCCCTCCTCCTTGCCTCCTCCACTCACCACTGTCTTCTCTCTTTCTCTCTCTCTTCCCATTCAACTCTTTCCTTTTCCTCCCTCAACCTTCTCCTCCACTCTCTTGCTCCTGATTCGCCCCAATACGATGGTGAATCAGGAGCAATTGTGACTTCATTTTACAAATCTTATTTCTTGTTTATCTGCTGTGATTTAAATAAATATTTCCTTAATTATGCTTGCAAGTGGCCTAGTGCCATTTCTGGTTCTTCCCTCCTACTCACTTGGGTAACAGGAACCTCATTTGTAATTACAACCATCAAAAGGGAATTAGATTTTTTTATTCTACACATGACTTTAAATTATTGTGTTCTTGCTTGTTTATTTTTTTCCTTGTTCCCCAAGAAATCTTTCTCATTCTCTTTTCAATAAACATAAATTCCAAGGCCTCTTGAAACCTCTATGGATGTAACAGTATAAACAGAGTACAAAGTGGAAAATGCTCAGTCTTATTTTTCCCTCTAGAATTCCCAACACTTTAATTAGAGAGTGGCTGCACTACAACTCATTACTATTATTTCAGCAGCCCCTACAGAATTGTTTTTTCATTGCGTCGAAAATGAGGTTTATCTTACTGGGGTTGCACTCAAATTTCCATTGTGCTTGTGTGGATTGTGAGAATTTTGAGAAGCAGTAGTGGTTGTAATCATTTAATCTTATATGGATTTCCAGTTGCAGATACTTCAGGATGTGTGAAATTCATCTCATTAATATTTCAGGTTATTTGCCTGATAGCACTGAATGTTTGGAGTAGAGTGGTACAAAAATAAGGTTAGTACACAAAGTTTGTAAGGTGTTTATGAACCACTGGTGCATGCTACACATGTATGTTAAGTATTTTTTGAGCTAAAACCAGACATTTCACCACTCGCATCATTGAGGTAGACTACCTTGGTGATCTTCCTGCGTTTGTGTGTTGAGCCTTGAACCCTCTTGAAACAAAGAAGACAATTTTACCATTGACCCCTGGGAATATATAACAAGCAAACACCACATACAGTTGAAGCAGTTTACAAGGCCCAATATATATTGTGTCTTTCCCTCAAGGACAAGTTAATTGGTTTCTTCAGGTGAATTGTTTGAACACTTTTACAGCCTATCTAGTAAAAAAAATCATAATACATGGATTCCTATGTTCCTTTGAGTTCTCTTTCATTTCCGGTTTCTTGACCTTTGATAGGCAGATAATACAAAGTCTCCACATTGTCCAGACTCAATATAAATAAGAGCAAGGAGTCCAGCCTTCCACTGATGCCACCTGGTTAGTTCAGAGTCTGGTGTCTAGCAGCTGCTTTTAGACCTAGATTAAGGCATGTGACAAATGGGTACAGTTGTGGGTTGACTGTATGATTCACAACTGCACATTATGTTCTCCAGTGAAAAGCATATACAGAGAAATACAGCTCTGAATCATTTTAAAACACACAGCACATCCCAATTTCACCATGGAATCCAAAGGAGAAATTTCACCAGAAATTTTTTTTGAAATATCCCTAAATCATATACATATATTTGTACCAATATTGTTGCGTGCAATTTCAATGTCAAAGATAATTTCTGTTCAACTGATCTCTCTCTCCCTTGTAGTTGAGTTAATGAATAAACATGAGAGATCAGTTGATCTGGAAAAAAATGATGAATTCAATAAAACATCTCCAGGCAATGTTCTCTCCCCAAATATTACTTGAGTGCAACCACTGGATGTGTACAGATTTCCCTCCCATAAATATGCTGAACTTATACCATTTCACTGATTTATTGCCAGGCACTTCTCAATCAGCTTTCTGAATATTATACATTGCTAATGCAGTAGAAATAAGCAGATTGTAACTGGCATGATATCAGACTGGAAATTATGGAATAACTAATGAACACACATACAATTAAGAACTGAGTCAATGTACTTTTTAAGAGTTCTCTTTAAGTAGGTGAGCTGTAGAATCAGTGGCATATGGTCTATTGACCCAGCAGATCACTGAAATTGTAGGTTATATCCATGTCTCTACCTCACTATGTTTGCTACAGATACAGTACCTATGGGAATTTAATAACAGAGCATCATTCTGAGGTACTACATGTGTTTTTCATGCAGATGGTCCTTTGTTTAATCCCAAGCATTTTCAGTTCAGTTCTTCTCTGTAAACAGCTTGATATTTTTTTTAAAAAAATAGAACAAGCTTTATTGCTTAAAACTATAGGTGATCACAAGATATCAAGAACTAAAAATACAAAACATATATGACACTAATATCACTTTGGTGCGCTTTAGTCGTTAAGTTGTGTCTGAATGTTCATGAAAACATGGACCAGAGCACACCAGGCCCTCCTGTCTTCTTTCACTGCCTCCCAGAGTTTGGTCACATTCATGTTGGTAGCTTCAATGACAATGTCCAACCATCTCGTCTGTCATCCCCCTCTCCACTTGCCTTCACACTTTCCCAACATCAGGGTCTTTTTCATGGAGTCATCTCTTCTCATGAGATGGCCATAGTATTGGAGCCTCAGCTTCAGGATCTGTCCTTCCAATATCACTTATTTAGATTTAAATATACAATGAAATAGACTCCCTTCTTCCTTAAGACTTGTGATGCTTGGAATGCTTCTTTGCTGCTAAAGCAAAGTTTGCTACTTGATAAGTAGTGTTTATATCTCTGCTCCCAAGCAGCATACAAAGGTAGCCAGTGGGGTCTATTACACAAAGGTTGAAGAATATCAGCTACAAATAAATAAATATAATAATGCTTATATAACAGGCAGGTTAGTAAATTATGGAAAACCTATTTGACCTCCCCAGATCCAGAAATACAGAGTCTTTGTTGATATGGGACATAAACATATCTCACTTCCAAAATGGCTGATGGCAAACACTGAAAGTTATGATCAAAATCCTACAAGGTAGGCTTCAGCAATATGTGGACCGAGAACTCCCAGAAGTACAAGTTGAATTTCGAAGGGGCAGAGGAACTAGAGACCACATTGCTTACATGTGCTGGGTTATGGAAAAAAACGAGAGAGTTCCAGAAAAACATCTGCTTCTGCTTCATTGATTACACAAAAGCCTTTGACTGTGTGGACCACAGCAAACTATGGCAAGTTCTTAAAGAAATGGGAGTACCTGACCACCTTATCTATTTCTTGAGAAATGTGAGACAGGAAGCAACAGTTAGAAGTGGATATGGAATAACTGATTGGTTCAAAATTTGGAAAGGAGCACAACAAGGCTGTATATTGTCCCCTGGCTTATATAACTTATATGCAGAATACATCGTGCGAAAGGCTGGACTGGAGGAATCCCAAGCCAGAATTAAGATTGCCGGAAGAAATATCAACAACCTCTGATATGCAGATGATACCACTCTGATGGCAGAAAGTGAGGAGGAATTAAAGAACCTTATAATGAGGGTGAAAGAGGAGAGTGCAAAAAACGGCCTGAAGCTCAACATCAAAAAAACTAAGATCATGGCCACTGGTCCCATCACCTCCTGGCAAATAGAAGGGGAAGATATGGAGGCAGTGACAGATTTTATTTTCTTGGGCTCCATGATAACTGCAGATGGAGACAGCAGCCACGAAATTAAAAGACGCCTGCTTCTTGGGAGGAAAGCGATGACAAACCTTGACAGCATCTTAAAAAGCAGAGACATCACCTTGCCAACAAAAGTCCGAATATTCAAAGCTATGGTTTTTCCTGTCGTGATATATGGAAGTGAGAGCTGGACCATAAAGAAAGCAGACCGCCGAAGAATTGATGCCTTTGAATTGTGGTGCTGGAGGAGGCTCTTGAGAGTCCCCTGGACTGCAAGAAGAAGAAACCTATCAATTCTAAAGGAAATCAACCCTGGGTGCTCACTGGAAGGACAGATCCTGAAGCTGAGGCTCCAATACTTTGGCCATCTAATGAGAAGAGAAGACTCCCTGGAAAAGACCCTGATGTTGGGAAAATGTGACGGCAAGAGAAGGGGACGACAGAGGATGGGATGGTTGGACAGTGTCATTGAAGCTACCAACATGAATTTGACCCAACTCTGGGAGGCAGTGGAAGACAGGAAGGCCTGGCTTGCTGTGGTCCATGGGGTCATGAAGAGTTGGACATGACTTAATGACTAAATAACAACACATTGAAAGTACAGACTGTGAATGATTTTCTTAAAGTGGCTGCAGTTAAATTGACAAACTTATTCTCCAAACCAAATGATCTTTTATCTAAATGATATCAACAAGAATAAGACATTTGTGAGATAGTACACAAATCCAGCCATTTGTGTGAAGTGAAGACAGATTTTTTCCTCTTTAACCAGCTGCTTAACTCTATTAGTGACAATGGTGAGGAAAGGATCCTGTATCAGTCTCATAGTTCTATAAAATTGGTGTAACTGAATTTACCCATGACTCAGGGTGGACTCTGGAGATGTTATTTATAGCATTTCTTTGGAAGGAGAGAATTGCTCATATAGGCCAATTTCAGCCAGTACATAGGCAGTACAATGGGAGGTTGTTTTTCATTTCGGATTATGTCCTCTTCAGCTTTTAAGTATGCAGCAAATATTCCATGGGAGACAATTAGGTGAGGTTGTATGAAAGTGTTTTGAATTAATTCTTGAGTGAGGGTCTTTGTATATTCCATATTTCTACCCTATATGTTATTTGGTGCTCTATTTTCTTAAAATATAACACATGTGGTAGTGAATATCAACTGCATGTATGTAAGCAGCTCCCATTGTGCCCTTCATAACACTTCCCAAGGAAGAAGCAGCTCATTCAATTTTGTCTGACTCACAAGGAGGAAGAATGAATCCTTTCTCTTCAAAGTGGGTAATGCAAGAAGTCTTGCAACAGGGATGGTAGAAAGGACACCATTATCCAACCCTACATAATATCAGTGCTGCCATGTGTGGAAGCAGAGGCAGTGATTGTGACCCCGGGAATTGTCGGTAGAAGTGTGAAAGACTTTCAGCAATTTGAGGGTGTAGCTATGGAGGTGTATCTTGACTGATTGCTGTGGTCCTAGGTATCAATCTCTTGTGAGGTCTCCCCAGTGCCTGGGCAACTTTTCCGTTGCCTATGACATCAGTGCTTGGCAATGCTCTTACACTTCCCAAAAGAGTGATACAGGAATCAGCTTCTACCTGTTCTGTTCCCTCTGCCTCACAAGTTTCTCATTCAGCCATCTGTTAAGCCTCCTCAACTCTTTTAACTTCTCCCCTGTGGTCACTTTTCCCAGCTATACAGACCCAGTATTCTCTGGTTGGTTCTCACTCCAGTTGGTTCCTCTCTTTCCTCAATGTAACCCCAGTCAACTGGAGAGCTACATGGGAAAAAGTCCTGTGCTGGTGGTAGTGAGGCTGGGGGGCCCAGTCTTAGAAGTGAAGTCCTTGCTGGTCCCACACAGTGTAAAATGACTGAAAACTTAACATCCCAGACTGAAGGTGGGAAGAAACCTAGGCCACTCAGTTCTTGCATGATGTTATTAATATGGAAATTGAAAAGAAAGGGAGCCAATAGGTATCCCTGTCAATCTCTAATCTAAGCTAATCTCTGGCAAAGAATTGGACACAGATGAGTCAGCTGTGATACAACATGTTTTATTAAGAAAACAGTGGATGCCAAACAGACAGCTGGGACCCTTCTCATAAAGACCAAGAAGAGACCCCAAAATACATTTGTTAGATACATATATACTGTTTACAAATAGAGACTCAGAATGCACAAAATATGTGATTGGGCCCAACTGGCAACAGGTTTGGATCCTTGCCCTAATTGGTCCCTGGGCTGTGATCCAGTGACCTATTGGTTCTTGAGAGGGAGCAAAGAGTGAAGGGACTCATCCTCTTTGTCCTTCTAATTTCCAGATATCCTGGCACCACAGGGGTATATTCCTTATCATAGAATCAGAGAAAAGTGAAGTTGGAAGGGGCTTACAAGGCCATCAGGTCCAACCCCCTCCTCAATGCAGGAATAAAATCAAAGCATATCTGCCAGGTGATTATCCAAGTTTTTCTTGAATGCCTCCAGTGTTGGAGCACACACCAACTCCTGAGGTAACTGGTTCCACTGTCATACTACTATAACAGTTAGGAAGTTTTTGCTGATATTCAACCAAAATTTGGCTTCCCTTAACTTGAGCCCATTGTTGTGTGTTGTGTGCACTCTAGGAAGTTTGAGAACAGATCCTGCCCCTCCTCTGTATGACAGCCTTTCAAATATTTGAAAAGTGCTATCATATTACCCCTCAGCCTTCTTTTCTCAAGGCTAAACATGCCCAATTCTTTGAGCCTTTCCTCATTAGGCTTGGTTTCCAACCCTCTGATCATCATTGTCACCCTTCTCTGAACTTGTTCCAATTTGTTAGATACAAATTGTTCCTTATTAGTGTAGTGCAATGAGGACTTATTGTATTGTAAATCTAGTTTATTTATTTATTTATTTATTTATTTATTTATTTATTTATTTATTTATTTATTTATTTATTTATTTATTTATTTTATTTCTATCCCGCCTATCTGATCATATTAGACCACTCTAGGTGGCTTACAGTAAAAACAACAATGTAACTTTAAGACTTTACAGCAGAAACGTAAATAAAAAAAAATAAAGAACAGAATAAGAAAAAGATCGTCAAGGGTTTTCTGTTGGGAAGGCCCGCCTATACATCAATGTTTTTAGTTGTTTCTTAAAAATGCCCAGCGAGGGAGCCGCGCGAATCTCAGGGGGCAAGTTGTTCCAAAGGCGAGGAGCCACCGCCGAGAAGGCCCGGTTTCTGGTCTTTTCCTTTCGGGCCTCTCTCGGCGTTAGGCTCCTCAGCCTTATCTCCTGGCTCGCGCGAGTGACACGGGTAGATCTAGGTGGGAGAAGGCGTTCCGCCAAGTATCGAGTTAACTAGCCTCTTCTTTCCTCCCTGTAACATTCCATTCAGGTTGAAGGTCATGCAGGCCATATCAAGTTTCTGGGAGTCGAGGTCAACTAAAGTTCGCTATATATGGTGTCAGGGGTATTACTTCTATATATGTGTATTACTTTTCCCTATCAATTTCTATTATATTTATTTATTTTATTCAATACCCCCCCTTTAATGCTTCCAACTCAAATTGAAAAGGATATGGATATAGAAAAAAGAATATGGTGGAGGGGGTGTAGAACAGTAACCAGAGTTCAGAGGGGGGCATAAAGCAGTATAGAAGGGTAGGACACAAAGACAAATACAGAGAAGTAAAGTCAAAATTATGAATATAATCACCGAAATAGCGTACTCAGGAAAGATTACATAAACAAGAGGTAAGCCATGACCAATTGATATTCTGTGAATTTAAGTCCAGAATTGTATGCTCACGGTCTGCCCTATGGTTGGCAGACAAGGTCAACCAGATCATTATGATCAAGAAAAAGGCCTTTCAAGGAGTCATGAAAAACACAGCACATTTGATTAATGTAAACATAGAGACCACCATGGTGAAGTAACAGCCTATCAAGTGTAAATCGGTGTCGAAGAATCATGTCCTTAAGGGATACAATTTCTGATTGTAATTGAGATTCAATATCTGTAGTTACATTAAGCACTTCCTCTAAGGCCACTGAAGAATTAAAAACAAAGAAGTGAGTACTGTATATATCTATAGTTCTCTACCATGCCATAGGAAAGGAAAAAGGCATGGCCAACCTGCCTGCCCATAGACCATTGCCACTCATCTGGGACATTACGGTGGACTGTGTGGGAAGATTGAATGGATAACTTGATGGTGGAACCAGCATGGGGTGTATAACCCCAGGCCATAACCAACCTATTATGATAGATACCAACCCATGAGAGAGGGAGAACTTTAAATGCCTTAAAGCAGGGGTCTCAAACTCAATTTACCTGGGGGCCACTGGAGGCAGAGTCTGGGCCGCATCAGGTTTTCCACAAGAAAAGTTTTGTTTAAAAAATTTCAGTCTTATTTTATACTTCTTAACCATACCAAATAAATATTTTTTCAATATCTACCTGTATTTCTGATGATTCCGTTTCCCACCAAATTAACCTTTCTGGGTTATATATAATTTCTCCAATAAACCTCAAGTGATTAGCCAAATAATAATTTTTTTTATATTTTGTAAACCTATACCACCCTTTTTTGTTGATCTATACCAATATTTTTTATTTATTCTGGCTCTCTTCCCTTCATTACAGTATTTGTTAATCATTCTTTGCCAAATTTTCAAATCTTCCTCTGTTAACTGTACTGGTAACATTCTAAAAAGAAAATTAATTTTTGGTAAGATTTTCATTTTTATCAGTGCGAAATAAATGAAATAAAAAACCCATTCTTAAAGACAATGTTAAACATATGGTATAAATATAGAAAAAAATTATGCTCATTTAACTCTCCATTTGGATTAGTGACAGAAATAGAGAATTTTCCTGTCAATATGAAAGTGTATGCAGAATGTAAAGAAAAAAAGGGGTTAGATTAAAAGATTGGTTGAACAAAATGAGATCAATAGAGCAAATGAAACAAATTTTTCAGAGTAAGAATATTTCATGGTTGAAATATTTACAGTTAGAAAGATGGACTAATGAATGGATAAAGAAATATAACAAAGGTAGAGAATACACAAAGTATGAACAATTTCTATTATCATATGAAGACATTCAGATGACGGATTCAGTAAAGGGCACAGTGAGTAAAATTTACGGATTCCTGCTCAATGTGGAAAAAGAAGAAAGTGATAAAGAAGGGGCGGACAAGACCTTGGAAAAAGGATGTCCTGCCCTTGAGAACCATATACCCCACCATGACTGGTAGGTTTGTTTAGCTCTGTACACAACACTGTAAATTGCCATACATATCAAACTTGTGGGCCGTACTAACATTAAACTTACATATTAAGGCAGGTGCCATAAACTGTCATCCCGTGGGCTGCAATTGGCCCATGGGCCATGAGTTTGAGACCCCCTGGGTTAGTGGATGTTGAGGTAGCCCTGGTGCAGCGCCACTGCCCAAACCAGGTTTCGTGAGCAGTCGCGTGGGTCTGTGTCAGGAAACTCACCCAGGTAGAGCTGCACGCTGAATGGGAAGAAGACCTGCAGCACAGTGCAGAAGTTCACTGAGATGGCCAGCATGTTCAGCTTGGGCTACCATGAGGCAGAGTGCGGTGAGTGGGAGCATGGGGGTGTGCAAGGAGTGGATGGTCAGTCGATCAGTCCCACTCTTCTAACTTAATTCTTCTATAATTTGTAAATGAGGCCAAAGAAGGATTGTCCAGCTTCATTAAGCCCTGAATCCTTAGAATTTCTAACAAGGAAATAATTTAAGTCTTCTAATGTAAGTCCAAATCCATCTCCCTGTATATAGTTCCCCCCCCCATTCTGTCATTCATATAACTTGCTAGCAAAACTGGATGGTCAGTATACAGCCCAAATAGATTTGTAAATGCCTGGTCTAATTAATATAATGTTAAATTACTTTCATGCCTTAAAGTCTGTCGGGGAGGGCAATATGCATTCAAAAAATTCAAAGCCTGCAGGCCAAGTAACCTGAGGATTAGAATGAACTCTAGCATATTTGGAATACCATCAGAAGCATGGATAATTGTTAGCTTTTAGACATTATGAAAATGCACATTACATGTGATATGAAAATAACAACTATCAAAAATTAATGATTTTAAGAAAATGTGGAGTGTATTCCTGGAATGTGTATTTCAGAGAGGGAAAGGGGTATATGCCGAGGGAAGAAACAATGAATTTTTGGAGATAAAGTGGATTGAATGAATTTTTTAAATATTATTAATGCTAGCCCTGAGGGTGAAGGTGGCACTGGTGTATTATGTAATTGTATTTTATTGTGGTGTTAGGTTTATGTTGTTTAGATTGGATGTTTGTTTAATAAAAATAAAAAATTTAATTAAAAAAAGGAAAATGCACATTAATGCAGCTTTACTATGATCAACTATTCTCAGTTTACAGAATGGGGAAAGGGAGATGGGTTGCAATGGCAACCATTGTTGAATGGTTAGCATGCCTGACTAGAAATAAAATGAATTGGATAGTGGTGGTTTGGGGCATTTAAGAAGTATACCTGGCCTTAGGCTGGGAAAGGAGTAAATAATCAGTGATTACTATTGATTCTAAGCTAGAAAGGCAGCAACATGTATCTCAGATACTAGTCTTCATGTTAGTGCAACTTGTCTAGAGCATTAGGACTGTGCCTGGCTCCCACTCATGAGTCAGATGCAAGATTTAGAAAGGTTGGGTAGAGAAACTTAATCCTATATCTAATATTTGCTGAGGCAGATATGCAGAGCCAAACAAAACAATGGGTATGGGCTCAGTGACTCTCAATGTGATCTTATTCTTTGTTCATTCCACAATGCTATATATGATGGAGTTATAGTATTACAGCATTTCAATGAAAAGGTAGTATAAATTTCTGTATGACAGTAGAACATTAGGCACACATTTAGGTAGCAGTGGTGCATCCCTTACCCTCAAGTAATCCACTGTGGGATAGTTTTGTTGTCTATTCCTCTGATAGAATTGTATATTGAACTTCCAGAGAGACAGTGGCCTTTTGTATCAGGGAAAGATGGACTAGGAACACCCAGAGACAGAAAATACAATAAAATACAAGACAGAACAATACCAATACCAATACCAATTGATACCAAAACTGATAAACTGCAGTTGTTCCTCCAATGAAACCTATATCAGTGTCCCCTATGTAGGCTCAAACGTCTGAGAAAAAGAGCTCACAAAAGTTGTGTGTTCCCAGATCATGGTTCTACAAAGCAACAGCAACAGCAGAATACATTTGGCATGTATTTGCCCCAAGACTTTATAGTGATTTGGAATGCTCAATCCTCTGCATGTATATGTTATTTTGAAATATATCATAGGAAAATAAATTGCCATAATTTCAAATAAAACATAATAAAGGAAGGGAAGAAGCAAAACTGCAAAATGTATTCTTGCATATTAAGAGGATTTTAAAATATTGCCTTATTCTTTGACTGGCCCACATATGCAATCTTTCTTATTCTCTTTCTGATAAATGTTGCAGTTAAATTATGATTAATTGGAACTAGCTTAAAATTTTTGCTTGGAGTTATGTCTGCAGCATATTTTAGCCAACAGTATCATTTTTTCTTTTATTTTTCTTTTGTTCTATTAGTAGTTCAAAAATATTTGCTTACTCAAATTTTTGAAGACTGTTTAAATCTGTGAAAATGCTTCTTCAGACGAAACTTGGAATGTTCAGATTTTCATTTTTGCAAGGTCTGTTTTTTTGGGGGGGGCATATTTGATGATGTCTTTGAAAACTGCACTTTTTGCAAATTAATACAGAATGGCTGAGAAGCAATTCCCAGGTTTTAAAAAGCTACCAACCCAACACATATTACTTTTGTCATGGGAGAGTGTTACAGTTTCACACTATCATAGTATTATGAAAGGGCATGATAATCTGGTTGTTTTATATCAGGCAAAATTCAAATAAACAAAACAAAACATGTGGCACCTTAAAGACTATTATATTTTAATGTGAGCTTTCATGGTCACATTCATTTTGTCAAACACTAATGCGGCTACCTCTTCCAAAACTGGTTGTATTATATTTACTAGGAATACAACATACATATGAGAGTATAGAGAAACTGAAAGTCTCCTCCTAGGCTTGGGGTGTAAACCTCAGCTTCAGAGTTTTTCTGTATCTTGGATTTTAGATTTCAATCCCAGCCTTTTACTTAGCTACTTTGCACATAGTGTGATGATTACTATAGCAGTGATAGTCTCAATGAAGTATATTACTGCTACATGAGATTACAGCAGGGGTCTCAAACACCTGCGGGCCATTTGTGGCCCACCGGATGATAGTTTGTGGTTCCTGCCATGCATCCACTGCTGTCAAGAGTCAAAAAAAGCCTCACCTCGCTCACCGGCTCTCTCCCAAGACAGCACCTCTTGCACCCTCCATCCAGAATGGCAGCCTGCCAGCCAGCCCTGAGTGCCTAAGCCACCACCCTGCAATGCCTAAGAGCGGAGCTTGCTCCCAGCCCATCGTCAAAGAGTGCCTCCAAGCTGCCAACAGCAGCTGCCGCCGCCTTTTTCAGAGCTCTCTGGCTCTCTTTCTCTCTTGGCACCCCCAATACCAGCCCAGCCAGCGGCCACCTCAGTGCCTGGCAGTGCTTCCTCCTCCTTCTCCTCTTCATCCTGCTTCAGCAGCCTAAGCTCTGGAGGCTGCCTGGGCTCACCTTGCATAGTTTGCTTCTCTGTCGTGGTGGGGGTAGCTGCTGCTGAGTGCACCTTTTTTTGAGTGGGGTCCTCAGAGGAATGTTGTCGGACCTCCGTGTGTGTGTGTGTGTGTGTGTGTGTGTGTGTGTGTGTGTGTGTGTGTGTGTGTGTGTGTGTGCACGCGCGCGCACGCGCACGTGCACCTGTGGGAGCCCCACCCCGGTCTGTTTAATTTTGCAGGTACTGGTGGGGACTTTTCTCCTTTGGCAAGGCGAATTCTGTGAGGGTTTTTTTAATTTTATGTTGTGCCCTCCTCCCCTCAGCTATGTGGTCACCAGTGCTCCCTTCCTTCTCTGCTTCTTTGTCCTGCTGCTGGTGGTGGTGGTGGTAGTGAAGAAGGAGCTGGAGGGCATTGTGGCTGGCGACGAGGGCTCTCACATCCCTCCTCCTCCTCCTCAGACCCCAGCCAGGCTAAGGAAACTCTTGGGTTGCTTCCTTGGGCTCTTGCTCCACTTGGGAGAAAAACTGATGCGGCCCTGCCTCACCCAGACTCTGCCTCCAGTGGACCCCAGCTAAATTGAGTTTGAGACCCTTGGATTACAGCAATAGATATTATGCAGCAAAGCAAATCAGCATTCCATAAGGCGGTTCTAAAAATAGGGGCACCACAAACAAAAAATATATATAACTTTGAAACTGGACCTTGGATCGATACCAAACATGGCACAGATATAGCAGACAGCCTGCTCTTGCTCTGGAGGTGTTTGGGCAAAATGTTTTCAAGTTAAGATTGTATGCCACTCCTCAAACGCCACATCCTAAATGAATTGATTTTTGTCTCTGTCTTTCTTCACTGTCTTTATTTCAGACAGTATGGATGATTTTGTTCTTGGTTTCTAGTGACACCCTTTGCTAGCTCCAACTTCCCCCTCCTTTTTAAAAAAGGCAAAGAGAACTCTTTTGGAAAACATGTACATGACATGTCTGTATAGCTTTTGATCCAATATAGTTTTCTTTCTCAGCTTGTCAAACTAAAGGAAAGGATTTAGAAATTGGAATGTAGTTTTCTAGTCTGTGTTCCGTGAAATAGGCATAGCAACATTAGTTTACCTGAGAGGTTATAGAGTGTGTCTGTTTCTCCATTGTACATGTTGTACACATTTGCTTCATCGTTTCATTATGTCCAAAACAGTTCTTCAAAATGTTTTGTGACAGAGGGACTGCAGCCACATCCATGCAGTTCTTGCTTCTGTCTTCTCCCAAAAACAATAGTACAGATTGTGTGCTCATCTTCTGGAATACAATTATCACAGAGTAATTCTTATATAAGGGAAATTTCTGGTGGTTTTTCTGTGTGGCATTTGTATATTTAAACTCCCATTTTAAAAAGCCAGGGAATCCAATTCTTCAAGAAACCTCTGTTTTATGAATGTGGGATCTTGTGCTTCTCTACCCACAATTCAAAAAGCCAGGATATGATCCCATATTACTGTATAATGTCATGCTTGTGTTGCCAGCAGGAAAAAGGATGCTAAGCTTTACATAGCGAAGGGCAGCCTGAATGTTGGCAAAACCAATGTCAGTAGTCAAGATGATCTACAAAATATACGTTCCTGTGCTCACTACCATTCATACTTGTTGAAAAACAGCCCTGACAATTGCTTTGTGTTTGGGTAAGAAGTGGTTAACGGATGAAAAAAGCAGTCGGTTTTGGGGATTTTCCCTTGCATGGTGTCACTTTGTGAATGGTAGTGAGGACAGGAAGGTATGCTGTAGACCAGCCATTCTCAGACTTTTTTTGCTCATGGTCATAAACACAATGTGAAAGAAATATAGGCCCAATCAGGATTGTATAAATCACATAATGAACTTTATAAGGTGGTGCGTGAAGAATTGTTTCCAATCAGTGGCCTGTCCCCTTCAAATGCTCCAGGGCCCCACTGGGGGCCATATGGCCCCTGTTGAGAATGGTTATATGTACACTAGCTTGACTGTTGCCATTGGTGTTATCTACATTCAGGCTGCCCTTTGGTATGGAAAACTTGTTGTACATTTTCCTGCTGGCAAAGTGGGCACGATATTTTGCAGCAATAACAGGTCATTTCATGACTTTTTAAATTGCAAGTACAGAAACTCAAAATCTCACATTCATAAACTGGAGGGTTTTTTTTTTTAAATTGAATCCTCTCTTCCTCCTTTCTTTATTCCAACAGCATGAAAGATTTCTAGAGTAACATGTACAGTCAGCATTCGGTGCCATTTACACTCCAGAGTATTTGTATCAATAGATGGCTGTAAATGAGTGTGAAAAAAGAGGTGCACAAAAGTATGTGTACAGAAATGCACATACTTCAAATGCATGAAAACAATGAGGAAATGCATTCTACCAATTTGCACAGTTTACAACCTACACACAAATATGCACACATATGGGAATAAACAAGCAAAAAAACACAACAGAACAGATCCTATTATTGGAACAATAATACATCTGCCAGAACCAGGCAATAACAAGTGAGTAATGGGGGGGGGGGGTAGAGAATGTCCAGAGATGTGTACATTAATTGTAATTCCTTCACACACAAAGCTCAAGGTCAGCAGACTTCTCACTTGGTTGATAATTGCAGCATAAGTACAGGGTAATTACAGTGTCATTGATTGAATGACTGCATTAAGGTAGAATTTGGATGAGGAGAACCTTGCTAAATTTTTAGGTTATGTCGCTGAGGAGGGGTGTAGAATTACAAAAAATAACATAAGAACTGAAGAATGGCAATTTAATTCTCTGAAAACACAGTATATGTGTACTCATGCACACACAAACAAAAATATGTTGGGGTGAATATTTCAACATTAGTACCATGGCTGTGTATTTCCCCTTCTACAGTAGATTCTAATAATAACAGCCATTTTGTTCTGCCCCATGACTTCTCCGTACCTTCAGTGATGGCAAATTGGTCATTTGTGAACGATCAGATACTTCTAACTACTGGGATGAAATTGACTCTGATCTCCTAACTAGTGTATTTGTTCTAAATTTTTGACCTTTTTTTTTTAATGCCATTTTTCCTATTGTGTTAAATCAGTCTGACATATCAGATTGCTGCTTGGCAATAAGGATTTTATTTGTTGTTTTTACATGCTACACACCCTGATTTCTTTTCTTTTCTTTTAAGCTTGAAAAACATTGCTGCAGAAAGCCGAGCAGTCAAATTTCTACAACTGCTGAATAAAATATGAAATTTTATTCCATTTCAAGTGAATAAATACTTGGTTTTTAGAGACAGCTCCATTTGTGATACAGCACAATGAATTGTATTAATGAATAGGGTTTTTCTTAGCTCTGTTTCATGCTCTTTAGTATTTCATAATACATGCCATGTAAACTATCCTCTGGGGTAAATAGCAATAAATCTTTAATAAACTAACGAAACAACATTGCAGGCTGAGTGACAAACACTTTGCTGTAAAAGTATTACTGATAGATTATATTAAAAAAATACAGACACTGAAGAAGATATTTAAAAGGTTTTTTATCAGAGATGTTCCTTGTATTTGAATTTTCATGGAATTAAACCCTGATGATTTTTTAATGAAGCATGAATGAATATACCAATCGCCTGAGAATTATTGACACATCTGTATCTACAGAATAGGGTGTTATTGCTGTTCCTTCCTTGATAGACTTTATACAAGCCTGCACTTAATAATGCATGAGCATTTTAAATTCAAAGTTCTTGTTGCAACCCTGTGTTTACTCCTGCAGCAACATTATTAAAGCTGGTTTTATAAATATAAACATAATTTTCTGGTGATGATATGTATTCAAGTATCACTGAAATGGAAAAGTTTTCCTGATTTTTTTTAAATTTAGAACCTTATTTAGAATAGGAATGTGCTCTGTCTTCAGACAAATGTGCAAAAGAGGACTAAATCTAGGGTATTTGCTTGATCCTGGGGAGACGACAAAGTGAAAAGCCTCTGCTGCTGAGACAAACTTACAAATCCCTTTGTTTCCATCTGGGATTTGTTGGGTTAAAAACTGTAAAAGAAACTCTGTATTTTGAACTGAGGAAAGGGGGCATCGGAAGTTTATATACAAAAGTACCAGCCTGAGCTGATGGCAACCAAAGGAGAAAGCAAATGACAGCTGAAACCCTCAATAAATTCCAAAGTCTTTCCCAGACACTCCAAGCACTGAGGCACTAAGAACGGCTTAGACTGAAGTCACAGCTAGGGCTTGTGCAGGGTGAAAACATCAATTTTTGTTTTGTTTCCAGTACTTTCAGAGAACTGCCTCTTTGGTTTTCAGGTCTCTCAGTCTTTTCATTGAACCTGAAAGGGACTGGCTCTTTCGCTCTTTGTCCCCCCCCTCATTTGCTTTACTGTCACTGCTAGACCAAAAGCCTTAAGAACCCCTTGAAAACTACCCACAAAAAGCAGAGCAAAGGTATCAGAGAATCAAATCTGTGCAAGTTGCAAAGCATATAACCAAAAAGTTGCAAGTAGATATTAACTTTACACTTTGTAGTCCATTTGTTGTTGAGTCATGGCCGACTCTTCGTGACCCCATGGACCAGAGCACACCAGGCCTCCTATCTTCCACTGCCTCCCGGAGTTGTGTCACATTCATATTGGTTGCTTCGATGACACTGTCCAGCCATCTCATCCTCCGTCGTCCCCTTCTCCTCTTGCCTTCACACTTTTTGTAGTCCATTAGTTTGTATAAATTCCCTCCTAGACCACCTCAGCCTTCCCACTAAGTGGTCTGCCCTTAGAGAGCAATCACACCCAGGTAAGAGTGTGACTTGTTGCTCTTATGCTTGTTTCATGGCTCTTCCTTTGCCTTTGTAGGCATCCTCTAGTCTCGAGAGACTATGGCAACATGCTCTGTATAGAGGACTTGGAACAGCATCTAGTGTGGCTGAGAAGACCAACACGAGAGTGAGAATCCTTTCCACACTGAAGACAAATACAATCTGTCTCCTGTCCAGCTACCTGATTTTGCTGGTTTTGGGACTGCCTCTTTTCCCTGGACTGCTGAAGAAGTGTCTCTTCAAATTGGAAAGGCTATGCTGCACCGCCTGCCTCTAGGCTGAACGCTCAGATGTCAAGGTTTCCCATCTGTTGAAGTCCATTCCTAAGGCCTTCAGATCCCGCTTGCAGATATCCTTGTATCACAGCTGTGGTCTCCCTCTGGGGTGCTTTCCCTGCACTAATTCTCCATACAGGAGATCTTTTGGAATCCGACCATCAGCCATTCTCACAACATTTTCAAGCGAACATAGACGTCCCTGTTTCAGTAATGTATACATGCTAAAAATTCCAGCTCATTCTAGGTCTACTGTATTTGAAACTTTGTCCTGCCAGGTGATACCAAAAATGTGTCATCGACAGCACATATGTAATGTATTCAACCTCCTCTCCTGTTGTACACAAAGGGTCCAGGACTCACTGTGGTACAGGAGTGTACTCAGGATATAGGCTCTATAGAACTGGATCTTGGTATATGCCATCAGCTTCTTACTAAGCCATACACTCTTTGTGAGTCTAGAAAACATGGTAGCTGCTTTGCCAATGCATTTATCCAGCTCAACATTTAGAGAAGGTGTCAGAGACAGTTGAGCCAAGGTACCCAGAGTCATGAACAACCTCCAATTCTTGTGTAGATTTGGTAACAGAGAGATGAGATACTCCCTGGCCCATAACTTGTGTTTTCTTCATTCTGATTGTTAGTCCAAAATCTTGGCAGGCCTTACTAAAACAATTCATAAATTGTTGGAGGTCTTCAGCAGAACGGGCAACAACAGCTGCATCATTGCCGAAGAGGAAGTCCCACATGTATTTCACCTGGACTTTGATCTTTGCTCTCAATCTAGAGAGATTAAAGAGCTTTCTGTCTGATCTAGTCCGGAGATAGACACCTTCTGTTGCAGTTCCAAAAGTGCTCTTCAGCATGACAGCAAAAAAGATGTCAATCAGAGTCGCTAATTTAAAAAA
The DNA here is from genome assembly GCF_051106095.1 of Pogona vitticeps. Taxonomy (NCBI): domain Eukaryota; kingdom Metazoa; phylum Chordata; class Lepidosauria; order Squamata; family Agamidae; genus Pogona; species Pogona vitticeps. Next base: position 127,912,043 of record NC_135785.1, read on the forward strand.
AGAAGGAAAGAACAGAATGGAGGTAGGGGTATGGTGAAGGAGCCCTGCACTGAGCTTTCATCCAAATCTGTCTCTCCACACTTGTTTTTTCCTCCATTTGCCTAATGCCTCACCCCCACCCCACTAGGAACTCTCAAATAATATGACAGACTTAAAGAAGGAGCAACTCAGAATGTCTTCTAAATGGTAGAGGGCAGCTCAGTCACTGGCAATGCACTAGGGGGCTTCTATGCAAGTCTATTTAGAATAACAAAATGAAAAGGGGGAAAAGACATTGTGGCACCTTAAAGACTAACTGGTATTGTTTAATGTAAGCTCTCATGGAACATGTTCACTGTGTAAGATACAGTGGTGCCTTGACTTACTAACATCCTGACTTACAGCCATTTCGAGTTACAACCAGCTCCAGCCACAAAATTTTGCTTTGACATGCAGCCAGAGCTTTGAGTTACGAACAGAAAAATGGTGGGAAAAAGGCAGGATTTTCAAATTGCTAACCATTGGTAGGCGAAGAGGCTGCTTCTTTGTAGCTCTTTCACCCCAACTGTTAGAGTGAGTGTGATCAGAGGAGGCTTTGGACTGCCTGGTAAGATAAGGTGCTGCTTTCTGCATCTTAAAATTGTTCTGAGTGGGTTTTGCAGCATAGTTTTTGGCTGGGGGTTATGTTTCTGTGCTGTGATGGGTTTTTGATTTTTTTTTGTTTTTTCTCCCATTTCCAATGGGTCTTGGGGGGTTTGTTTGCTTTTTGGTTCCCCCCCCCACATCTGAATGGTCCTGGTGGTTTGCTTGCTTTTTTGGGTTCCCCCCATTTCCGATGGTCTTGGGGGGTTTGCTTGCTTTTTGGGGTTTTTGCCCCCATTTCTGAAGGGTCTTGGGGAGTTTGGGGTTCCCTCCCATTTCCCATGGGTCTTGGGGGATTTGCTTGCTTTTTGGGGTTTCCCCCCATTTCCCATGGGTCTTGGGGGTTTGCTTGCTTTTTGTTTTGCTTTCTTTGCATTTCTGATGGGCCTTGCACACTTTGTTTGCTTTTTGCTTTGCTTTCTTTGCATTTCTGATGGGTCTTGCACGGTTCTCTTGCTTTTTGCTTTGCTTTCTTTGCATTTCCAATGGGTCTTGCACACTTCACTTTCTTTTTGCGTAGCTTTCTTGGCATTTCCAATGGGTCTTGCACACTTTGCTTGCTTTTTGCTTTGCTTTTTTGCATTTCTGATGTGTCTTGCATGCTTTTCTTGCTTTTCTTGCCACCTCCCCTTTGGCCAGAAGAGATTAATCACATTTCCGATGGGTCTTTCAGTGATTTTTTTTTTTGGTGAATTTTTCTTCGGCCAGAATGGATTAATTGTATTTCAATGCATTCCTATGGGAAATGATGCTTCGACTTATGACAATTTTGAGTAATGACCAGAGTTCCAGAACCAATTAAGTTCGTAAGTCGAATCACCACTGTATAAGAGTCAGGATACAGAGACTACATGGGAAATTATATATGCAATGCTCTAAGATAAACAGATAATGTTATTTGGTCGCTGTGGCAGAATGCCCATACCCCACCTGTCTTTCATGTGGAGCTCTAGAGCTGGAGCCTATGAGAGGACAGGAGGGCGGAGTCAGAATGACAGTTGAGACTGAGAGAGAAGGAGAGAGGAGGTTTTGAAGCTTTATGAGAGAGAGTGGAAAGGGTGTAGTTGGTTGATGGGTTAGTTAAAGGATAGAAGTATAATAAAATAGATAGACAGTCATCAGTTCTTATTCCAGTGATTGATGTGAAGTAATCCAAATAAAGAAACGTGTTTAATATCCAAGTTTAATGAGGTCAACATAATAAAACATCTATGAACCTACTTATGTGATTCAACAACTAAATAATAATCAGTTATATTTGACAACACGTGTCTATGCAACATTATTGGTAAAGTGTGGATAAAGATCTACTGGTGGCAATTGGTGAAAGGAGAAATAAGCAAGTCATGTCCAAAGGTGGACCTGGGTTTGACGGAAACAAACTAGGGACACTGGGGGTGCGCTACAGTCACATTTCACACCCAAGGATGATTTAAGAGCCCACTTGGTATTCAGTTCTTTTGAAGGTTGGTTCTGTAAACAACAATGATTAAAGGAAACAACAGCATGAGCAACATGTGGTAATGTAGAGAATGAAAGACTATCTTTTAACCTTCTTCTGAAAATGTGGGTCTGGTTAGTTGAGAAGGAAAATAACAGTGGATATCAACACATTTATCATTTTTGGTAATGGCTTAAGAAACCTTGGCTAATATTTAATCGATTAAGATGAGCCTCCCCATCTCAATGAAAAAGGGGGGTAAGCTAACTGATAATGTGCAGTAAGTCCCACTGCAATTCCTTTTTAGTGTCCAGGAATTAGGGCTGATATTCCAAATACATTTACTAGCAAGTAAGTCCCATTCAGTACAGAGTATTTACTTTCAATTTAAAAGCATAGAATCAGACTGCATGTCTTATTGCATCTTTTCAATTCAATGTACAGTAAATCATCAAGGTTTAAATGATCCCTTAAAACAGAACCCATCCCACTTAAACTTCACTCAAAAAAACTTTGGCACTGGAAGTCCAAAGTTTGATCATTTGGTAATGCTCTGTTGGAACATATTTTCATATATAACTATTCTATGTGAAGTCAGAGAGTGGTTACACTAGGAAAAAATATGTATTTGATCAGGTTTTGCGTATTTTAAATTAATTTTTAAAAGGTGAGTACATTACACACATGGAAGCTCAGATTTTTCCCCCAAAGGGAATATGATTTGGGGTTATAAAACAAAGTATTTTTACTGGCTAACAAGAGGGCATTTGATTCAAATTGGTTGTGAAATTGATTTAGTTCGAATTGTTCTGGCACATGAGAATGCCTTGTGATTTAGCAAAGCATAGGGGAGGCAAATGGAAAAGCCTGAAGTGCAGGTTCAGAAGCAAAAGGTTGGTGAGATCCACAGCCCAAGTGAGGAGAGAATAGCTGTCTTTGCAGTGGGGAAGAAACGTGGATTTGAGCCATGGATTCTTATGGATCCACATGATTTTATCATGGAATCTGCATCAAACTACTCTCGAATCATGTCCCATTTGTACCTATTGGCAGAATGTGGAAATTGTTCATTTAAATCCTCCAGCTGCACAGTGGAGAAAAAAATCCAAACAAGAACCTACAAAGCAGATTATTATACTTAGAAGTTTCTCTCAAATATACCACACCTTATTGTATAGTTAGTTTTAGTTAGATTTAACTCAACCTGCAATATATTCTCAACAGATTCAGTCTGAGGTTCTGTGTTGAGAATTTTGTTGTTGTTTAGTCGTTTAGTCGTGTCCGACTCTTCGTGACCCCATGGACCAGAGCACGCCAGGCCCTCCTGTCTTCCACTGCCTCCTGGAGTTGGGTTAAAGTCATGTTGGTCGCTTCGATGACACTGTGAATTTTAATATATAATTGACCGGTTACATAAATGTTTCACTCAGATTCTGACTGTGGACTTCATAACTGTCAGATTGTAACACATGCAGAAAACTAACTGACACAGAACATAACTAAGTAAAAAGGCAGGAAAAGGAATCTGAGGTAGAGAGGGAACAATTGGCTGCTACTAAGTGATTGACATTTAACCAAAATCTCTCCCATTCAAACCTCTTAAAGGCATAACATGAAGGTTACTATAATTCCAACAGTATCACACACTGCACCACATAAAGTTTTGGTCCTTTGTTGCATGTCTTTGCAGTGCTGCAAAAACAGTGATCCAAGTCATGGACCCTCATGGATCCATCTGATTTTTACATGAGATCTGACCCAAACCACTGAGAAGTCATAGATCCCTTGAATACCCACATATTGTTACACAGAACTCAAGGGTCCTTTGGTGTATAGCTTTGCAGTAGTTAAACAAAAAACATGGTCAAGTCTCGTTTGCAATTATTTTAAAAGTTCATGTAGCTCCCCCACAAGTTATATACAACACAGATTTTAAAAAAGGTTTTCCCAAGAGGAACCCCCCTCCAATTACCAAGTAAATATTTTGTAACTTTAATCATAAACAATCAATTGGAAGCAAAAAACTAGCAGGCATTATGGAGTTTGGAGACAATTCAGTTGCAGTAACTTTCAACTTTTGTGCTATGTTTGTCTTTGTTCCTGAGTGTAACATGGTGGCACTATCAGAAGAAAAAGTGAGAGAACTGGAGCAGAGAGTAGCCACAGGCTAGATATTTGGGCTGTCCATCACACCGCTCATTTAGACATAGTCTACTCTGGGTGGTTCACAAAATGCAGAATAAAAACAATTAATACCAAATAAGAATTTACAGCATTTGCACAGAACAAAGTAGATAAATATAGAGAAAAAGCAGAAGTTACGTAGTGCCCCTAGGGAATGCTTGTCTATATAACCAGGTCTTGAGTTGGTTTTTTAAAATACCCAGCAAGGGAGCCAGACGAATCTCGGGGGGGGGGAGCTTGTTCCAGAGACTGGGAGCCACTGCCGAGAAGACCCGACATCTTGTTTTCTCTTTCCAGGCTTCCCTTGGCATTAGGCTCCTCAGTCACCCTTCCTGGCTAGATTGGGTGATACAAGTAGTTCTAGGTGGAAGGAGGCATTCTGCCAAGTATTGAGGTCCTAAACCATTTAGGGCTTTGTATGTGATGATTAGAACTTTGAAATCAACACGGAATCGAATCAGCAGCCAATGCACTGTGGCCAGAGTAGGAGTAATATGTTGATGTTTCCTCACCTCACTAAGAAGTGAAAAGATATAGAGTAATTAAGACAATTCAAAAATTAGGAGTAGATGTGTTGTTGTTACAGGAGACTGATCAAAAAAAGAATAAGAAAGGGATAATCAAGCACCCAATGATAGGTGAACAATATATCACAAATGGAACGAATAAGGCTAGAGGGGTGGCAATAATCTTTATGAAGAACTCAAAATTTGAAGTGATTGATTATATGGGAGACCCTGAAGGCAGATATGTTATAGTAAAAGGAAAATTGGAAGACAAATTATTAACTATTGGTTCTTATTATGCCCCCAATATAGGTCAAGCAAATTTTATGCAGAGCTTTTTAAGAAAGGTGAAAGAATTTGCCTGGGGAGAAATTATCCTAGGTGGAGACACAAATTGTATTTTAAACAAAATGGATACAACATCAAAAACTAGAAAGATATCAAATGATGGTAATAAAATTAAGAAGCTAATACAGAGATCACGTTTAATTGATGGCTGAAGATATTTAAACCCTAAAGCGAGAGAATATACATATTTTTCTTAAAGATATTGTACCTACTCAAGAATTGATCACTTCCTTATATCAGAGACTTTGGCCCCAAATTTAGACAAAATTTTTATTTATTTATTTATTTATTGTATTTATACCCCGCCTATCTAGTCATTTCGACCACTCTAGGCGGCAAAATACAATTTGCCCCTGAGATAACCTCAGATCATGCAACATTAAAACTTTCTTGGGTCAGTGTAAATCTAGAATTTGGAGATTGAACTCTAATGTGTGTTTAAATATAGAAATTATTGGAAAAATTTAGAAAGAAATTAAAAATTTCTGTGAAATAAATGATACCGAAGAAATAAAACCAGCATTGCTATGGGATGCCTTAAAAGCCTACCTAAGAGAATTTTTATTATGAAAACCTCTAGAATAAAGAAAGAACAAAATAAGCTCCAACAACAATTAGAAAGTAAAATAAAAAAACTATCGGAACAACATAAACAGCTAGGAACCAAGAACATACTTAATGCATTAACAAAAACTAGAGCAGAGTTAGAAGCATTGGATACTGCAAAGATTCATACTACTATGAACTATTTAAAGAGAGAATATTATGAACATGGAAATAAAAACACTAAACTGCTATCACATGCAGTTAAAAACATGGTAGCAAAAAGAACAATTATCTCACTAAAAACGAAGGTAGGAATAATGGTAAATTCACAGCAACAAATACTCTATATTCATGGAATATTATAAAGATCTATATACAGTGGTGCCTTGCTTAACGAGTGCCTCGTTTAATGACAAATCCACATAGCGATGGATTTTTTCCAATCATTTTTTTCGATTGCATAACTATGTTTTATATGGTAAAACATCGCTTTGCGATGATCGGTAAGCTGTTTCGCTTACCGATTTTTGCATAGCGATATTTTAAAAACAGCTGATCGGCAGTTCCAAAATGGCCGACGGGAAAAAAATGGCCACCCGTAGTGTTTTTGCACCATTTCCTCACATACCGGGCAGCGAAAATGGCAGCTGTATGGAGGATTTTCGCAGAACGTTGAGTTTTAAGCCCATAGGAATGCATTAAATGGGATTTAATGCATTCCTATGGGCTTTTTCTTTTTGCATAGCGATGAATCCGGATAGCGACGATTTTTCCGGAACGGATTATCGTCTCTATGTGGGGCACCACTGTAAATCAGAAGTAACACCAGACACAAATACTAAGAAATTTATACAAACATTACCAATAAGCCAAATTTTAGAGAAACATAAAGATTATTTAAATAGCCCAATAACGAAAACTGAGATAAATTCAGTTATTAAAAAACTTAAGAAAGGGAAAGCACCAGGCTGTGATGGATTCACAGCTGATTTCTATAAAGTATGGGAAGAAGATGTCATAGAACATCTTCTAAAGCTATTCAACTCAATTATGGGAGGTGAGAAAATACCAGAGTCATGGCATACAGCCAGAATAATAACTATATTAAAACCAGAAAAAGATCAAATGTTTCCTTCATCTTATAGACCTATAACATTGCAAAATGAAGATCAATTTTTTTTTCAACAATATTGGCACAAAGATTAAGTAGTTTCGTAACTAAATATGTTCATACAGATCAATATGAGTTTATGCCAGGAAGACAAATGTGAGACGCTATCCGGAGAGTACTGAATATTATATATACAGCCAATAAAGAAAAAAAGAAGATGGCAATACTCTCATTGGATGCCCTTAAGGCCTTTGATCGGGTGGAATGGAAATTCATGTTTGATCTGTTGGAAAAAATGAATATGGGTAAATTTTTTATTACAGTTTTAAAGGAATTATACACAGGAGCAGGTGCTATGGTACTCATTAATGGATTAGAATCTGAAAAATTTACACTGTTTAGGGGAACTAGACAGGGCGATCCCTTGTCTCCAATCCTATTTGCATTAATAATAGAACCTCTTGCGACAAAAATAAGAGAAAGTGAAAACATTAGAGGACTGTCCACAAAAAATAGACAACACAGAATAAACTTATATGCAGATAATATGCTCCTTTTTTTGGAGGACCCATTACAAAGAATAGAACATTTAAAAGAAATATTAGAGGAATATAGTCAATATACAGGTTTAAAAATTAATTTCCAAAAATCTAAATTATTATGTTTAAATATCCCTATTAGGGAACAAAATGAAATTAGAAAAGCATCTCATTTAGAGTTATGTTATTCAAGTTTTAAATACTTAGGAATACGGGTAACAAAAAATCTTAATCAATTAATCTACAGAAATTATAAAAATCTATTTAAATTCACAAAAGAAAAAATGACAAAGTGGGTCAATTTGAACCTATCATTGCTGGGGAGAATTGCTTTGATTAAATCTTACATATTACCAAAATTTCAATTTCTATTCCAAAATATCCCATTACAGCCAGATACAAAAAAAGTAAAACTATGGCAAGGAAAGCTAGAACATTTTATTGCAGGAAAGGGAAAGAAGATGAGATTCATAAATAGTGTCAAATATAGACAGGGTCAAAAGGGGGGATTAGGGATACCACAGCTCCAAAAATATTATGAAGCTTTGCAAATAAATCAAATTATTAAACTTATACAAATTGACAAGACTTGTAAAAATTCCGACTGGGTCAAAATGGAAAGTGAAATGAAAACGGACATAGTAAACAAGTATATTTATACTACAAAAAAAATTGGAAAAGGAGAACAAATACAGAACCCTTTCATTTCTGAAACATTAAGGATATGGAGAAAACATAGTAAAATATTGCCCCCCCCCCCAGTATCCCCTTTATGTCCCCTCATGGATCACCCAGATTTTAAGTCTAAAGAGAAATATGCACAATTTAAGGAATGGAAGCAAACTGGAATATATAGAATTAATGACTTATTCGACTCAGGGGAACCACTTGATATCAGGCAAATAGAAGAGAAAACAAAGCAAATAAAAAGCAATTGGCTACAAATAAAACAAATAAGAAGTTTCGCTACTCACAACAAAACTGGCTTTCTAAGAACATTAACTGAATTTGAACAATATTGTATACAAAAAGATAAAAAATAAAAAGAGAGGACTAACCTCATTAATATATAAAAGCATTATTGAGAAAGAATATGGAAAAGGTGGAGGATCTAAAACAGTGTAGGAAACAAATTTAAATATTAATATACCTGAAGAAATTTGGACAGGAATCTGGAAAAAATATCCATATAAATCTATTTCAGCAAGTGCAAAAGAAATGGTTCTAAAGGTAGTGCATCGATGGCATCTATGCCCCACAAAACTACATAGAATTAATAAAGATATATCTGATAAATGTTGGAGGAACTGCAGACAAAAGGGAACTCTGGAACATATATGGATCTCTTGCCCCAAAATAGAAACTTTTTGGCTGGAGGTAATTAAATGGATAGAAACACTGACTAATCAAAAAATAGAGATTAATGAAACGTTATTGTTAATTTCATTATTCACAGGGGGAAATGAGAAGCTACAATATAAAGAATTAGTTGCAAATCTTATAGGCACCGCAAGATCCAAAATAGCTAAAAATTGGGAAAAAGTCCAAGATCTCTCATTGCAAGCATTCACAAGCAAAATATGGCATACATTGCTGATGGAAAAAATGACTAATAAAGTTAGAGTACATAGAGGAGAAATAAGCCATAGTAAACTCACAGAAAATTGGAAGCCATTATTAAAATATGCTGATAAAATAGACTTTGAGACATGTGGTTTGAAAAGAGACTTGGATTGTTGGTCAATATTTCTTTAAAAGGTGATGGGGAAAGGTATATATGTGATTTGGAGAAATGTGGGGAATAGCTTTGTATTTAATATTTGAAATAAATAAATTTTAAAAAAGAAAAAAAACTAAGAAGTCTGACCGCTGCATTCTGCACCATTTGGAGCTTCCGCATTAGTCTCAAAGGTAGCCCCACGTAGAGCGCATTACAGTGGTCTAATCTTGAGATTACGAACGCATGGACCAAGGTGGTGAGCGCACCAACGTCAAGAAAGGGACCCACCTGGGCAATCCGCCAAAGATGGAAATAGGCAGTGTGGACCACTGACGCCACCTGAGTTTCCATGGTGAGCGCCGGGTCCAGATGAATGAAAATCAACAGGGATAAGTGCAAAGTACTGCACCTCAGAAAAAGAAACCAATTGCACATTTACAAGATGGGGGATACTTGGCTCAGCAAAACTACGAGTGAGAAGGATCTTGGAATTGTCGTAGATCACAAGCTAAATATGAGCCAACAGTGTGATGTGGCTACAGAAAAGGTAAATGCTATTTTATGCTGCATTAACAGAAGTATAGTTTCCAAATCCTGCAAGGTGCTAGTTTCCCTCTATTCAGCACTGGTTAGCCTCCCCTTTATTCTGTCCAGTTCATGACACCACATTTCAAGAAGGATGCTGACAGATTGGAACAAGTTCAGAGGAAGGCAAGAAGGATGATCAGGAGACTGGAAACCAAGCCCTATGAGGAAAGGCTGAAAGAAGTGGGCATGTTTAGGCTTGTGGTGATATGATGACACTTTTTAAATACTGGAAAGGCTGTCATAAAAAGGAGGATCTGTTCTTAATCATCCCAGAGTGTAGGACATACAACAATGGGCTCAAGTGACAGGAAGCCAGATTTTGATTGAATATTAGGAAACATTTCCTAACTGGCTCAAGCGTGAGTGCCTCCTGCAACAAAGTGACCCACTGCAACAAAGTGCAGGGTAAGAAGACACAGCGAGTTTAGCAGCTGTGCAAGTTAAAGGAGAGAGGAAGGAGGATCTGCATGAGGAAAAGAAGGGAGAGAGAAGAGGCTGTGCAAGAAGGTAATTGTATTTGTTGTCTGATCTGATCTAGTGTAACCTTCAGTTTTACATTCAGTATTTCCTTAAAAATAGGGCTTACCTTAAAGATAGGTCTTAAACTAACCTGAGAGAGGTTTTTAAAGGGTCAGCAAGTAAGATACAAGGTTGAAGACAGGTGGAGATAAGAAATATTGCAAAGGGAGCAAGGCAGGAAGTGGACAGAGAACTGTTCCTGCACAGAATTACATCTCAGGTCTAAATAGGTTCTACAATAAGTAGGATCAGAGTCTCCTGAAGAGAAGGATCCCTAGCACAACAGTAGCAGGATAAAAAAAAAAAAGTGGAAAACACACTTTAGTGCCTAAACCTTAAACTGAAACTTAAAACCTAGATTTAAACTCTACCAAAGTTCTAAAACACTAAAGCCTGTAAGTTTAAACTTGAGGGGGACCAGCTTAGGGTCCAAAGACACATTTAAAAACAGACCAGTCCAAAGGTTAGTTGGAATTAAGAGGCAAGAGGTTGGTTTCTCAGAGAGTTGCCTCAGTTAACTCTTTCAGGAGGAGAGGAGCTCGAATTTTGTTTGTGAACACAGACAGAATTCTAGCTCTTGTCCTCTGAAGATGTTGGCCACAGAAATTGATGAAATGTTATGAAGAAAAACCTCCAGAACATGGCCAAACAGCTAGAAAAACCCACCACAGTCATCAGATCCCAGCCTTGAAAGCCTTCCAAAACACGTTCAGGAGTTCCAAATGTGGTTAACAAGGTGTTACAGGCCACAGGGAGCATTTTAATCCTGACCTTGTAGAACACACCCTTGCAGGCCTCTTCAGCCCTTTGCGATCAGCCAGAAGGGGAGGAGGTAGGAAAGCATATAAAAGCCAAGCCTCTTAGAGAGTGCCCTTGCTCAAATGTGAGTGCCGCCTCCAATGAAGTGTAGGCTAAGAATACACAGTGAGTTTAACAGCTGTGCGAGTTCAGCTGCAGGCCGAGGAAGCCAGGGCCCCAGATACTGCCTGTCACTTCCCTCAAAAATTGGTTTGGCAAGCTCTAAACAAATACCAGCATGCACTCTGACAGCCAGAAGTGGGTTGGAAACTATCCTGTGTTGTACACTGAGTGTCGAATGTATGACTTATGCCCTCTTGGGCAAAAGTCATGGGTGTATCCTTGTTGCAAGGAGATCCAGGAACTCAGGGAAGAGGTTTGCTCCCTTGAAGTGTTGGTTGTAGACCAGGAGAAGCAGAGACAGGAAGCAAGGGACCATGGTGAGGCTTCCAGGGACCTTCAGGCATCACCCCACCCACAGATAAGCAGCCCCTCAGCTGCTGGAATTGGAAGTCTCTGGGCTGGACAAGAGGGAAACCATCTGGTTTCCAATCTGGACAAGAGGAAAACCATCGGCTAGGGGAGACCCCTTCTTTCAGGTGATGGGCCTGTATACAGTTGCACTGAGGATACTCCTTCTGGGGAGGTGGGAAGGGGGCTTTTGGTAGTGGGTGATTTGATTGTCAGGAACATAGAGCAAGGGGTGTGTGATGGTTGTGAGGACTACATGGTGACTTGCCTGCTTGATGCAAAGGCTGCGGACATTACATCTCATCTGGATAGGTTGGTAGAGAGTGCTGGGGTTCGAGGTAGCAGTGGTGGTGCATGTCAGAACCAACGATGTGGGGAAATGTAGCTATGAGGTCCTGGAGGTTAAATATAGGGAGGAAGGTCAAAGCCAGGATCTCAAAAGTAGTGTTCTCAGAAGTGATACCTGTTCCACTTCCATGGACAGCTAGGCAGGTGGAGCTCAGGGGCCTCAATGCATGGATGAGACAGTGGTGTCAGAGGGAGAGGTTTAGATTCATTAGACACTGGGAAAGGTTTTGGGACAATCCAGGCCTGTACAAGAGGGATGGGCTTCACTAGAACAAACACAGAACCAGACTGCTGGTGCATAACATTAAAAAGGTGACACGGCAGCTTTTAAACTGAATCCTGGGAGAAAGCCGACAGGAGCCAAGTGGCATCCAGTTCGGGACTCCTCATCCCTATGGAATGAGGGTAGAGCAGCACAAGGTAATGACAGTGTAGGAATTAGGACTGGGAGCATGAAGGAATGTGATAGTTGGTCCACTGGGAGGAGAAACTGTGAAGAAAAAAAAGAACAAACAAGCAGGCCTTATGTTTGTTGTGGGTTTTTCGGGCTCTTTGGCCATGTTCTGAAGGTTGTTCTTCCTAACGTTTCGCCCATCTCTGTGACCGGCATCTTCAGAGAACAGCGGGAACCCCATACACAAGTGCTTTTATACAAATGCCTGAACTGCCTGAGCAAAGATGGGAGAGCTGGAAAATTTGGCGGCTAGGGATAACATTGATATAGTGGCCATAATGGAAACCTGGTGGAATTCAGAGAACCAATGGGATACCACTATCCTAGGCTATAAACTGCCATCTATAACAAACAAGGGGTAAAATCCAGCAGAATGGAGATGGACGGCGAGTCTATCATAGAATCACTGTGGGTTAAACTGCCAGGCCCAAGGAGTGATGTGGTTGGCAGGGGGTGATATCATCCTCCAGTTCAAAAACTCGACGGGGACCTTTAAAGGAGAAGATAAATCAGGGAGGCGTCCAAGAGGGATAGAATTGTAATCATGGGGGACTTCAATTATCCTCACATCCACTGGGTCAATGCATGCTCAGGTCAAGAAAGAAAGACTGAGTTTCTTGACATGCTAAATGACTGTGCCTTGCAGAAATTTGTCATGGAACCTATCAGAGGACAGGTGACTCTGGATTTAATATTGTTTGGTACTCAAGACTTGGTTAGGGACATGAATGTCACTGAGCCACTAGAGAATAATGACCATGCTGCGATAGCTTTCGCCATGCATGTGGGGGAGAGTGTCAAGCAAAGCTGATCCAAAAACTTTTGATTTCTGAAGGGCTGACTTCCCTTGGATGAGGAAACTAGTTAGAAAGTGGTTGAAAGGAAGGTAAAAAGAATCCAATCTCTCCAGAGTGAACAGAGCCTGTAAAAAACAATGGTAGTAGAGGCCCAGCAGAAGTATATAACGCAAAGAAAGAAGGGCTCAACTAAGTCCAATAGGGTGCCGGCATGGTTAACAGGCAAAGTTAGAGAGGCTTTGAAGGGCAAGGAGGGTCCTTTCATAAATGGAAACCCTTCTCAAAAAAGGGAAATAAAAGGAACACAAACTCTGGCAGAGGAAATGTAAGATGATATGGAAGCCAAAGAAAGACTTTGAGGAACGTACAGCCAGCAGTATAAAGGTGAATAATAAAAGCTTCTTTAAATATGTTAGAAGCAGGAAACCTGCCAGAGAAGTGGCTGGCCCTCTGGATGGTGAGGGAGGAAAGGGGGAGGTAAAGGGGACTTGGAGATTGCAGATAAATTAAATGAGTTATTTGCATCTGTCTTCACTACCGAAGACTTTGGGCAGATTCCACTGCCCAAATGGCCCCTCCTGACTAATGAATTAAATCAGATACAGGTTAAAAGAGATGATGTTTTAGACCTAATTGATAAGTTGAAGAGCAATAAGTCACTGGGCCCAGATGGCATCCACCCAAGGGTTATTAAGGAACTGAGAAATGAAATTGCTGATCTCTTAACAAAAATACATAACTTGCCCCTTAAAATGGCCACAGTGCCAGAGGACTGGAGGATAGCACATACAATGCCAATCTTTAAAAAGGGAAAGAAGTGGGACCCGGGAAGCTACAGACTGTTTAGTCTAACATTTGTTCCAGGGAAGATGGTGGAAAGCCTCATCCAAGATAAAATCTTAAAACACATAGAAGAACAAACTTTGCTGAGGGAAAATCAGGATGGTTTCTTTAAGGGTAAGTCTTGCCTCACAAACATTTTAGAATTCCTTGAAAAGGTCAACAGACATGTGGATACGGGCAAACCAACAGATATTGTCTATCTGGATTTTCAGAAGGTGTTTGACATGATCCCTCACCAAAGGCTGCTGAAAAAACTCCACTGTCAGGGGATAAGAGAGCAGGCGCTCTTAATGACTGAGAATTGTTTGAGAACCGGGAAACAGAGATTAGGTGTCAGTGTGCAATTTTCACAATGGAGGGAGGTGAAGAACAGTGTGCCCCAGGGATCTGTCCTGGGACTGGTGCTTTTCAACCTGTTCATAAATGACCTGGAAACAAGGATAAGCAGCGAGGTGCCAATTTTGCAGATGACAGAAAACTTTTCTGGGTGGTGAAGACCGGAAGGGATTGTGAAGAGCTCCAGAAGGATCTCTCCAAACTGGGACAAATGGCAAATGCGTTTCAATATAAGAAAATGTAAAATAATGCAAATTGGGGCAAAAAAAATCAAAACTTTATCAGCTAATGGATTCTGAGCTGTCTGAAGGATCAGGAAAGAGATCTTGGTGTGCTGGTGGACAGCTCGATGAAAGTATCAACCCAGTGTGTGGCAGCAATGAAGAAAGCCAATTTCATGCTAGGTATCATTAAAGAGGGGATTGAAAATAAAGCAGCTACCATTATAATGCCATTGTACAAAATGCTGGAAAGGTCACACCTGGAATATTTGGTACTGTTCTGGTCACCGCACCTGAAAAAAAACATAGTGGAACTGCAAAAAGTGAGGAAGAGTGACTAAAGTGATGACTGGTCTGGGGCACCTCCCTTATGTAGAAAGGCTACCGCATTTGGGACTCCTTAATCTAAAGAAAAGGATGTGGTGATGGCATTTGGCCTAGATGCCTTTAAAAAGTTATTGGACAGATTTCTGGGGAAAACATCCATTGCAGGTTACAACCCATAATAGAGATGTATAATCATCAGGCTTAAAAGGAAGGTACTTCAAAATGCCAGATTCAGGGGAGGGGTATAAGGAGACAGTTGTCTCATGTGCTCCCAGAGGCATCTAGTGGAACCACTGTGAGATACAGGAAGCTGGACTAGATGGGTCTTTGGCCTGATCCAGCCAGGATCTCCTTATATTAGAGCAGTAAGACAGTGGAACCAATCACCTCAATCACCAATGGGGACTGTTAAGCAAAAACAACCCCCTGGCAGATATCCTTTGATTTATGTTCCTGCATTGAGCAGGGGAGTTGGACTTGATAGCCTTACAGGACCCTTCCAATTTCATGATTCTATGATTTTCTGATGCTATGATTCTAATGGATTTAAAAAACACGAATCCAGCTATAGATTCATTTCAAAAGTGTAACCAAGCTCTCAGACCCTCAATCCCTCTAGCCCAGTCCTTTCTATTTTGATGAGCAGTGGCTGTCCAAGGCTGAGCACTGGGATTTGCAACTCTTTGAAAAAAAACAATACTTGGAACTTAGTGCAGTTTATCTTTATTCTAACTTTCCAGCAGCAACCATTTCATCTTCCAACAGAGGTTCAAGGTCAGATCAAGGCTGTTGGCCTGTTGGGTCTCTAAGTTTTCCCCCCCCTTTATAGTATTTAATATCTAATTGAAATTACAGGGTGACGTTTCTAGAGTTTGCGGGTTCAATGTCACCCAATTCTGTTTCTCCTTTACATCAAAATCCATGAAAGTTATTTCAGTTCTAGACCAGTATATGATATCAGTAATAGACTGGATGAGGATGAATAAACTGAAATTTAATGTAGACAAGACAGAAGTGGTCCTGATCAGTCAAAAGAGAGATCAAGTTATAAGGATTCAGCCTTTATTATGTGGGTTTGTACTTCCTCCAAAAATATAGGTGTGCACCTTGGGTGTGTTCCTGGATTTGTCTCTGAATCTGGATGCCCAGGTTTCATGGCCCAGAGTAGCTTTCCATGATTTAAACTATTGCACCAGCTGCACCCATTCCTGGAGTGGTCTGACCTGCCCACAATGACACATGCCATATTTACATCTCAGCTGGATTACTGTAACACACTCTTTGTGGGGCTGCCTATGGAATGTGTCAAGTGGAAACTTCAGCGGGTCCAAAATACAGCAGCCAGATTGATATCTGTGGCTGGTCAAAAGGATCAACACACACACACACACACACACACACGGTTACATCAGCTCCACTGGCAGCCAATCCATTTCCGGGTACAATTCAAAGTGTTGGTACAAACATATGAAGCCCTAAATGGCTTGGGTCCAAGTGACTTCAAGGACCACATCTCCCTTTATGAACCTGCTAGAGTGTTAAGATCATCAGAAGAGGACATTCTCTCAGTCCTGCCACCTTTACAGGTGCATTTGATGGGTACACAGGAAAGGCCTTCTCTGTTGCTGCTCCTAGTCTTTGGAACTCCCTCCCACAGAAAGGTAGGATGACCCCATCTTTAGTATCCTTCTGCAAGCAGCCAAAGATCTTTTATAGGAGAAAGGCGGGGTAAAAAATATTTAAAATAAAGTAAGTAAAATAAATAAATCTCTGACAATACTTTGTCCCTATTTTTCCCCAGGT
Organism: Pogona vitticeps; assembly: GCF_051106095.1. Lineage (NCBI taxonomy): Eukaryota > Metazoa > Chordata > Lepidosauria > Squamata > Agamidae > Pogona > Pogona vitticeps. The sequence continues at coordinate 127,928,564 of NC_135785.1, forward strand.
TTTTTTTTAAAGTTATGTCTATGTGGATACACAAGCAATACATTTGTTTTTCTTCATCAGCAAGCTGTTCTCTTCTTCAGTTTCTAGATATGTTTCTAGGTAGATGTTGTATGACAGTCTCTAGATCCAAGTCATAAACACATGTACATAAAGGACAAAGCACCATGCAGCCTGTCATTTTATATGCCATAGCTGGGGGAATTATGTGACTGGACATTTAAGGAAGAAGGAGCTAATTTTGGCAGCAGATTTGAGGTGCCATAAAAAGACAGTGCACTGTTATTTAACATGTTATTTATATAGTAACCCAGGAGGTACAAGATTGCTGCCTTTTTTTAATCTGAAGGGGGCTTTTGATTCCACTCTTAAAAAATTATTATGGGACAAATTTGGCAGGACCTCAACAGATAAAAGACCATTGCTTCTCATTCAAAAGTCGCATTTTCACACCAGCTGTCAGGTCCTTCATGACCTACAAGGAGATCTATCAGATGAGTTCCTGAGCAGTAGGTAGTTTCAGCAGGGTTGTATCCTGGTACTTTACCATTTCAATTTGTCCATAAATAACATGGGCCCCTACCTGCAATCAGTCAAGGGTCATTTTCCAAAACCCAGCCCCCAGAAAATATGTCTGGATGCACCTGGGCCCCTGGGACCAACACCCTGAACCTTTCAATCTATTAATGGGACAGGGTATCAGTTAGGACATTGTCCACCCCAGGCACATGGCAAGCCTGAAAAAGAATGTTGTACTGCAGGGAACACACTGTAAAGGCTCAAACTAAGCACATAACCTTCTGGGACTTTGAGGTGAGGGAACTGATCTCATGCACCACTGTTTAGTTATTGCAAAAAAATTTTTTACTGAAATATTCACCCATGATTCTGCCCACAACCACAAAGTCCCAACTATTGGGAAGAAATCCAGGAACATCAGAGTTTGCATAATGCCCACCTCTTTCCAGGTCATCAGCCACACCTCAGCACACCACCTGTCCTAAAAGTACATCCCATAACCAAGGGATCCTGCGGAATCAGTCTGTACCTGGAACTCAGTGCCCAAACACAACTCCATCCTCCAGAAGGGCACAGCATTAAAACCCTCCAAAAACTGTGTCCAAACCCGCAGATCATTTTTCATTCCAGCCATGAGCCTCCTACGGTGGAAAGTGTTGCCTGGTTTCACTACCCTACATGCAAAATTGAGGTGGCCTATCACCTCTTGTAGCTCTTTAAATGAAACTTTTCTATGGAGTAACAGTTCCTATAGCTTATGTCTGAGATTTGCTGACTTCTCTTCAGGCATCCTGCTAGATTGCTGTAGAGTATTGAGTTTGATGCCCAAATATGTACACACGGCTGACAGCCCCTCTGTTTTTTCCTCAGCTAAGAGCACACCTAGCTCTTTTGTCAACTCCTGGAAGGCAACCATAAGTTGCCTGCAGTGTGCAGATCTTTTATTCTCATGGAACAAAAATCATCTAAGTAGTGCACTACCTGAAATAGCCCAGTCCTGTTCTTCAATGCCCATTTCAGGAAGGAGCTGAAGTGTTCAAAAGCTGCACAGGAGATGAAGCATCCCATAGGCAGTGCCCTATATAAAAGAAACAATAAAAAGAAACCCAGCAGTAAAATCTTCAGCATAAACTGGGAGAAGGCAAAACACTAACTTGATGTTGCACTTTGCCATCTCTGCTCTGGCTCCACAGCTGCATACTATTCGCACCGCAGCATCAAACTAACTGTAATGAACACTGCAGAGATCCTGTGGTATCCCATCATTCACCAAATTGCCTACTGCATAAGACATGTGGTGAATGAAATGACATTCACTAGCCATCTTTTTTGGAACAATCTTTAATGGAGAGACTCACAGGTTAGGGACCAGTGGTTCCACAAATGGGCCTAAAATCCTCCTCTTGGCAACTTCCTTTTCCATCTTTGAATGTACCACCTCTTCTAACCCATGAACTGACATAGCAACTCTATCCACAACCACTGGGATGCAAAAACCAAATTTAACCCCATCTAACAAATAACCATTGGCTGCCCTATTTGGGTATGCCTTCAACCATGCCTCCGTCACCCTCAATCTAACTGGGCTGGGGTTCTTTTGAAATGTTGGTGGTTCAATGGTGTGGCTTTTTTCCAACCCCTGATTCCTTTCCTCTGTCCATCCCAGGTTTACCACAGAAACAGGCAATTGATGGGCTTGACCCTCCCCTACAGGTAGCACACTGGTGTCTGAATTTGCATGTTCTCTGATTGCAGGACCCTCAGGAATCAAACTCTCAGTAAATAAGGCAGGGTTGAACCACCTATTCCAATTAGTTATTCACTATTGAAACATTTGCCCAATGCTAGTTGAGCTGGGGTTATAATGCACAACCACAGAGCATTATGCTGGACATCCCAACTCATATCAGTATGAATCACCACACAAAGATGGAACTCCTCATCATATATGAGCCATGCATGACCCAGGAAATCCGTATATGCCCTATAAATCAAGTCCAGATATTGGAAGAGGGAAAATGCCCTCTTGGGCTGGGCCCGCACAATCGTCCTTACAAAAATGATGGAATCAGACAGCAATTAGCCCAGCATTGGTCCAGCTTGTGCTGCCTAATTTTTTTTCATGCTCCCTCTCCTATTCCTTTTCTGATTCATTTTTCTCTAAATTTCTATTCAAAAGCTCAAAAACATCCATAAAGTTACTCGTCATATATTCTCAACCATCACCAGAAGGAGGTGATCATGTAGTGGCAAAGATTCATCTCCACAAGGGAAAGCCTTACACAGAACTGAGTGGTACCCTGTGTCTGGTACAGTGGATATGCCCTATTAGCTTCCTGTGAAGTGGACCCGAACACCTGACTTTGCAGGGACCACTCTGGGTATGGCACAGTTTAAGGTTTCTGGGTAGGACCATGCCAACTGAATTTGGTGTAAGTTAATATGAGGCTTGCTGGTGTCTGCCCATAGACATGGCTAAACCTGGCTGGGCTCCATAGCTGGGCCCCATGGCCAAATGCCTGAATTCAGTGTGGTGTCCAGTGCAGCAGCAGACTCACCTTGTGCCACCATTCCCAGTTTTGATACAGTATGACTCCTGGCCCTAGTTTCCCTCTGTGAAACAGAACTCGCAGCCATTTTACTGCCATCATACTGCCCAACTGGCTCCAGCATCACATTCTTCTCTGTATGGGTCTTAGACTCCATTGACACCATCTGGGTCCCAATTGCTGACCTTTGGACCCGCACTACCACTGCTGGTTGGTTCTGCTGCCCTTTCCTGATACTGGACTCAGAACTCCCAGACACTGCAACTCCTGAGGGACCTGTATGTTAGCTGTCTAAGACAGCAATACGAGATAACATAAGATCACCTGACTGCCAGAGCTCAGCCATCTTGCTTGCCTTTCAATCCCTGCCAGACTGCCAGACTGTTCCCAAATTCATGGCCTTCTTCATTTCTACCTTACTGACTTTAATCATAATAGCACCATAATCAGGCAAGTCTTCTTTGTCAGAAGAGAAGAGGTCTGTCAGCAGTTGGGTTGGTGCTTTCTGGTTCACTGTCTGCTTGCCTTTTGTCCCAAGGCCTTTTTTGGATCCATAATGCCACCCAGCACAAACCACTACTACCCCTCTGCCACTTATCACCTTATCCAGCCAAGAGCAACTATTCCCAATTGATTATTTATTCATTTATTTGTTGTTTATTGCTTATCCCCCCTTTTAAATAAAAATATTGTATGTATGTATGTATGTATGTATGTATGTATGTATGTATGTATGTATTTATGTATGTATGTATGTATGTATTTTATATATAATAAATAAATATAAATATTATTTTATATAAATATTATTTTATATATAACACACACACACACACACACACAAATATCCCTATTTTATTTATTCCTTCCTTTGAACCTTCTTTTTTAATACTCTCAGAACTAAACCTGAGGGGGTATGAAAAAACACTCCCCCCTTCAAGCCAAAGCCCTTGTGTCAGCTCTTTGCCCCAACTATCCTTGGTCCCCAGCCTGTGTCAGGATAGCATAGGGCACTCACCTGGGCCAATGTCCCTCAAGCCTAAAGGCACCTGGTTTGCACCCCTTCCTCCCTTTGTTTCTTCTCATACTTTTTTTAAAAAATTATTTCTTTAAAAAAAGTGCTAATCCTCATCCCTAAGAGGGGGCTGGGCCCCACTCAAACTCCTGCCCACTATCTCCAAACCATGGGGTCGTGCCAGTGCACATCCCCCCAAACTGCTTCTTTGTTGCTGTGAGGCCACAAGGTGAAAGTGAAACTGCCTCAAGTGCCACACAGCACCTCCTCACACTGACAGTCAAGGACAAAGAGGCTGAGGCAGGGGAAAGGACTTCTTTTAAAGGTAAGCTTCAGCCTGCCCCCATGGCCACGTCAGCACATTCCCCACGTGGTCGGGCAAAGCCATTGCAGCCATGGCTGTGGAAGGAGCCTAACTTTTACAGTAGGTATAATTCTAGATGGACCATCTATGGCAAGCACACTCTCAATATAGCCAAAGGCAGCACAGCAGCCATTGTTCACTTTTTCTATATTAATGGCAAATGTCATGTCATTTCTGCTACTTGGGTTTTTAAAGCAAAAACGAGGGTCCAGTTACTCTATGGCATATCCATTTGGAACGGTGCACAGAATTCTGAAATAGACAATATATAAATCATCTTTCTGCATCATATCCTGGGTGTTTCTAATTGTGTACAATATGCAGCCCTATACTTAGAAGCTGGTTAGCCTACTGGAAACCAGAGCATGGATCCAGACACTAAATTTCTGGTTGCCACTGCACTTCTCACCTGAGCACCTCATTTATGTGTACCATGTACTAACTGATTCTTATACCAGCAAGTGGCTATTTCTGAACCAACATAAAATTAGGGCCTTGAGTATGGCCCTTGATTCTATTCTAATGCTTGGGCAGCAACAAGCCATAGCAAACAGAACTTACTCTCCTTTTGGCAAGTTGTGTCCTTCTATCATATGTGACTCCTGCAGCTTACTTGACTATGCTGTGATTACCCCAGACTTGTACAGCATTCATGCTTGCAAGATTAATGTCCTAACTCCAGGGTAGATTTCAAGGAATTCCTCACCAAGAAAGTTACTACTGATATAGGATTGGGGTGCCCAATTTTTTTGTCACATACTCTTTTATATTGCACCTTTTATGACTGAATTAAGAGCAATCTAATTCTCATCCTGCTGTATAAATTTCAAGGTTGCTCAGATAAGTGGCTGGTTATGTATTGCCTATCAGATCAGAACTCTCATATAAAGCTTGTCTTGTTCTTTCTTTTTCTGTTCACGCTATGCACTTGTATGAGTCATATGACTACAATAAACTTTAAGGTGTAAGCATGCTAATTTGATCTTAGCGCTGCCAGGGAGGGAGAGTGGCATCAATGGTATTTTCTTCCAGGTGCCAAAAATTTTTGGCTGACCTTGGATAGTAAGCATCTTGATTAGAGATAGGCATGAAAAGTGAGTTTGGCAGTTTGTGCTGGTCCAAACTTCATCTAAACAGGTGTTCGGCATTTCCCAGTCCCATCTCTAGCAGGCAGCCACTCAGAGGCAGCATCCACAGGAGACAGGGCAGGGAAGCCAGGGTGAACAAATGTTCAGATGAAGTACAAACCAGCACAAACTGCCAAACCAGTGGTTCATGCCCATCTCTAATCCTGATCTACATGACAGAAGTACCCATGTAACAAAATATTTTGGGTCAGAGGTTTGAAAAGGCAAAAGTCATTTGCATTAATTTTCTGTATTGCATTTCAGCCCAACATGATCTAAACATCACTAAAATCACTAACTCAATGTAGACCAAAAACGTTGGGTTTGATATATAGGAAATAGCCCTATAATGAATCAGAGCACTGTCTAAACTAAGTGGCTAAAGTTTTCTAGAATTTCAGACAAAGGTGTTTCTCAGGTTTATCTGGAGATGCCAGGGACCAGACCTGGGGCATTCTTCATTGCTAAGCAGTGTCTTACCATTGAACTGCAACTCCTCTTTTCAAATCCATTATAAACTGTGAAGTGTGTTATTGTGATATGGCAATTACTTTTTTTGCAGTAGGATCCATTCAGATGTTAAACATTTCACTAAACATTAGTTCTTGCATTATATTTTTCTTAAGAGAAATGCTATGCTCAGTTTAGTAATGTTTTTTTCCTTAGAAGTCAGGGCAGCTGAAGCTCTTGCATAGGAAATGAATGGTGTTTAATAAGATGTCCCCTAGAAGTAAGTTCTTGATAAAAATTAGGAGTGTTACAAGTACACAGGTGAGTCTTTATTTTTTTCTGGGATGTGTGATGGCTGGCTGGCTCTCTCTGTGTGTGTGTGCGTGTGCATGTGCATGCGTACACCTTGAGCATTCCACCTTGGTTGCTTCTAGATATCAGCCATTTTAAATGCACTCCACGCAGGCATGCTGTGCTTTAAAATGGAGGCAGCTGGTGGTGAATAATATCAAGGCCCAGGAGTCGCTGTTCAAAGGCAAGTAATGAATGCCTAAGTGAATAAACAAAAGAGGCAGAATATGGTTGATCAGTCAAATTCTGTTCTGCTGGTTTAGAATCTCTAAGACTTTAATATTAGTCTGTAACAAATGCTAACAAGCAAAATACTCATCATTATAACAGCTGTTGTGTGAGCATGCAGATGCATGTGTACACTCATTGGGAAGGAATACACAGCCTCATTTCTCAATCTGTTTTGGAATTGCTCATTTCCTTTTGGAATCTCTGTCAGAAATGGAGGATGAATGTTGATCTAATGCCACAAACTATCCTCATGGTTCAGTAATTTACTTTTGCCAGAAAGAGAAGAATTGCGCTCCTGATACAGATATCATTTTATCTACATGAAAGCAAACACATGGGGACACCACGACAATAGAACATACACTTCTTTTGAGAGACCGAGGAAACTAAGAAAGACATCTGATTGTAACAGATCATATATCTCTGTTTTTTATTCCATCGTACAGACCTCTTCTTAATAGAATCAAATCATCAACTAGAGAAATACAAGTGTGGCCAGTGGGTGCATCTGAGCAACTTCAAGATTGCTTTAGGAGCACTGAATGGGCCACTGTTTGAGGAGGACAATGTTTATACTTATACCTCGACATTACTGTTTTATATCAAAAGTTGTATGATGTTATTACTACCACCAGACAAGTACAAGTGTTTTCTAATAACAAGCCTTGGCTAAATAAAGAAGTGTGCCTTTTACTAAAAGCCAGAAATGCTGCTTTTCATTCTGGTGATATGCTACAGTATAGAGCAGCCAGAGCTAAATTGAAAAAGGGTATTAGGGACGCCAAACCTATGTACAGCCGGAGGATTGAGAAAGACCTTGAGAGCTCTGACACTCAGTCGGGTATGGCATGGCCTGCGACAAATTGAGGGGCAGAGTAACAAAAACAGTCTGTTTAGCAGCAATGTGTGTTGTTTTTTTTTGCCTGAGCAGTTAAATCAATTCTTCAGCCATTTTGAGGTGGAAACAGGAACAACCATTATTCCAGCACCTACTATCTATAGTACATCACTAGAATCTGCCATCGACAGACAACCACGACTACTGCAGATTTCAGATGTGAGACCTGCTTTCCAGAATGTTAATGTTCTAAAGGCAGCTGGACCAGATGGAATCATGGGATGAGTTGTTAGGGGCTGAGCTGCAGAATTAGCTGGAGTTTTTAAAGATATTTTCAATCTTTCATTGTTGCAGTGTTCTATCCCCACTTGTCTGAGGACATATATTATAGTGTCAGTCCCCAAACAGTCAGCTGTGGTATCTGTCAATGATTATAGACCAGTAGCTTTAACATCTGTTATTATGAAATGTTTTGAGAGATTGGTGCTGGATTACATTAAGGCTAGTCTTCCACCTTCTTTAGACCCATGGCAATTTGCATGCAGGAGAAATAGATCTACTGATGAGGCTATGTCCATTGTTCTCCTTACTGTATTGAGTCACTTAGAACAACAGGGAACTTATGTGAGGCTGTTGTTTGTGGTTTATAGCTCTGCTTTTAATACCATTTTACCCAATAGGTTGTTTTTTGAAATGATCCATTTGGGATTACCTCAGAAGATTTGTGTGTGAGTAAAGGACTTTCTGACAGATAGGCCACAGTCAGTAAGGATGGGATCTCACCATTCTTCTACCTTGGTACTAAGTACAGGAGCTCCTCAGGGCTGTGTGCTAAGTCCCTTCCTCTGTTCCTCGTACACACATGATTGCACCCCACTGTACAACACCAACACAATTATTAAATTTGTTGACAATACGACAGTGGTGGGGCTCATAAATAAGAACAATAAGTCTGCTTACCAAAAGGAAGTACAAGGGTTGATATGCTACTGTAAAAAAAAAAATCTTACACTTAATATTAAAAAAAAACTAAAGAACTCATAACTGATTTTAGGAGGAACAGAAATGTACATTTACCACTGTACATAAAGGGCGAGGAAGTAGAGAGAGTTGGTAGTTTTAAATTTCTGGGCACTTAACATCTCAGAGGACCTCTCATGGACTATAAATGGCAACATGCTAGTGAAGAAGGCACAGAAGAGGCTGTATTTCCTGAGAATGGTTGGCAAGTTACATTTATCTCAGCATTTACTTCTGTCCTACTATCGTAGCACCATTGAGAGTCTCCTAACCTATGGCGTTCTTGTATGGTTTGGGAGCAGCTCTGTAGTGGGAAAAAAAGCTCTACAGAGAACCATTAAAATGGTTCATCGGGCTCCAGCTATCAACCCTGGATGACATCTTCACATCCTACAGTCTGAGGAAGTCACACAACATCCTTATAGACTTTTGCCATCCTGCTCACAGCTTCTTTGAACTGTTGCCATCTGGCAGAAGATACAGAACAAATAAGACTTTGACCACACATTTTCTGAATAGTTTTTATCCCAGAGCTATAATTGCACTTCATAATAAACTTAAGGACCATCAGCAGTGAACAGTTGGACAGTGTTACTTAGTCTGCAGTGCAGATGTTTGTGTTATTAGTGGGGGATTTTTAGTGGGTGGGGAGTGTTTGGGGATTTTTTATGTGTGTGCATGTGGGTCTGGTCTGTGGGTGTCTGTGTGAATTTCATTGTATGTGTATACTATGTATATACTTACAGTGACAATAACTAAATAATTTAATTGCATTTCCAGAAGTTCATCATGGGCCTAGTTTCTTGGTCATGTAAGACCAAGTGTTGGAATATTGGAATCTACATAAAGAGAACTGTGATGATGACTGGATTCACTAGCATGCTGGTCACAGCTACAGTGTGATCATTTGATGACATATATATACAGTGGTGCCTCGCTTAGCGAGTGCTTCGCTATGCGATGAATTTGCATAGCGAGGGGGTCTGGGCCATCGCTGGAGCATTCGCTCAGCGATGGCCCCTATGGCGATTTTTCGCTTTGCGATGATCGCTAAGCGATTCGCTTAGCGATCTTCGCAAAACGAAGCGGGGGAGAACAGCTGATCGGCAGTTCCAAAATGGCCGCCGGAAGGTCTGCGCCGCATTTTCGCGCCCTGCCCTCACTTACCGAGGGCGCGAAATTGGCAGCGCTATGGAGAAACATCGCTGAACGGTGAGTTTTCAAGCCATAGGAACGCATTGAAGTTCAATGCGTTTCTATGGCTTTTTTAGTCCCGTTTAGCGATGTTTTCGCATAGCGAAGGTTAATCCGGAACGGATTAACCTCGCTATGCGAGGCACCACTGTATTTACATTTTTGTTCTGTATAACAGAGGAACAATGACCACATGTGGAGAGAATAGCATATAATAGCAGCCTGCCTGGTACAGCCAATGAAATGGTTATTTTAGTATGTCAAGAAAATTTAAATGTGAGATTTTTGATTGTGAGGAAGGAAGGATGTTATGTCTGTATAGATGTGAGTCCAGGAAGCATTAACAATGAAACATAAGAGTCAGAGATGCTCCTTTAATTCCATATTGTTCAAGAACTGTCTGGGTGAAAATGTTTAAGTATAATGTAATCATAATGATTTTCTTCAAAGAATCTGGAACACTCTGATACTAGCCACTTCGAGGAACTAATGTTACCAGGATTGCTTGTCAGGAAATACTACAATTTTCAAAATGGCCTCAATTTGTAGTATAGACTGCTTATGTAACATTTCATGGGGGTAGGATATGCACATTTTAAAAAGACTATGATGGGGAAACACATGGCATATAGTTGTGTTTTAAAACTGGTTGCTTGTCTTTAACGTTATTTTAAACATTTTGGGAATGTGAGTTGCCTTGAACAGAGGGAAACCAAAATAAATTTGGAATCACAAAGAGGTGAAATGAATTTGATAAAACTGATAACCCAGCCAAAGATTTCTCAATCTTTTAATCTTTTTACATTTTCCTCCTTTAATAGTGATATGGATAATATTATTTTTGCACTTACAGATTTCTAAATTTTTCTACCATTGAAACATTAAAGGCTGCACCTGCTGAAATTCCTCTTTTGCACATCTTCTTAATCTACGAGATGCATCATTATGCATTTAAATGTTAGTAGTTCTGGGGCCAGATCTTACTGTGTTTGAATGAGCAGATTTTCAGTTGTTTAATTTCAGGATCAGAAATGTGGTACAGCAAGCCTTCAATTTCATTATGAATGTGTGGATTATTTAGCTTGAAACTGAGAATGCTCTTCTGATTAGCTAGAGAATATAATTTTATATTAGGTAAACCTAATCCTCCAAGTTTTTGATATTTATACCAGTACTTTTTATTAATTCTTGGTTTTTTTAATCATGATTACAGAATTTATTAATTAAATTTTGCTAATGCTTCAAATCTTCCTCTAACAGATTTATTGCTATAAATAATTAAATATATATATATTTGGTAATATTTTTGTTTTACATACTGTTGTCCTTCCAAACTATGATAATTTAATTCTTAAATGTTTTAATTTAGCTTTAACATCTTGCTTCATGTTTTTTAATGAACCACTTAATATACTTTTTTTTAAAAAGGGATGAATAAACCCTTCCACTTTTCTCCCAATATGCTCTTTTGCTCTGCAACAGTCTATTTTCAGAGGGTCTATGAGTGCAGGCGAAATAGGTTTTCTCAGAAGGGTTATATAAAAATGTACAAAGAGCTCCAAAATATCTTCAGAATTTTAAAGAAGTCATTGTACTCTAGGAAGGAAATGCCTTCAAATCTTTTTGCTGACTCTATGGTAGCCCTCAGGGTCTTGCCTTCCTTGCTTCCTGATCTGGCATTCTGGAGTCTCTTTGATTACCATAACCCCCTAACCATAAGTGTATTCTTAATTTGCTAGTATGCTCCCCCACAATTTCAAAATGTTGAAACACTCTCCGGAGTCTCAGTTACTTCTGGAAAAAGTCTTTTGCTCTGACTCTTTTGCCTGTGGCCCCATTGACACTGAGAGATTATTGTTGTTGTTTAGTCGTTTAGTTGTGTCTGACTCTTCGTGACCCCATGGACCAGAGCACGCCAGGCCCTCCTGTCTTCCATTGCCTCCCAGAGTTGGGTCAAATTCATGTTGGTAGCTTCGATGACACTGTCCAGCCATCTCATCCTCTGTCGTCCCTTTCCTCTTGCCTTCACACTTTCCTAACATCAGGGGCTTTTCCAGGGAGTCTTCTCTTCTCATGTGATAGCCAAAGTATTGGAGCCTCAGATTCAGGATCTGTCCTTCCAGTGAGAATTCAGGGTTGATTTCCTTAAGAATGGATAGGTTTGTTCTCCTTGCAGTCCAGGGGACTCTCAAGAGCCTCCTCCAGCACTACAATTCAAAAGCATCAATTCTTTGGTCAGCTTTCTTTATGATTGAGCTCTCACTTCCATACATCACTACAGGAAAAATCATAGCTTTGACTATGCGGACATTTGTCGGCAAGGTGATGTCTCTGCTTCTTAAGATGCTGTTGAGGTTTGTCATCACTTTCCTCCCAAGAAGCAGGTGTCTTTTAATTTTGTGGCTGCTGTCACCATCTGCAGTCATCATGGAGCCCAAGAAAGTAAAATCTATCACTGCCTTTATCTCTTCCCTTTCTATTTCCAGGAGGTGATGGGACCAGTGGCCATGATCTTAGTTTTTTTGATGTTGAGCTTCAGACCGTTTTTTGTGCTCTCCACTTTCACCCTCATTATGAGGGTTTTAATTCCTCCTCACTTTCTGCCATCAGAGTGGGATCATCTGCATATCTGATGTTGTTGATATTTCTTCCAGCAATCTTAATTCTGGCTTGGGATTCATCCAGTCCTGCCTTTTGTATGATATATTCTGAACAGAAGTTAAGTACCAGATATAGATTTCTCAGGAGATAGATAAGGTGGTCAGGAACTCCCATATCTTTAAGGACTTGCCATAGTTTGCTGTGGCCCACATAGTCAATGACTTTTGCATAGTCAATGAAGCAGAAGTAGATATTTTTCTGGAACTCTCTGGCTTTCTCCATAATCCAGCACGTTAGCAACTTGGTCCTAGTTCCTCTGCTCCTGCAAAATCCAGCTTGTACTTCTGGGAGTTCTCAGCCCACATACTGCTGAAGCCTACTTTGGAGGATTTTGAGCATAACCTTGCTAGCGTGTGAAATGAGTGCAATTGTGCGGTAGTTGGAGCATTCTTTGGTACTGCCCTACTTTGGGATTGGGATGTAGACTGATCTTTTCCAGTCCTCTGGCCAATGCTGAGTCTTCCAAACTTGCTGGTATATTGAATGTAGCACTTTAACAGTGTCATCTTTTAAGATTTTAAATAGTTCCACTGGAATGCCATCACCTCCACTGGCCTTGCTGTTAGCCAGGCTTTCTAAGGTCCACTTGACTTTGCTCTCCAGGATGTCTGGCTCTAGGTCAGCAACTATATTGTCTGGGTTGTCCGGGATATCCAAAACTTTTTGATATAATTCCTCTGTGTATTTTTGCCACCTCTTCTTGATGTCTTCTGCTTCTGTGAGGTCCCTTCCATTTTTGTCTTTTATCATGTCCATCTTTGCACAAAATTTTCCTCTAATATCTCCAATTTTCCTGAACAGATCTCTGGTTTTTCCTTTTCTGTTATTTTCCTCTATTTCTTTGCATTGTTCATTTAAGAAGGCCCTCTTGTCTCTCCTTGCTATTCTTTGGAAGTCTGCCTTCAATTTTCTGTAACTTTCCCTATCTCCACTGCATTTTGTTTCCCTTCTCTTTTCTGCTATTTGTAAGGCCTCGTTGGACAGCCACTTTGCTTTCTTGCATTTCCTTTTCTTTGGGATGGTTTTTGTTGCTGCCTCCTGTACAATGCTATGAGCCTTTATCCCAAATTCTTCAGGCACTCTGTCCACCAAAACGAGGTCCTTAAATCTGTTCTTGACTTCCACTTTGTATTCATAAGGGATTTGGTTTTCATTATAGCTGACTAGCCCAGTGCTTTTTCCTACTCTCTTCAGTTTAAACTTGAATTTTGCTATGAGAAGCTGATGATCAGAGTCACCATCAGCTCCAGGTCTTGCTTTGCTGACTGTATAGAGCTTCTCCATCTTTGGCTGCAGAGAATATAATCGATCTGATTACGGTATTGCCCATCTGGTGATTTCCATGTGTAGAGTCACCTCTTGTGTTGTTGGAAAAGAGTGTTTGTGATGACCAGCTTGTTCTCTTGACGAAACTCTATTAGCTTTTGCCCTGCTTTGTTTAGAACTCCAAGGCCAAACTTACCTGTTGTTTCTTTTATCTCTTGACTCCCTACTTTAGCATTCCAATCCCCTATTATGAGAAGAACATCTTTCTTTGGTGTCAATTCTCTAAGGTGTTGTAAGTCTTCATAAAATTGGTCAGTTTCTGTCTCCTCAGCATTGGTGGTTGGTCCATGAACTTGTATGACTGTGATGTTGAAAGGTCTGCCTTGGATTCATATTGAAATCATTCTATAATTTTTGAGATTATACCCATTACAACTTTTCTCACTTTCTTGTTGGGACACTGAGAGGTGCCCCCCCCCCAACTGTTTGATGGATGGGAAATGCTACAGTTGTCATGGCTATGGTTTCATATTATAATCATGACCATCTGCAGTGGGCTCATTCAGGTAAAGTCATCTATGGTGTGATCATTTACACCCTCCTGTTTTTAATGCTCTAATTTCTTACTCACTGGAAGGACAGATCCTGAAGCTGAGGCTCCAGTACTTTGGCCATCTCATGAGAAGAAAAGGCTCCTTGGAAAAAACCTTGATGTTAGGAAAGTGTGACGGCAAAAGGAGAAGGGGACGACCGAGGATGAGATGGCTGGACAGTGTCTGCGAAGCTACCAACATGAATTTGACACAACTCCGGGAGGCAGTGGAAGATAGGAGGGCCTGGCGTGCTCTGGTCCATGGGGTCACGAAGAATCGGACACGACTAAACGACTAAACAAACAAAATTTCTTGCCTCACTTCCTGATGTGATGAAGCTGTAGTTTGCCTAGATCAGACATAATGACAAACTATAATCTGATTTGCTGATTAAGGGAGGAACAGCATTTGAGCTAAATTATACTCAGAATGCATTGTGTTAAACTTGTTATGTGACAAATGCATTTTTCCTGGTGTGTTTTGAAGTTTTCTTTCTTTTTCTATTGTTCTGGCAGCCTGCAAGCACAAGACAAGTTAAATCATGGTTCATCCACATTGAGAATAGCTGGCTTTTGCACTTGGGGCAGAATAAACGGTGCCATCTATCCTATTGGAGGGTGTTTATTGCTCCTTGGGGTGGAGATAACTGTCAGTGAATGGTGGGAATCCAAATCAAATAAAGTACAGTAATCATTTCACCATCAGGGAGGGGTGCACAACATTCCATAAGTGTGTGCTAGTCTTGAATAACCAATTTGTTTTTAGTGTTTGATACTTTGACTCATTTCTAACCTGGCAACTGTGCCTTGGAAGAGCTTAATTATAATAAATGCATGTAAAGCTTTCTGAAATCCCTTGTACCTCACTGCAAGTGTTCCAATTTGTTATTACATATTTTGATCCTTAGAAAACAGTCATTCAGATTTAAATTTACACAAAATATCTCACCTCTTGCCCTCCTGCTTTTTTTTTAAGGTTACAGTTAAGCATTTAAAATTACTTTGCCCAGTGCTGGAAAAGATATGCAGGAGTAGCCATCCAGCTCTCAGAACTGATTAAACCAAATCTTTTTCAGCTCGAAGCTGAAACACTTTATCAGGTACAGACAGCACCTACGAAGCAAATTCAATGGACTCACCTGTGCCCTTAGTAGTACTAAAGTGGAAAGCAGACACTACAGCTGCAGCCAGAATAATAAAAGAGGCAGAACTTGTATTTTCCAGAAAGTTATTCCATCTGGAACAGCAGATCCTCACCTGAATAAATTTGCAAATAAACACTTGCCAACTTGTTTCTAAGAGGTCCCTCCCTCTTGCTCCACAGATCTCGTCACATCCAGTAGGTACCACAGTAACAAAAATCTCTGTTGATCTGTTTGTGTGTGTGTGCGTGCATGCAAGTATGTGTAATGCAGCCTCTTTTATGTAGCAATGAAATATGGTGGACATTTTAACACAATCTAATCAATTAATACGCTTAAGGTTGGAATTTCAAGTGGCTGGTAAAGACCCAGAAAATATTTTTTTCCAACAAAATAATGCTAGTATTGTAAAGAAGATGGAAAAATTCCTTATTAAAGGCATGATACAAATACAGAATAGATATAGAAAAATATGCCATCAATTACTCCACCACATCTGTAACAGAGTTTGAGAAATTCCCAGGGAATTTGAAAGGAAGTTTGGAAAAATATTAAGGAAGAAACATTATTAGAATAAAGAATTGGATGGAGAAGATGGGTACTAAAGAGTGAATAACAGGAATGGAAAAGTTGTAATAGATTAATGTCATTCAACTGGATTGTTGGACTAGAGAATGGGTGAGAAGAAAGAGTGAATGTAGCCAGCCTACAAAATTTGAGGAAATGGTATTACAGAATGAAAAAGAAAATGGGAATAAAAGAATGAAAGGGATGATACATAAACTTCACAAAATATTAATAGAAGTAGATGATCAGCAAGAGTTTTATATATGCTATGGGAAACAGATTTGGGAGGGGAAATAAGTACTGAGAAGTAGAAGAATTTGTGGAATAAAATCATTTTAAAATGCATGTCTGTAAGAATAAAAGACAAATTTTATAAATTGGTTTGGAGATGATACTTCACACCAGTGAAATTGAATTATACGGATAAAAAATTGCACCTGATGACAGGAGTGGAATAAATCACTGCAACTTTACATTCCCATCCCCCAGGTCTTGCCTGCTGCTACACAAAAATCCTGGTGGTATGCTGCATGATAATCTATAAATTTGTTTCCATTTGGGTGTGGGGGGGATCACTTTTTTTTCTTATTACCTATTATTTCTTTCTCTTTGCCCACCCAGCCTGGAATAAAGAGGCAAGACACAGTTGTTGGGTTAAACTTGGCCCACGACTTTATTAACTATTTAAATCAAGATTCCCCTTTTACCAGGGGAGCTACCATGGTGTGAGATTTTGCCAAATCCAACTTACCCTTTACCTCCAGACCATGCTAAAGCAGGGTGAGTTCTTGTCTCTGAATCGTGCTGTCCTCTGTACGGCACGTCTTCAGCTGCTCCATTATTGGGATACTCCCCCACTGCCTCAGCCCACTGAGCCTCATAACCTAGGTGAACTGCAGCATGGGAGGTCCCCTTAAGAACCCAGCTCCACTCAGAGGCCCTACTGGCACTTCCAAACAGGGAGATGCAATGTTTTACTGACATTGGGTGTCCTCCTGGAACTCACCCAAACTCTTGCCTTCATATTACCCACCATGGCATGTGGCTGCTTATAAGCCCCAAGCCTACCACCACAGATGAAAATGTCGGCTGTAAGGCCCTTTGCAGGTCTCACAGAAAAAGATTGAATTCCTTATCGGAAAAATGAACTCCGTCATCTCTGTATAAATTGGGCTGCCAAACTCTTATGTCAGGATTCCTTATCACTCACCCTAGACCAGCCATCATTGCCTTGCTCACTTCATGATTCACTGCATACCTTGCACAGTTTATACATCTGGGGTGACAATCAGCCCACCACCCAAAATGAAATTCTATTGAAACCATCAAGGAACAGTAACCAAATGCTCAGGTCCTCTCTCATTCCCATGGAGAGTCACCGCCTATAATGTGGCTTTGCTAGCCCTCGCATGACTTCACACAGCCTTCTAAGAAAAGCCCTGCTTGGTGCAGTTACCTTGTACACAAAGTTGAGGTGACCAACAACCTCTTGCAAGTCCCTCAGTTTAACCTTGGGACATTGTAATAGGTCCCGGATTTGAATTCCAAGATAAAATAATTTGTCTTCTGGCAATCTACTTGATTGCTGGATGGTGTCCAGTTCAATTCCTAAAAAAGTAATTACTGTATAGGGACCTTCTTGTTTTTCCTCTGCTAAGGGAACACCCAATTCCTTTGTCAAGGTCTGAAAAACCTGCATGAGGCATTTGCACTGGGCGGTCCTGGGCTTCCCACAAAATAAAAAAAATCATCTAAATAAAGTACCACCTGGGAGAGCCCCACCCTCATCTTGTGCCCACTCCAAAAATGAAATGAACTACTCAAATGCAGCACAAGAGATGGAGCATCCCATTGGCATTGCCCTATTGATGTAATATTGTCCATCGAATTGAAAACCTAGCAACTCAAAATCTTTGGGATGAACACATAACAGTCAAAATGAAGACTTAATGTTGCAGTTTGCCAGCTCTGCACAGTTGCCACAGGTCTTAACCATTCAAATGACTGCATCAAATGATGTTTAATGGACAGTGCATAGCTTCCGAGTAATCTTGTCACTAACTGATTCCCCAACTTGTTAGGAAAAATGATGAATTAGCTAAAATTCACCTGGAACCTTTTGGGGGATCACTTCCAATGGGGAGACCCACAATTTTAGTACAGGTGGTCCAGCAAAAGGCCTGGCCACCCACCCTTCTGCCACTTTCTTCCTAATCTTTTCCATTATGACTTATTCTATAGCTTTAACTGATTTCAATTTGCTGTTCAGTGTAGCATCCCTATCACTGTGTACAGGGATCCTAAAATGCAATGTAAACCCTTCTTGCAGATACCTAGCTGCTTCTTTGTTTGGGTGTGATTCTAACCACTTTACCAATATTGTAAGATTAATTGGACTGGGGCCCTTTTGTAGCAGCTGATGGTCCTGGTGGCTGCCTCTTGAGGCCTCCATTGTCTCTGTTGCCACTTGGCGTCCTCTGAAACATGTGGCAGAACCATGTGGTGCTTCACATATTGATCATTGATGCTAGAATTTGCATGGCTTCCAGCTTCAAAACCCATAGGCATCAAATTCCCAGCAAACCAGGTGGGGTTAAACCACCTGACCCACTACTACATGGGGAATATTATAAGTGGTGGTCTTCTGCATCAAGTGTCTGCTGTCAAAGCAGGCTGGGTGGGAAGTGGTCATTAACTGCAATCAGAAACCATGGTGCTGCACATCCAAATGCATTTCAGGGTGAATCGCCACTCTCCTACAGAGCCTTGCATGCCCAAGGAAGTCCACATATGCCCTAAAAATTAGGTCTATACATTGTATCAATGAGAGGTATTGTCTCTGCATAGATTAGAAAGCCCAGGAGCCAGTTGACCCAGCACCTCTCTGGTTTCTTCCTCCTAAATCACTCTTTCTCTCTGTCTTCCTATTTAGTGACTTTTTTCTCTTCAATTTTTATATTCAGTACTTCAAATACATCAACATATTCTTCCCTTCCAATTTTTTCCACTGTAGCTGGGAGAAGGTGGTCACCTAGTGGCAGGGATTGATTCCCATATGGGAGAACACTCTGAGGAACCAAACTGTACCCAGTGTCAGGTATTGTGGGCTGATTGTAGTGTTGTGATCCTTCAATAAACCCCAGGGTCTGACTAGGAAGGGACCACTGTGGGTAAGGCACTGTCCAGGGCTTTGAAGCAGGTACAGGCACCACCAAAGTGGGTGTACCCATGCCATTGTTGTCAGGTGCTGGACTGGCACTGAACTGCACTAGAGCTGGCGGGCTAACTCTCTTGCATGTCCACATTCCATCTACATCTGTTGTGTGTGGTACAGCTACTGACTCGCCTGGTACTGGTATTGCCGCTACCACAGCCTGATTGGTAGGTACTTCAGTCATCTGCTGGCCAGTGCCCACGAGTGCACCATCAACTTCCATCTACCTATCTGCCATTACCACCACACAGTGGTGGGTCTCTTCAGCTCCTCTTGGCTCATCCTTCTGGTTCCCTGCTGTCACCTGATGCTCTTGCCCCATCCCAAAACTGTGCCTGGAGGTATGGCTTGCTGGCCACTACACACTGCCTCTGACGAAGACACTCCTGCAGACCAAGGATGTTCACTTTCTAAAAGAGCAATATGCAACAATATTACACCACCCAACTGTCTCAATTCTGCCATCCTGAATGCCCTGGACTCTGTATGTGACCTTCTTGGGTTGCAGCACTAGCCATATCCTTGGTTAATGCCCTCTTTCCCTCTAATTCACTCAACTTTACCAGTATGGTGGCTATAGTCTCACTAATCCTCATCCTATGATGAAGATATCACCAGGAGAGATCTGGCTTTGGCTTTGCGCTTAGAGGGCAGCTAGCCTTTTTTTGGTGCCTTGTCCCCTTTTTTGGCCCCATGTTGAGTAATATTAACAAACTTGCCTTCCTAACTTCCTGCCCAATCCTGCCAAGCCCACACATTTTAACTGTGCCTTTTCTTATCCTCTTCTGAAGATTTTTTATGCCAATTGATAAATTTTTTTATTATTATTTACTTATTTACCTATAATGGTATTCTGTTTGTTTGTTTAAATTAACTCACGCTCTTGGGGGTGTGAGTGTTGGCTGCAGGAGTCAGCCAGTAGGCTGCTCCGCAGAGTAGGTTACCCCCCACTGGTCTCTCTCCCACTCTTGTCCTCACTTTCCATTTACTTCTTAACCCCCTTGTGGCGTTCGCACCTTGTGGCCCCTGTCTGACTCTCCAAACACAGAGTACACAAAGGCAAACTAATACTCCTTTTCATACGCTGCCACCAGTTCATCACTAAATCAACATACTTATGGAAGGATGAAGATGAAGGCCCAGACATCACTGTCTAATAAATAAAACAAGTTTATTGATTACAGATATTTGATAATTAATCTTAAGTAACTTCTACAGGTTTATTTATCATCAGTCTCAATCTTCTATTTCTTATAACAGTTTTTATTCACTATTGTCACTAATCACACCTCAGATCTCCCAAATATCACACTCTATCTCCCTCTCCCCCCTTTATGGATTGCTGCCTTGCTGTGGCAAAGGGGCATGAGTAACTCGGAGAAGCTATGGGCTATGCCATGCAGGGCCACCCAAGACGGACAGGTCATAGTGGAGAGTTCCGATGTATATATGTCAAAAATACCCCATGATCAGAAATAAAAGGCTAAAAGATATGAGCTGAAAGTTGGGACCGTCAGGTCAGAAGGCATCCAACATTCTTCTGAGGAAGAGTGGAGGACAAGTACAAGTAGCTCCAGAGCCAATGAAGTGGTTGGGCCAAAGCTGAAAGGATGCTCAGCTTTGGACGTGCCTGGAAGTGAAAGGAAAGTCCAATGCTGCAAAGAAAAATACTGCATAGGAACCTGGAATGTAAGATCTATGAACCTTGGTAAGCTGGATGTGGTCAAACAGGAGATGGCAAGAATAAACATTGACATCCTGGGCGTCAGTGAACTAAAATGGACAGGAATGGGCGAATTCAGTTCAGCTGAGTATCATATCTACTACTGTGGGCAAGAAGCCCGTAGATGGAATGGAGTAGCCTTTATAGTCAACAAAAGAGTAGGAAAAGCTGTAATGGGATATAATCTCAAAAATGATAGAATGATTTGAATATGAACCCAAGGCAGAACTTTCAACATCACAGTCATCCAAGTTTATGCACCTGCCACCAATGCTGAGGAGATTGAAATTTACCAATTCTATGAAGACTTACAACACCTTCTAGAACTGACACCAAAGAAAGATATTCTTCTCAGTCTAGGGGATTGAAATGTTAAAGTAGGGAGTCAAGAGATAAAAGGAATAACAGGAAATTTTGGCTTTGGAGTTCATAACAAAGCAGGTCAAAGGCTAATAGAGTTTTGTCAAGAGAACAAGCTGGTCATCACAAACACTCTTTTCCAACAACACAAGAGGTGACTCTACAAATCGAAATCACCAGATGGGCAATACTGAAATCAGGTTGATTATGTTCTCTGCAGCCAAAGATGGAGAAGCTCTATACAGTCAGCAAAAACAAGACCTGGAGCTGATTGTGGCTCTGATCATCAGCTTCTCATAGCAAAATTCAAGCTTAAACTGAAGAGAGTAGGAAAAACCACTGGGCCACTCAGGTATAATCTAAACCAAATCCCTTACGAATACACAGTAGAAGTGAAGAACAGATTTAAGGAACTAGATTTGGTGGACAGAGTGCCTGAAGAACTTTGGATAGAGGCTCGTAACATTGTACAGGAGGCAGCAACAAAAACCATCCCAAAGAAAAGGAAATGCAAGAAAGCAAAGTGGCTGTCCAACGAGGCCTTACAAATAGCAGAAAAGAGAAGGGAAACAAAATGCAGGGGAGATAGGGAAAGTTACAGAAAATTGAAGGCAGACTTCCAAAGAATAGCAAGGAGAGACAAGAGGGCCTTCTTAAATGAACAATGCAAAGAAATAGAGGAAAATAACAGAAAAGGAAAAACCAGAGATCTGTTCAGGAAAATTGGAGATATTAGAGGAAAATTTTGTGCAAAGATGGACATGATAAAAGACAAAAATGGAAGGGACCTCACAGAAGCAGAAGACATCAAGAAGAGGTGGCAAAAATACACAGAGGAATTATATCAAAAAGTTTTGGATATCCCGGACAACCCAGACAATATAGTTGCTGACCTAGAGCCAGACATCCTGGAGAGCAAAGTCAAGTGGACCTTAGAAAGCCTGGCTAACAACAAGGCCAGTGGAGGTGATGGCATTCCAGTGGAACTATTTAAAATCTTAAAAGATGATGCTGTTAAGGTGCTACATTCAATATGCCAACAAGTTTGGAGAACTCAACAGTGGCCAGAGGACTGGAAAAGATCAGTCTACATCCCAATCCCAAAGTAGGGCAGTGCCAAAGAATGCTCCAACTACCGCACAATTGCACTCATTTCACACGCTAGCAAGGTTATGCTCAAAATCCTCCAAAGTAGGCTTCAGCAGTATGTGGGCTGAGAACTCCCAGAAGTACAAGCTGGATTTCAAAGAGGTAGAGGAACTCGAGACCAAATTGCTAACATGCGCTGGATTATGAAGAAAGCCAGAGAGTTCCAGAAAAACATCTACTCCTGCTTCATTGACTATGCAAAAGCCTTTGACTGTGTGGACCACAGCAAACTATGGCAAGTCCTTAAAGATATGGGAGTGCCTGACCACCTTATCTATCTCCTGAGAATTCTATACGTGGGACAGGAAGCAACAGTTAGAACTGGATACGGAACAACTGATTGGTTCAAAAGTGAAAGGAGTACGACAAAGATGTATATTGTCTCCCTGCTTATTTAACTTATATGCAGAATGCATCATGCTAAAGGCCGGACTGGAGCCCAAGCCAGAATTAAGATTGCCGGAAGAAATATCAACAACCTCCGATATGCAGATGATACCACGCTGATGGCAGAAAGTGAGGAGGAGTTAAGGAACCTTGTAATGAGGGTGAAAGAGGAGAGTGCAAAAAACAGTCTGAAGCTCAACATCAAAAAAAACTAAGATCATAGCCACTGGTCCCATCACCTCCTGGCAAATGGAAAGGGAAGATATGGAGGCAGTGACAGAATTCACTTTCTTGGACTCCATGATCACAGCAGATGGTGACAGCAGCCACGAAATTAAAAGACACCTGCTTCTTGGGAGGAAAGCGATGAGGAACCTCAACAGCATCTTAAAAAGCAGAGACATCACCCTGCCAACAAAAGTCCGAATAGTCAAAGATATGGTTTTTCCTGTAGTGATGGACCATGAAAAAAACTGACCGCCGAAGAATTGATGCTTTTGAATTGTGGTGCTGGAGGAGGCTCTTGAGAGTCCCCTGGACTGCAAGGAGAACAAACATGAATTCTAAAGGAGATCAACCCTCAGTGCTCACTGGAAGGACAGATCCTGAAGCTGAGGCTCCAATACTTTGGTTATCTCATGAGAAGAGAAAACTTCCTGGAAAAGACCCCGATGTTGGGAAAGTGTGAAGGGAAGAGGAGAAGGGGACGACAGAGGATGAGATGGTTGGACAGTGTCATCGAAGTGACCAACATGAATTTGACCCAACTCCAGGAGGCCGTGGAAGACAGGAGGGCCTGGCATGCTGTGGTCCATGGGGTCACAAAGTGTCTGACACGACTAAATGACTAAACAAAACAAGAAATCTCCCTCTCCAGTCTCATCTCAAGATGGTGGACTCGTAATAGGTTGGGAATATTTTCCTCCGCCACTACGGTCCAGTTTTCTTTTTCTTTTCTTTTTCTTTTGTTTTATTTTTGTTTTACTTTATTTTGTTTTTACCTTCTTTTCCTCCCAAGTTCTCCTTTGACTCTGTGCCACTTGGAGGCTGTGGGAGGCTGCTGGTGCAAGTCAGAAGATCGGGGCTGAGGCAGCAACTTGGTCGTAGCGAGGTGGAGCTTGGCGTCATGGGAGCCTCCTTTCATGCTGTGGGGTTGGAAGAGCTGAAGGGACCTCTTGATGGCCTGGCAAGGGGGTTTCGGAGACAAGCCTACCATGGAGAGGTGTGGAGGACCCCACTTTCCCAAATGGTAGAGCCCCGGAGAGATCGTGAAGACCAGCTGGAGTAGGTGTGGTGAGCCTGGAGTCGGGGACTGAGAGGCTAGCTGAGGACTAGTGAAGCTGATGCTGGCTTGTGATGGGACTCTTTTGGGAACTTTTCTGGGGGGGGCATTTGGAACTGGGAAGTCATCGATACCTAAGGCCAGGGGAGGCTCCTTTTCAGCAGTAGACCCTGGCATGCTTAAGGGAGAATTTTCTGACTCTATCCCTGTTGCCATGTTTCCAGCGGCATTCCTGCAGCTCTCCCTCCTTCAGATGTTACTTCCTGCCTTGCCTTTGCTTCTGACTGCTTGGCTTGGGGCCTCTGCCCCCGTAAACTTGAACTCATCTTCGACAGCCTCCTTGAGGGAAAGAAGATCTGCAGCCAGTGCATGGTGGGACACTTTCAATTGTGTGTGGGAGAATCTTCGGTTTATTTTGTTTATTATTTAGTTTATTTTTGTTGTGTCATGTTTAGTTTATATTAGTTGTTATTTTTTAAAAAAATATTTTTAACAAGGGGTGACAGAAAGGAAAAAGGGACCTGAGGTTAAGGGTGAAAAGGAGAAACAATAACATACTAACATCCATTCTATACATATTGCTATATCAAAATTCCAAATTGCTCTTTTTACTATTTCTGCCTTCCAGATTTAAGTTCTCATTTCACTGTATGCTCTTCATACGATGTCTATTGACGCAATCCATTTATAGAATAAATCCCATCTTTCAGTTGCTTTTTGTAGAGGACAGTCCTTCATCACTTCTGATAAAATGTCCATTTCCGCTGTTTCCCTTATCTTCTCTATAAGATCTTGTTTCGGTACCGTCAGACTTATCCAAATTTTGGCATATAAAATTCTGGCTGCAGGTATATAACTATATACTCCTTTGTCTTATCTATGTTATCAGGTATCATACACAATAAAAACAGTTTTGGGGTTAATGGCACCTTACAGAGCAATATTTGTTGCAACACAGCATGTACTCTTTTCCAATACTGTTTCGCTACTCTACGTGACCACCACATATGATAATAGCTTCCCACATGTGCTTCACATTTCCAACACACATTTGATACATCTGTATACATCTTCGACAATTTTTCTGGAGTCATATGCCACCTGTAAAACATCTTATGTTATGTTTTATTATGCTGTTTCTATTCTATTTTTATTTTTATTTTTGAAACAAATGTATTTTCATTTAAAATTTTATTTAAGTTGTCCAATTTAAATTTCATTTAAATTGCTAATTTGATGAATTGTTTAATTTAATAATTTGATAAATTTGATAATTGATAATTGTTTGAGTTTTTATTATTGTTTAATGTTGAATTTATTTTGTTAATTCTCTTACTATTGTTCACTGTATTAATTTAGTGTATCTTGTTTTTCTTCTTTCTTGCCATGGAGTGGAAGGCTTGCACCCCCCAGTGGGAGATCTAACATCAGTGTGATTACAGGTAGAGGGAGATATGGCATTGGCACAGTGCCTATTTGTTTTAGAAGGATGGTGAACAGATGTTTGAAGGCTGTTCACTGTTCTGGCACTGTGACCAACTGCCCATCTTGAGGTAGCCAGCCAGATCAGCCAGCCCTCCACTCTAAAACTGGTGCTGTTGAACGCCAGGTCTGTGTCCAATAAATCCCAGATTATACAAGATCTTATTCTGGAGGAGGATGCAGACTTGGTGTGCATAACCAAAACTTGGATGGATGGGGAAGGGGGAGTTCCTCTGACCCTTGCCTGTCCTCCCAGTTATGCAGTCCAGCACCAGGGTAGACTGGAGGGGCAAGGCAGTAGCCATTGTTTATAGAAATACTCTGGAGGGTATTAGGCACTCTTCGGTGGTGAAGCTGGGTCTGGAGGCCCTCCACGTTTCGAATCGGGCCAGGGATGGTATTGGGATCTTTCTGGGTTACCGCGCTCCCTGCAACCCAGCCACCCCCATACCAGAGCTGGTGGATTTTGTCTCTGCAGCACTGTTGAAGTACCCCCGGCTTCTGGTCCTGGGTGACTTCAACATCCATGCAGAGGCAGAGATTGCCAGTCCAGTTCTTGAGTTCTTGGAAACCATGGCTTCCTTGGACATGTCCCAACATCTTAACAACCCCACCCACATGGGCAGTCATATGCTAGACCTGGTGTTCTCCACTGAGCGGACTGAGTGTGGTCTGATGGTGACTGATCTTGTTTCAGTCCCCTTGTCATGGTCAGATCACCACCTAATAAAATGTAACCTCACAGTGGCTCTCCATCCCCGCAGGGAGCAGGGACCTATTTTAATGGTCCGCCCTCAAAGGGTACTGGATCCATTGTGATTCCAGGATGCCACGAGTGGGATTCCAGCTGATCTCTCTAGCACTCCTTTCGAGGCTCTGGTTGATGGCTGGCTTGCTGCCGCCACTAGGGCTGTAGACATGATCACTTCTAAATGCCCTCCCTGCCACAGAGCTTGGCCAGCATCCTGGTTTAATCAGGAACTGTGAGCTATGAAGTGAAACGGGAGACAGGGAGAGTGCCAATGGAGATGGAAACCCACGGTCTGTAATAAGAAAGCTGTCAGGATCACAACTAACCGCTACCTTGCTAAGGTGTGGGCTACTACATGATCATGCTTTGCTAACTGGATAAGCAAAGCTTCAAATAAGCAGGCAGAACTTTTCTGTATAGTTTGCGATCTATTCGGATTGGTCTAGGTGACAGGCTTCCTACTAATATCTCACCTGACCAATTTGCAGCATTTTAAAAATCTAAAGTGGAGGCCATCCACCGGGATCTCTCTCCTTTTTTAAATACAGTGGATCGAGCAGAGATGTCCAGCTCTCTGTCCTGCCTGGTGAGATTTGAATTCTTTCAGCCTGTGATGCCAGACATGGTGGACAAAGAGCTTGATCGCTGTTGGGCCACCACCTCCTCCCTTGACCCTTGCCCGGCCTGGCTAATCAAAGCAGCCAGGCCTATAACAATGGAATGGGCCACAGTGATAATTAGTGGGTCTCTCCAGTAGCGCATGTTTCCCTTGGCCCTCAAGGAGACACTCATTAGGCCCATCAGGAAGAAACAAAATTTGGTGGCGGACAATATTGGCAATTACAGGCCCGTCGTCCATGTTTCTTTCCTTAGCAAAGTGGTGGAGAGGGTGGTGGCTGATCGGCTTCAGTCTCTTTTGGATGAAACCAATGTGCTGGATCCATTCCAGTTGGGCTTCAGGTGCGCCATGGTACAGAAACGGCACTGGTTGCACTGGTGGATGACCTGTTGAGGGAAGCTGATGGGAGCAAAATGTCCTTGTTGATCCTCGATATCTCAGCCACCTTCAATACCGTTGATCATGGTATCCTCCTGGGGAGGCTCTCCAAGTTGGGAATCGGTGGGCTGGCGTTAGCCTGGCTCCAATCCTTCTTGAAGGATTGTCCTCTGAGAATACAGGTTGGAGAGAGTGTTTTGGCCCCGTGGAGTCTTAATTGTGGGATTCCTCAGGGGTTGATCATCTCCCCAATGCTGTTTAACATCTATATGAGGCCGCTGGGTGGGGTCATCAGGTGGTGTGGAGCTTCATGCCATCAGTAAACTGATGACACCCAGCTCTGCATCTCCTTTTCACCAACCTCAGTGGATGCCATTCAGCACTGTCTGGAGGCTGTGCTGCAATGGATGCAGCTGAATGGATTGAGGTTGAACCCAGACAAGACAGAGGGCTTGAGGGTGGACAACCCCTCCATTTGCAATTTGGGGAACTCTCTCTCTTTCTTGGGGGTGACTCTCACTGCAAAGAGTGTGGTGCACAGCTTGGGGATACATCTGGACCCGGCACTTACCATGGAAACCCAGGTGGCATCCATGGCCTGCTCTGCCAATTACCATTTGTGGCGGATTGCCCAGCTGCGACCCTATCTTGATGGCAGGTCTCTCACCACTCTCGTCCATGTGCTTGTAATCAAGATTAGACCACTGTAATGCACTCTATGTGGGGCTACCTTTGAGATTGATGCAGAAGCTTCAAATGGTGCAGAATGCAGTATCTCTCCCACTCTGGCTGCCTTGCATTGGCTGCCCATTCGCTTCTGCATTGACTTCAAAGTGTTGATGATGACGTATAAAGCCCTAAACCGTTTAGGACCTCACTATCTGACGGAATGCCTTCTCCCACCAAAGTCTACCCATTTCACTTGATCAAGTCTGGAGGTGTGACTAGGGGTCCTAACGCCGAGAAAGGCCTGAAAGGAAAAAAGCAAGAAATTGGGCCTTCTCGGTGGTGGCTCCTCAGTTGTGGATCAACTTACCTTCAGAGATCCATATGGCCCCTTTGCTGGGTGTTTTTAAAAGCCAATTAAAAACATGTCTGTTTAGGCAAGCCTTCCCTCTGGCATTTATTTGAGTTATTTTTGTTTTCCATCTTGAATTTATTTTATTTTTGGATGCTGATATTATTTTAATTGTTTGTGTGTGTGTGTGTGTGTGTGTGTGTGTGTGTGTGTGTGTGTGTGTGTGTGTGTGTGTGTGTGTGTGTGTGTGTTTGATGTATGCCGCCCAGAGTAGTCAAAATGACTAGATGAGCGGGATAGAAATGTAAAAGAGAAACGAATGAACAAACAAACAAACAAATAGCCAGTTTAGGACCTTGATACCTGGCAGATTGCCTTCTGCCACCTAGATCTACCCGAATCACTTGCCATAGCCAGGAGGGATGGTTGAGGGACCTAACAGCGAGAGAGGCCCGGAAAGAAAGAACAAGAAATCGGGCCTTCTCGGCAGTGGCCCCTCAGCTCTGGAATAACCTCCCATTAAGAGCCTCGTGGCGCAGTGGTTAAAACGCTGTACTGCAGCTAAAACTGTGCTCACGACCTGGGGTTCAAATCCCAGGTAGCCGGCTCAAGGTTGACTCAGCCTTCCATCCTTCCGAGGTCGGTAAAATGAGTACCCAGCTTGCTGGGGGGGCAATGTGTAGCCTTTATAATTAAAATTGTAAACCGCCCGGAGAGTGCTTGTAGCGCTATGGGGCGGTATATAAATCCAATAAATAAATAAATAAATAAATAAGTGATCCGCCTGGCTCCCTCGCTGAGTGTTTTTAAGAGACAATTAAAAACTTAGCTCTTTAGGCAGACCTTCCCTGCTGTCAATACTTGACTTTATTTTTATTATAATTTTCTGTTTTCCTATCTTGAGCATTTCTAAGCATTACTAATCACTATTGTTTTGAATTGTTTTTAACTCTTTTAGTTTACAATATTTAATGGTACCCACCCGGAGTAGACTTTGTCTAAAAGGGCAGGATAGAAATCTAATAATAAATGAAATCATAAATAAAATCTCCCTCTAGATTCTGACTCACTCTGACTCCACCTCTTTTTACATATCTCTCCGCTCTGCCTCTCAGCAACATTAGCCTGCAACATGAATATGCATGACTACTTAACATAATAATGGTGAACGCTACATCTCTTTTTTAATTTATTGTTTTGACCCTTCTTTTTTTAAATAATGTCTCCCCTCTTCTCAGTCTCTTTCTCTCTCCCCCTCCCCCTCTCCCTCTATCACTTGTATCTTTTTTTCTGACTATCTCTTCTTATCATCATCATCATCATCATCATCATCATCAAATAGGGTGCCCCCAAAGACCATACTCCCCCCAGCAAGCCCTAGTGTCCAAAGCTGGGGTTGCACTGTTGCACAACCCCAAATTCTAGTCCCTTGGTCAGCCACGTGTAGGGAAAATGAAACCATTATGTTGGTTTCACACAGCTTGGCCTTTCTCGGCCAATTGAAAAGAGAGGCCAGGCAAGAGGGATGCTGCCTCTTAAAGGCTCTGTCCCTCCTTGCCCCTCCTGGACAGCAGGTGTCATTATGCTATGATGCCTTTCTCTGGGCAGGCAGGCAAAGAATCCCTGCCATGGCAACTCTGCACCTGCTGGAGTGGACATTCTCAAACCTTTTGGGTTTCTGTTCATCATCTGTCCTATTATGTGCATAGGTATAGGCTTTTGTAGGTTTTCTTGCAACTGGTGAAGTGGGCTGAAGCCCACAAATCTTTAATGAGAAATACATCCTTACAGTTTTTAAGTGGCACATGACTTGTTGAACTTGGTGCAACAGACAATAGCTGACAGCCTATTGCTTAGCCTAGTAAGTTTCATCACAGTAGGGCCACAGAATCATTGGGGATTTGGTGAATTAACTCCTCTGCTAATTCCATTGACTGAAATGTGCCTACTCTAGGTGTGACTTATTTTATTGTAGTAAGTTACAATTAGAATAGGTTCATTTGAATCAATGCAGCCTAGAAAGAAATTGACTCAGCAATTCCCCACTGATTCAGTTAGCCTGTTCTATTTTGACTTACTATGCTCTGCAACAGGATTTCAGCTATTATTCTCCCCTGATATTTATCTTTCTAAATATCTCTTCCCCGAATTTGCTATTTCATCTCTTTAATATTTATTCTGCATTTATTTTATGCCTCCTTCAGTATTCTTATCTTTTTCTCCCTCTTCATGTGATTCTCTTGCGGGTATTTATCTTATTACCTTTGCCAGATATGTATGTAAAAGTCATTACTTGTCTCTACAGTGGCTTTGTTTCCAACATTTATTTTTTGTTATCAGTCCTTCATGGTAAGCCCAATAGAAGTATTTCTTTCTCTACATCTCTCAGTGCAAAACATCTGCTTCTGAAGTCTACATAGATTGTGGTACAAAAATTTACAGTGATTTGACTGACATTTGACTAGTTGCTCAAAGGCATTGCTTTTCCCAAGAACAACAAAGGTGTGCCTGTGGTGCTGAGATCAAAAAAAATAGAGGATGCATTCACTCTGTGCTTTAAATCTCAAGCACTGGCATTGATTTTATGGGAAACAGGGACTATGGGTCATTCATTTTGCCAAAATAATTGGTGGGATGGAACTGCCCCTTGAGAAAGAGGAGTATGTGGCTACAAGAGGAGGCCATAGTTCAATTTAGTTCATAGGTGTAAAGCAACTCATGCAGTCACACTTAAGACAACCTTTTTCTCATTCTATCCTCCTCCCAATTTTCAATCAACAGATAATGCCCTGATGTAACTTGCAGAGTCATGTAATGGATTTATTTAACAATATATTGTGAAATACACAATACAGGAACACAGAAAAAGTATTATTATTATTTAAAATAATAATTATTTAAAAGTTCATGGACTGATAATATACATTGCATAGACCACATGAGGCCCCCGGGACCCAAATGCAGCCTCCCAGAACCCCTGGGACTCCGTCTGCACTCCCACCCTCCACAGAAATCTAGCTGACAGTGGTGGTGGTGATGCTGATGGCTGAAGTAAATATTCCCTGTGAACCAGATGTTTCCTTCACATCACTGATTTTGCCATACCTGGGTGTCTTGCCTGTTTTATTTCACCAGAGACTGAATTCAAAGGTTCAAATGGGTTTTTAAAAAACTTGATATTTGATTCTCAATTCAGTCTTGCTGCTAATTGTTCATTTCACTATGTGTCAAACTTGTGACTTATAAAGTCAAATGCAGCTTTTATACAATACATCCATTTATATATAATCTGAGACACTGAAGGTAGAGACATAGCTGCTGGGGATGGGTGGGGTAAGCCATGTGACCCTGCAACTTCCGTCATTAATCTTTCAGTCAATGGTAGGTATAATCTGAGCCCTGTCCCCATATGTCTGACTGCTGATTGCAGTCTTTACAACCTTTATAGTGATCATTTCATGTACTTGGGACTTTCCCTCTCCTGATATTCTATTTTAAAGGAGAAAGTGGCTGAGATGAAAAGTGAAAAGTTTTGTTTGTTTGTTTTTAGTAGAGCAATCAATTGTCTTCTGAACATATTAATTTCCCCAAGTCAAAATTATAACATATTGGGGGAATTTTGTTAATTCTTCTTTTGTTTTGTTAGGAGAGCATAAAGTACAAAAACACAAGCAGTACAAAGTTTTATGAATGTACAGTACATTTCATGAATTTCGTTGTATGGTTATACTGTGTATATACTTACAATGACAATAAATTATATTATTATGAAGGAGAATAGTGAAAAATCTCAGCTTCCTCCCAGACCCTTTGTTTTCCTTTACATATAAAAATAGCTCTACAAATAGTTTAAGTAGAAAAAGAAAAACATATTTATTTAAAGCTGATCTTCAGTTACAATCAGAACAGTAAAAGAATAAAAAAGGGGATAGATCTCTTAACAATCTGGAAGAGAAAGAAATCCATGTGACCAGATGGTCCAAAGTTTGGAAGAGGAAAGAAACATGTCTACTCTGGTTGAAAGTCAGAAAAGAAGAGAGAATGTAAACAAACAATTGGAAGCAAGTAATTGGGGCTTGCCTAAAGTTTGGGGGAAAGGAACTGCTAATTGGTTAGTGGCAGAAAACAATCACCTTAGTTTGTGAAAGAAGAAACTCCCTTCTTCTACTGAAACCTAGTGTTAGTGCATGAGAGATTATTACCATGCCAACATAAAAATGTCAAAATTGACTTCAATACAGAGTTCTTATCTTTCCATCTATAGATGTTAATTCTTTGAGAACAGTCTAAAGCACACTTTGCAGATGCTAATTCCATCAGTTATATTTAATGACTAGCTAAGACCTTGGCACAGGATACCTGATTCATCGCAGAAAAAACACATGTACTTAGGCTTTTGAGTCAAACACCTTAATCACTTTTATGCGTTTTATTCTTTTTTTATTTTTCCCCACTCTTTTTCCAGATTGCTATTATGCAGTATTATGGTTGTATTTAAAGTATAAAGGTAGGATGAAAAGCAACCCAAGTAGCTGAAAGCAAGAGGAATATTTTTTTATATTACTCATCAGTTAATCAGAATGACCAAAGTGTAGATCCAGTTCATCCTCTGTGAAGTTCAACATAGCCACCCCAGAGTACTATAATATGGGGGTCATGTTGATTGTTAATCTCTCCCCAAATGAATACTTCCAACTAGTATAGGAGTTTACAGCATATGACGGGGTGCTAATAAGTATTGAGCCTTTCCCAGAAAAAATTGAGCTAGGAAGCTATAAATTGCAGGATGTATTGGCCAAATTGTCTGTATTCAATGGTGCAAAAATCAACGACCTATGATTTTAACTTATCTTTCATGTTCAGGTCCAAATTGAACATGGCAGCACCTCCAGAAAAGTTCAGTGTGGAAGAGCATAGGACCATAATCAAGTTCCTGTTTCTCCAAGGGAAAGGTGCAAAGCCGATCCATAATGCAATGTCACAAACTGGAGGTGACAGTAGCCCTTCATATGCAACAGTTAAACATTGGGTTGTCAATTTTTAAACTGGCCATTTCTGTTTCGAAAGTGAGAAACCCAGTAGAAGGCTTGTTTCTGTCTCTGTACCTGCAAATGTGAAAGCCATCCATGACATGATCATGGAGGACCACTGAATATCAGCCAAAAGTACTGCTATATATCTGAGAATATCACATGAGAAAGTTGGTGCCATTATCTACAACAATGTGGAAATGAGAAAGCTGGCAGCAAAGTGGATCGCCAAACTTTTGACAACCGAACAAAAGAGTCATCGATGGCTGTTTTGGAGCATTTTGCAAGAAATGAGTCAGATTTCCTGGGCAAACTGGTAACTGGTGATGAGACATGGATCTACTGTTATGATCCTGAGACAAAGGAACAATCTCAGGAATGGAGGCACAGTGGTTCCCTCAGGCCAAAGAAGTTCTGAGTGCAAAGGTCAGTGCAGAAGCAAATGGCAACAGTTTTTTGGGATAAGAAGGGAGTTCTGCTGGTGGACTACCTCCAACAGGGTTCAATTTATTTATTTATTTATTTGATTTGTACCCCTCCCATCTGGCCTAAAAGGCCACTCTAGGCACTCAACCATCAATGCAAAACATTACTGTCCTTTATTGACGAAGTTGAGGCAAAACATCAAGGAAAAACGTCAAGGAAAGCTCTCCAAAGGTGTCATCCTGTTGCATGACAACGCCTTGTCACACACTGCAAGTGAAACAATGGCAAAACTGATGTCCTTAGGATTTCAAGTGATGCTCCATCCACCCTATTCTCCTGACCTGGCTCCTTCTGACTATCATCTGTTCCCCAAACTCATAAAACACCTAAAGGGACAGTGACTTGGGAGTGTTCTGGAGGCAACTAATGCTGCATATGGGTGGTTACACCAGCAGTCGGAAGAATTTTATTTGCAGGGACTTAAGAAGCTACAGGACAGATGTCGCAAGTGCATTGACTTACAGCTTCCTAGCTTAATTTTTTCTGGGAAAGGCTCAATACTTATCATCACCCCTTCATATCTCTTGATTTGCTGTACTGCTAGGCATTTGCAATGGTTATGCAATTCCACAGCGATCACTGCTTCGGAAATAGAATTGAAAAAGCAAATAATTTCTTCCCTGTCAGCAACTCAATATGGCTCCATCATCATCTTAGAACTGCAGAGCTCGAAGGGATCCTAAGGATCATCAAGTTCAGTGCCTGTCAGGGAGGGACAGGGGGAAATTGAATTCCCAACCTCTGGTTCTGCAGCCAGAGATTAAACCACTGGGTTATCCAGCAGTTACTTCTACTTGTGCTGATCTTTCTATAGCATATTAATTAAGTACTTAGTCCATGAACGATCAGCAAAGAGACCTTGGTGTGCTGCTGGACAGCTTGGTGTCAAGCCAGTGTGTGGTGGCAGTGAAAAAGGCCAATTCCATGCTAGGTATCATTAAAGAAGGGACTGAAAATAAAACAGTCAACATTATAATGTCAGTGTACAAAACACTGCTAAGGCCACATCTGGAGTATTGTGTACAGTTCTGGTAGACACACCTCAAAAAAGACATTGTGGAACTGGAAAAGGCGCAGAAGAAAGCAACTCAAATGATGACTGGACTGGGGCCACTTCCTTATGAGGAAAAGCTACAGTGTTTGGGTCTCTTTAGTTTAGAGAAAAGGTGCTTGAGGGGGGACATGACTGAGATGTGTAAAATTATGCAGGGGATGGATAAAGAGGATAGAGGGAAGCTCTTTTCCCTCTCAGGCAATACAATAACAAGGGAACATCCACTCCAATTGAGGTTTGGGAGGGTGAGAACAGACCAAAGAAAATATTTCTTTACTCGGTGTGCTGTTAGTCAGTGGAACTCCTTGCCACAGGATGTAGTGATGGCATCTGGCCTAGATACCTTTAAAAGGGGATTGGACAGATTTCTGGAGGAAAAGTCCATTGCAGGTTACAATCAATGATGGGGATGTATAATCCCCAGGCTTAAAAGGAAGGTACCTCAAAATGCCAGATGCAGGGGAGGGGTATCAGGAGACAGGTACCTAGTTATCTCCCAAAGGCATCTAGTAGAACCACTGTGAGATACAGGAAACTGGATTAGATGGGTCCTTGGCCTGATCCAACAGGGCTCTTCTTATATTCTTATGTTCTTATAACTGAGAGGCTGGCTACCCAGGCATTTAGTCCACTGTTAGGAGTGCTGCAGGGACAGGCTGGTGCACTCTGGTGGATAGAGATCAGACAATGTTTTTGATAAGGTAGACCAGCCCACTTCCAGAGTGTTCCTACCTGCACCTTTCTATACATTGTCAAGGGTCCACCATATCTTTCAATTTTCTTTGATGTATATGTATTTGATAGCATCTGAAGCAGGTAGGTCTCATACAGCATTCCAAAGACTAGATCAACATTCAGTGGTGAAGGTAAGGGAATCATAGAATCAACAAAATAATGAAGTTGGAAAGTGTCAAGGACTGAGGCAAAACAAGACCCATGATAATTCGCAGCCATACTTGACAGGTGTGC
This sequence comes from Pogona vitticeps, assembly GCF_051106095.1. NCBI lineage: Eukaryota > Metazoa > Chordata > Lepidosauria > Squamata > Agamidae > Pogona > Pogona vitticeps. The sequence goes on from NC_135785.1 coordinate 127,964,349, forward strand.
AAAATGTTGAATCATGCAGTCTGGGATGATGCAATGTCCACACTGATTGCCATTCAGAGCCCAGGAGTGGTAAAGGATGGAGGATGGACAAAAAGGGCAGCAAAATGTGGTCAGTTGGGGCAGCAGGAATGGGAGGATTTCCTCTCACAAAAGCTAAATGAACGGAACTATCTGACTTGGTCAGTTAAAGCCGAAATGGTGCTGAGAAGGGAGGATTTGTGGAAGATTGTTTCCCATTCCCCCACTGTCCTGAATGAGAAACAGACGAAGCAAAATGAGAAGGCTTTAACAACAATAGTTCTATGCTTAGAGGACAGCCAATTAATACATGTCTGTGGACTGACCTCAACTAGGCAATGGTAGCAAGCTCTGCACCATGTCTATGTTTGGGACTCTGTTGGCAGCAAAGTTGCTCTGACGTGTAAATTATATAGAGCAAGGCTTGACCATGATGGAAGCATGTCAGAACACTTACAGTAGATGAGAAATCTGTTTGTGGAGCATGAGCAGAGGGGCATGCAATTGCCAGAAAATCACAAAGTGTATGTGATCCTGAGCTGTCTTCCAGAAGACTACGATGTGCAAGTAACAAGCCTTGAATCCATGCCAGAGAGTGACTTAACCCTGGAGTATCTGGCAGGCAGATTGCTGGAGGAAGAGGGGAAAAGGAATGAGTGATCCCAAGTCAGAATGAGAGATGAGATCCTACAGAAAAGGAGAGCTGCTCCCAGGAGCAACAGAAAATATATGTGAAACTGTAAGACACTGTTGTGGTGTTCACCCTGTGGCCCCTGCATGTTTCACCCTCACAAAGGCTCACATCTTGTTTTCCTCTTGCTGCCACCAGTGGATTACCTCAATCCACAATATAAATGACATTTGTCTGAACACTTGTCTTGTGAATACAAACAGAACTTATTTATTGAAGTGAAGCAGATTTAATAATAACAGAAGTTTTTCAGATAAACATTGTACACAAGCAAATCATTAACAGTTTTCTCAGTACATACTTTTCTCTTGCAATATCATTACCACCTTCTCTACTTATTTTCTTAACCAGTCTTATCCCTCGGTATCTGTTCCCTCTCTCTCTCTGATTAACCAGTCCCTATCTCTATCTGGATCTCATCCCAATCTCTATCTCTATCTGACTCCTCCTTCTGCCAAGCCTCATGTAGCTGCTGCTTCCACCTCTCCAATCCTCTCATAGGCTTATGCAAATTAGCTCATGACTATGAATGGCATGAGTGATGTGGGGCAATCGTCAAATTCCTCCCCCCTAAGAAAAGTTTGTTTCATGAAGGAAAACCTTACAGTTTACCCTTATGAACAATGGACCTTAGAGGGAACAGTACATACAAAACACTTACCAGTTATGTTCTAAATCATATACCAGATTTTACCATGTAACCCATTGCATGTACCATATACTTATACATACCTTATACTAGTTTTCTCTCTGTTACAGGAGAGATAGAGAACAGATGGGAAAGGCTCTTGCTGTAAGACACTGTTTCAAGTGTGGATCACAAAAACATTTGCAAAGGAACTGCAGAGAAAAAGAAACTAGCCAGAGAAGACAAGAAGCAAGGGAGGATTTCTCTTGTACAGGCTTCTGATAAGGACTCCAAGGTCAACATCTGGATTCTTGACAGTGGAGCTGTTTGTCATTTAACTCATATGTCAGATCTGTTTTCTTCTCTAGGTGCTTCGAAACACAGCTACGTGAGCCTAGCAAATGGATAGAAATCGTCAGTAACAGGAGAGGGAATAATTTATGTCCAAGGTTTGGAAAGGGAACTATGGGGTGTTTTGCTTATCCCCAAATTTGACTGTAATATCCTAAGTGTCTCATGTTTGGACAAGGAGGGGCTTAGAGTTACATTTGCTGATAGCACATATGTAATTAAGAACGGGTGTGTGCCACATATGTAATTAAGAACGTGTGTGTGCCACAGCAAAACTTGAAAATAATTTATATGTACTGAAGGGAAGAACACAAAACAATGTAACATATGCTATAGTAAAAAAAAAATAACACCACCACATGACCAGTGTGCTCATTTCATGCACAGAAGACTGGATCATGCTAATTTCAGGGTGGTGGAAAAAAATGCAAAGGATGGCAAAGGGTTTGAAAATGAAGCCCTGTAAGAATTTTCTGGATTGCAATGTATGCAAAGTTGCAAAATCAAAGGTAAAAAAAAAGCAAGGAAGTAACAGGAAAACACAGAGGCCTTTCCAGTTGGTCCATGCAGATATAATAGGGCCTCTAGTGCCATCTATGTGATGAGCTAAATATGTTTTGGTCTTGGTGGATGATCACACATGTTTTTCTTTCTGCTTTTTCATGAAAAATAAGGCAGAAGTGTTTAACTATTTCAAGGCAGGGGTGAACTTTGTGGAAAGACGTTATGGCCAAAAGGTGGGCCAGTTGCAGACAGATAGAGGGTCTGAATTCATGTCTGGAAAGTTCCAGATTTGGTTGACAAAGATAGGGATACATCACAGAAAAACAAATCCCTATTCTCCATTTCAGACATTTCAGAATGGTGTGGCAGAACACAGAAATGGAGTCCTTCAAACCATGAAAGATGCCCTGTTAGCTGATGCTAACATCAGTAATTTGTACTGGGGAAAAGGCATTTCAGACGGTGAACTACATAGTTAATAGAATTTGGTCTTCTGCCATAGAACAGACCCCATATTTCATATTATATTGCAAAGAACCTTCCCTGCAACATATGAGAGTGTTTGGATGCAGTGCCTGGGTTCACATTCCAAAGGAAAGGGGAGAAAAGGGAGACCAAAAGCCAAGAAAATGAGGTTTCTGGGGTATGAAAAAGGGTCAAAAGCATATAGATTCTTAGATGGAAACAGAAATGTGGTTATTTCCAGATCAGCCAATTTCTGTGAACACGAAAATTGGAACAAGGTTCATGCAAACTCAGGTGTTCATACCCATAAACAATGATGAAAGATCTCAGGAAACAGAGGTGGCTCTAAAGCAAGAGGCTGAAAGAAGCTCAAGTCCCACCAGCTCAGAGGATGATGGTGGGGAATGTAGTGAGGCAGAGAGTCAGCCTGTTAAAGAAGAACCAGAGGTTCCCAGAAGGTCAGAAAGATCTAACAAAGGAGTACCTCAATCAAGGTTTGGTATGGGGAAAATAAGAGTTTGTCACGTGTTCCATGAACCTAAGAATTATGAAGAGGTGTTGCTTCTGCCTGAGGCAGAGAAAATGAAATGGCAACAAGCCATAAAAGAAGAATTACAATCTTCTTTTATGGCTTGTTGCCACTTCAATCTACAATCTATGGATGCTACAATGGATGACCATGGAGTGTTTACAGAAACCACATTGCCACAGAACATAAAGCAATTGGAAGCAAATGGGTCTACTAAAGAAAAATGCAGATCAATGGGGAATATAGGTACAAAGCCAGACTTGTGGCTCAGGGATACACACAAAGAAAAAATCTACACTATGATGAGGTTTTTTCCCCAACGGTAAAGACAGAATTATTTGGGGGTTCAAATTCAGAAAAAATACAATGGTTATGTCCTAAATCAGAGATTAAAGATAGAGGAAATGCTAATAAAATACAACATGCAGGACCGCAAAAGTGCAAAGACTCCCATGACAGTAGATTTTCAAAAGTCAGAGGATGAAAGCAAAGAGTTGGAAGAACAAGAAGTGTACCAATCAGCAATTGGAAGTTTACACTATCTAGCAAATTGGACAAGGCCAGATATTGCTGCAGGAGTTAATATTTTAAGTAGGCATACTGCAAAGCCAACATAAAAACACTGGTTGGGGGTGAAAAGAATATTTAGATACCTAAGAGATACCCTTGACACTTGTTTATTAATACAACCCTCTAGTGATTTAAAATTAAAGGTTTATATAGATAGTGATTGGGCTAAGGACATAGCAGACAGGAAATCAATATCAGGTTTCACAATAAGTTTGTTGAGACATTGGTGGGATAGAAATCAAGGAAGCAAAGTTTCGTTGCCACATCCAATGCTGAGGCAGAGTTTGCTGCTCTTTCAGAAATATGTTCAGAGCTAGTGTGGTATAAGCTTATAGATCTGAAAATTAAAGTGGATCAGGCCATAGCAGTGTCTGAGGACAACACCACAGGTGTACAGATGGCAATCACAGAAAAAAATGAGAAGTGGAAGCAAACACATTGATATTAAATATCACAATGTTAGAGAGGCAGTAAAAGAAAAACTAATTCAACTGCAGTATTGTGAAACAGAAAAGAATGTGGCAGACATTCTAACAAAACCAGAGGACACAGAGAACGAACTGAAGAGTAGTGAATATTTTCTGCTCAGGTGTAAATTAGGAGGGGTGTCAAGGATAATTTCCACACTGAGGCAGAACAAGGCCCATGATAATCAGCAGCCATACTTGATAGGTGTGAAAAATGCTGAATCATGCAGTCTGGGATGATGCAATGTCCACACTGATTGGCTATACATGTGTATACTGTAACTGTGGACATGTGGAGAAGATGTACGGATCTCTTCTATGAATGTCATGGTGCCATGCTGCTGGTTTGTACTGCTGAACTTCTGTATATACTGTAAATACACTTTGTGTTGGAAGAAGCTGCCTTTGTCTGTGTGAATCAACTGGACTGGTACAAAAACTCTGCTAACTTACACCAACAGAAGGGGCTTATAAGGCCATTGAGTCCAACCTCCTGGTCAATAAAGGAATACAAAGCAAGGAGTATCTGACAAAGTTCTAACTCCTGTCCTCTGAAGATGCCAGCCACAGAGACTGGCGAAACGTTAGGGAGAAAAACCTCCAGAACACGGCCAAACAGCCTGAAAAACCTACAACAACCAAATGACGACATTCTTCAGGCACTTGCATAGTAAAAGACAGAGAAAAGAAATACAGTGGGGTCTCTACTTAAGAACGTCTCTACTTAAGAACAATCCAACTTAAGAACAGCTCCATTTCCTAAATTTTGCTTCTACTTGAGAACAGAAATCCAAGATAAGAACAGGAAAAAAACCTTTCCTGCTCTTTTTTTAACCTTAGGTCATCTTAGGTTAAAAAAAAATTTTCCCCCTAGTGGTAGAATACGTATTAACCAGCTTTGCATTAGTTCCTATGGGAACTAATGCTTCAATGTACGAACGCACCTCTACATAACAAAAAAAAAACAGCCAGAACGGATTAATTGGTTTTCAGTCCATTCCTATGGGAAATTTTGCTTCAACTTAAGAACGTTTCAACTTAAGAACACCATTCCAAAACGGATTAAGTTCTTAAGTAGAGGTTCCACTGTAGTTTCTATGGACGGAAAAGAGCAGATACGGATTAAATGGTTTTCAATGCATTCCTATGGGAAATGCAGATTCAACATAAGAACTTTTCAACTTGAGAACCACCTTCCAATACGGATTAAGTTCTTAAGTAGAGACCCCACTGTAGTGACTCAACAATTCAATGGAGATGGGTAAATGGTAACGATTAAGAAAAGGGAGTAATACTCAATTCCTATTTCAGCTTGGTCTTCTCTCAAAAGACAATCTATGACCCTCCAGGCACATGTGTACTAAGGGAGCAGATAAGATTGCTGCTTGAGATTGATAAACAAACAATAAAGGGATATCTTACAGCTTTGAATGAGCTCAAATCCCCAGGCTGGGAGAAGTGCATCCAATAACATTGTAGAAACTGGCTGAAGAGAACCAGTGCCTCTTTTTTTAAAAAAAAGAGGATTTATTTATTTATTTATTTGCTATTTTATTTTAGTTTATTTGCATACCACCCATCTAACCAGGCTACTCTGGGTGGTTGACTACATAATCAAACAAAAACATCATTACATATGTTTAAATAAACTCAGCATATAAAACATCATAAAACAGAATGACAATTAGACAATGCACATTAAAACATTTGATATTTCAATATTTAAAATGGTGGTGTGGTTGTCTTGAAGCTGGAAATTTCAATGGTTTCCATTGATGGAAATAACTGCCTAAACATCCAAGTTTTTAATTGTTGTAAGCTGCCTTGGGTCCTTTTAAGGAAAAATGTGGGGCAAAATATTTTAAATAAATAAATAATAATTAAAAACCACACATTCTCTCTCTCTCTCTCTCTCTCTCTCTCTCTCTCACACACACACACACACACACACACACACACACACACACACACACCTCTCTGTCACCACCAAAATCCAGCTTCTGACATGAATGCTACCTTATCTTAAAATGAGGAGGTATTTTTGTGTGTCTGACAAAACATTACATATAAGAAAAATGGGAGAGAGAAACAAGGAAACAAGCATTACACAAAAACGTTAGAAGAAAGAATTCTGTGTCACTTTTTGCCCTGTCAGCCCTGTCCTGCTCCCCCATGCCTGACTACTATTTTTGGTACAGTGGAGAGTGCTGGGCCATAGGCAACCTTAGAGAAAGATTCAGCTGCCAATCCAGCTTCCTTTATAGATAGGATGGGGATGATGAACTGCCATGTTTTTTGTGTGTGTGCCTCTTGGCACAGTGCCTTTTGGGGGAAGAACTGGCTTGTGTAGCCTTGGCTAAGCTGCATAGCCCCAGAGTACTCCTAGGAGAAGAACAGGAGACCACGTTGGCAAACCACGTTTGACTACTCAGTTCCTAAAGAAGTATGGAAAGAGTCACCACAAGTCAGAATTTAGTGGACAACATGTAATGAACTGTTTAAGGAAGACAATAAATGTTGGTGATTTCTTTTACCAAAACTGCTCAGCAAAATCCAGTTTGAATATGCTAATTTCTAGTACTACCATTTCAGTGACTATTTTTTAAAAAAAGTTTTACCCCAATTGAGAGGCAATTTTTACTTTCAACTTCCATGCTGCCCAAGGGTCTGTACTCAGCATCATATCAGGATGCCACATGCTGCTTAAGATGTTTTCACAGCACCATATGACATCTCCAGGGACAAACTCAAGGCCTTTTATACTAGTACATGGTGTATCAAAGCTATCCAATTTGTTTCAACATGCAAGAGATAATGTATCTCAGGAAAGCTACTTTCAGTATTGGTAGTCTTTGGATGCTGTGAAAGGGAAGCTACTGCCAAGAACAACAGAATGTGGAACATGACTGTTCAATCTATCAGTACCTTCTTCTCAGTTGGAAAGAGATTTGTTGAACAGATGTAAAGGGATTTCAGTGTGGAAAGTAAAGAAAACCTGGATGAACACAAAAGGGAAGATTTCTCCACTGAAGAGTTATGTCACAAGATGATGGGTTGGAAGGGCTGCTGCTGCTTCTGCTCATCATCTCCCCAGTCACACAACCTCAAGGATAATGTTGCCTAATGATTTCTCAAATCAAGTAGTTGGCACAAGACATAATGTAACTTCAAAACATCATTGCAAAAACCTCTTTTCTTTCATGCCAGAGACTTAGGTGAAGAAAAATGTTAGCTCTGTCTGCTATTGGCACACATACGTAATTTATAGGGGATAGAGTTCAGATATCCTATGCACATTCTCTATCAAATCCTATCAGCCAGCATGCCAACCATAATATTTCCACATGCTTTCTAGAAACAATCATATTGTCTATGGTGTATTTTTTCTGAAATTATTTATGGGCAGAAAAGAAGGATAATACATCACCCACCTACCCCAAAAACAGTCTTCTGTAGTGATCCCTACATTTTGGCAAGAGCACACACAATAGTCCCTGAAAGAGAGTCTCTGTTCATTCTCGGAGACTTTAACGCTAGAGTTGGTGCTGATCACACTTCTTGGCCCACTTGTCTAGACCGTTTTGGCATTGGAAAGATGAACGAAAATGGCCAACGCTTGCTGGAGTTTTGCTGTTATTATGGTCTTTGTCTCAGCAACACATTCTTTAATACGAAGCTTCAACACAGAGTTTCCTAGAGACATCCAAGATCCAAGCATTGGCATCAGCTCAATTTGATCCTCACTAGACGTTCTAGCCTTCCTAGTATTACGATCACACACAGTTACCAGAGTGCTGATTGCGATACTGATCACTCCCTGGTGTGTAGTAGAGTAAGACTGTGAACAAAGAAATTGTATCAGATGAAAAAGGAAGGAAGACCATATATTGACATCAGCAAGACACACGATCAGAGAAAAGTGGAAGAATTTGCCCAAGCACTTGAGGAAACCCTTCCAGGTCCGGCTGATGCAAATGCACCTGAACGATGGGAACATTTCAAGATTGCTGTGTATAACACCACCTTGTCCACCTTTGGCAAGAAGACCAAAAAGATGGCTGACTGGTTTGAAGCCCATTCGGAGGAGTTGATGCCAGCAATCGAGAATAAGAGGAGAGCTCCAACAGCATACAAAGTCTGTCCTAGTGAGTACAACTTGCAAGCTCTTCGAGCTGCTCATAGCCAAGTCCAGCAGGCTGCCAGGAGATGTTCCAATGATTATTGGCTTCAGCTCTGCTCTCAGATACAGATAGCAGCAGACACAGGTAACATCAAGAGAATTTACCCCCAGCACGTATGCCTGCCCCCACATGCACACATGCCCGCCTGCACAATGCCCCCCTGCATGCACACATGCACAAACACAAACACACAGATACACACATATTCCCCCCATGGATGGATGGACGCCACCCACGCCCCAGTTATTAGAAGAATGGTCTTCAACAAAACCAGTCCTTGGCATTAAAAAGGTTGGAGACCACTGCTTTATGAAGTTGGTGGGAAAGTGTGCACCCCTTTCAGTTAGCTCCTTTCCTGTTTCTTCATCTTTGTGCCTGTTCCCCTCACACCTCAAAATATAAAACAAAAACAAACTGAAATAAAACCAAAAACAAACAAAACAGTATTTCAGTCAGGTTATAGGACTTTTCTTCCCCTGTACACCTGTAAGGAAAAAGAAAACCACAGGCCTACCAGGCCTGAACTTTCTACGCATATATGCACAAAAGTCTTACTGTATTCAAGGATGCTTCCTCTAAAGCAGGAGTGGATTAAATAATTGAGTTTGCCAGGTGGGAAGAAGAAGAAGGAATTGGCACCACCATTTCAATCAGGGTGAATAAGGAGAAAATTTAGCAGTCCTCATAATTAAAGCAAGGCTGTGAAGAAAGCATTTGTGCCACTTTTTTTTACATACCAAACTCCAATTTCCCCCACGTGTCAAAGGAATCCTAAAATGAGAACGATGCTTTTGCCTCAACACTAGTTCTCCTTTGCTTCTCATTGTCTCAGAAAGGAGTGCAACTGTAATCATAAAGAATGTTACCTCTTCCTCTCCCCTCCAACTGAAACTCTAGGCTGTAAAACTACATATTGAGTTCTGTGGCCCTTTGTTGTAAATGCATTTGTTCTTTGTCTATACTAAAGTTATGGACAGTGCTAATGCCTGCAGAACTTTAAAATCCCCTGCATGTGTACCTGAAAGCAAGCCTTATTCAAAGTTAGGGGACTTAACAAGTTACTTTTGAGGAATAATATAGCAGGATCACTCTGCACAAGTAAATCCTCCTAGGTAAATGAAACACAACAGAAGAATATTCTCCTTCCTCTAAAGATATCTGCCAGATCCATTTCTTTTCCTCCTGTTATAGTTTTGCTACAGCTTTTATATTTCATATTAGTTTTTGAATGTCAGTATTTTTAAATGCCATATGCCTGGCCTAAGCAACCCATTCCATATTAGCTCCATATGTTAAGTATTAAGGAACTTATAAGTAGAACATCCTGTCTTTTAAATGCAGTTGATGTTTACTGGGAATGGAAAGTGGCAATAGTATGGAAAGATGGGAAAAACAGGAACAAGGCAAAAGGATACATCCAGGAGATAAGTGAAATGGCATCTTGTGTGACAAGAGACCAAGATAAAAGGAAAACAGAAACATAACAGTCTGGTGAGGAACATAGATAAGGTTAGTGACACATGACTGGCTAGATACATAAGACACAGAGTATAGTTCTGTACTTTGAGATACATGGTTTTGCACATTAGTGTAGTCCTATTCAGCAAAATAATTTTTGATAAAAGACCTATTGTTGGTGTTCTCTTTCTCACATCTTGTCGATCTGTCCTGCCAAGGTGCACAAACCAATATCTTTGCAACACTCTTTTTCCCATCTTCAGATCCAGCACAGCCTGTTCTGGGCTGATTTTTTTAAAGTATGCATTTTTGTTTCATATGCATTTATTAATGGATATGTGTTGTCTTAACTGAACCATGTTTGTGCACATTTTAGAAAAAAAATCACAGTATTTTTTGTGCCAAATGTATGTTACCAAAGGTGGTTGTTTGGTTCTTTCTGGAAATCATGGCAAGCCCCCAAGTGCAAGGATTTCCAACTCCAGCTATATCCAACTTTGTATTCCATTTGAAAGATATAAAACTAGGCAAGATCATAAATACAAGATAGCAAATTCTTATACATCATTGGTCAGTTCCACCCTCTGTCTTGTACATATGGATCTTTAGACACACCTGTTACATACAGCACTGATGTTACCTGTCTGTCATGGGTTTGGAGGGAAAGTTCCATCCTATGGGGAGTGGAAGGCGGGACATCAGGAGGAGGGGCTGTACTGTATATATATGCGGAGCGTGTGTGAGGGAGGTAGGAGAGCTGAAGGAGAGCTGAGAGAAGAAGCTGGAGTGGGAGTCTGTGTGTCAGACAGGGTAATACTGTGTGTCAGTCAGTACCAACCTGATAGGTTCAGGTGTCTGTATGGTTAGCCAGAACTGATAGGTTCAGGGTCTGTGCTTTATTTAAAAGTGTTCTGAGTGAACCAAACTGGTGTATGTATGATTGAGACTAAGCCACGTTACTGTATCTTATTCACTTGATCATTTTATTTTCCCTGTGTGTTATGTAAATAAACCTTGTTCTTTTATTTGTTTAAAAATCCATCCCTGGTCTGTGTGACTTCTTACAGGGAATGGTTGGTGGCAGCTTAGTGAAACTGTGGCATATCCCAGTAGGTCTGGGGTTGTCACATTGATTGGTGTCCAGCGTGTGGGATACGACTGGTCCAGTTGTCCAGTGGTCCAGCAAAGCCTTGGCAAGTGTGCCCAGAGCAAGGGGGGTCTAGTCAGGGACAATCTGAGGGCGCGTAGGTAATCTTCTAGGCGTACCTCACGGGGAGGTGCGCTAGTGGAAGAACGTGCCAACTGGGGACTAGATTAGGGAGCTCTGAGGCAACCTGTTTTGGCAGGAAAAAGCTGAGGCAAAACTGTGTGAAATAGCAGTGATCTAGCTTGTCTGCTGAGAGGCCTAGCAGAGGGGGTTGGACTCTGGCTGGCAACAGTTGCAAGTTAGTGCTGAAGAACAGCAGCAATCTATAGAAGGCTGGTTCTGAGGCAAAAGAGAAAAAAAAAGTGGTCGCTTTATTTTGAGGCTTGACTTTTGAAAGCAGCCTGTTCTGGGGGGGGATTATGCCCTTGACTCGAAGCCAAATGGCAGAAATGGGTGAAGTGAAAGACCCCCAGGTAGACCAAGGTTCTGAGGATGAATTTGGCTCAGTGCAGGGTGACAGCACGGGAGAGCAGAACCCAGAACTCAGGAAAATGCTCATAGCCCAACAGCATGAACTGAGGATGAGGCAATTGGAAAGAGAAGAAAGATTAGAGAGAGAAAGAAGGGAGGAAAGGGAAAGGCAATTTGAAATGGAAAAGGAAGAGAAACAGGAAAGGGAAAGGGAGAGGCAAAGACAATTTGAATTGGAATTGCAGAGAGAGAAAATGGCGTTTGAGTTAAGAAAATTGGAACTGATGAATCAGAACAATAATAACAATAGAGATTCTGAGGGGGGCCAATTGTCTAAGACTGACCTGAAGAAATTCCCTGTATACCACAAGGGAGATTGCCCTGAGGTGTTCTTTTCCCTAGTGGAAAGAGCGTTTGTGGACTTCTCAGTAAGGGAAACTGAGAAGATGACCATTATGCGATCTTTAATCAGTGGCAGCCTGGCAGAAGTCTATGCAGAGATGCCAGAGGAACTGCTAAAAGATTTCGCAGAGTTTAAAAAACTGGTGTTTGCCAGACATGGGATAAATGCGGAACAGCTGAGGCAAAGATTCAGGTCACTCACCAAGAAACCAGGGCAGACTTTTACCCAAGTGGGGGCCCAATTGGTGAGGCTGCTAGAGAAATGGCTATCTCAGGAGGGGACAGAGACCTTTCAGCAGCTCAAAGACTTGATAGCGCTGGAACAGTTCTATTCAGTCCTGCATGGGGAACTGAAGTTCCAGGTGAGGGAAAGGAAACCGAAATCTGTGGCCGAAGCAGCCGAGATCGCAGATTTTATTTATCAAATAAGAAAACCCTTAGGTGATGAGGGGAAATCGATAGGTAAACCGAAAGAAACCTACAGCAAGTACTCTCAGGGACCAGGAAGAAACCAGCAAGTGGGAGGGGCCCATGGTGAAGGGAAGCCCTCAGACATGAAACCAAGACCTCAGATTTTGGAGGGAAAACCAAAATCAGATGAGAAAGACTCCAAATACAGCAGAAAATGTTATTTCTGTCAAGGAAAGGGCCATCTAATCTCAGAGTGTGAGAAATTAAAGCAGCTAAAAGGAAATGTGCCTCATGATTCGAGTGGAACCAAGCCAAAAGCTGTGTTCTGTGTCCAGAAAGAGCAAAGCTCCTTGTCACTGAGGGAGCCTGTTGCCATGGCTACTCAATCTGGAACAGTGACATCTGCTGATCAGGCTGAGGAAAATGGTCCTCTTGTGGAGGTCAAGCGCTGCTTACTTGTGAGAACAGATTCTCAGTTGTTTGAAACAGCAGGGGTGGACGTAGGAATACTTGACCATCAGTATCGGGGGTTAAGGGATACTTGTTCCCAGGTGACCCTGTGCCATCCAGATATTATTCCTAGGGAGTATATAATCCCGAATGAGAGCATAAAGGTGGCAGGGATTGAGGGACAGGTGATCTCGCTGCCAGTAGCTGAGGTACCTATGAACTTTCAAGGCTGGAGGGGAGTTTGGCGGCTAGCGATTTCATCGACTCTGCCAGCAGCCGTGCTCGTGGGAAATGACCTGGCTGAACATGTGAAACGGGTGCTAGTGATTACACGTTCACAAGCCACCACGGGGACAGTTCAGGGGGGTAATGATGAGCCCGAGACGGAAGCAGGTGAAGGGAGTTCAGAAGCTGTGGTGGAAACCTTAACCACAAACAGCAAATTTGGCCAAGAGCAAAAGGCAGACGCCACTCTCCAAAAGTGTTTTGAACAGGTGACAGACGCCCAGCTAACACCTGAAACCCCAGTGAGATTTCGAGAGAAAAAGGGAATTTTATATAGAGAGACCCTGAGGAATATCTCAAAAGGGGGAGATGGGATCAGAAGTCAGCTAGTGGTACCTGAAAAGTATCGCCCCATGATCTTACAAAGGGGGCACTCTGACATGTTTGCTGCGCACTTAGGGGTGAACAAAACACAGCAGAGAATCACACAGAATTTTTACTGGCCTGAAATAGGGAAGCAGATCAAAGAGTTCTGTAAACAATGTGATGTGTGTCAAAGGCAGGGGAATAGCCGCGACAGGACCAAAGCAAAGTTGTGCCCTTTGCCTGTGATTGACACTCCGTTCAAATGCATAGGGGTGGATATTGTGGGACCTTTGCCCAAGGCCACAAAAAGGGGGAACCGGTTCATTCTCACCATTGTGGACCATGCCACGAGGTACCCTGAAGCCATACCCTTGACTAACATTGAAACTAACACAGTGGCAGATGCCTTGGTGAGGTATATGTCCAGGATGGGATTTGCCTCAGAAATAATCACAGATTTGGGCGCATCGTTCACATCGAAGCTCATGAAACGCTTATGGCAAATCTGTGGAATTAAGCACAAGGAAACCACTGCCTATCACCCTGAAAGTAATGGGTTAACTGAGAAGTTCAATGGGACTCTAATGCGCATGATTAGGGCTTACTTGGCAGAGAATCCAAACAATTGGGACCAGAAGCTGCAATCCCTTTTGTTTGCTTATCGATCAGTGCCACAAGCCAGTACCGGGTTTAGTCCGTTTGAACTTTTATTTGGGAGAAGGGTGAAAGGGCCCCTTGATTTAATCAAACAAAATTGGGAGCAGATCACCCAGGATGACCCACAAGATGTTGTGACATATATAGACTCTTTAAGGCATGACCTAAAGAGAAACCTAGAGCTAGCAGCAGAGACCCTGCAAGCTCAAAAGGTCAGAAAGAAAGCTTGGGATGACCAGGAAGCCAGGGAGAGGCACTTTAACCCAGGGGAGGAAGTGCTTTGGCCTAGGCCCTGCAAGGAGAACAAACTGCAGCTGGGTAGCCCAGAAACAGAATACTTGGGTCACATAGTAGGGGGAGGAGTGATCAAACCCCTAGAGGCCAAGATAGAAGCAGTTCGTGATTGGCCTAGACCCAACACCAAGAAAAAAGTCAAATCATTTCTTGGGTTGGTGGGCTACTACAGAAAGTTCATCCCGAGGTTTAGCGAGATAGCGACTCCGCTGACCGATCTGACGCGGAAGAAGACTGATGACCGCATCCCGTGGACCAGCGACTGTGAGGAGGCGTTCCAGAGGTTGAAGGAGGCCCTCATCAAATATCCAGTGCTGCGTGCTCCAGACTTCGACCGGGAGTTCATCATCTACACCGATGCGTCTAACAGCGGGGTAGGAGCAGTTCTTTGCCAGGAGGATGAAAATGGTGACCAGCATCCAGTGTCCTACCTGAGTAGGAAACTCCAGAAAGGTGAGAGACATTTGGCAACCGTGGAAAAGGAGTGCCTGGCCATAGTCTACGCAATCCAGAAGGCCAAGCCTTACATCTGGGGAAGACATTTTATTCTGTGCACTGACCATTCACCACTGCAATGGTTAAAGACAATGAAAACCCACAATAGTAAACTTATGAGGTGGGCTTTAAATCTGCAAGACTATGACTTTGAAGTGAAGGTGGTCAGAGGGTCAGTGAACTGTGTTGCTGACGCCTTGTCAAGAAGACCTGAAGAATGAAGACGGCGAAAGAAACATGGACTATGTATATATTTTGATGACAACAAGTCAAATGTGTCTGTTTATTAAACATGTTGGTTTGTATGAATAAAGGTAACTTGATGTATTGTTAATGGTAAATGTTTAAATGCCTAATAGAGTGTAAGTATAAGTAAGTATGGTATTGTATGTTATTATATGACTGTTTTTGTATGTTTTGGGTCCAGGTTGTTTTTTGGAGAAAAGCACCTTAGCTTTCCCCCTACAAAACAACTTATAAAGAGGGGAGATGTTACATACAGCACTGATGTTACCTGTCTGTCATGGGTTTGGAGGGAAAGTTCCATCCTATGGGGAGTGGAAGGCGGGACATCAGGAGGAGGGGCTGTACTGTATATATATGCGGAGCGTGTGTGAGGGAGGTAGGAGAGCTGAAGGAGAGCTGAGAGAAGAAGCTGGAGTGGGAGTCTGTGTGTCAGACAGGGTACTACTGTGTGTCAGTCAGTACCAACCTGATAGGTTCAGGTGTCTGTATGGTTAGCCAGAACTGATAGGTTCAGGGTCTGTGCTTTATTTAAAAGTGTTCTGAGTGAACCAAACTGGTGTATGTATGATTGAGACTAAGCCACGTTACTGTATCTTATTCACTTGATCATTTTATTTTCCCTGTGTGTTATGTAAATAAACCTTGTTCTTTTATTTGTTTAAAAATCCATCCCTGGTCTGTGTGACTTCTTACAGGGAATGGTTGGTGGCAGCTTAGTGAAACTGTGGCATATCCCAGTAGGTCTGGGGTTGTCAGAACACCCATCTCTGCTTCTCTTGCAGTGAAATCGTTTATTCACAAGCAGTAAAGAGTCCTCAAAAGCAGAAAGTCACTCATGAGTATTGTAAATACTGGAGGTGAGAATAACTTTGCCATTTATATTACATTTGTCATGTTCTTCCTTTCTGAATAATCCTGTAATTAATGTATTTAAATGAGATTTTAGAAGAATAAGTGTCTTTGGAGTATGTGGGTTGAATGCCACAGCCTTTGGAATTGACCTCCAGATGTAGCAATCCTACCCAGAGTAGAGATTTTTATTAAACATGGTTTCATTTTCAGTTAGGCTGGTAAAGTTAAGTTAGTCATAATGAACATTACATATTTTTGTATCCTCAAGTAGAAACAAGTAACAAATGTATGACTTCCCTGCACATCCCTTGTAACCAAACCTATTATATAAAAATTAGAATTTTATTCAAGCATTTCATTTATAAATGTTAAGACTTTACACCAAGACTTTAGCTTGAATTTCCAAGCAATGATTAATAAATCTGTCTATTAAATCAGCCTTCTTTAACAAATAAAATAGGATTCATAAAATAGACCTTTATACCCAGAGTATATAAAGTCTTGATTTATAAATCAGCAAAATGACTGAAAATCAAATTGTATTGGTTATAAATCAGCAACTCTTTTAAAACGTGTCATTCTACTGGAACAAGATATGGGACAAAAGTGCCTGGTATTATAGATGCATATTTAATTTAGGTATTTAAAAAGGAAGTAATCATCACACTATCCTATAGTAGTAATTAATAAGTGGTACCTTATAGAGATTAGGGACAAAGAAGAGATTTTTCACTGGTTTTCGTGTGTATTTAGGCACATGAACTTTGAAAACTCTGTCCAAGGCTTGCTCAAGATGTTTTCTTCTGCCTGAGGCAAAATAAATGTGGTAGCTAATCCTCCCTATTCCAACTATAAAGGAAACTGGACTGGCAGCTGAATCTTTCTCTAAGGTTGCCTATGGCCCAGCACTCTCCACTATACCAAAATAGGAGTCTGGCATGGATGAGCAGGACAGGGCTGACCCTAACATAAGACAAAAATTGGCACAGAATTCTTTCCTCAAACATCTTTGTGTCACCTGCCTGTATCTCCTGCCTCACTTTGCCTCATGTTAAGGCCATGATAATAGGGGTTGATGGTTAGCTAGGCAACTCTAATGCTTGTTTCCTTGTTTCTCTCCCACCCCTTTTTTACGTGTAATGTTTTGTCAGACACAAAAGAATTAATGTCTTATTTTAAGATAAGTTAGCATTCATGTCAGAAGCTGGATTGTGGTATTGTTAGGTGTGTGTGTGAGAGAGGGGGAGAAAGAGAGTGCATGTGTGGTTGTTGTGTGTTTAGTTAGGAAATGGAAAAAATCACAGAATCAGAGTTGAAAGGAGCCTATAAGGTCACTGAGTCCAACCCTCTGCTCATTGCAGGAATACAAATCAAAGCTGATTTGACAGATGGTTGTCCAATATTCCCTTGAATGGCTTCAGCGTAGGAAATCTCATGACCTCCGAAGCGGATTGTTTCCATTGTTGTATTGCTCTAATAGTTTGAAAGTGTTTCCTGATATTCAACCAAAATTTGGCTTTCTGTCACTTGAGCCCATTATTACATGTCCTGCACTCTGGGATGATCGAGAACAGATCCTGCCCCTCCCCTGTATGACAGCCTTTCAAGTATTTGATAAGTGCTATCATATCTCCCGCCAGTCTTAGTGATGAAATGTATTTTTCTAATTAGGGATGGGTTATGTAGTCATGTTTTAACCATAGAGGAATCCATTTTGAGTCTGACACAGGCTAAGTTCTGGAAAATTACTAGTAGTTATTTTCAGCTTCATGTCGCCAAGCTTATCGCTGCAGCTGGAGAGAAAAACACGGCAGAGTCAAACTATTTCTAACCTGAATTATAAACAATTCTTTGTGGTTGGTGAGAAAGTCGGGCGTACCCTATGTTAATTCCTTCCTTCGTGATTGGTCGAGTATGTCAAGAAGGGGCAGGTTGGAGAAATTTACAAGAGGTTGGAAAAAGGGACTCTAGAGAGAGGGAGATTAGAAGAGAGTTTTGGGTATCCGAAAACATGGCGCTGAATATCTTTGATCCAGACGAAGGGACCTGATTTAACAATATGGACTGCGTAAGAATATAGTTTATTTTCCTTAGTTTATAGTTTAGATTTTGTTGTGTTCAATAGTTAAGTTTTATAGAAGGTGCTGAACGTTATGCTGATGTTTAGAAATGAAATTGTAGAGAAATGTTTTCTTTGTTCACTTAAATAAACTCATGTTGTTTAATAATTGGCCTTTCTAGTCCTTTGAACAGAACAGTTTCCCTATAGATAATGAATTTGGCCTTACGTTACCAAGATTGAGTCATTGAACAGTAAAGATACAGTATTAAGTGGTTTCTTTTTAGTAAAATCGAAACAGACTTAAATACAGGTTGTCCAAAAGTTCATGTCCCGGAACTGTGTTGACTCAAGCAGTTCACTTCAATCGGGAGTGAGGGAAGCCTGGATTTTCCTGTTTCGTGGTTTTTGATCTCATTTATGAGGCCAATTACTGACAGGTGTGTGTGTGAGAGAGGGGGAGAAAGAGAGTGCATGTGTGGTTGTTGTGTGTTTAGTTAGGAAATGGAAAAAATCACAGAATCAGAGTTGAAAGGAGCCTATAAGGTCACTGAGTCCAACCCTCTGCTCATTGCAGGAATACAAATCAAAGCTGATTTGACAGATGGTTGTCCAATATTCTCTTGAATGGCTTCAGCGTAGGAAATCTCATGATCTCCGAAGCGGATTGTTTCCATTGTTGTATTGCTCTAATAGTTTGAAAGTGTTTCCTGATATTCAACCAAAATTTGGCTTTCTGTCACTTGAGCCCATTATTACATGTCCTGCACTCTGGGATGATCGAGAACAGATCCTGCCCCTCCCCTGTATGACAGCCTTTCAAGTATTTGATAAGTGCTATCATATCTCCCCCCAGTCTTTTTTTCTCAAGGCTAAACATGCCCAGTTTTTTCAGTCTTTCCTCATAAGGCTTGGTTTCCAGCCCTCTAATCATCATTGTTACCCTCCTTTGAACTTGTTCCAATTTGTTGACATACTTCTTGAAGTGGAGTCGAACTGGACATTGTACTCAAGATGAGGCCTTACCAGTGCCAAATACAGGGGAACTAGCACCTCATGGGTGTTTGCCTTTTTTGCAGCCACATCACAATGTTGGCTCGTGTTCAGCTTTTGATCTACAACAATTCTCACTTGTTGTATAACTGAGTCAAGAATCCTCCATCTTGTAATTGTGATTAAGTATTCTCTGCACTCTCTCATCCATTTCACTAATAAAAATGTTGAAGAGCACCGGGTCCAATACTGAGCCGGTGCTCTTCAATAGTCTTTCGAAAGACCATAGTCTTTTGAGACAGAAGGATGCCTAATGAACTGATAAACATTCTGTCTGTGCCAACTATCAGTTTCTTTCCTTCCTTTTCTATCTAAACATATACAGAGGGCAGCTCTTTTTCAATTGACTCCTTATTTAGCCTGTCATAGTGCCATTGATCCATTTCAATCCAGATTTTGGGCTGGACATTCAACTGAGACTGTAATCTCTTGAGTCTTGAATAAGATCTTGTTAGCCAAGGCTCAGCATCATTCAGCGGTGTTGGTGCTGCTTGATTTGTCAGCAGCATTCAACACACTTGACCATCAAATACTTTTGATAGGGTTGGCTTCTTTGGCAATCTCTGAAAGTGCTAGCTCCTGGTTCTCTTCTTACTTGTCAAATCATTTGTTATCAGTATCATTGGGTACTAAAACCTCTCAAACTTTTCCTCTCACTGTTGGTGTCCGACAAGGGTCAGTGTTGGGCCCAATTCTTTTTTCTTTATATATGCTTTCCCTGGGCAATGTAATTTCTGAACAGGGCTTTCACTATCATATCTATGCGGTTGATAACCGAGTATACCAGTCTTACTCAGAGCTTAATGATAAGGTATGGACTTCTTTGACAGGTAGTTTGTCAAATGTTTCATTGTGGACGTTGCAGCGAACAGCCCTGCCTTTACCTGTCCATCACCGCAGAATATTGAAGAAGGAGCCAATGAGTGGATGGAAGGCGGAGCCAAGAAGGGAGGGAGCTGGATATAAAGACTGGTGGATGGAGCCTGAGAGAGATTCGGGGAGAGAGAGACGGTGTGTATCTTGAAACTGACTGAAGAGTGAGTTAGAGATCTGAAAGAACATAGATTGTAACAGAGGGTTAAGAGAGTGTTGCAGTTGTACCTGATTAGATTCAAATATAAGTGACTGGCAACCTGTGATAGATCTAATGAATATTTGTCACCTAACAGCTTACCTGATCAAATAAAAAACCTTAAACTTTAAACAGCACACTTGTCTCCACACTCATTTGATATTAAAACATTAATATCTGGTGGCAGCAAACAAAAAAGAACAGTGAGAACCTCGTGAAAGCCTGGGGGGATAGGGACTTCAGAGATCACCACAAATTGGTGACCTGTGGTGGGATTGAATGTAATCCAGTGGTGCCTAAAATCAGAAAGGTTCCCAGAGCTGAAAAATATATTTTAGTCAGGGGATCTGAAGTGGGTGGAGTGGGTAATTCCCTAGAGCTTTTCAGGGGGAAAAGCTTAGTGGGGAGGCTCCTAAGCTCAGATTGGGGGGCTAAGATAGGGACAGGCTCTGAGGAAACCATTTCTGGAAGGAGTTTGCCTCAGGCAGAGAAAGGACCAGTTGGCTAGCTTGTCCTGAGCTCAGAGTTCTGAGGGGACAAAGTGGAGGCAAAGGTCAGAGAAGCTGAGGTGACTCAAATCAGCAAGAGTTGGAAAGAGTTAAAACTGATATTTCTGTTTATTTGGTGGTTAGAGGCAGGGAGAAACTTTGTCTCATGCTAAAGGCCTGGTTCGGAGCCAGAGGTCTAAACAGAGTATCCTGAGAGTGGATGATCGCTGGGGAAGCAACTTTATTGCATAGACTCTAACTCACTGAGAGAGAGAGAAAAGAAAAAAGTGTTCCTTTTAAATCTGAGTCTTGTAAATTGAAGCAGAAGTCTAAATAAATAAACATCCCTTCCACATGAGGGAAAAAGGTGGCAGAGGTGCCTCCTGAGGTTTCAGATGCCTCAGATCAAGAGGGGAATGGAACTCTCGGAGGAATTACCTCAGAGGGAGAAATGGAGACTTCAAGGGGGGAAGCCTCTATAGAATTCCAAAAATGGAAGTTAGAGAAAGAGCAAGAAAGGGAATTCAAGCTGAGACAGCTAGAGGTAGATTTATGGAAATGGAAAAGGAAAAGATGGCCTTAGAGAAGGAAAAGGAAAAGTTGGAGCCAACAGCTCAGGATAATTATGATGATGATGATGATGATGATGATGATGATGATGATGATGATGATGATGATGATGATGATCATCATCATCATCATCATCATCATCATCATCATCATCATCATCATCATCATAGCCAGTCTAATCCAGAGGAAAGACATTTGTCCAAAGCAGACCTTAAAAGATTCCCTATATTTAGAAAGGGTGATAATCCTGAATCTTTCATTATTCTGTTCGAGCGTGCGTGTGAAGATTTTGAAGTGAGGTGATCAGAATGTATGATTGTAATGAGGTCCCAGATAAGTGGCTAATTAGCAGATATATATGCCCAGATGTCATTGGATTTAGTAAGAGGTTTTGAATAATTTTAAAAGTTGGTATTCTTGCGGTTTGGCATCAATGCTGAGCATTTGAGACAGAAGTTCAGGGCACTGACAAAAAAACTGAAGAATCCTACTTGCAATTGGGGGCAAACTTGATCTAATATCTTGACAAATGGCTCCAACAGGAAGGGATTGAGACTGTACAAGATATTAAGAACATCATGGGACTAGAGCAGTTCTATTCACTTCTACCTGGAGACCTGAGGTACCTAGTGAGAGATAAAAAGCCCAAAGACATTCAGGAAGCTGGAGGGATTGCAGATTTTATTTCACAAATAAGAAACCCAATTTTTTCTGAGGTAAAAGTGGGAAGAAAAACCTGGGAGGATAGTAAAAAGAATCCCAAGAGTTACCTCAAGAACCATCAGGCTGCTGGCAGCCATTTTGTAGGCAACCCCACAGAACAGAGCCAGGAAAAATACAAGAACTGGGAAGGGAAGGGAAATAAAACCCTTAGAAAAATTTCAGATCTTCTTTTGGATGTATAGAGAAAGGCCATTTCATTTCACAATGTGCTAAAGCTAAAGCAGGGGGTCAAGAGGCAAACCTACACAAGCCTAAGTCAGTGTACTGCGTGCAGCAAAACAAAGTTACCTCAGAGAAGGCCGAAACGGTAACTCCTAATACAAGTGCAGCTAGGAGAGGGTCAGGAACAGCAAGCAGGACAGCTGCCTGAGGCTGAGATTCTCCACTGCTATCTGATCGAAACCAACCAGGAGCTTTTAAAAAGTTCTGGAGACAGCATTTACATGAATGAGAGAAAACGTATGGCTCTGAAAGACTCTTGCTCTGAAGTTACTTTATGCCATCCAGACATAATCCCTCCAGAGTACATATTGAAAGGTGAAAGCCTGACAGTTAAGGGCATAGGTGCAGAAATCATTACCATGCCAGTGGCTGAGGTACCTATAAGATATCAAGGGTGGAAAGGATTATGGAGAACAGGCATAGCTGATCGATTGCCTGTGCCCTGTTTAATCGGGCTCGATCTCACTGAGCATGTCAAAAGTGTTTTAGTGCAGACTTGCTCCCAGCAGAAAGAAGAAGAAGCAAAGGATAAGGGCCAAATTAATACAGAGCTGGTGGGAGTAGAAGATTCTACAGCTGAATTGATACCTTTTAAGATTCCCCTAGAAAACACATTTAAAAGGGAACAAGGAACAGATCCCATACTGGATCAATGTTTTAAGAAAGTTGGTGAAGGTCAGTTAATCCCCAAGAGTCATGAAAGTTTCTTCCTAGAAAAAGACCTGTTGTATAGAAAGACTTTAGTAAATCCCAGAAGGGAGACTCACCACAAGCAAATGATTGTTCCTCTCAAATATTGAGTGGGGATAGTGGAAAGAGAGCACACTGGTACCTTTGCAGCTCATTTGGGCATCACAAAAACTAAAGAAAGAATTGCCCAAAACTTTTATTGGCCTGAGTTGGGGAAGCAGATAAAAGAATTTTGCCAGAGGTGTGATGTGTGTCAGAAGCAAGGAAACAGCAATGACAAAAATTAAGCCAAGCTGTGTTCTTTACCTAATATTTTGAACCCTTTCCAATGCATTGGTTTAGGGATAGTTGAACCGTTGCCCACAGTTACCAAGAGGAGAACCAGATTTACCCTGACTATCGTGGACTATGCAACACGTTATCCCGAAGCAGTTCCCCTGAGAAATATTTAGAATCATTCCATTGCTGATGCTCTGCTGATGCATATGTGTAGCATGGGGTTTGCTTCTGAGTTAGTCACGGATGTAGGAACCTCTTTCCTGTCCAAGATGATGCAACTAACCTCCTTAGTAAACTGTTGGCGGGAAGGACAGGCAGGATAGTGGACCAAGTGAAAATGATCAAGCCCTACTATGGAAGGGAAAATGTTGTCTTGCTAGCATTGAAAGAAGCAGACAAGGAAAGGCTCAAGTTATCTTATGGGGAAGGAAGTGGCGAGGACCAAAGCAGTCCCTCATTTTCTCCAGGACAAATAGAAGCGAGACCCATGCTTATGAAGTACAAGCAGGTTTTCTATAGCAAACCAGTAGTAGCCAAAGGGGTGTTGCACAAGATTGATACCGGAGATGCACCCTCACAAGCAGTTACTCCTTATAAAGGACAAGCCTATCTAGTAGAAATTTGGGTCCAGAAAGTGAGGTTTGGTCAATATAAGAGAAGGGAAAAGCGCAAGAGAAAGCATGCATGTCCGTATTGGAAAGGCAGAGGGGTGACCTATCAAAAGCTAAATAGGTTGAAACATAGCCTAACCCTGCCAGTGGTGCAAAATGCAAAATGATTGAGAGTTAGGCTCTATCTTGATAGGCCCTACCTAAAAGGTTTAACCAAGAGCTTCACGCTATCTGCTCCAGAGAGAGAAGTGAAATTCTGTAGAGCAGCTAAAATAACATGGCGGAAAGAGAGATGGAAGACCGCACCGGTGGCAGACTATGCACAGAGAGGTCCTGAGTGCCAGAGAGACGTCACCATTGTGGAGGGGTCCGGATTTGAAACAGCAGCCAAGCTGAGCCAGGCAGATGACTGCAAGATCCTTTAGCCAAGGACGTTCCGGAGAGGGAAGATGCAGGTTGGTGAGAGACCCCAGCTGTCAGTGATTCGTGAGTATCGTAAAGGTGCTGATGGAGGTGGAGTTCAACAAAGTGCAAGCCGTGCCGGAGGGTCAGACATTTCCTTTATAAGCACTACCACTCCACCATGACTACGATGCTGAACTTTCAAAAAGGACAAAAACATGTTGTGGAGAGAGAATTCTAATGCCACAAAACTTGGACTGAAAAAAATAAAATTGGAACAAAAGAGACTCAAAATGTGGTAGCAGCCTGCCTTAGACTGAAGACGAAGGGAATGGACTTTGGTAAAATGGCAAATGCAATAGAATGTTAATTGTACTGTGTTAAATGTTATATGCTGTGTGTTCAATGAAAAAAAGTACGTAAGTATTAAAAGTGTTATGTGATGTTGTTGGATAAGCACCTGTGTATATGATTGAAATGGAGAGTATTGTAATTGAACTAGGAACTGAATTACAAGGTTTAATGTATAGCAAGCATATAACTTGTTTAATTATTACTTTTGTTCAAAGGTGGTAAGTTTTGATTGTGTTGCTGTAAAGTTGACGGTGTACTACCTTAAAGCTCCTCGTTGTTCATGAGGGTAAACCACTATAGGTTTTACCCCATGAAACAATTTTTTAAGGGGGGAGGTGTGTAGTCAACAGCCCTGCCCTCACCTGTCCGTCACAGTAGAACAGTGAATATGGAGCCAATGAGTGGACGTAAGGCAGAGCCAAGGGGGGGAGGGAGCTGGATATAAAGACTGGTGTATGGAGCCTGACAGGGATTCAGAGGGGGGGGGTGTATCTTGAAAGTGACTAGAGAGTGAGTTAGAGATCTGTAAGAACCTACCTTGTAACAGAGGGTTAAGAAAGTGTTGCAGTTGTACCTGATTAGATCGAAATATAAGTGACTGGCAAACTGTGGTTGATCTAATGGATATTTATCACCTAATAACTTCCCTGATCAAATAAAAAAACCTTGAAGTTTAAACAGCACACTTGTCTCCGTGTTCATTTGATATTAAAACATTAATATCTGCTGGCAATGAACAAGAAAGAAGAGTGAGAACCTCATGAAGGCTTGGGGGGATAGAGACTTCAGAGGAGATCGCCATAGATGTCCTCTTACCACTTGAAATTTAATATGGACAAGACTGAAGTTCTGGCCTTTTACCCAGATCCTCCTGCTCGCTCTTTGACTGTTTCTTCTATTTCTCTCCAGGGCTGCTCAGTAACCCCTGTCTCAGAGACAAGGGATCTTGGTGTTCTAGTGGATGATTGGCTGTCACTTCATTCATTTGTGAATGGGACAGCCAAGACATATAATCTCAATTTGGCTAATATTCACCAAATTTGTCACTTCCTTACTCCTGAAACTACAAAACATCTTGTTCGTGCCCTGCTGGTTTCACAGCTGGTCTTTCTTCTTCTGCACTTCGTCCTCTCAACTTGGTGCACAATAGTGCAGTATGAGTAGTTTTAAACCTGCCACACTACTCTCACATTTCCCAGAACTGCAGGGCATTGCACTGGTTACCTATCAGATCAAGAACATATTTTAAAGTACTTGTTCTGACATTTAAAGCATTACATATCTCTTGCCTTAGCTATCTAGAGGAACTTGTGGGGTAGCATGTTCCTCATAGGAGGACTCAATCTGGACTCTTACTAGTCCCTTGGACCAAAGTGGCTAACTCCAGACTTAGAGCATTTCCCCAACATTATGGAATTCACTTCCACAATACCTTCACGTGGAACCAGAGTTGGTCAAATTCAAACAAGACTTAAAAACATACTTGTCCAATCTGAATCCATAAGGGTTGACCATGGAAATAGGCAATTATTGGGACAGAATTGCTGTACTTTAATTATTACAGGTATATTGTTATTATACCTATTTTGATTATTTGTTTATTGCCTTATTGAATGTTAATTGCTTACTGTATGTTTTTAACATTGTAATTATGTTATTGTTGTATTTTAACTGTTTTTACTATTGGACTGTGCCCTGGTATAGAGCTGCTGCTTCTTCTGCTTCTGCTTCTGCTTCTGCTTCTGCTTCTGCTTCTCTGAGTAAAATCCTGTATCCAACTGTGTATCCAACTGACAGTTGTTCTATTCAGCCCAAACCCTGTTAGCTTGCTAAGAATATTATGCAGAACTATGTTAAAGGCTTTGCTGAAGTCAACTTATATTGTGTCTATAGCATTTCCACCATCCATCAGAGTAGTTAACAGATCAAAAATAAGATTGGTTTGGCAGGATTTGTTCTTGACAAATCCATGCTGGCTTCTTGTCATTACTATTTCAAAGTGCTTGCAGAGTGACTGCTTTATACTCTGCTCCAGAATTTTCCTGGGATTCAGTCTGACTAATCTGTCATTCCCAGTTATTCTTTTTGCCTTTTTTGAAGGTAGAGACAACATTAGCCCTCCTCCAATGATCCAGCACTTCACCCATCCTTCAAAGAAATAATAGCCAGTGGTTCTGAAATCGCTTCAGCCGGTTCCTTCAATATTCATTTGGCCCCAGGGGTTTGAATTCTTTCAAAGTAGTAAGGTGTACCATGACTATTTGTTTATCAATCTGAAGCAGCAATCTTATCCCCTTCCTTTGTACTTCACATTTGCCTGGGGGGGGGGGGGTTATAGACTCTTTTGGGAAAAGACTGAGCTAAAGTAGGATTTGAGCACTTCTGCCTTTTGTTTGTCATCTGTTTTCATTTTTTTCCATCCCCCACCCCGAGTAGCTGAGCCAGTGTTTCTTTTCTCTGTGTTTTGTTATGTATGTACATGAAGCAGAGATGTTGGAAAGTCTTCAGAACTGAGCCCCAAGTCCAATTCTGAGCCTTTGGAACTGAGTCCCAAGCCCCAAATCCAAGTCTTGAGTTGCTTTCCCCCACCCCCTGGGGCATGCATTGAGACAGTGGGCCTAGAAGGGAAGATGGGCAGGTGCATATGCAGAGACAATGGCCTGGCTTCCCTTCCAGGAGCTGGTCCCTGCCTCTGCATATGCACTAAGGAGTCATCTGAGCAGTGGGTACATTGGCAGAGGCAGCAGCCAGTTACTTGAATGGAATCTGGGCCTGCTACCTCTGAAGATGGCGGTGGTGGCATACAAGAGCCAGTAGTGGCAGCAGTGGAAGGAAAGGAGAACCACAGCAGCTCAACAATGCAACTCAGACAAATGGGTCTGAGTTGAGTCCAAGTCCCCATCATAAATGCCCAAGTTGAGCCTGAGTCCCAGTCGCTGGTGCAATTTAAGTCAGACTCTACAGCAACATGAAGAATGCTTTTTTGTTGCTTTTACCATCTCTTGCTAATCTCAGGTCACCTCAGCTCAGTTCAGCCTTCCTCACATCATCCCTGCAATCCTTTGCTACTTGTCTGTATTCTTCCTTTGTAGTGTGACCTTCTTTCCACTTCCTATATGTGCCCTTTTTTATTTTTGTGAAGTTCTCATTTCTTAAATTAAACAAGTATCACTGGAGAGGTCCCTTTTACATTGAGTGGTTTGTTTTGGGAATTGTGACAATTTCAATCAATCCTTTATTTTACTGGATGAAGAATTTTTTGAGCAGATGTTATTGTTTGATAACAATGTTACTTTGATCTGAAAATTCAGCATGAAGAATGCTAAGATCACTCTAATAATCTTTTTAAGAGCTGGTGTGATTGTGCTCTTATTCGATATGGGGGAGTTCAAGTTAAAAAAAACCTATCTTTATCTGTAAGGAGATGTCGAGGTGTGTGCAGCTCTCAATGGTCCAGATGTGGATTGCTCCTGGACCACACTATGTTGCCCATCCTGTTTTATGGAATGGAAACATTTCCTAAATTGCCGGCAGATAAGAAGCACAAATTCTCATATTACAAATTTAAATTAACAACCAGTAAAATAAACACAAGCATTTAAAAAGTACTTTGCTAAATCTGGAAATTTGCAGAACACGAAGGCAACATAATGGCAATTGAGTTTCAAAGCAAAGAACTGTAAAGAAATACTAGCCATATTGTGCCATCCTTGCATTTTGCAAAGCTGTAGCCTTATTTCTTTTTCACATCATATACTCCTGAGTCAGCAACTTCAGTACTTTAAGTTCAGGCCATGACTAGGGGAGGAGAATTGGGGTTTTGAGACTGTACTCCTTACTTTGATGCCCATTGTAAAAGCATTCTGACTTCTTTGATTACCCCAATACATGGTTTACCACATTAGGTTCATGAAGTTGTAGACGAGGCCTTCATAGAATCATAGCATTATGAAGGAGCCTATATGGCCATCGAGTCCAACACCCAGCTCTGTGCAGGACACGAATCAAAAGATATCTGCCAGGTGGTTGTCTAAATTTTTCTTGAATGTCTCCAGCGTTGGAGCACTCACCACCTCCTGAGGTAATTGGTTCCATTGCCATACTGCTCTGACAGTTGGGAAGTTTTTCCTGATATTCAACTGAAACTTGGCTTCCTATAATTTGACCCCATTGTTGCATGTCCTGCACTCTGGGATTTCTGTTAATGCAGCTTTAAAATAGTGTTTGCCCTTTTTGTAGCCTTATCACACTTTTGGCTCATATTCGGCTTGTGATCTATAATTCCAGGATGCTCCTCGCTCATAGTATTGCTGAGCCAGGTATCCCCCATCTTGTAACTGTGCATTTGGTTTCTTTTTCTGAAGTGCAGTACTTTGCACTTATCCCTGTTGAATTTCATTCTGTTGTTTTCAGTCCAGTGCTCACGTCTATCAAGATCATTTTGAATTTTGTTTCTATCTTCCAAGGTATTAGCTGTTCCACCCAATTTTGTGTCATTTGCAAATTTGATCAGCGTTCCCTGTACCTCTTATCCAGGTCATTTATAAAATGAACAGATGTTCTTCTGTTTACCACGTGTGTGATCTAGGTTAGGCTGCTAGGGAGGAGGGGAGAACAGATGGTCAGTATACCAGAACTTTCTAAGACAGAAGAGATTAGGTCTAACTGGAGTTCCCTAGACTAGGCATCTGGTTTATATTTTGAGTAGGCATTATCATCACCCAAATGGAGAACTAATCTAATTGGATCATGAGAATAGAAAAATATTTAAGTGAATATTAAACACACACATTTAATTGTGTGTTTGCTTGCTTGCCTGATAGCTCTGGCTAAGCTGCTGGTTTCCTGTGAAGAAGAAGACATACAGTACTGACAAAGTGTTCAGTCCTGTAATTACTTCTTGTATTATTCTCACATCATGAATTACAAAGTTGATTTAGGAGCTCTGGTGGCAAAATTGCTAGTTACAACTCTGTGTACTTATGACAATTTGCAAATTGAGAATAATTTTTGTGTGGATGTTCCAAAAACCCAAGACATATTTCACTCTTTTGATTACAAATTTTCCTGCTAGTGTTCTGAGTGGTCCATACCATTGTTTGATATGAAAATTACAGATAATAGCACTCTCTCTACTACTTGTAGAACTGCATTCTGTTATTACTTTGTGTATTTTAGCACTATAGAAATGGCAGATCATATCAAAACATTTCAGTGGTTCGGAAAATAACACACACACACACACACACACACACACACACACACACACACACACACACACACACACATTCTGGTATTAAATTTATTTTGCTTAGGGAAACATTTACAGCACAGCAAGATATGTGGAAGATACCAAAGGTTTTAAGGAAACTTCAACCATTGGGAACCAATTTTGCATAAAATTAGTTTGAAAATTAAATGGGCTCCCTAGTGGGTGCTTGAATGTTTTTCCAGCTAAAAGGCTCTGTTTTAGGAAAAGAGCAAGAACACTATAAAGGCTTGACTTCTATATTTATTAAAGCAACAACAACAATAACAACACTGCTGGATAGCTCAGTGGTTTGGGTATTTGCAGAGTAAGAGGTTAGGAGTTGGTTTCCCACTGTGCCTCCTTGACAGGGGCTGCTTGATGATCCATAGGTCCCTTTCAGCTCTGTAGTTCCAAGATGATGATGATGCTTACTTTGCTAATCATTTATTGGAGCTAAAGTGACCCTTTATAGTCTTAATTTGTCTTTGTCTTTTTTTCTCTCTTTTAACAGTCTCATGCATTAGACATTTTCAAATTTAAGGAATTGTTTTAAAGATAATGATTTATAGTGCACAAAACAGTATATAAGGATCATATCTAGACTTTGTAATGACTCCCAGAAAAAGGAGAGATGCTAACTATTTATAACCACCAACACAGAGTCAAGCAAAATAACAGCAAGAACTAAGCTTAAGGAGATGATTAGGGATAGATAAAATACATAGGTTTTGGTAAAAGAAAAGCTGAAAGCCTTCTAAATGCCACAATGGTAAGCATTCCCACTCAAAAGAGAAAAAAATATAGAACAGTGTGTATTCATCATCATCATCATTGAACTGCAGAGCTGGAAGGGACCCTAATTATGTGCCTGCAACTTGCATCTGACTTTTTGACAAACTAGTAAGATTTTCAAGGTATATTTAAGGAGCAGTTTACCAATGCCACCCACTGTAAATTTGCATGGTCAAGCAGGGATTGGAACCTAGGCCTCTGAAATCCTAATCCAGCACTCTATTCACTACACTATTGGCTCCCACAAGCAGGCTAGACAAAAGTTAAAGAAAGCTTAAACAAAAGAGAAATACACAAAACATTTGTGTGCCCCTCTTTTGTCAGCATGAATGATTTGTGCTTTATAGGCTCTCTTTCAGGGATCAATGAAAGAACACAAGAAATGAAAGAAAGAGCCTCTTTCATGTTTCGCCCCTTTCTTGTTTACTCAATATTTGCATTAACACTGATATTTGCATTAACACTCGTGCCTGTCTATGTATATATCACGTATATTACTAAAGGAAATTATCCTTTTTTTAAAAAAGAATGTAAAAAACATACCTCTAGTTTGGATTTGGTGATTAGTGTTGCCTGTCATCTATCTGCCAGAACAACTGAAACTGGGGAGTATCATTTGATTTGTTTCTCCATTTCCTTCAGATAAGAAGAGGGAAACTTAACCAGTTTGAATGATGAGTTAAAATTCAAAGCCTAACTGATAAAATCTGCTGCTGGCCTCAGACAGAAACGACCATAAAGCACAATTACATTACTAATTAACCTCTCATTATTGGTTGCATATGCTTAGAGGAGCAGGAAATGCTGGTTATGCTAATTCCTGTGATTAAATTACTATTACTGATTTCCCTTAGCATGTCCCTCACAGCTACAAATCTGCATATATTCTTCAACCCAGTGAAAGAGAAATGAACTCCTCAGAAATGAGAGACCAAGCTATCAAAGTCTTCATTGCTACTACTTATTCACAAAAGTGTTAATTTCAGAGGATAATCAATCTGCATTTGTCATGCTGATCTGATGTAATATACATTTTGCTCATAATGGAGTAGCAGTTTATTTTTAGGAAATATTTTATTTAAATGTATAGTATGTGGTCATCCCCTTCCAAATTATAACAGTTACCATTGTTTCCACTTATGATGCTGTATAATGGAATTTGGTGACACTTAATGATCTCAGATTCCCATTTTGTGAGTGTGCTAACAAAGTTAGTCATGTAGACGCATTGATATTTTGAGGCATGAGCATTTCTCAAATCATCTATGTTCTCATTTTGAAATGAGCTAGGCATAAAAAATGAAAATGTGAAATTGTATCACATGATGTAAAAGGAGCAGTTATAAACCTATAACACTATGACAAACAAAAAAACCACTGAACTACTGATCTCTTGAATATACACAAAAGAAAACATTGGCTCCTTCTTCACAAAATTCCCCATGAAATTCCAAGAAAATGTGTGGAAACCCATCGGAGGGAGATCCAACCTCGAAATAAGGAGGATTTTCCTGACAGTGAGAACCATTAAGCAGTGGAACAGCTTGTCTCCCAATGTTGTAGGTGCCCCATCAATAGAGGTTTTCAAGAAAAGTTTGGACAGCTATCTGTCCAGGATGGTATGAGGTCCGGGATGTTATGAGGTCTCCTGCCTTGGGCAGGGGGTTGGACTAGAAGACCTTTAAGGTCCCTTCCAACCCTATGGTGATTCTATGATTCTGTGATATGATTCAATGAAAACTATTTGTTTATACAGAACTAATGACATTTTAACCTGGATATTGATTCACACCTCTCTATGGCTAAAATTCTGACCATCCTCCAATGCCCCCTGCAAATACTGCTGTTGAATGTTGGGTGGCCACTGGGAATGATAAATGCATGGACTTCAAATTGAAGTGCATGGACTTCAAGTGGACAAGAGGGTCAACAAAAATCTCTTCCTTCATGCATGAATGAAACAGACATTTTGAAACCAAGTCTGATTTCATAGAATATGAATATTGCAGGGAATTTTGGAGTTTATTTATGTGAAGTCATATGAATTCTGAAAAAACGCCATTGATTTTTTGGGTGCATAGCATAAATTTTAAGAATTTCACTTATTCCATGCACACATAGTTACAAGCTGGCAGATGTACTTTATCTGATCAGGTGTGCTTTATCCATTCACTGTATACAAGAATGTAGGATTCTTTTAAAAATATCTGCTATGTGAAGATTAGAATTAAAGTTCTCTCCGTGTTGGCTCATGCTTTCCAAAAACCTGCATCAATGATTTTTTATATACAGTACTTGTGTACTATTGTTCTTAGCTTTTGATTATGTAAGATGCCTCTTTATAATCATTGTTCTTAGCGTCAAATATTGTCTTTTAATGCTGTTAACCACTGTTGCATACTCATTGTTTTCAACTTTAAATATTTTCTTTCAGTGTTGTAAGCCACCTTAGGTCCTTTTCAAGGAGAAAGGTGGGATAAAAATATTATAAATAAATAAATTCTGCCTGTGGAACTTTGGTCCATGCACATGCTTGCTGAAAGCAGCATGTACCAAACAGTTGCTACACAACTGAAATATGCCTTCTTGTGAAGATGTGGACCTTTGAATGTAGCCTATAATTAGGTTATTTTTACACCTGAAATATTTAGCAGGAATAGAATTATTTGCCTCAGTGTATAATACAATATATTCATCTTCTCATTGAATATCTTTGACAGTAAAAGAAAACAGAATAATGAAGTGAACTAATGCCATTATGCTGATCACAATAATTGTCTGCTGTATCCATAGCTTTGATATGAAACAAAACTACAGTGGTGCCTCATGCAACGGTCGCTCCGTAGAGCGACGAATCCGCGCAACGATGCCGTTTTTGTGATTGCAAATGCGATCGCAAAATGGCACCTAGATAGGGGGAAATTCACAGAGCGAAGGTCGGTAAGCGGTTCGCTTACTGACCTTCGCTTTGCGACCCGCCGATCAGCTGTTCCGCGGCTTCAAAATGACCGCTGGAACAGCCAAAAGGGCTGGGCGCAGCATTTTCGCGTCCTTGGTAAGCAAGGGGAGGGCGCGAAAACGCTGCCAGAACAGCTGAAATGGCCGCGCGCAGCGTTTTCACGCCCTCCCCTCGCTTACCAAGGGTGCGAAAACACTGCGCCCCACTGTTTTGGCTGTTCCGGCGGCCATTTTGGACCTGCCGGACAGCTGATCGCAGCATTTTCGCACCCTTGTTCAGCAAGGGGAGGGCGCGAAAATGGCTGCCGGCCATCCCGGAACATTGCACAACGGTGAGTATTCGGCTGAATTGGAACGCATTAAACCATGTTTAATGCATTCCAATGGCTTTTTACTTTCCGTTGAGCGATATTTCACACAGCGAGGGTTAATCCGGAACGGATTAACCCTTGCTGTGCGAGGCACCACTGTATTGAGGTGATGCATGTTTGAGTACAAATAAACATGTATCAAGGGACAGAATTCACTTTTATAACAATGATGCTTATATTTCTCATTGTAGAAAAACAAAAGTAAAATATAAAAAGTATAAAAATATATCATTGTGCAGAAATTTAACAATTGAAGTATTCTTTTTAAAATTTTGTAGATTATTCTCCAACAGAAACTGACCAGCACAGATTATTTTAGTGCTGGACTTTGTAGCAAGAAGAATAAATCAATAGAAACCAGATTGGGCAAATTTAACTTCTACTAACTTTTTAAAAATATAGTTCTTCAAGTATCTTTTTAATATAAAGATTACCTCCTTTCTGTCTTTTATTTCATTATAAATATAAATAAATAAATGGCACCAATATGCTTTGCCTAGGATGCAGGCAGTTCTGAGTTTACAGATTCTCAGAAATAGCCAGCCAAACATCTATCCCTTTACACAGCCACATATGAATGTATACAGAAACCTGTTTTCAGCATAGTTTCTCCCCACTTCCCTCCCCCAACCACATTGTGTAACAGTCTGCCTGATTAAGAGATCTAAGAATCTCAAAATTCCACATAGAATTTTATTCCCTTTTGCTTTACCTAAGCAACAATTACATCAGTATGGATGTTGGATGTTTTTTAAAGGTAAACATTGTGATGAGATGGTATTTGTAGTTAAAATCTTGTAAGGAACATGGGTTTTGTAATTAAGAAATGTGCAAGAGAGTTTCCATCTTGTTTCTCTGTATAAAGGATCTATGCTATGCTGACAGGTTGTTTGCTAGTGAGAGCAGGGAGAATGCTATTCTGAGAGCATGAGAAAGGACTCTGCGAGATAAGATAGATGGGTATTGTTGTGACTCTTTGGAAACCACAGTAACCCAAATAACATCTGTTACCCATGGGAGAAAAAGTCATGTGGTACGACAGGACTGTTTGCCTAGCAACAGATTGTGATTGGATGACATCGTGGGAAGGAGCATATAAGACCTTACCAGTTACTCTTGAAAAAGGAACTTTTTGCCTATGGACATTGTCATTCGTGACTCACCCTAATGTCTTTCGGGACCCACTCTTCAGTCTTTCGTGACTTACTCGTGGCCTACACACATAGATTATACACGGACTATACTGGATTACCCTTTGGCCTATGGACTATTTCCTATGGACTATTTCCTATGGAATACCTTTTACGGACTACTTCTTATGGAATACTCCGTATGGACTATTATCTTGGATTTTTCACAGGACAATGGGACCTATTCTTATACTGGATTTTTCTTTTTGTACAGTATTTTTCTTCTACAGGATTATTGAGGACTATGTACTTTTTCTAACATAATTGGACTATTTTGCTTTTCCTAATGGATTACCTTATTGGAACTGTTTTTATTCTTTTTATTAGCTTTTTGATTTCTTGTAATGTTTTTGGACATTTGCATATTTTTCATGTTTTCTTTGCCTCACTACAGATTTGCAAATAACCAGCACAATGCTTATTTACTTGCTTTGGCCTAGATTGGTTTTGATACTTAAGAACATGCTTATTCTTTAATAAAATAATGATTATAAAAATCAATTGGTTTCCTGAACAGTACACTTGTCTTAGGGTCATTTGAGAGTGCTGCCTCGGCATAGCATACTTAAGGAGTCCTGCCTGTGGTGCGAGATAAGTCTAAGGACTACAAAGCCCACATGTTTTTCTAACAGTAATATCTGAGAGATTCAAAGGTACAGGGGTGTTCTTATTAGGGCAGACTTGTAAAATGGGGAGTTGTTCACAGCTAGCTGAGTTCTAGGACTCACTCAGCACGTGTTAGCGTGTCCAATCTCCAAAATACTCTCTGTCCGAGCATTCACGCGTGCTTTCGAGCGCCGTGTTTGTCACATGACAACTTTTGCTTTTTCTATGAAATAAAGACTGTCTTCCTATTACTTTGTTCAGTTATGAAAAACTGTCAAGTTGACACATTTAGATGACCCAAAACAATATGTTATGATGCCTAAAAACTGAAAAGCAATCTCTGGACCTTAAAAAAGTACAGTGTCTAAGTAAATTGTGGAATTTATTTATTTTAGTTAAACCCATATGTTATCAGAGATGGCCAGTAGAATACTAGAATATATGATTTCTGGAGTCTAACTATACTCTCTTTACTAAAAGAATGTAAATTGTGAGGTACAGTATTTGAACTTGACATGCAAGTAATAACATAATAAGACTTCTATTAAACTGTACTTTGAAAGAAGAAAATGGCTGCAGGGAAACAAAGGAGGACCATTTTGTTAATTTTTGCTCTCCTTATTCCCCAGGACTTTCCGGGTAAGTCACTTGCCTCACTCTCTGATTTTAAGCCCAAACTTTATTAACCACAAAGGTGCAGATAATCCATTTTGCCTATATCTCAGCTGCTCAGCTGGTGATTCAGTCATACTGGGCAGGTTAACTCTAGTTGAACTTGTCCACTATGACTAAGGCTGCGGTCACACCAGTGAATTGTTTCCCAGTTCTTCCTCACTGATTTCAATTTCTTTTGTGTTTGGTCAGATGGCACATGGCTATTATCAAATATTTTGGTATGCCTCTGTGCTATCTCCACATCAGATCCCATCCACCGGGAGGCTTCTACTTTTGTTGTTGCAAGATTTATCATGGTGTTACGTATGAGAGGTTGTACCGATTCTTTTTCTGGCAAGCTGCCTTATGTTGCTTCTACCCATGATGCAATTTGTATGTCCTTTTATTTTATTTTTTTTTTTTTTAAATTTATCAAACAGAGTGCCACTGTGTTAGAAAACATGTCATTGTATTCATTTTCCATTGGGTAAGGAAAGATCATAGGGAAGTGGGTTTGGATTTGGGTACTGGGGTAAATAAAAATACAGAATGTGACAGAGAACTATGTATCATTATTACATTTGTCGATATGTTTCTTACTAAGCTTACTTCACACTTATCTTACCATTTTTTCTAAGCCTTTAAAATCTAAAATTATATCTTATATTTTCCTTCTCATAATTTTAACCCTTCTATATTGTCATCTGTCATCCAATTATACAAAGGTTCCCACTTTTTTCTAGCCTCAGCAAATTCTTTGTCTTTTAATACTTCAGTTAAAATATCCATCTCTGCTGCGTAAAGAATTTTTTCTATTAACTCCTGGGTTGTACTTTTTTCCAGTATTTGGCCTCTGTACTCCACTTATTTCTCCTGAGCCCTTTCCTGCTTTTCTCTTGGGGTCTCACAATTAAAACCAAGCCCGACTATGAGTTTCTCTGCTGCAAGAGGCACAAATGCAGCAGAGAAACTCATACCCATCAAGGAAATGTTCCCAAAGCATCAATCTAACAAATTTATTAAAAAAAAGAAAAAGAAAAAGGGGTCCCAGAGACATAAAGCACTCAGAGGGAAATATTATGGAACCAAAGCACAACTGATCAAATTTAGGGAAATGTTATGGTAATTCAAAAACATGTCAGAATGCACACCCTGGAATATGTGTCACATGACCACAATGCATGACTGCTAAGACAGTAAAAGGCATGAGAAAACAGGGGGCCATTTTTCTGGTGTGACCATAGCCTGAAACACCAGCTAAACAGCAACATCAAGTCAAGCCCCAAAAAATTAACACTCAAATCAGGCAAAATCTGGTAAATTTTTGCATAGGCAAAAACAACTCCCATTTACATGGCTAATGAAGGAACAGAAGCAGAATATCCTATCTAATTCTTGAGAAAGTGCCTAATCTCAAAAGGATTTACAAAAATGCTGACCCCCTCATAGAATTTTTTCTATTAACTGCTGGTTAGTTTGTGGTTGCATGAGTACCAGACAATCATTCTAGCCCAGCCTCATGACTAGGCAGTGCCCATCTTATGCATTATTCCTTAGTGTGCATGATAACAACTACAAACCTAATAATAATGCATTTTATCTATCTATCTATCTATCTATCTATCTATCTATCTATCTATCTATCTATCTGTCTGTCTGTCTGTCTGTCTGTCTGTCTGTCTGTCTGTCCGTCCGTCCGTCCGTCCGTCCGTCCGTCCGTCCGTCCGTCCGTCCGTCCGTCCGTCCGTCCGTCCGTCCGTCCGTCCGTCCGTCCGTCCGTCTAGCCTTTCTCCTTAAAAAGAATAATACTGTATGTAGAAGCTAAAAACAGTAGGTATACAAATATTTAAAAAGAATTAAACAAGTATTCCATTTAAAACAGTAATACAATAAATCCTAAAACACATTTAAAACAACATAGCACAACCATTCATTAAAAAAGCCATCTCAGATTACCATTATTAAGGGAAAGCGTGCCTGAAGAGAAAGTTCTTTGTGTGCTTGTGGAAGGATAGCAATGATGGAGCCAGTCTAGGTTCACATGGGAGGGAGTTTCAGAATCTGGGAGCAGCAACAGAGAAGGGCTATCTCCTGTGTTCCCACCAAGCACACCTGTGAGGGTGGTGAGACTGAGAGAAAGGCCTCCCCTGATGATCTTAAAGCCTGGGCAGGCTCATAGAGGGTGATGTGGTCTTTTATATAGCTTGGACCTAAGCTGTTTAGGGCTTTATAGGTTAAGACTGGCATTTGGAATTGTTCCCAGAAATGGATTGGCAGCCAGTGGAGCTACTGTAATGGTGTGTGTGGGTGTGTGTCACATGATATCTGTAACTAGCCCTATTTTGGACCCTCTGGAGTTTCCAAACAGTTGGTATCTGCTAACAACAAGGAAAATGGACAAGGCATTAAAATAAAACAGGAGTCTAAATGCATAGCCACCCAGAGTAGACTATGTCTAGATGGGCAGCATATAAATGCAATAAATAAATAAATAAAATAAAATAAATAAATTGTTAAATAAATTGTTAGTCTGTACTAGGATAGGCCAATTAAATTAGTGGGAATTTGGAAAAATCAACACTTATGTAGATCTAATTGATTCAACAGTTCTACTCCAGTTGGATTAACAGTGAGAATTAGACTATGGCAGTTGGGTGGTGGTGGTGAATTCTAGCTTTATGTTCAAACTACTAGGTCTGTGCACACATTGGAAAATACTGTTCTCAGGAGAACAAATGCCCTGATGAGAGCAGAACAATATTTCCGACAAGCTGCCTAACTTGGCAGGTGACCATTAAGACTTCTTCTTTTGGGGCATGGCCCATGGTTTGCCAGAAATTGAACGCTAGCCATGCACTCTGCTTCCCAGACAATTAACCAAAAGTGGTCCACCAGCCTTTCATTACACTTAGGAGCACAGTGGTTTGCAGAAGATATGTGATAGGCTCTGTTGTGCACCTTGGTCAGCCATCATTAACTAGAAATAGGAGTCATGAGGGAAATGGATGTTTCATAATCTCCACAGGGGTCCCTGGAGCATTCAATGGCAAGGCCATTTCAGTTATCTCCTTTTGTCCATACTGACGAGACTACAAGCTAGGAAAATTGACATAGTTGAGACTTACTGTCCTTTTTCTCAAGAGAAGCCTTCATTTTTTGAACAGATTTTAAGGAAGAACATAGACAAGCACCTTCCTACTCTCCAGCTATGTCCAGAGAAGCACAATAGCAGTAACAGATAGTTCAATTCCTGGTAGAGGAAACTGTCAAGGGTGGCTTCTGGAAGCCACTTAACAATTATCAAATTTAAATGTTAAGAAAATAAGATAAAAATAAGAATTACGCTGGATCATAACAAAGTCCTATCTAGTAGTAGTATGTTGATAAAGTGTCAAATCTGTTGCCTATGGGAAGCCCACAAGCACAAGCTGAGTGCCACAGCACCCTCCATCATTAAAATGTTGGACTCAATGAATCACATTCTTGGTCTGTGTTCACTTAAAGTAATATAGACCAGAATGCACACATATTTTTATATATATTTTTGTTCAAAAACAAAGCTGTGGGCTGTTTACAGATGTCCAACTATTAATAACAGAACTGGGATTTGATTTAATTTCCCAATAATTCATGTTTTAGGATGTGTTTCTTTTGTGAAGAGTTTTGAGGGGAGGCCAATTTCTGCTGTCCAGGAGGCAGCAACAAAACCATCCCAATGAAAAGGAAATGCAAGAAAGCAAAGTGGCTGTCCAACGAGGCCTTAGAAATAGCAGAGAGGAGAAGGGAAGCAAAATGCAAGGGAGATAGGGAAAGTTACAGAAAATTGAATGCAGACTTCCAAAGAATAGCAAGGAGAGACAAGAGGGCCTTCTTAAATGAACAATGCAAAGAAATAGAGGAAAATAACAGAAAAGGAAAAACCAGAGATCTGTTCAGGAAGATATTAGAGGAACATTTTGAGCAAGGATGGACATGATAAAGGACAAAAATGGGAGGGACCTAACAGAAGCAGAAGACATCAAGAAGAGGTGGCAGGAATACACAAAAGAATTATATCAGAAAGATTTGGATATCCCGGACAACCCAGACAATGTAGTTGCTGACCTTGAGCCAAACATCCTGGAGAGTGAAGTCAAGTGGGCCTTAGAAAGCCTGGCTAACAACAAGGCCAGTGGAGGTGATGGCATTCCAGTTGAACTATTTAAAATCTTAAAAGATGATGCTGTTAAGGTGCTATGTTCAATATGCCAGCAAGTTTGGAAAATCCAACAGTGGCCAGAGGATTGGAAAAGATCAGTCTACATCCCAATCCCAAAGAAAGGCAGTGGCAAAGAATGCTCCAACTACCGTACAATTGCACTCATTTCACATGCTAGCAAGGTTATGCTCAAAATCCTCCAAGGCAGGCTTTAGCAGTATGTGGACCGAGAACTCCCAGAAGTACAAGCTGGATTTCGAAGAGGTAGAGGAACTAGAGACCAAATTGCTAACATGCGCTGGATTATGGAGAAAGCCAAAGCATTCCAGAAAAATATCTACTTCTGCTTCATTGACTATGCAGAAGCCTTTGACTGTGTGGACCACAGCAAACTATGGCAAGTTCTTAAAGAAATGGGAGTGCCTGACCAACTTATCTATCTCCTGAGAAACCTATGTGTGGGACAGGAAGCAACAGTTAGAACTGGTCATGGAACAACTGATTGGTTCAAAATTGGGTAAGGAGTATGACAAGGCTGTATATTGTCTCCCTGCTTATTTAACTTATATGCAGAATACATCATGCGGAAGGCTGGACTGGAGGAATCCCAAGCCGGAATTAAGATTGCTGGAAGAAATATCAACAACCTCCGATATGCAGATGATACCACTCTGATGGCAGAAAGTGAGGTGGAATTAAAGAACCTTGTAATGAGGGTGAAAAAGGAGAGTGCAAAAAATGGTCTGAAACTCAACATCAAAAAAACTAAGATCATGGCCACTGGTCCCATCACCTCCTGGGAAATAGAGGAGGCAGTGTCAGATTTTATCTTCCTGGGCTCCATGATCACTGCAGATGGAGACAGCAGCCATGAAATTAAAAGATGCCTGCTTCTTGGGAGGAAAGCGATGACAAATCCTGACAGCATCTTAAAAAGCAGAGACATCACCTTGCCAACAAAAGTCTGCATAGTCAAAGCTATGGTTTTTCCTTTCGTGATGTATGGAAGTTAGAGCTGGACCATAAAGAAAGCAGACCACCGAAGAATTGATGCCTTTGAATTGTGGTGCTGGAGGAGACTCTTGAGAATCCCCTGGACTGCAAGGAGAACAAACCTATCAATTCTAAAGGAAATCAACCCTGAGTGCTCACTGGAAGGACAGATCCTGAAGCTGAGGCTCCAGTACTTTGGCCATCTCATGAGAAGAGAAGACTCCTTGGAAAAAACCTTGATGTTAGGAAAGTGCAACGGCAAGAGGAGAAGGGGATGACCAAGGATGAGATGGCTGGACAGTGTCTGCGAAGCAACCAACATGAATTTGAAACAACTCTAGGAGGCAGTGGAAGATAGGAGGGCCTGGCGTGCTCTGGTCCATGGGGTCACGAAGAGTCGGACATGACTAAACGACTAAACGATGACGACAATTTCTGCTAACTCCCATCTTGAGAGGACGCTACCACCTTAATAGTGATATTATATACACTCCATTTCATCATTCATTTGGGAACATTTTACAACACAGCAGAAATGTTGAGAAGAAATATAGCAGCATTAACTTGCAGCCTCAATACTTCACCCATTACAATAATTCACAGTTATGAACATTTGAGTCTCTTAGTGGAGGTATTAAACATGTTTACCTGATACAGAAATACATATTTATCTTATTGGTTGATTTGTATGTTTGCTATATTTATAACCTGATTTCCTATATAAGACCCTCAAGGCAGTTTCACATTCATCATATGTGCTATATATTTATTCTCTTCATCTTTGTTCTCTTCTTTCTAGTTTTTATCAACAAACAAGACAATTTAATCTGTAGCACTGGTGTAAATATCCTAACTGAAGTTCCCTGGGAGCCAAAATAACATAAATTAATTATGCTCCAAAATGTACTCCTCTTCATACTTTTACTATTACGTAATACCTGATTGGTTAGACTTAATGTATCTGTCCCAACTGAACTGCAGTAATGTTACAGCTAGTTTTATGATGTCCTTGATACACCACCCAGACAGAGTATCTCTAAATCCATGAACATCAACTAAATCATATGCTGAACATCCCCATCATGTGTGGAGATTAGAACATAGAGTCCACACAGGTAAAAAGACAGAGGAGTGACCAGCAAAAGTATGAAGATGTCTGGTTAACATAGCTTATTCATCATCCTTGTTTCTTTCTTTTCTCCATCACTATCTTGCCATAGGACAAGAATGGCATGCTCCACCAGCAAGGAACTTTGCTGGGTGGATCGTTTTTGTCTTCTCACCTGGAATAGTGTGAGATGTGGTTTCACATCCTGGCTTTCCAGGAAGGACGGGGGAGGAGTCCTGTATATAAGAGGAACTCCTCCACCAACCAGCCTCTTTTGAGGCTTGCATTGAAAGAAGCTCGATCACTCACTCACATTGGTGGTCACTGTGATGCAGTTTCTTCCTAGCGGTTCTCCTTGGAACTTGGGGGGTTGCATTGGCAACCCCCTCACATGGTATAGAAAGAAGAAAGTGCATCAGCAGGCACTCTGACAGGGTTGCATATACCAACAATTAATAGCATTAAAAATTCATACAGAATAAATAAATAAATAAATAAATTAGTATAATATATACATATATATTGGTAGCAAAAATGGAGAGGAATATAAAAACTGATTAGTTTTTAATGAATATAGCTGATTTGTCATATATTCTTCGATCCGTATTCATCAAATCATAAGTCCTGATGAATATGGTTTGATGAATATTTCCTCGTTTTATTAGTTGATCTGTCAATTGGTTAATATTCATTACCCTTTTTGGGGCCTCTCTGAGCTTGTTGGTGCCAATTAGAAGATCTGGCCAATCAGGATAGAGATCCTGGATTGGCATGTCCAGCAGCCGAAGGTGTATCTAACTTTTACAGAGGCTTCATAAGCTTTTCCTTTCCAGCCTTTCCCCACTTCTATTCATTCTCTCCAGTTGCTGGCTTTCTGGTGCTCTGTGGTTTCACTTTTGTGGCAGGAAAACCAAACACATATCTTTTTCTTTTTCATTTATTTCATTATCATCATCACATCAACTTTACTGGGAGTTTGGGGGATTTCAGGTAGCTTAGTCTCTTTCTTTGGAAGGGCTTTCAGTTTTTTTAAAAAAAAAAATTGGAGGCTTGTGTGTCTCTCAGGCACAGTGAGGGGGAATTTGGTGTGTAATCCCTTTTCCTTTCCTCTAAAACTGATGTGTGTGTGTGTTTGTGTGTGTGTGTGTGTGTGTGTGTGTGTGTGTGTGTGTGTGTGTGTGTGTGTGTGTGTGTGTGTGAGACTTAGCTGGCAGGGCTTTAAGATTTTAAATCTTAATTCTTTTTGAAGTTTATTTTTGGCTTGTGTTCAGTCACAGTGGGTGGGTGGGGGAATTTGTGTGTGTGGACTGGAATCCCTTTTCCCAATTTACATTACACTGTGGGGCGGGGGCCCTTCATTTAGGCAGGTCACATTTTAGTAAAACAATTAGTCCACCATTTCCCATCATTTAAAAAAAAATAAAATTTACACACTCTCTGGCCCTCCATTAGTTTCCTTCCCCATTGCTTTATTATTTGTTTAGTTGGTTTGGCAGGCAGTAGAAAATGAAGGGATTTCTCCACCATGGGGAATCAAAGGTGAAGAAGGCTATGAAGCTAAGTAGGGTAGCAAGTGGTACCACCGCCGCCACCACCGTTCCTCCTTGCAGGCAGGCAGGGAAGCAAAGCTTCCAGAGGTGCCAAAAGAACTGCTGCTCCTCTTCATAGAGGACTCTGAGGAGTTACTGGTTTCTGAAGATCCCCAGTCCGACTTGGAACCAGTAATGGCAGAGACTTCACAACCCCCCACTCCACCCATGTCCCCAGAGTAATCTCTTCCCTCCTTCCACACCATATCCCTGGGACACAGAGTTCTTCCCAGGCCAG
Organism: Pogona vitticeps; assembly: GCF_051106095.1. Classification (NCBI taxonomy): domain Eukaryota; kingdom Metazoa; phylum Chordata; class Lepidosauria; order Squamata; family Agamidae; genus Pogona; species Pogona vitticeps. The sequence continues at coordinate 128,008,698 of NC_135785.1, forward strand.
CAGTCAGGGGCAGGCAGTGGGTCATCGTTTGGGCAAACATGGCAGAGGGGCCATGTGGGATCATTTCACGGTGGTCAGTGATGACCCACAGCTGGCACACTGCAATGCCTGCCTTGTGGTGGTCTGGAGGGGGTCAGACCCCAGGCATCTGTCCTCCACCGCCAACAACTAGAGAGCCACCACCCAAGGCTCCTGTCCAGAGAAGGCATTTCATCAGTGTTGTTTGAGGGAGGGAAGAGAGCAGCTCCAGAGGGAGATGTGGGGAGGCAGAAGGAGGTGCCTCCTTTCAAAAGGGCAGCCATGGGAGTTTCTAGGGCTGGGAGCATGAGGCAGGCCACATTCCATGAAGTGGCACCCGTTGGGTCTGCAAAGACCCTCAGCCGGCGGTCGAAGGGCAAGGACCAGCAGGCGGCCGCTCGTCTCGTTGCCAAGATTATTACCCTGCTCAGACTTACACTGTCCACCGTGGAAGCCCCAGCCTTCTGCTAGTTGCTGCATATTTTTGCCCCCTGGTACAACCTCCCCTCATGGAAAACTCACAGTTCATTGGGGCCAAAAGGCCTACTTTGCTGCCATGTTCTGCCAACTACCTCAGTACCTGATGAGGCCAAAAAGCCTGCTTTGCTGCTGCCAAAGTGCCCGATGAGGCCAAAAAGCCTGCTTTGCTGCTGCCAACTACCTCAGTGCCTGATGGGCCAAAAAGCCTGCTTTGCTGCTGCTAACTACCTCAGTGCCCAATGGGGCCAAAAAGCCTGCTTTGGTGCCAAATTCCTCAGTGCCCGATGGGGCAAAAAGTCTATGTTGCTGGCCATTTGACCACTTTCTTAGTCCTGCAGCTCCTTCCACCTTCCTCAGTCTACATTCCAAAAGATATGCCTACTGATTCCAGCTTCCTTGGGTTTGATTTCAAATGCTTCTTGCTGACTTCAGTGTCCTACTCTCCTCGGGTGCACTTGATGCCAATGTGGCAGGGCCGTATTGACTTAAGGGCTACATTAAGGCCTGCTGTCAATTCCAGTCTCCTTGAGCCATGTTGTCCCCAAATCTTGCAGCCCCTTCCAGCTTCCTCGGGCTACACCAGCCAGCCCCACCCAAGCCTGTCCAGGTACCCTGATGCCAACATGGCCAGCCCAGTCCCACCCAAACCTGTCTGGGTGCCCTGATGCCAACATGGCTGGGTCAGCCCTACCCAAACCTGTCCGGGTGCCCCAATAAGGATATCTACAAACAGGATTTGAAGGCCCTAGAAATGGACCTCAACAGATGGGAAATATTGAGATCTCAGCATTCAGCCTGGAGGCAGGCAGTGCAGCATGGCATCTTCCAATTTGAAGAGACACTTGTTCAGCAGGCCGAGGCAAAGAGGCAGTCCTGAAAATAGCAAAATCAGGGAGCTGGACAGGGGATAGATTGTATTTGTCTTCAGTGTGGGAGGGATCGTCACTCTTGAACTGGCCTTCTCAGCCACACTAGATGCTGTTCCAAGACCTCTATTCAGAGCACGTTAGCATACTCTCTTGAGACTGAAGGATGCCTACTAGGATGGAACATGTATTGAGGGAGAAGGTTGACAAGAAGGTTCATGAGGGGAGGATTTTGGGCTCCTCTGAACAGCGACCAGTTCCTCATCTTAGGATTTTACCCTTAGGTCTTGTTCCAAAAATGGCGGAGGGAGAGTTTACATTAATATATTACCTGTGCTTCCCGGAGGGTGATTCAGTAAACAATGTCCTACCCTCTGATTTTGTGCTCAGTGCATTATAGATCCTTTGATGCTGTGGTGCACATGGTTAAGGCATGCAAATGGTGAAGGCTGACATTAAATCAGCTTTTTGTCTGCTGCCGGTACATCCTGGGGATTGCGACCTGCTGGGATTCTTTTTTGAAGGTGCAAATTATATCAACAGGGCACTACCCATGGGCTGCTCCATCTCCTGCACTGTGTTTGAGCATTTAAGTTCCTTTTTGGAGTGGAACCTTAGGGCGCAGGGTGGGGCTGGTTAGCACGGCTCATTATTTGGAGGGATTTTCTGGTATGTAGGGGGAAAAGGTCAGATCAGTGTTTGCGGCTCTTAAGAGCCTCACAGGACATGGCTAAAAAATTAGGGCTGCCACTCACAGTAGAGAAGAGAGAAGGATCTTCATCCAGCATGACATTTCTAGGAATAGAACTGGACACTGGGGCATAGGCATATTGCCTCCCTGCTAATAAACTGAGGGAGCTCAGAGAGAGATTTAAAATCTTGTAGGCAAAAAGAAGATCATGCTTAGGGAACTGCAGAAAATAGTGGGACATTTGAGCTTTGCTAGTAGGGTTCGAAAGCATGCAAATGCAAGTAGATAAATAGGGACCACCTCGGTGGGAAGGTAACAGCGTTCCGTGTTTAAGTCGCACTGACCATGTGACCACGGAAGATTGTCTTCGGACAAAACGCTGGCTCTATGGCTTGGAAACGGGGATGAGCACCGCCCCCTAGAGTCGAACACGACTGGACAAAAATTTGTCAAGGGGAACCTTTACTTTTAGTAAGGTTATAGCACCAGATATGGCTTTCCTTAGGAGGCTTTGCAATGCCATGAGTGGCTTACAAAAGCCTTTGCATAGGACAAGAGTCACAGGAGGCATGAGGCAGGACCTATTGGTTTGGAGCAAGTTTTTAGATAGATTTAATGGGATTTCATTTTGGAGAGCAGACATTTGTTTGGGAATGGACTTCCAAGTACAAACTGATGCCTCATGTTCCCTGGGTTTTGGTATTTATTTTAAGGGCAGATGGTGCTCAGGTAAGTGTCCAGAGAGCTGGCAGGAAGCAGGCCTCAAGGGAGACCTAACCTTTCTGAAATTATTTCCCATAGTGGGCACCTTATGGCTTTGGTCAGAGGAATGGTCCATGTAGCGGATAGCCCAGACATCACCTGTCCATCACTGCGGAACCTTGATGGGAGAGCCAATAGAGAGACCAAAATGCCATCAACACTGCTGAACTCTATTTTTGTTCTCATTTTTGTTGGGGTCAGGAAGAAGGAGAGAGGGAGTGCTGGAAAAGGGTTGGAGAGCTGGAGGCTTGGGAATTGGACCAGGAGTGTCATAGACAGATAGAGAAAGTTAAAAGAGTGATTTGAATGGACCAAGCCTTGTTTAATATATGTGATTCACTTCCTGTGATTTACACTGCAATTCCCAACTGAATATTAACCCCACTCTGTTCAATAAACTGATTGTGTTTGGCAGCATAAGTATCCAGTACTTAATAGATGTTATAGAAATAACATGTGGTGGCGGCGTGAAGAGGAGGAAGGAGTGTGAGCTTTTGTGAGGAAGAAATAAAACAGGGGCCACAAGGGCGAACACCACAGTCCAATTCCATGGTACACTTCAGGTGTGTCAACCAGGCAGTGGTTCACACTTTCCTCTAAGTCAAAGTGTGTTATGAGTTTGGTAAGAGCCTTCACACTGCGCACACTGTTGTTTAACATAGTAGTGCAGGCATGGCACATCCTGGGGCTGGAAAACTGCACAGCTGATGCCCTATCACATTTACAGATGGGACAGTTCAGAGAGTTAGCACCAGGAGCCAAAAAGTGTCCCAAGATTCTTCCTCCAGAGGTCTGGTTAATTGACAAGAAGAGGCTGAGCAAGCAATAGGGCTGGCATTGGCTCCCAGGACTTGTAAGGTGACTACTGATTTTCAAGACTTCAGGTCTAGTGTGAGTCTACAGCCTACATGGCCAGCCGAAGTAGAACAGTTGCAGCAATTTGCAATATACTTACATAGGAAGTTTGCCAAGCTCAAGACAAGGTAACATGGTGACCTTGGCATACCATGCAAAGGTTTGAGGATATCAGGATTTCACAGGAGAGTATCATATTAGGAAAATGATTGAAGGTTGGAAAAAGAAAAGGGTCAGGACTCCAGACAATAGATCTCCCTTTACCCCTGAGATTCTGGTGCAGCTTAGCAAAAGGTGGGTGGATATATGTAGAGATAACTTTGAAATAGCAATGTTTAGTGCTGCATCATAAGCAACAGTGTTATTCATACTTGTTCTTTGCTCTTCTGCAATAGCTGACAGTGCTTTCTGATCTGGGAGTCTCATCTTCAAGTACTATCACTTGTTTCATTTTGTACTATCATATCATACAATTTTCATGGTATGGAACATTCAGCAGGGGTTTACCACTGCCACCTTCTGGAACAAAAATTAGCTTGAGTTTCATTATTGTAATTTCCTCCACAAGTGCGACACTCAAATATCTTCATCCCATTAAGGTATGTATCTAAGAAGGGTAGAATGGCAGATGTCTGATTCTGTCTTCCATTTGCTTCAGCTCCCGCATAAATAGTATATGTATTTGGTTTCTCTACACTTGATTAATGAAACCTTGAGCACTTTCCAGACATTCAAAATCTGTAGACTTTGTGGAGTTCCCAGTCTGAAACATACAAAGGGTTCTGTCTGCACAGATGTATGTGCAGAAGATTTCTCCAAATGTTTGAATTTTTGTACTGCCTGCCACATGCACACACTGCATTCTTTATATATTAAACTGACTCCACTGAGATACAAAGGAACTGTGAAGTGATATGAGATGTATGTGTAACTGTATTTGTGATAGAATACAGTCTGCTGTACAAATCCTTACTTTTCATTTCAGTTATCAATGGTTTGTATATTCAGCTGCTGGTTGCAGCCCTACTTTGGAGAGGCTGACTATTATTCTGAATAATATCTGACAATATCTGACGATAGTAATTATGAAGCACAGAAGTGGGATTTTTTTGGAGGTTTTATTTATATGCACAGTCAACTGTGGAAGAACTATGAAATTTCAGATACTAACACACTGATACCTTCATAGTTCCTGTTTCACTGCAAACAAAGCCTTGAAATAAACCTTTCATGAATAAAATCTTGAAATACTTGCATATTTATCATTTCCTAGCTTGAATAAAATCTGCAATATGTTTAAAGCTTCTCTAGTTGGTCAATGTGAGCTGCATTACATACATGCATAGTATGAATATAGTGAAAGAAAATATCTGATGAAGCACAGCTTCAGCCTGAGTTCAGACACATTCTCATTCAGGTCCTTGCTGATTTTTCTGCTCTGTAAAAGGGAGGTTTCTCTGGGATTTGTTGATGGTGGTATGAGTGGGGACATGCTTGAGATTGCAATGATTCAGAAGAGGTTCTGATCTATAATGTGTCACATCTGCATTCCAGTATTACTTTGTCAAAAAAAGTCATTTCAGAGGTGGATGTTTATGTCAGCAGAGCACTAGAAAACCTTGTTATTAGAGGGGCTATGAACAACCAAATAGGGCACTCCCATTTCAGTGAGGACACTCCCCCCAAGGCTTGTTGTTGTTGTTTAGTCATTTAGTCATGTCCGACTCTTTGTGACCCCATGGACCAGAACACACCAGGCCCTCCTGTCTTCCACTGCCTCCCAGAGTTTGGTCAAATTCATGTTGGTAGCTTCGGTGACACTGTCCAACCATCTCATCCTCTTTTGTCCCCTTCTCCTCTTGCCTTCACACTTTTCCAACATCAGGGTCTTTTCCAAGGAGTCTTCTCTTCTCATGAGATGGCCAAAGTATTGAAGCCTCAGCTTCAGGATATGTCCTTCCAGTGAGCACTCAGAGTTGATTTCCTTTAGAATGGATAGGTTTGTTCTCCTGCCAGTCCAGGGAACTCTCAAGAGTCTCCTCCAGCACCACAATTCAAAAGCATCAATTCTTCGGCAGTCAGCTTTCTTTATGGTCCAGCTCTCTCTTCCTTACATCACTACAGGAAAAACCATAGCTTTGAGTATGTGGACTTTTTTCGGGAAGGTGATGTTTCTGCTTTCTAAGATGCTGTCTAGGTTTGTCATCGCTTTCCTCCCAAGAAGCAGACAACTTTTAATTTCGTGGCTGCTGTCCCCATCTGCTGTGATCATGGAGTGCAAGAAAGTAAAATCTGTCACTGCCTCCATATCTTCCCCTTCTATTTGCCAGGAGGTGATGGGACCAGTGGCCATGATCTTAGTTTTTTTTTTTTATGTTGAGCTTCAGACTGTTTTTTGCACTCTCCTCCTTCACCCTCATTACAAGGTTCCTTAATTCCTCCTCACTTTCTGCCATCAGAGTGGTATCATCTACATATCTGAGGCTGTTGATATTTCTTCCTGCAATCTTAATTCTGTTTTGGGATTCATGCAGTCCTGCCTTTTGTATGATGTATTTTGAACAGAAGTTAAGTACCATGTATAGGTTTCTCAGGAAATAGTGGTCAGGCACTCCCATTTCTTTAAGGATTTGCCATAGTTTGCTGTGGTCCACACACTCAAAGGCTTTTGCATAGTCAATGAAGCAGAAGTAGATGTTTTTCTGGAACTCTCTGGCTTTCTCCATAATCCAGTGCATTTTAGCAATTTGGTCTCGAGTTCCTCTGCCCCTTTGAAATCCAGCTTGTACTTCTGGGAGTTCTTGGTGCACACACTGCTGAAGCCTACCTTGTAGGATTTTGACGATTTTAACCTTGCTAGCGTATGAAATGAGTGCAATTGTATGGTAGTTGGAGCATTCTTTGGCACTGCTCTTCTTTGGGATTGGGAGGTAGACTGATCTTTTCCAGTCCTCTGGCTACTGTTGAGTTTTCCAAACTTGCTGGCATATTGAGTGTAGCACCTTAACAGTGTCAGCTTTTAAGATTTTAAATAGTTCCACTGGAATGCCATCACCTCCACTGGCCTTGTTGTTACCCATGTTTTCTAAGGCCCACTTGATCTCCCTCTCCAGGATGTTTGGCTAAAGGGCAGCAACCACACTATTTGGGTTGTGCAGGATATCCAAATCTTTCTGTTATAATTCCTCTGTGTTTTCTTTCCACCTCTTCTTGATGTCTTCTGCTTCTGTTAGGTCCCTCCCATTTTTGTCCTTTATCATGTTTGCACAAAATGTTCCTTTAATATCTCCAATTTTCCTGAACAGATCTCTGGTTTTGGCTTTATATTATGTTCCTCTATTTCTTTGCATTGTTCATTTAAGAAGGCCCTCTTGTCTCTCCTTGCTATTCTTTGGAAGTCTGCATTCTGTTTTCTGTAACTTTCCCTATCTCCCTTGCATTTTGTTTCCCTTCTCCTCTCTGCTATTTCTAAGGCCTCATTGGACAGCCACTTTGTTTTCTTGCATTTCCTTTTCTTTGGGATGGTTTTTGTTGTTGCCTCCTGTACAATGTTATGAGCCTCCATCCACAGTTCTTCAGGCACTCTGTCCACCAAATTGAGTTCCTTACATTTGTTCTTCACTTCCACTGTGTATTCATAAGCGATTTGGTTTAGATTATACCTGACTAGCCCAGTGGTTTTTCCTACTCTCTTCAGTTTAAGCCTAAATTTTGCTATGAGAAGCTGATGATCAGAGCCACAATCAGCTCCAGGTCTTGTTTTTGCTGACTGTATAGAGCTTCTCCATCTTTGGCTGCAGAGAATATAATCAATCTGATTACGGTATTGCCCATCTGGTGATTTCCATGTGTAGAGTCGCCTCTTGTGTTGTTGGAAAAGAGTGTTGAATTTTAGTCTTTTTTAAAAGCAAAAGCCAATACAAGAGCATTATTTATTATCAGTGAGATCAGGCTCTGTGAAATGCCATCTTGCAATTTCCTTGTTTAAAGTGAGTGTGAGGCTAACCTACCCTGAATAGGAAGCAGGGTACTGACTGCTTCTGCCCCATCCAGACACATTTGTTCCAGTTTGCAGGAGATCATCTAAATCACTGGTTCTTAACATTCGTTACTCAGATGTTTTTGGACTGTAACTCCCAGAAGCCTTCACCATCAGTTCTGCTGGCTGAGGTTTCTGGGAGTTGCAGTTCAAAAACACCTGAGTAACAAAGGTTAAGAACCACTGATCTAAATTATGACTAAAATTCTGGACATGAGAAGAAAGTAAAGTTTCAGTAATTTTCCTTTCCATGTCCTTGACTCTCAAAGCCTTGAGTAGCTAGGCTAGGAATTCCCTGCACATCATTTGATATCTCCAGGTACCTGCCAATTACTGTACTTGTAACTTAGTTCTTAGCATATCCAGTGGAGTGTAGTAAAGTGATGGACTAGGACTCAGAAAACTTGAGTCTGAATCCCTGCATAGCAATGGAAACTCACTGGGGTTTTGAAACTGGTAAAACCACTCCTTAAATATCACACTTACCTGGAAAGCCCTACCAGAGTTGCTATAAATTGATTCCAGTTTGACAGCACATAACAAAAACAGCTTAGATGTTGGCAGAGGTGCATGCTATGGTCATGTTTCCCATCCTTTTTACATGTTACACATTCCATAAGCAACGGTGCACCTTGCCAATTTACCAAGATATGCACTCTGCACACAAAAAGCTCCACACTCATTCCCTTGTCCAGTTTTTCACCAGGCACTAATTCTTACTTAGCCATTCACTGAGATGCATGCTGAAACAAACAGCAGACAGGGTATGATGATGATGATGGCAATAATGATTATCTTCCTGTGTCAGTTAATGTGCAAGGATGGTGTACAATTCCATACTTGCACTCACACAGTATATTCTATGTTATTTCCCTATCAGTTAGTTATGCAACAGATAATTGTTCAGAGATATTAGGTCTCATCAGTATATCCACTAATAGGAACTATTGAGCACCAGGAAAGCAACAAAGTAGCATGAAATAAGACATTTGCAGAAAACATTAAAGAACAAACCCTGGGGCAAAGATCCATAAAACCAGGTGGAGAGAAACCTCTGACCCATGAACTACAGGAAAACAATCTCTCTTGAAATAAATCAGCAGGGCTTGCAAGGTAAGTCCAATTATTTGAAAAACAGAGTGAAAAATATTTTAATGATGGCGACCTGGAAAGAAGCCAAATAGTTTGTGACACAAGATGTAATTAAGAGTCTATTGAAACTAAACTGATCAAAGAAGTTAATATACTAAAGGGCAAAGTAGAAACTCTGTCTTTTCGTTGCAACCAGAGGCAAACCTAGCAACAGACCACTTAACACTGATTTACTACTAGAATAAGATGAGTCCAGGAGGATTCTGTGTCAGTTTGGATTTCTGTGTAGTGAGGTTGAGGCCAAAATGGTGTAGCAAGATGAACTTTTAATTGTCAGTGACAGCCCTATTGCAAATCTCTGTAGCTCTTTAAAGGGGAAAGGAATGCTATTTTTCCAGAGATTAAGATTTTGGTGTGACCATTCCTTATGTGAAAACCTGTGTGAAGATGTCTTCACTATTTACAAACTTTGTAGCAGGAATGGTCCAGATGCAACACTTGGATAAATGTGGTCCCCTTCTTTGCAGCCCACAGTGACCACTTGCAGTAAAAAAAGAATGGTGGCTTCATATCTTGTCCTTCCCTCCACCCACTTTTCTGACATGGCATCTGCTATGTCTAGCAAGCAGTCGGTTCCGTATGGGTCTCTAAAACAATGGCAAGGGCAATAGGGCTTTTCAGGGATCTTGCCTGGCTGCTTCCCTGATTCAGCCCATCAGGTGGGTGCAGCTTTATGACTTTTGTACTGGATTGCATAAATAAAGTGCTTCATCCCACTCATAGTAAGGCATGTCCAGGTAGAATGATCTTTTTTATTTGCAGGAGCACCCTGACCATCAAATCTACTAAATGGGTTGTCTATATCAGCTTCCCCCAACAAAGTACCTTCCAGATGTGTTGGACTAGTCTAAAAATGATGACTCTCAGAACATTGTCTGAAGTTATAGGAAACTGCTATGCATCTTTGGGTTTCAAGACAGGGAGAAAAATGTGAGGGCAATCAGCACTGTGGGAGTATAAAGATGGATGGATGGATGGATGGATGGATGGATGGATGGATTTTGCATAGGTGGATTTGAAGCCCTTTCCACCCATTGCTAGCTGGCACCAAGGTTCAATGATTCATCACAAACATGTTTGCATGTGTATTGGGTTCCCTTTCCTTCCACCTTTTGACTGCCCTATTTTAAAGATATAAAAAAGACCCACCCTGTGATTCTACAACACAATGGACATCACAAGGGCCTCCAGCATTCCTTACCCTAGGTTTTGTCTCCCTTAGGGGATTTTTCTAAGGGAGAAATCACCTTTTCAGAAGGTGTTTGACAAGAAGATGGTCCCTCACCAAAGGCTGCTGATAAAGCTCCACAGTCAGAGGATAAGAGGGCAGGTCCTCTTGTGGATTGAGAATTGGTTGAAAACCAGGAAACAGAGAGTAGGTGTCAATGGGTAATTTTCTCAATGGAGAGAGGTGAAGAGTGGTGTGTCCCAGGGATCTGTCCTGGGACCAGTGCTTTTCAACCTGTTCATAAATGACCTGGAGACAGGGAGAAGCAGTGAGGTGGCCAAGTTTGCGGATGACAGGAAACTTTTCTGGGTGGTGAAGACCAGAAGGGATTGTGAAGAGCTTCAGAAGGATCTCTCCAAACTGGGAGAATGGGCGGTAAAATGGCAAATGCATTTCAATATAAGAAAACGTAAAGTAATGCACATTGGGGCAAAAAAACCCAATACTTTAGTTATCAGCTAATGGGTTCTGAGCTGTCCATATGGATCAAGAAAGAGATCTTGGTGTGCTGGTGGACAGCTCGATGAAAGCGTCAACCCAGTGTGTGGTGGAGGTGAAAAAAGCCAATTTCATGCTAGGTATCATTAAAGAGGGGATTGAAAATAAAGCAGCTACCATTATAATGTCATTGTACAAAACACTGGTAAGGCCACACCTGGAGTATTGCATACAGTTCTGGTTGCCGCACCTCAAAAAAGACATAGTGGAACTGGAAAAGGTGCAGAACAGAGCAACTAAAATGATGACTTGGCTGGGGCACCTCCCTTATGAGGTAAGGCTAAAGTGTTTGGGGCTCATTAGTCTAGCGAAAAGGTGCCTGAGGGGGGACATGATTGAGATGTATAAAATTATGCAGGGGATGGATCAAGTGGAGAGAAGGAAGCTCTTTTCCCTCTCATGCAATACCAGAACCAGGGGCCATCCACTCTAATTCAGTGTTGGGAGAGTGAGAACAGACCAAAGAAAATATTTATTTACTCAGTGTGTTGTTAGTCTGTAGAACTCCTTGCCACAGGATGTAGTGATGGCATGTGGCCTAGATGCCTTTAAAAGGCGGTTGGACAGATTTCTGGAGGAAAATTCCATCACAGGTTACAAGCCATGATGGAGATGTATAATCTCCAGGATTAAAAGGAAGGTTGTTCTTAGATTTAAGTGTGGTCTTTTAATGGGGTCAACCACTGTTGTATACCAACTGTTTTCAACTTTAAATATTATTTTCAATGTAGGCCTTGGTTCTTTTCAGGGAGAAAGGTGGCATAAAAATATTTTAACTGAAATAGTAAATAGTAGAACAGAGCAAGGGGTAGTGAAATTAATGAGGAGCAATAAATAATTAAGGAGGTGATCATTGTGGGACAATGGTAGTTCCTGGTGACCGGAGGCCAGTTGGGCTCACCCCTGAATTCCACATGTACATGCCATGCAGGAGTAGCTAGCTTTGAGAGGTGAGGGTTAAGGAGTGCTTTTCAGTGCATGCGGGGCCACATTAACTAAATTCCAATTTAGGTAGGCGTTTTTGCAGGCCCTGCAGCAGCACAGGATAGTTGGGTGAAGGTTTAGGACACACTTGTTCTGCATATGTATGGCATAAACTGCTCTAGCTTTGGGTTATGATGATCAAGTGGGTGGATAAATGGTCTTCCCAAAGATAGCACATGTATGTGCACTTGTTGTTGCCATCCGGGATTCTGACACTTGGCTTCTTGTTTTGCAGGTCTGGAGTTCCTGTCATCCTGGAGGCATGTTCTGCTGACCAGTCACAGTTCCATGTTTTGGGTACCCAAGTTTGCTACCTGTTCCAGCAGAACTTGGGCCTTTGAAGATGGGCTGTGTTAGGGTGGAGAGGTCCAAGGGGCCTTTTTTTGTAGGACAGTTTACGGACCTGGCTTCCCAAGGTTGTGATAACTTTGTTGATGACACGTCAACATTGTGCTGGTTCACGTAGTGGAAATGGCTCTACGATGGGCAAGTCTCTTAACTGACAGGTAACTGTGGATTGTGGGCCTTACTGTTCAGGTTTCCAAAGTGAAATAGTGTGGTTAGCAATACTGCCATGAGGAATATGACGGGCCTACGGAGACTCAATGCATATTGCTAAGGCTCCACAGAGTCAAATGTGAGGTGGCAGGGCTGTGTTGGTATGCCTAGGGTCTGTGGTACCATGGTCAGACATCTGTGTGGAGGCCCGGACTTATACCAGAGTGACGGTGTGTGCCTTGTCAACAAGGATCTTGCTATTTTCTTGCCTGACTCTGAGGGGGGCTTATGACTGAAGCTTTTGGTCTGTGTGTGGGGCATGGGACATATGGAGTAACCCCTATGACATGGCAGGTACTGCTAGAAGTTGTGAGTTGGAAGGCAAGTTCAATACGCACCCATTAGAGGTGTAAACTGTCCCAGCGTTGAAGATCCCAAGGTTTCTGCACCAAGAGGAGGATGAGCCTGCGGTCTTCAGGGGCACGGACCACCTAGAGTTGGGAGACTTGTCTGGCCTGTATCCTGGGGGGTACCCAGTTGTTATGGGAACTCACCCAGTGAAAGTCTGTGTCTGGGGCAAGGCCAGCTGCAGACATAGATCATGATTCCACCCCTACTCTAGGCCCCCTTGTGAAAGGTGATGTTTAATAAAGTGTGGCTCTTATTTCAACTCACCTCCTGTGTCTTGCCTCATTACTGTGGGCTGGTTTGGCAATGACTTTTACTTCAGAAAGAGCTAGATTTGTGTGTCACTTAAGGGTGTGTGGAGACTGGAGCTAATCGCTCCATGTTTCTATTGCTTTCCAGCCCCCCAGCCCCTGCATTGTGTTCTGCTACTGCTGCTGTGCAGGTGGGAGCTCTTTGCCCATGCACCCTGGCAAGGTGCACAAAAGAGGATTGGATATGGTTGCCCGAAGGGTGGGGGAGCAAGGCTTAGCTTTAAAATGCTGCTCGCCCCTCTTTCTGCTGTGCTTGTCAGCTCACCTGCCCACCCTATGTTAAGAGTGAGATTACCTGGTTGCTTTGGGGCCAGAGGGGAATTTTTGGCCTGTCCATATAATTGGCACTGAAGGAGCTGGTGAGTTTTCACCCATCCCGTTCTTAATTTTGCTTGTATGGCATTTGAACTCTTGTTGTTGGTTACACTGGCAGGTACTGGAAGAAGGCAGAAGTTGGAAGGCAAACTTAGTGGGCATCCGATAGGCGTGCAAACCATCCCACCTCCCAGGTTTGAAGAGCCAGAGGTTTCTGCACTGGAAGGGGCATGAGCTGGGAGTCCACAGAGGTGCAGACTGCCTAGAGTCAGGAATTTCATCCAGCCTGCATCCTGGGGGGGGGGGTGTAAGATGACCCAGTTATTATGGGAACTCACCCAGTGAAAGTCTGGGTCTGGGGCAAGGTCAGCCCCAGATACAGATCATGACTCTACTCTACTGTAGATCCCCTTGTGAAAGGGGATGTTGTATTAAATGTTTAATAAAGTGTGGCCCTTATATCAGTCTACCTCCTCTCATCACTCTGGCCTCGTTGGGCAAAGAGAACACTGCTCATGTATTCAGGAGTGCTGCTTTTAATTCAAGAAACAGTGGCTGAAATTTCCTCCTCCACACAACCATTAAAAAGTATACAGGCACCCTGTCCTCATTTTCATCTGGTGACTCTAGCCTTCTAACCATTATGCTTTGTTCTCTGAATCTCAGTGTTGCAAAACAAGATGGTGAATAATCGCTTTATGGGATGGTGGGAGCCATGAGCCACTGAGTTATGGGAGAATGTCACAGGTAACTATTGAAACAATAACGTAAATAGACCACAATGAAAAAAAATATTTGAAATATTTTTCTTACCTTCTGCTTGTTTATCTCTTATTTCTTTATACACCTTCCCCCTCTTGATTCTTCAGTCCCTGTCTGTGATTACTGCCTTCTCTCCTTCCAGTCAACAAAGTGGACCCTTGGGACCAAGCTGTGTGTAGTGAACCTAGTTTCCATTTGTAACAGAAACACAGCGTTGGAGGTGATTTCAAAAATTCCATTAAATACACAGAAGATTGCAACCAAGTTATTATAGTGAACAATGAAGCCCAAAATATACTTTCTTATTTTCCCCCTTCCAAAATCCTGCTGGGATATATTTTCTCTGTTGTTTGCAGGTTGCAAAATCTCTGCTGCTGCTGAGTACATTCTCTCCAGGTTACAATTACTTACATTTTTACATTCTGACATTTTCATTTCCCCATCATTTTATGCAGTGTGCTCGGAGGTATTAATATTGCTACTGATAAAAACTGTTTGAACAACATAAAATGCATGTTTGTTATCTTACTTTCATCCTTGTCAGTGGGGGCATAATTAATTTTTGCCTGCACCAGTCATAGCCACTGCATGAAAGAAGCAGCTTGAAGCTCAGCCAGCAGAGACCACCCACCTGAACCACTCCTCACTAGCCTGCTAAGCATAGTCCCAGGATCATCTGAAGTCATCCAAGCTCACTACTGTGGGTGGCAGACGGTAAATATTTGGTTTTATAAGGTAGTAAATTTTCTCAGCATATTTTTCCAATTAATTAATTTAGTCCACATCTGCATCTAAGGCACAGTAGCACAGTCATTATCATTTTGCATGACATTTTGCATACAAAGCATGTCCATCTCCTGCAGCCAGATCATTCCTCCTGTTTTTTAGGGGAGAGGCCCCTCTGGTGTCACTTCCTTTTAAAAAAGGTACAATGGATCCTTAAACCCCCTTCGTTTTCTGTCACTGGGTTTTATGTGGCCTGGTTCAGAGACTTGCCATTCCCTTTGTTGAAGACTACTGGGAACCCTACCTAAGAAAATAGGTATCTCATAAGTGAGTCAGTCAGTCAGTCTGTCTGAGCTACATTTCTTTCAGAGATCTGCTTGTGGAATGGGAAATCGATATAGGGTCTGGATAATGGGGTTGTAATACACACACATCCTAGAAAAGTGTTTGACTTTTCATGATGATCATAGATTCTTGTAACAAAGCAGCTCCTCCCTTGAGTCATTGTGTTCTTGTCTGAATTATCAGCATCAACGTCATTGTTGTTACTATTATTGTTGTTGTGCATTATTGGCTGCCCTGGAAATATTTAGATGGAAACAATGCTAACTCAATTCCTCATTCTCTTCTATGTGGTCATTTCAAGAGGATGAGAAGCCTAACCTCTTATGCGGAGTGGGGCAAAGTGATCTTTTTTTTGCTCTGAAGATCTCTAATTTCTGTAAAATGTCTCCAGCATCCTTTCCCTTTTGTAAGCAAAACAGGAAGCCCAGAAGGACAGGCAGACTGTTAAGAAAAATGCAAACAACCCATCTAGCACATCTATTTCCTACATAAAGCAGCAACCAACATAATGTTGAGCAACAGAGCACAGTTCTGTGGAAATATTAGCATTTTTAATAACATCATCGATGGAAGAATTATGCTGAGAATATAAAGAAATTCTTTGCAATCCTCACTCACAAGGAAAAGAAATTTTGCATTTCCTTATCTTTGCATGCATAAATAAGATAAGAAAGCATTTATATCCCTAAGGGCAGCACATAGCTTCATGAAAGGATCTCAGTTTATCAGCCCTATCTGGCTATCAGCCTACCCTCACCATTCCACTTTTTACTTAGACCTAGGGTGAGCACAGGCACGATCAGTTCTGGCGAAGGGTGCTACTGTGTTCCTGCATGACTTGTGTTTGTTTCAATGAACAATTGTGCAGGGGAATCTCTCAGTGAACTGTTCTTTGACAAGGGCCTGTCCATCTCAAGAATCAAAAGGATGATCTCGTCCTGCTTAAAATCTCCCAGAATATTTCTGAAAACCATCCTTTCTGTGAAGTATATTCATCTTTCACTCCTGAGAGACAAATTAGTTCTGAGTGGAGCACGCTGGAGTTTTTGCAACCTTATATGCTGCCTCTAGTAGGGGTGGCTGGGAGGGACCTTTCTAAGACGGAGTGACTATCTACCAGTCCTGCAGAGCCCCACCGCTCTGCTCAATGTTTCTTTCCCCCTCTTTAGGGTCTGTTGAAGTTTGCTGTTTGGTCTGATCAAATGTAAATACTGAAAATGTTTATTTTTTTCTTCTTACTAATGTTTCAAAGTGCATCATTGAGAGTAGTTTTAATCTGGCCTCAAGCGTGGTTATGGAAGACCGATCTGGTCACCTTGGTGGGTGTCCTACACCGGGAACTGGACAAAGTGTGTCCCTGTTGGTTCTGATGGATCTTTTAGCAGCATTTGATACCATCAAGCATGGAATCATCCTGGCCCATCTTTCTGGGATGGGATTACTTTACAATGGCTCCAGTCCTTCCTGAAGGAGAGAGAAGGTGGTATCGAGAGACTCCTATTCGACACCCTGCCTGCTGGCTTGTGGGGTCCCTCAGTGTTCTGTTTTGTCTCCTATGTCATTTAATATATACATGAAATTGCTGGGAGAGATTGTCCAGAGTTTTTGGTTTGGTGTCCCTTTCTCTAGGGGCATTCCCTTGCCCAATGCCCATACCACAGATGTACTCTACATTGATTTGATCCCAAAGGATGCCTCTCTGATGCCACCACTTGGCCCTGTTTGCCTCCTCATCTGCATCCCCCTTGCTTCTTCTGTGATTCATTCCCTCCCTCTATCTGCTCTATCTATTAATAGGTTCAATAAGGACTTCCTTATTCTTCCAGCATTGTTCTTCCTTATCTCTACCATTATACACTTTAAATGATATCTCCACAAGGATGATCAAGGGGACAATGAAGGGTCCATCTTTTGAAGCTTCTTTCAAATGCCTGGGGCAGCTTTTTTTTTTTTTTTAACAAAAGTTGTCTGTATCACCACTTGACTTTCTGGGGAGTCTGGGTTGTCCAAGGAGTACTTTTGATAAACTTGTATGAGTCTCTCTAGATACTCAGACAGAGGCTCAGTAATGCCCTAATGTATCTTATAAATATTATGTAAAATTTTGAGCTTGGCGAAGCCCTTCCTCAATCTTTCTAGGGTACATTTCCAGAACTGCCCCAAACTAGTATTATGGGCATCATGGTTGGTCCTATTTCTGAGGGTGATGATTAATGGGTCTTTCTCCATCTGGGCAGAAGTAACTAGTGGGGTACCCCAAGGCTCAGTCCTAGGCCCGGTGCTCTTCAATATTTTTAGTAATGTCTTGGATGAAGGAGTGAAGGGAATTCTTTTCAGATTTGCAGAGGATACCAAATTGGGCAGAATAGCTAATATACTAAAAGATAGAAACAAAATTCAAATGACCTTGATAGGATGGAGCACTGGGCTAAAAGCAACAGAATGAAATTCAACAAGGATAAGTGCAAAGTCCTGCACCTCGGAAAAAGAAAACAATTCCACAGTTACAAGATGAGGGATACCTGGCTCAGCAAAAAATGAGCGAGAAGGATCCTGGAATTGTCAAAGATCACAAGCTAAATATGAGCCAACAGTGTGAGGTGGCTGCAAAAAAGGCAAATGCTATTTTAGGCTGCATTAATAGAAGTCTAGTTTCCAAATCTCACGAGGTGCTAGTCCTCCTCTATTCAGCACTGGTTAGGCCTCATCTTGAGTATTGTGTCCAGTTCTGGACACCATACTTCAAGAAGGAAGCTAACAAATTGGAACAAGTTCGGAGGAGGGCAACAGGGATGATCAGGGGGATGGAAATCAAACTTTATGAGAAAAGGCTGAAAGAATTTGTTATGTTTAGCCTTGAAAAAGAAAACTGAAGGATGATATGATAACACTTTTCAAATATTTGAAAAGCTGTCATACAGAGGAGGGGCAAGATCTGTTATCAATCACCCCAGAGTGCAGGATACACAACAATGGGCTCAAGTTAGAGGAAGCCAGATTTTGGTTGAATATCAGGAAAAACTTCCTAACTGTTAGAACAGTACAACAGTGGAACCAGTTACGCAGGGATCTGGTGAATGCTCCAACACTGGAGGTTTTAAAGAAAAACTTGGATAATCACTTGGCAGATATGCTTTGATTTATTGCAGTATTTTCTAGGTGCTAGCAGAGTGAATGTTTTATACTTTGTTCCAGAATTTTCCCAGGGATTGATGTCAGGCTGAGTGGCCTGTAGCTCCCAGGTTTCCCTTTTTTGCCCTTTTGGAAGATAGGGACAGCATTAGCCTTCCTCCAATCATTTGGCACCTCAATTATTTCCCATGATTTCAAGAAAATAATGGACAATGGTTCTGAGAGTTCTTTGGCGAATTCCTTCAGTAGCCTCGGATGTAGTTCATCTGGTCCAGGAGATCTGAACTCCTTCAAGGTGGTAAAGTGTTCCTTGTCTATTTGTTTATTAATCTCCAGCTGCAATCCTGTCCCCTCCACTTGCACTTCATATTTGTCTGGGGGTTCATAGTCATTCCCATGGGAAAAAACTGAGCTAAAATAGGAATTGAGCACCTCTGCCTTTTTGTTGTCATCTGTTAACTGTTTTCCATCTCCATTGAGTAGCTGTGCCACTACTTCTTTTATTCGTCTCTTGCTTCACACATACCAGAATAATTTTATTGCTTTTAGTGTATCTAGCTAATCTCAGCTCATTCTCAGCTTTTGTTCTTCTAAAGTCATCCATGTATTTCCTTGCTACTTGTTTGTACTCTTCCTTGGTGACCTGGCCTCCTCTGCAGTTCCTATACATGTCTTTTTCAGTTTTCAGGCCTTCCCTGAGTTTTTTCTGAAGCCACAGTAGGTTTTTTTTTTTTTTTGCTGCCTCCCTCTTTTTTTCTTCTTGAAATTATTTGCAGTTGTACTTTTAGAATTTTCTTTTTTAGAAACTTCCACCCTTCTTGAACTCCTTTTCTTGTTAGGATCTCCTGCTGTGGAACCTCATCCTTCTTCTGAGATTATTAAAATTGGCCTTTAAAAATCCAGCATATGGGTTTGCCTACACTCTGCTTTAGTTTTCTTTGAAATCAAGAATTCTAGGATAACATGGTCACTCTTGCACAAAGTTCCCCTTACTGTAACTTCCTCTACCAAGTCATCTCTATTGGTCTGAATCAAGTCAAGGATAGCTAGTTCTCTAGTTTCTTTCTCCACTTTTTGGAGTCGAAAATTATGAGACGCACAGGCTAGCAATTTCTTGGAAGGACCACACTTTGCAGATTTTGCCTCCCAACATATATCCGGATAATTGAAATCTCCCATCACTACTACATTGTGTCTCTTTGAAATACTTGCAGTTTGTTTTTCAAAAAAATCATCTGCTTTCTCTCCTTGATTGGGTGGCTTGTAGTAGACTCCAACTACCATGTTCCTTTTGTTGTTTCCCCAACTAGATTGATCCAGATGCTCTCAGTGGACCATCCAATCTCCTCCTCCTGTATTTCTGTACAGGAATGTGTATTTTTTTTACATATACTGCAACTCTACCTTTCTTTCTATTCTCTCTGTTCTTTTTGAACAATTTATATTCTTCCATTGCTGTATTCCAGCCCTGAGAGCCATTCTACCAACTTTCAGTTATTCCTATCAAGTCATATTTGCCCTCCTGAGCTACGATTTCCAGATCTTCTTGTTTGTTTCCTATACTCCTGGCATTCATATATAGACACTGGTGATTGTGTGATTTGTGACCTGTTTGTCTTTGCACTTTTTTATGAATGTTGTCATTAATGTTAATATTATTATTGACCCCCATTTGAATAGTTTGTTCTGTTCCTCTCATTGTGAGTAAGGATTCATCTATCTTTAACTCTGTGTTTGTGTCTTCCTCTCCTTTCTAATTCAGTTTAAAGCCCTCCTGATGAAGTTGTTCATGCTGTTGCCAAACACATTCTTCCCAGTCCTTCCTAGGTGAAAGTCATCTCTTGCTAGCAGTCCTTCTTCCAGGGAGCTTAGTCCATGGTCTCAGAAACCAGATTCCTCATGTCGACACCACCTTAATAGCTAGTCATTCACTTAGGCTAGTTCCCTTTCCCTTTCTATTCCTCTTTCAAGTACTGGTAGAATGGATGATAAAACTATCTGGATGCCAAAGTTCTTGAGTTTCCTTCCCAGAGCATCAAAGTCTGATGTGATTTATTCAAAGTTCCTTTTGGGTGTATCATTCGTTCCCATGTGGACAAGAAGAAAGGGATATGTATCTGTGGGTTTTATGTGTGATGGCAGTCCTTCCATCACATTCCTTATCTGAACTCCAGGGAGACAGTGTACCTCATAAGTCCATGGATCTTCTCAGCATATTTCAGTCTCAGTTCCATTCAGTAGGGGGTCTCCTACTGCAACTGCTTGTCTCTTCTTTTTGTAGGTTGCAGGTTCAGTGACTCTATTTTGCTGTCAGTGGCTTTTGTCTAAAACCAGGCATAGGGCGTCTTTGTTTCAACTATCCCTTTGTCCTGGAGACCCACAGTCATGCACACATCCAGCTGGTCATTGAACCCAAACGAAAAAGTGTCCCTGACACTTACCATTAGCAGGAAGAAGACCTGGAATTTATTTATTTATTAAATTTATACCCCACCCATCTAGAAACATGTCTACGCTGGGCGGCTAACAATAAAAGATCCCTGGTTAGACCCACTCCAGGTTGATCTTCCCTTTGTCGGTTCCCAGAAAATGGGATCACCAGGGATATCATATCGGGGTCACCAGAAACTGTTATATACATTCATGTTCCCTGGCAGAAGAGTGACATGACAAACGGAAAGAGTACAACACTATTTTATTGTAAGCAGAGTACAAACATTGGTGTCTCCTCTAATAATGAGGCAGCCCCCAGTACAAGCAGTTTCACAGTTTTGTAAGTTTTTCTCCACATGGGCTAGACATTGGTGATGATACCTGCATCCTGTTCTGCAGCTTGCTGTCCTACTTTCATGCACCACATCCTGTTTTTCATATCTCGGTGCAAGCTTCTTTGCTTGGCAACAATATCCAATATATCAATAAGAAGCTTGAGCCAAAGTGTAGCCATGTTGCTTCAAGCATTTGCCTTACTTTATAAGTTTTTCCTTAAGTAAGTAAGTAAGTAAGTAAGTAAGTAAGTAAGTAAGTAAGGAAGGAAGGAAGGAAGGAAGGAAGGAAGGAAGGAAGGAAGGAAGGAAGGAAACCTATGAAAATAATCTAGATTTACAGACATATGTAACGGTATAAAACACAGCTGTTTCTTCAGATAATATTATATTTCAATTAAACATGTGAGTTGTGTGAATGTGTTCTGTGTCATCAAATCAGAACTGACCTATAGTGACCTTAACAGGGTTTTCAAGGTAAGTGATATATTTAAGGAGTCGTTTTACCAGTTCCACTCCCCCAGTGAATTTCCATGGCCAAGTGGGGATTCAAACCCTGTTCTCCAGAGTCCCAGGCCATCATTCTATCCACTACACCACAACGGGAAGCTAACATGTAAGTTAGATAATGGAAATTCAAATGAGGGCGCTCGTAGCAATATATTTAATTTGCAAGATGCATTTTCTTATTTTTTTAAAAAAAATCTCTTCTGTCTTTCTTTCTGCATATCAGAGTATTGCACAATTTAAAATTACGGCCATATATAAAATATAGGTAAATTTAAACACAAGTTAAAATATTACGGTAAATAGATTATTTTTGACCAGAAAATAATCAATAGTTTTATCCCAGCCATATGCTAGATTTACTTTTATACATGTGGTGGGGCATAAATTGAATGCACGTAAGTGCTGCAGTGATTGAATTTCTCACATAAAATTTGTCCTGTATCCAAGTAGCCTCATTTTACTTGATTATTCCTTGATCTGCCTACTTTGCTTTGAAGTCTATTAAGTGAATTCCAGATGGTCCAGTTAAAGTCTTGTCTTGATGGGAGATGCTTTTCAGCATTCATCTATTCAGCAAATCATGTTCTTTTTGGTCTTCATAGGTTTAGCCTTTTCTCTTCTAGTTTAATATTTAAAGCTTTAGATGTGTGCAGAAATCTTTTCCTCAATTTTAGCTGATATCTAGAGGTTTGGTGTCCATAAAGTGGATGAGTTTGATGTTGCATTACCTTATTTTGTTCATGACTTGCTAGTACCTCTTGATGTATTTTTAGATGGGCAAGGTCAGCCAAATAGCAGATTTTTCAACGGAGGTAGGTTTTAGGCAGCCAGTAATAATCCTGCATGATTCATTAAGAGCTACATCCATTTTTTTTTTTTGCATTATTGATTTATACCATACTAGCATAGTCTGCTGTGGAGTAGCACAGGGACAAAGCTGTTGTTCTTATTCTTTGTGAGTTTGCACCCCAATCTGACCCAGCCGGTTTCCCAACTACTGTAAGTTATTTCTGATGACAGCTTTCTGTTTGGTGTTTAGGCAATTGCCAGATTCCATGGAGGAACATCTGAGTGCCTTCACAGGGTGCCTGTTCTACAGACTCCACATGAGTGACTTTTAGCTTTGCGTTTTATACACATTTGACAAGGAATTTAATTGTAGTCACAGAAGATTTTGTACCTTTCTTTATATCAATGCATTCTTCCTTACTGGATGCCCTTCAGAATTTTGACTTAAAAGTTCTGAATTGAACTTTTTAAAAAAGCCCAAAATTGTAAAATACATTACAGTACATAAAAATAAATGATATATATCGCAAAATTCACAGTCCTTATATACAAAAACTTTCTAGTTCATATATGTAGACAGCATTTTTAATTTATAAAAAACATAGGATTTACTAAAAGTATGATCTTCTATTTAAATAGCATAGAACTTAATTTTAGTACTTCAAAGGATACAGTATTAAGCCTATTTCCTTAGCAAAATGGTATTTTCTTATCAAAAAGCTGTAAAATGCATAGTCTCATGTTTCAATACATAATATTTGTAAAAGCAAATCTGAGCATGACATACACTATACCTAATAAGTCACATCATTAGATAATTTACACACTCCAAGCAGAGATTCCCCCCTTGTTTGAAAAAAGAAAGTGTATGAATCCTTTGAGATGTTCTGTACACATGGTAGAACTCGCTGTTTATGTATCTTTTGATATGATTCATAGCCTAAACCAGTGGTTCTTAACCTTTTTGAAAGAAACGCCCCCTTGAGCCATTGAGGAAGTTATCATCGCCCCCCTCCCCGCCGTGATGATATCTTTCTTATTTATTTATTTATTTATTTATTTATTTATTTATTTATTTATTTATTACACTTAAATCCAATGACCCCTGAAAACAAAATTCAATTCCAAGAAAATGAAAGGCCCCAAAAAGTAACATTTAATGATTTAGTTGCAAGCGAATTTTAAGACGCAAAAAGAAATATAAAAAGGGCATAAAAACAAACCACAATACAGGAACTAAAAATTTCAAGACAAAAACTCTGAAACTAAATTAAGATTGGAGGAAAATATATATTCATGCACACTGTAAAAAGGCTGCAGCCATCTTAACAGGTTTGGCTTGCTCCAGCGCCCCCCTACCGCCCCCCTTCTGCTCCAGCGCCCCCATGCCGCCCCTTTTCGTTCTACCACCCCCCTGAAAAATGAAATTGCCCCCTGGGGGGCATTATCGCCCAGGTTAAGAACCACTGGCCTAAACAATCTGTTATTGCACTCTAGCTTTCCTGTGGATCTACGATGTCAGCATACCCTAACCTCTATCTAAGTGATGTGCTGAATCAGGGATCTCCTAGGCCAGACAGGCCGTGTATTAGCCCCCTCCTTTGGAGTACAGCAGGCTAGATTATGAAGCTTACATACATTATTTTTTTTAGGCAGTACAATATATTTTGAATGTCTATCACATGCTTTTAACATTTTCCATGTTATAAAATGTTTCCCATTTAAATTTCTTATTTTCTCCTGCCATAACATTTTTATTAGAACTCATAATTGACACAATGTTTTTGTAAATCAGGGTTTGCTCCAGAGTGACACCCAAATACTAACTCAGAGCTTCCTCTCTGCTCCTCTGTTCTTTAAGCACAAGGGACAGGCCGATTTTTAAGGGTTTGATTTCAGCTGGTTGCTTTTAAAATACAAGGAAAGATCTTCTAAAGCAGACATTAGCTGGAGCTTGATGGTCTCGGTGGTTTTCCCCGGACTATCAAGGCATGATCATCAGCATGATGAAACTCCTGGAGTGTGAGAATGTTGATTATTTGTGTCAATGTTAAAAAGTGATGGCACTAGAATGTGGGTAGCAGTTCCTTTGATTTCTCCATCAGTTGTATCTCCCTTGAAATTCAGCAAAGAATCTTTGATTTTGAAGAACAGCAAACTTTTCTGTTAGTCTATGATCTTTAGTAAGGAGGTAGAACATTGTGAGCAGCAGCTGTTGGTGAGCAATATCATATACTCCTTTAAGGTCAACAAATGCTGTTCCAGTTATTTTATGTGTTTCAAAGCCACCTTCTGCTGTACATGCCGGGTTAGATTTAAGATTTGAGCTGTTCAGCTCTTGCCAGGTCTAAAGCTTGCATGTTCCAGAGTTACATGAGGTTTAATTTTAGGAGTAGGCAGTTAATATCATTTTGTATTAATGACATAGTACCGAGATTGATCTGTAGCTTATAAGGAGTGATGGTTCTTTTATCAGGTTTCATTATATCAATTACTTTCATCTTCCATTATTTTTTGGAATTTATTTGCAAAACCAGGAGTTACTAAAAAGTTCAAGGAGTGATTCATTTGTGTTTTGCCCAAAAATATGCATATCTGATTTATATTCTGAGCAGCATATAGGAGCACACAAGGTTTCTGCTGGGAATTGTGTATGTTCCTGCCTTTAGTTCATTGGAAAGCTGCATTTCTCTGAGAAAAAAGTAGTCTTCATTCTATTTTTGTGGGGAAAGTGCAGTGTCCACATAGGTATATTTCTTGGGGCTGAGATTGACTTTCCCTCATCTGGAAGTCCCTGGGTATTTTCTGGCAAACAAATTCCAGATAATATCTTCCTAGGTATGGTAAGGAATGTACCAGATCCACAGGTCACTCTGTCTTTTCTCTGCCTTGAATTTCACCACATTTCTTGTCTAAGAGCTCCTTCTCATATTCAGCAAAATGGAAAACACCAAAGTGAATCTCTTTCCTGAGACTTTTGAGGGGAGAAGTCCTGGACCATGGAGCAGAAGATCCTTGTAAGGTCCTTCCCACACCAGTAGTGCTCCAGTTTCTGGGAACGGCAACATTACATAGGGAGGACCAGCAGGAAAGCCTCCTCCTGCATAGGCCAGGGCTTCTTATATTCTGGTGGCAGAGAAGGAATCAGACTACTACAGTTCCTGCACCCCAGTTACTCAGCAAATTTATGTGAAACATACTGTGTCCTTTACTTTACCCATCTCCTCATAATTCCACACAGGTTACACGGTTTCTTGATTAGCCCTTGTTGTATCCCTTAATGATACTGTGTGTCTTCCAAATGCTGTCAGTGCATGCCCAGAGACACTTGTAAAATACTAACAAGTGTTGGGGAGTGGTGCTTCATGGCTGATTTCCTACTCTGAGCTTCTGAATCATAGAGAGTTTAAAACATTGCCAAATCAAAACAGAAAATGAAGGGAGATCGGTAGTTAATTTCCTCCACCTTCAAGCTAAAGAAGGACTGAGGAAATGAAATGTGATATTTCAAGAAATGGGAAAAATTGTCAATAGAAATTAATTGGAAGCTTAGTTTCCGTTCTACCACTCTATTTTCAAATAAAATAAAATGCATCTCTTGCACTGTCAGGTGCCATTCCGGAAATCAATAATAACATAAGGAAGACATAATACAGATATAAATTTGTTTCTTTTTTAATGTAAACCATTACAATATCTATATAGACATACAGATATAAATAGCTATATAAAACAAAGAGCTAACTTTTTTAATTTGAAAACTTGAGACACTGGAGGGTATTTTTATCCATATTCAAGAAAAAAATAATTTTCCAACCTTGCAGCTGATATATTTCATTATCATTTCAGCACCCAGAGGAAAAACAGAGAAGTGTTATTTTGAAACCTCTTGGGAACTGGGATTAATTTTAGTGGAGGAAAAGGTTTGTTTTGTGGCATGTTTTTGTCTACATGTGTTACCCTAGAATGTTTTACTATTTTACAGACTAGAATTACAGGCTAAGAAATGTTCTATATCCATGGTTCTCTACATTAGACAAATAATGTAAATGATCTGCATCATTATGAATCAATCTCTCCTTTTAAGAATAGCACAGTTCTGAATCAAGTTCTGAAAAGTCAAGTTTTCCATTCATTCCTATGGATCTTTATGCTGCCATCACATTTTCTGGACATGTCTTACACAAACATAGATATGTCATTTCCTTTATGCAAACTTAAATCATTGTTACTCAAATGGATTTATCTATGCTTGGCCTAATTCTGAGTCATATTCCTTATGCAAAAACATAGACAACAACAGGAACAAAATCAGATCAGTATAATTATTGTACATCAGATATATATAATAATTTTAGTCACCTTAATTACACATCAGCTTGATGACACCTTGCCACTTTTAAAATATTTTTAAAATATTTTCACTTTTCATACATCAGCTCATGAGAGAAAAAATCATTATGTGTGATAGTGTATATAAAAGTTTATGCTTCAACATACAACTTACAGTTGCATCAAACAACATATTAGTATTAATTCATGGACAGATGGTGATTCAATAGAAGTATTTTCAGGATGGCCTTGAAATGTAGTAATAAAATATATAGTAAAACAAGAATGAAGGGAAACACCAGTAGTTTGAATTATGCCCAGAGAGAAGCCCATGCATCTGTATAAGCATTGTATAGTTGTATATATTCCCCTGCATGGTTTCAGTAACATAGCAGCTGTATTTTCAATTGCTATTTCCTCACCATCTTCACCATCCTACATGTAGTCATCTAATCTGAAGATTACTAGAGCATGTATAACACTGGAAACACTTTATCTCTCCATGATGCATTGTAGTATGGGTATCAGCCTCAGAAGTGGAAGGACACTGTGCCCACGTTCATTCTTCAATAGCCGGATGGGCTAAACATGCAAAAAAGGTGAGCAAGGTAGCTCCTAGCACTCTGTCTTCACTCTGTTTACAGAGAGAGAAAGAAGGTTATGAGTTTTCTAATGGGCCTTCACAGATCAATGGGTTTCTTGTGAGCAATGCTCTGATGAAAGAGGCAGAAGTAGCTGTTGCACACACCCCAATGTCCCCTGTTTGTTTTCCCACTCACACAGATTCACCTTTGGTGACTTGACTTGACATGACTTCTTCTTTTCACCCTTTTACGCTGCCACCAGAGGATATTACCCTCACTGTACCAAATATGAATCTCAGACTATTGCTGCCAAATATAACGACGTTTATTTATGGTTTGGTAGGTAAATCACAGAAGAAAATTCATAGATGTTCTTTTATTATTCATTGAATAAACTTGAATGGTATTACATATATGCTTGCTTGTGTTCATTCACTTTAATCAAGGTATCAATATCAATTCTGGCTGTCTATTCCTTATTACTTTTCAATCTTTACTACACCAACTTTCCAATCTTTTGTCCTAACACTTCTCAATCTTCTCCCTAACTCTCTAACTCACTCTCTCTAACTGACCAACTGACTCTCCCTCTCCTCCAGTTCCATTAACTCTGCCCCTCCTGTCCTCTCATAGGCTCCTGCACTAGAGCTCTAAATGACTGACATGAGTGACGTGTGGGCTGTCCGCCACAGTAGCTTTCTTTCCCACTTCACACATTTAGACTATCCTTTTACTTGTCTACATTGAAATATAGCCTTAGTCATTAAAGTGCCACAATGTTTTTTGTCTTTTTAATTTTTTATTTTTGTGTGTAATAGTTACACACATGAATCTTTGTTTGTAATAGTTACCATTAGCAATGTTTTCAAGTTGTACTAGACCACAGTTATATAAACAGAATGTATATGTTGGATTCTAAAGAATCCTTTGACAGAAACACTAGTTATCTGCAAGTAAGAACACAAGAAATGACTAATGAGAGAACATGAATGACTCTTGCAAGCCATTCTGTCTTTCATGCAGTATTCTGTCTTTTTTCCATCTTTTCATTGGAAAGGTCATGAAGGTGAGGAAGAAGAAAAAAAAACACAAGCAGTCCACCATAAGTGTGTTTGTTAGTAAATTTTGATGAGAAAAGATGTTGCAATCCCCAGCTATCTATCCACACTTCCTTTGCCTTCCAGATGGGAAGACCTGGAGCACAGCAGTCTTTCAATCCTTATTAAAAGGATAATTCTCTCATTCTCATTGTGTTTGACAATAAAGCTCCAAATACATTTCCCTTAGCACCTACATATTCAATTTACTAGAAAATGTATTAAAAATAGTGGTGCCTTGCCTGACGATTACCTCGTTAGACGAGGAAATTGCTTGATGATGAAGTTTTTGCGATCGCTTTTGTGATCGCTAAACAATGTTTAGATAGGCAAAAACCGCTTCATGACGATCAGTTCCCGGCTTCAGGAACTGATTTTTTGCTTAACGACGATCTTTACAGCTGATCGTCGGGTTTTCAAAATGGCTGCCCGCTGTTTAAAATGGCTCCCCGCCGTGTTTTAGGATGGATTCCTCACTTTACAGGCACCAAAAAATGGCTGCCCTGTGGAGGATCTTCGCTGGACGCTGAGGTATTTCACCCATTGGAATGTGTTGAACCGGTTTTCGCTTGACGGGGATTTCGCTTATCAGCGATTTGAACGGAATGAATTATCCTCGTCAAGCGAGGCACCACTGTACCAGAAAATATTTTTAGTCACACATTCTACAGATAATTCAAAGACTCACCTGTCTATGTGCCATGCATAAAACTCTGATCTCATATTTAAAGAGGACATTTCCAGTAACTTTTTCTCAGTGAATTTTCTTAGTCAAAGATGAAAGTAACTAGAGCATCTGGAGGTTTCCAGATGCACTCAATTTACCTTCAAGCTGGTCATCAAAATAAGTTTCCCCTCTCTAAACCCAAGACATTAGCAACTGTAGAGGTCACCCTGCTTTGGCTCATGTAGGAGAATGTTTGCATGCACCAATGGGAACTATGGGGAGGCAGAGCCAGAGAAACCAGAGGAGAGGCGTGAGGCAGACAAGAAGATATTTGTGAGTTTCAGCCAGAGATGACAGTCTGAAGTAGAAGTTAGTTTGTGAGAATTAGAGAGTGATGAGTTAAGGGAGGCAGTTAAGAGTGTGCAACTTATAGAGAGTTAAGAGTGAAACAGGTTATTACAAACGTACTGAATACTTTAAAATCTTTGAAGAACTTGTTTAAGTGAACTGTATCCAATAAACCTGTTTTTGTTAACTTTACACTCAGAATGAACGTCAGTCATTCTAACTGAACATTGTTGACAGAGATCAACTGGTGGCAGTGTAAAGGAGGGAATGTCTCATGGGCCTCAGGCTAGTGAAATAATCTGGGGACACGTTGGGGCACGTAACAGCGTCATTGATGGAATTCTTAGTAGATAGAAATTGGTATAAATAAATCTGATGGAAGTTAAATTGTGGTGCCTAATGTATTTATGGTACCTACTTTTGCTACAATTTAGTGGTAGTAGGATTATCTGTTAAAGAAAATTTGAGATACTAAAGGAACATTTTGTGCAAAGATCGACATGATAAGGGACAAAAATGGTAGGGACCTTCCAGAAGCAGAAGATACCAAGAAGAGGTGGCAAGAATACACAGAGGAATTATACCAGAAAAATCTAGATGTCCCGGACAAGCCAGATATTGTGGTTGGTGACCTTGAGCCAGATATCCTGGAGAATGAAGTCAAGTAAGCCTT
This sequence comes from Pogona vitticeps, assembly GCF_051106095.1. Lineage (NCBI taxonomy): Eukaryota > Metazoa > Chordata > Lepidosauria > Squamata > Agamidae > Pogona > Pogona vitticeps. The sequence continues at coordinate 128,038,533 of NC_135785.1, forward strand.
AGAAAGCATGGCTAAGAACAAGGCCAGTGGAGGTGATGGCATTCCAGTTGAACTATTTAAAATCTTAAAAGATGATGCTGTTTAGGTGCTACACTCATTATGGGAACAAGTTTGGAAAACTCAGCAGTAGCCAGAAGATTGGAAAAGATCACTCTACATCCCAATCCCAAAGAAGGGCAGTGCCAAAGAATGCTCCAACTACTGTACAATTGCACTAATTTCACATTCTAGCAAGGTTATGTTCAAAATTCTCCAAAGTAGGCTTTAGCAGTATGTGGACCGAGAACTCCCAGAAGTACAAGCGGGATTTCGAAGGGGCAGAGGAACTCAAGACCAAATTGCTAAAATGCACTGGATTATGGAGAAAGCCAGAGAGTTCCAGAAAAACATCTGCTTCTGCTTCATTGACAACACAAAAACCTTTGACTATGTGGACCACAGAAAACTATGGCAATTTCCTAAAGAAATGGGAGTGCCTGACCAGTTTATCTAACTCCTGAGAAATCTATATGTGGGACAGGAAGCAACAGTTAGAACTGGATATGGAACAACTGATTGGTTCAAAATTGGGAAAGGAGTAGGGCAAGGCTGCATATTGTCTCCCTGCTTATTTAAGTTATATGCAGAATTGTTGTTGTTTAGTCATTAAGTTGTGTCCCACTCTTCATGACCCCGTGGACCAGAGCATGCCGGGCCCTCCTGTCTTCCACTGCCTCCCGGAGTTTGGTCAAATTCATGTTGGTAGCTTCAATGACACTGTCCAACCATCTCGTCATCTGTCATCACCTTCTCGCCCTCACATTTTCCAAACATCAGGGTCTTTTCCAGGGGGTCTTCTCTTCTCATGAGGCGGCCAAAGTATTGGAGCTTCAGTTTCAGGATCTGTCCTTCCAGTGAGCACTCAGGGTTCATTTCCTTCAAAATGAATAGGTTTGTTCTTTTTGCACTCCAGGGGACTCTCAGGAGTCTCCTCCAGCACCACAGTTCAAAAGCATGAATTCTTTGGCGGTCAGCTTTCTTTATGGTTCAGCTCTCGCTTCCATGCATCGCTACTGGAAAAACCATAGTTTTGACTATGCAGATCTTCATCAGCAAGGTCATGTCTCTGTTTTTTAAGATGCTATCTAGGTTTCTCATCATTTTCCTCCCCAGAATCAGGCATCTTTTAATTTCATGGCTGCTGTCACTATCTGCAGAATACATCATGCAACAGGCTTGACTGGATGAATCCCAAGCCAGAATTAAGACTGCCGGAAGAAATATCAACGACCTCAGATATGCAGATGATACCACTCTGGTGGCAGATAGTGAGGAGGAATTAAAGGACCACTTAATGAAAGTGAAAGAAGAGAATGAAAAAAACGGTCTGAAGCTCAAAAAAACTAAGATCATGGCCACTGGACCCATCACCTCCTGGCAAAATAGAAGGGGAAGATATGGAGACAGTGACAGATTTAACTTTCTTGGGCTCCATGATCACAGCAGATAGGTAAAGCAGCCAAGAAATTAAAAAAACCCTGCTTCTTGGGAGGAAAGTGATGAAAAACCTAGGCAGCATCTTAAAAAACAGAGACATCACCTTGCTGACAAAGGTCCGCATAGTTAAAGCTATGGTTTTTCTAGCAGTGATGTACGGAAGTGAGAGCTGGACCATAAAGAAAGCTGACCGCCGAAGAATTGATGTCTTTGAACTGTGGTGCTGGAGGAGGCTCTTGAGAGTCCCCTGGACTGCAAAGAGAACAAAGCTATCCATTTTGAAGGAAATCAGCATATGGTGTGAGCATTCCATAAGGAAACCTAAAAAGTAGGGGAACCCCAAACATAAAATTATAACTTTGAAACTGGACCTTAGATCAGCACTGTATTTGGCACAAATATAGCAGAACTTCTGCTCTTGGGCTATGACAAATGTGCACACAGCGCAAACAGCTTTTGAGTTACTGAATTGTAAAATATTACACCCTTTGCAGGCATCTGCAGCCTTTTCTGACTGCACATTTAAAGCAGATGAAATACATTTGAAAAGACGAAACTTGTTTCCCTTGAAAGAGCATGGTTAGCCCCAGCCCCTTTTTTATCTGGAATAAATCCAGGCATCCAGAGGTCTAATACTGACTTTGGAAATAGCCATTTGAGAGGCAAAAACTTCTGAGCTTCTGGTTTTCTTATCAGCACAAACCTCCTAAACATAGACATTCTTGCTAGCTGGAGGTGGGGATGGAGAGAGCTGAACATTTGACCCTGCCAGTCATGACCAAATTAAATTACTCTCAGGATAACTTTTTAATTCTTTTCTGGCTAAACAGAAATTAAAAAGAGTTTCTGGTACAAACATACAGTATTTTAAAAGACTTCTAAAATGGAATAAATATTCAGAAGCTCATTTTATTTAAACTGTGAAATCACTATTTTTTTATTCGTGGCTGAGGATGGTATACCTCAGTGTTAGCAGAGCTTCCACCCATCTTGTCACTTTACAACTGTTTGGTAATTAAAAAAAAAAAAAGAACCTCAAAAGATACTATGTGCCATCAATGAACTCCTAATGTATGGCAACTATGGGCCTGTCCAGACTGGGTTTTTTGGGTGTGGGGTGGACCAGGATGGGAAAGAGGGCTCTGCCATTTGGTGCATTCCCTTTGTTCCCACAGGGACGTGCCTTTGTTCCCACAGGGACGTGGTGGCACTGTGGGCTAAACCACAGAAGCCTGTGCTGCAGGGTCAGAAGACCAGCAGTCGTAAGATCGAATCCAGGTGACGGAGTGAGCTCCTGTCGCTTGTCCTAGCTCCTGCCAACCTAGCAGTTTGAAAGCATGTAAATGTGAGTAGATAAATAGGTACCATTTTTGTGGGAAGGTAAAACGGCGTTCCCTAGTCACACTGGCCACGTGACAATGGAAACTGTCTTCGAACAGGCGCTGGCTCTATGGCTTGAAAAGCGGGATGAGAGCCATCCCCTAGAGTCGGACATGACTGGACTAAAAAATGTCAGTGGGAACCTTTACCTTTACTTTTGTTCCCACAGCAAACAACCCTTGTAGCCCAGTCAGCAGTCAATAGCACACTTTCCCTGATCCTCTGCAGAGGACAAGGAAAGCAGGTTCTCTTCCCACATGCTTCATATCCATTCAAAGTCGATTTTACTTAGTTTACTTGTGAGGAAAGAAACAGTGGCATCATCCTGCCATCAATCTCTCCAGCAGTGACAGCACCTCCTGGGCATCACATGTCTTCCAGTCTATGACATCTGCCCAATACTTGTCCTCCCCTGTGTTGCTCTCCTCGTTATATCCCAGTCCTTCCATAGTTAAAATCACAGCCTTGATGGCATCATCCACATCTCCTTAAGCAATGCCCCAGTCTAAAGGTGAACAGTGGGTCAGGAATCCCACCCTTATTCTCAGGGAGATAAAGAGTGAACTCTTGTGGCTGGGGGGAGGCTTGCTAGTACCACACTCTAGTTTATGAACTTCAGATAATGTGCTTCTATATACATGATTCAAAAACCCAAGGAATTGACTAATATTCCTTCACAATACCATGTCCACATTGCCAGCAGGAAAAAGAATGCCAAACTTTAAATAACAAAGGGTGGCTTGAATGTTGACAATGCTACTGGAAGTAGACAAAATGATCTACAGAATACCTTGTCCTGCTCACTACCATTCACGCTTTTGTTTGGATGAGAAATGGTTAACTGATAAAAATGGAGTGGGCTTCTGGGATTTTCCCTTGCACACTGTAATGGAATCATAAAATAATTGAAGTAGAAAGGGCCTATAAGTCCAACCCCCTGCTCAGTGCAGGAACACAAACTGAAGCATATCCGACAGATGGTTGTTCAAGTTTATGTTGAATGCCTCCAGTGTTGGAGCACTCACCACTTCCAGAGGTAATTGATTCCATTGCCATACTACTCTAACATAACTGACCAGATAGGCGGGATATAAATAAATAAATAAATAAATAAATAAATAAATAAATGAATGAATGAATGAATGAATGAATGAATGAATGAATGAATGAATGAATGAATGAATGAGGTTTTTCTGATATTCAGGCTAAATCTGGCTTCCTATTACCTGAGCCCCTTGTTACATGTTTTGAACTCTGGGATCATCACGATCAGATCCTGCCCCTCCTCTGTATGACTACCTTTCAAGCATTTGAAAAATGCTATCATATCTTCTCCCAGTCTTCTTTTCTGAAGGCTAAACAAGCCCAGTTCTTTCAGTCTTTCTTCACAGGCTTGGTTTGCATTTGCCTGATCATCTCCCATTGCCCTCCTCTGAACACGCTCCAGTTTCCTGGCATCCTTTTTAAAGTAAGGTATCCAGAACTGGACACAGTACTCAAGATGAGACCTAACCAGTGCTGAATAAAGGGGTACTAATATCTCACAGGATTTGGAGACAATATCTTTGTTAATGCAACTTAAAATAGCAGCCTGGCTGACTACAAACTCATTGGTTAGTGTCATACTCTATAGTAATATAACATTCTTGTTCTAGCAAACACATTTAAACATTCACTCACGTATACATATATACACATTCTGTGTTGCATAAATAAATATTTATCAACACGAATGAATCATCCCTATATTCCCATCTTACTCTGTAATCTTCTAAAATAGTTTTGGGAAGTGATTTAATTAATATAGCTACTATCATTTCAGGAATAGGACAATAAACCATTTTAATTACACCCTTTTCTATTAGTTCATGCAATAAGTGATATCTCACATCAATAAGCTTAGTCCTCATATTAATCTTTTCCCTTTGCACCAATTTGAAGCAACCTTTTCAGCTCGTTAGGTTATTCTTCTACCAGTCTTTCATCAATTGCTTTAAACATAACAGTTCTCTGTAAGCCTCTGCCTCTGCAATAAATTCTGATTCTATGCAAGTTAAGGCTATAATTTCTTGTTTATGACTTAACCAAGAAATTGCTGCATCACCATACATAAACAAATAACTTGTAATTGATTTATGATCAGAACAAACTCCAGCACAATCTGCATCAACATAACATTTCAATTTTGCATTTTTGTTAACTGGTATTTTAACTTTATAATTTATGGTTCCTTTAAGATATTTAGCTACTCTCTTAATTGATTCCCAATCAAATTTCATGGGTTCGTTTACTTGTCTACTTAAAATAACAACAGCAGTAACAATATCTGGTCTAGTGATAGTAGCAAATTGTAATAACTTACCAATTACAGCTCTATACTTAATATTGTTTGGTAATACATTACTTTCCACTTTACATTGACTGTTATTTGATCTGCATTTTTTCTCCTTTATCTTTAATAAAATCAGTTTGCATTGGTATTGCAACTTCATATGGATCTTTAAGACTGAAACCATCTAACAATTCAATTATCTTTTGTTTTTGACTTGACAAATAAGAACCAAATACATTACAACATTTTGATATCCAAATAATATTGGATATCACCCAATTATTTAATCTTTACTTCAGAACTAAGTTTGTTCTACTGTTTCATTATATTTTTGTACATTACTTGCAGCAAACAATAGTTCATCAAAAAATGATCACCATCACCTTGTTGAAAACCTTATTGAATCAGCATCTTTAGTTTTTCCTTCCATGCTTTTGCTGATTGTTTCAGTCCATATGTTGTTGTTGTTTAGTCATTAAGTTGTGTCTGACTCTTCATGACCCCATGGACCAGAGCACACCAGGCCCTCTTGTCTTCCACTGCCTCCCGGAGTTGGGTCAAATTCATGTTGGTAGCTTCGATGACACTGTCCAGCCATCTCGTCCTCTGTCGTCCCCTTCTCCTCTTGTCTTCACACTTTCCCAACATCAAGGTTTTTTCCAGGGAGCCTTCTCTTCTCATGAGATGGCCAAAGTATTGGAGCCTCAGCTTCAGGATCTGTCCTTCCAGTGAGTACTCAGGGTTGATTTCCTTCATAATGGATACACTTGATCTTCTTGCAGTCCAGGTGACTCTCAAGACTCTCCTCCAGCACCACAATTAAAAAGCATCAATTCTTCAGCAGTCAGCTTTCTTTATGCTCCAGCTCTCAGTTCCATACATCACTACTGGAAAAACCATAGCTTTGACTATGCAAACCTTTGTCAGTAAGGTGATGTCTCTGCTTTTTAAGATGCCGTCTAGGTTTCTCATCACTTTCCTCCCAAGAATCAGGTGTCTTTTAATTTGGTGGCTGCTGTCACTATCTGCAGTGATCATGGAGCCCAAGAAAGTAAAATCTGTCACTACCTCCATATCTTCCCCTTCTATTTGCCAGGACGTGATGGGACCAGTGGCCATGATCTTAGGTTGTTTTTTTTTATATTGAGCTTCAGACCATTTTTGGTGCTTTCCTCTTTCACCTTCATTAAGAGGTTCTTTAATTCCTCCTCACTTTCTGTCATCAGAGTGGTATCATCTGCATATCTGAAGTTGTTGATATTTCTTCCACCAATCTTAATTCCGGCTTGGGATTCTTCCAGTCTGGCCTTTCGCATGATGCATTCTGCATATAAGTTAAATAGGCAGGGGGACAATTTAACTTCTATGCAGAATACATCAGAACATATAGTCCATTGCAAATTCTGGATGTTTCTGGTCGATGTAACATGGTGGTGGTTGCATATAAAGTTCTTCTATTTCTTCATGAAGGAGTGCTGTTTTTACATTTAGATGCTTTACTTGCATTTTTTTTCTGGCTGCTACAATGCTGAGAACCACTCTTACAGTTCTGTATCTTACAAGAGCAAATGCTTCATCATGGCCTTCACCATATTTTTGTGAATGATCTTTAGCTACCAGTCTTGCTTTGTATCTTTCAACTTCTCCATTAATTCTTTTCTTTTCTTTCTTTTTTTTAAAATCCCTTTGCAACCTGTGGCTTTTTTTACCTTGTGCTAGTTTTGCTAATTTCCAAGTTGCTGCTTTTCTCCACAGATTCTTCTTTTGACATTTGTTCAATGTCTTCCAATGACATTAGTTCACCTGCAAATAATCTTGCAATGTAGGAGAGGAGATCAGGAGCTTTGCCAATATTAGCCTGAGATGAGTGTCTTAACAGGTGATTCTGGAAAATCTTGTGGCTCAAGGGGACTTTCCACATCAATAAGATTGTCAACATCTCCACCTCTATCCCATTCTGTTTCTGTACTGGTTGTACTTTGTATTCTGTTATCTTCCACATCTTTGTCTGAATCAGACTTTGAACACATTGGTACTTTTATATCTATATATAATATAGATATAGATATATCATTTATATCATAGATTTAAGAATATTAATGTGTTCTTTTGTAAGATATATATTTTATATCTATTGTATTGATCTATTTCAGAATTTTCTATCATAGTTCCTTTTTATCACTTTTTTCAGTTGATCAAAATAAATTTCATATCTGATACTGATTTCTCTTGTTATCAAATTCATCACTCTATAACCTTTGGTGTTTGGCTCATATTCAATTAATATAGTTTGTTCAGCTCTGGAATCTAATTTATGTCTTTTCTGTTTAGTTACATAAGCGTAGCCTTGGCTTCCAAAAACTATTATATGACATACAAATAAAATTTTACCATGCCAAATCTGATACTCTGTTTTGTTTTTATGTTTAGTTGGTAGTCTATTTGAATATATGTTGCTGTAATCATAATTCCACCCCCAAATTTATTTGGCAATTCAGCATCTGCTAACATACATGTTGTCATTTCTAAAATATATCTTCAGTTTCTCTCTGCTAATCCATTTTGCTCAGAAATATAAGCTACTGTTTTCATATGCAAAATACCCTGTACTTCAAGAAAATTGTTCATTTTCTGTGAATTATATTCACCACCATTGTCTATTAATATTGCCTTTGGTTTTCTCTCCAATTTATTACTGATCCTTGTCATATACTTTGAAAACATTTTGTAAGTTTGGCTTTTCTCTTTCAGTAAATAAGTTACATGGTATCTTCGAAAATCATCAACAAAAATTGGAATTCATTTGTTTCCACCTATTGATGGAACCTTAATTGGTCCAGACAAATCACTATGTATTAAATCAAGTACTTTGTTTCTTTTTTGTATATTGCTCATTTTAAATGAAGGTCTTATTCCCTTCTTGTTAATACAGTGTGTACATTTGTCCTTTTTGTCATTGTTTTTTTACGTATTTGCATTCCTTTGGCAATATTGTATTTTTGTAAGTTTAATATGGATTTTGCTTTTGCATGAAAAAACTTTTTGTGCCACAGTTCTAAACTGTATTCATTTTTCTCTTGTACTGTATTAATTTGTGCCGGTTCATCTAGCGCAGTGGTTGGGGAACAGGGGTAATTACCCCAAATGGGTAAAAGTGAAAATCCTGGGGGTAATGAGCAGAGCGCTAATACCCCCTCCCTCGCACCCCCACCCCTGCAGCCAAACCTCATATTGTAAGCCACCTCTCCCTGTTACTTCCTAGTTGTAGCAGGCACTTGTAAATCCTCCATTTGTTCAGAGATCAGAGATAAGCCTGCTGAATTGGCTATAGCTGTGGAATAGCCCTGAACAATCAATCAATCCGGAGCTTTGAATGACTGCTTTCTCCAGAAATGAATGCAAGCAAGCAGGATCAAGTTAACAAGGGGAAGGAAGGTGCGAGAGAACGAGGGCTTCATCAAGCTTATTTAAATGTATGGTGAAAATGGATGGATGGAGGGTGGGTGGGTGGACATGTATGTGTGTGTGTGTGTGTGTGTGTGTGTGTGTGTGTGTGTGTGTGAGAGAGAGAGAGAGAGAGAGAGAGAGACTGACTCAAAACTATGAAAAAAGGAACAGACAAGGCTTGAATTAAGGCGAGTAAAAAGGGTGGAGGGAGGGTGGATGTGTGTTTGTGTGTGTGTGAGAGAGAGAGACAAACTGTCTCAAAACTATGAAAAGAACAGGCAAGGCTTGAATTAAGGCAGGGAGTAAGGTGGCTTCATCAAATACTGTATCATTTCCTTCCTTTCAAATCAAGGGGAAAATATTGGCTTATATAAATTTTGGGGGGGGGGGGGAGGGTAAAAGGTAAAAAAGTTCCCTGACCCCTGATCTAGCATATTCTGTTTACAATACACAATATCTTTTTTATTTTGTTTTTGTTTCTTAAATTCTTTTGGTTTATCTCTATTTTTGTTTTTATCTTGTCTTTCTTGTTTAGACATAAAATGTTTATTTGTTTAAATTATACTTGTGAACATAACAGTGTTTCAAAAAATGACCACTTGTACCACAGATGTTACATCTTTGTGATTTATTTCATTTTGTGTCTTTTTTATGACTGTCACGTGTGAGGTAACTAGATTCACTTTTCTCTGAATTCTCTTGATCTTTACATTGTTCCCCCAAGTTCCCCAGTTTCTTGAAAATTTGAATTTTGAGCAATGTTTAAAGATATAAATGCCTCAAAATTTCCCCCAGATGGTGACAGGAAAAAAATTCCTTTCTTTAATTCATCTGTCATTTCAAAACCTACTATTTGTAAACTGTCTGTGATGCTTAAATAGTTATTTATGTAGTTATTCTTCCTATTTAAAAGTAACTTGCCTAATTGTATGATGCGGTTCATTGTAGATGTGTGGCTAGAAACACCATCATTTTTTTTCCTAAATTTTTGAAGCCTTTGTTTAGTGGTCTCTGCATTTTCCACAAAACTTAACAGAATATCTGAGAGACTGGTAAATTACAGACTTGGCAATTTTGTCATTTTATTTCTATTTCTTTCTTAATTATTCATTATGAGGCTTTTGTTTTTCTATACAATCACCGATTTCTAATGCTTGTAAATCTATCTTCAGTCTGTCAACCCATTGTTCATAATTCACTCTTGTTAATTCTGGACATTTTTCTAAATTAAATCCATTTTATACAAGCTGGCTACACTTACTTTAAAAGCATAGTTTAGTGGGACAAGAAAAAATGTTTTAGTTTGCAGTTCTGTTTAGTTACTGTATTATCTTGGCTCAGCAACTGCATCACTGTATGAACTTTATTTAACCTCAGACTGACTCTTTCCTGAGAATTTCTACTTCAGACTAGATTCAACCCAGTCTTCCTGATTTAGGTTTCTTTTAGTCTTACCTCAGAATTTATCCTGGATTTTTAGTTTTCTGTAGACTTTATTTCTCTGTAGGCTTTTATCCTTCCATGGACTTTTATTTAGTTTGTTGAGTCCTCCAGCGCTTGTAGCTGAATTGGCCTCCTTTGCCCTCCCTCCGGGATAACACAAGATGTGAGGTTCATGTTCAGCTCCTGGGGATAGGATGCTCCCTAAGTGTTCAGCCTCTTTCGAGGCTTTCATTCCAGGCAGCAGGCATGTGCATCACTGTGGGGATTTTTTTGCTTCATAGCAGCTGATCATCCACACCCGGGTCTATGGCTTCAAACCATGATGCCTGCCTGGCCAGAGCAGGGTGAAAGGTTTGACAGTGGTCACCTTATTAAGAAGGCAGTACAGGTTAACAGTTCCCATGCTGGAGTGGGGCAGGTGGTTCAACCCTACCTGCTCTGCCGGGATTTCAATGTACCAGGTTTCTGCTCTACGAAGTCATGCTGCTACAAGCACAAGTGTTCCATATACAGGGGATACGATGCTAGCTTGAAATGCTTCAAAGGGCAACCCCCAAAAGGGGGTGGCACGGACCACAGTAATGGTGAAAAGCCTGAAGGATCTGCAGGTGCTGCAAAAGGGGCCCAGCCCCATTAAATTAAAGGTGCTCGTAGGCTTGTTGGCCAGTTACCCCTTACGGGAAGATGCAGCATATTTACTCGATGGTTTCCAGTTAGGTTTTCATATCCCAGTTGTGGGTGAGTGTAAGGCAATGTTTGCCAAGAACTTGAAGTCTGTACAAGGAATGGAGAAGACTGTCAGATTAAAAAAATAGATAAAGAGGTTAGAGAGGATAGAGTTTTAGGCCCCTTTTCCTAGCCACTGTTCCCGCATCTCTGGGTGTCCCCATTAGGGATAATACCCAAGAAGGTCCTGGACAGGTTCAGGCTTATTCATCACCTCTCTTATCCAGAGGGTGACTCTGTGAATGACGGCATACCCCAGGAACTTTGCACAGTGCATTATACATTCTTTAACGATGCAGTGTGTATGATTGATGCCTGTGGCGTAGGTGCGGAGATGGCTAAATGTGATGTAAAATCGACATTTTATCTTCTCCCAGTCCATCCAGATGATTTTGAGCTGTTGGCTTTTTCATTTGAGAGTGCCTTTTATATGGATAGAGCATTACCCATAGGTTGCTCAGTGTCCTGTGCAGCATTTGAGCAATTCAGCTCCTTCTTGGAATGGGAGCTCAGGCTTGGAGTGGGGCTACATAGAATGGCCTATTATTTAGATGATTTTCTCTTTTGTAGTGAAAAGGATTCTGGGTATTGTAGACATTTGATGGAAACATTCGAGAACTTAGCACGGTTCCAATGGCAGAGGAAAAAACAGGACTGATGCCTAAGATCACATTCTTGGGTATAGAACTTGACACCCAACAACAATCTTGCAGGCTTCCAGCTACCAAGCTGGCTGAATTGCAGGCAAGATTGATGCATCTACTGAGTCTGAAGCAGGGGGGATACACGGCGTTATCTGTTCTGCCACAGTGATGGGGCACCGCTGACAAAGTATCAATTCTGGAAGGTCACAGGTGCCACCTTGCATCAGGTGGGTTTGATAGGATGGCACTTTGGAACCCATTCATCTCACATTGAAATAGCATCTACTGTGGCCAATCTGAGGTACAGCCCAGAGATCAAGAGGGTGGGGAAATGGTCATATAATAGATACAAGCTTTACGTATACAACATGCCACAGTTGTAGGCTGCCTCCTGGCTATTTGTCTTTTATTTTAGTGAGGAGCAACCCAATTGGCAGTGGAGGATCCTCTTATTGGGACACAACTTTATTTACTGGGCAGTGGAGTAGACTGCCAAGATGGCATGGGGCCATGATTTAAAACTTCAACCTGCTGCAAGGTTGAAATGGTTTGACTGAAGGGCATGCTTCAGAACAATTTCCCTGATATGGCAACAGCAGCAGCTTTTGGTGTAGCCCCAGATGTGTTGTTGGTTGATCTGGGGGTAATGACTTGGGCAGATGAAGTGGCAAGTCCCTCATGTTGGATATTCTGAGAGATTTAAGGAGCTGGAAAACCAAGTTTCTGATTTCAATAATTGTTTGGTCCACAATTGTTCCATGTCCAACCATCACATCTAACCAATATATCTCTTAGATTCTTAGTCTTTTTAAAGGATATCTGTATCCCCTCTTCAAAACCCCTCTAGATCTTCTAGAATGTCCCAGTGCCTTTTTATGCATTTGATCAGTTGATTTGTTACATGGTCATTTGTCAGTATTCAGTTTACATTGTTCGTAGGTATCTTTACTTTTTTGTTTAGGAAACTGCTGTGCCTCATCCTGGTGGCATTAGCAAGACTATTTTCTATGACCTTTTCTAGATAGCCCCTATCTTTTAGTTGATCTTTCAGCATCTGGGATTCCTGCACATAGTCCTCTCTCATGGTGCAATTTATTTTTATTCTCAAAAATTGGCCATAGGGGAGATGCTGTTGCAGAGGTCTAGGGTGGAAGCTATCGAACCTCAGGTACTTACTGCAGTCGGTTGGTTTTCTATATAAACTAGTGTATAATTTCCCAGACACTTTCTTGATGGTGAGATCTAAAAAGTGTATCTCATTAAAGTTGTATTTGGTGTCAAATTTGATGTTGTTATCCAGAGTATCTAGCCACCCACAAAACCATACCAATGAGCTCTCCGAACCCTCAAAATCATGAAGATGTCATCAATATATCTGTACTATTTCCCCTTCATAAAGGTGTGTTCCAGAATACATCCTGTCTTCATATGACTCCATATACAGGTTTGCTACTTCTGGAGCCATTGCACATCCCATAGCTACTCCTTTTATCTGCCAAAAGAATTTGTTATTAAATTGAAAATAGTTCTTTTTCATGGCTATATTGGCTAGGGAATGTAGAAAATAGGTGGGAGGATGTTTATTCTCCTGTCTAAAGTAATCCTAAGGATATTTAATGCTTCTTCCTGAGGTATATTGGTGTATAAAGATTTTATATCCAAAGTAACCAGGATGTCCTTATCTTTTATTATGACTCCTTCTAATTTGTTAACTACATCTCTTGAGTTTTGAACATATAAGAAAATCTTGAGTATGAATGGTTTTAAAAAGAGTCAATAAATTTGGATAAGGGTTCAAGGACTGAATTGGAACCAGAGACTATGGGTCTACCTGTCATGGGATTGTCTGCCTTAGGAATTTTGGGTAGGGTGTAAAAAACTGTAATACTGGGATTATGGTCATAGAGTAGAAATTTATATGCTGCATTACTGATACAACCCGAAATAAGGCCTTTCTCCAGTGTAACTTTGATCTCGTTAATGATTTCCTTAGTAAGATCATAAGGGCACGGTTCATAATCACTTGTGTCAGACAATTGTCTAAGAATTTCTCGCTTGTACTCATTGGTGTTCTGAATAACAGTGGCCCCACCTTTGTCAGCTCTTTTATCACAATGGACAGATCAGAAGAGAGGGATCTAAGGGCACATTTCTTTGCCTTACCCATGTTGTTCCATGAGGATTTACTGGGTTTATCTAATCTATCCAAATCTTTTAAAACCGAATTTTCAAAAGTTGTAATAGTGGAGGCAGAGTTTCCTGGGGGCATAAATCGAGATGCATCTAAAAGCCCTATCTCCCCCAGAATGTGATTCTGACATATCAAAGAAGTACCTTAATTTACATACCTAAAGTTCCTAAAGAAACGGAACAGATCCAGTCTCACCTGAATAGAATCATGTGTGGGTGTGGGGACAAAAGATAATCATTTTTCTAAAACATTCATCTCAATATCACTTAATTGCTTACAGGCCCAGGGGAGGCCTGATATTTTGCCAGCTGGGGTCATGCTTTCTTAAGGACAGCATGACAACGGGGCATGGGACTCACCCGTTTAAGGTTGGTGAGGGGGCCCACTGAGACCTTCAGCACCAAACCTGATCCTACACTACTGCAGGCCCCTGGTTCTGAGGCCAAAAGTTAATGACTTGTTTATTCAATAACGTGTGGCCCTAGTTTACCCCATCACCTGTGTCTCACCTCTTTATTCCGGTGTGGGAGGGCAATGAGCTACCATAACAATCTGGGTTGCCACAATCTGAGCTCCTGCAATCAGGGTTTTCCATACTATGGCCTCCCACAGATTGGATTCTGGAACTGACACATAGACTAGGTTTTCACAGACTCTAGACTTCCATAACCTGGACTCCCATAAACTTTTTTATGTGAGCTTTTGGTTATAATAAATAAATTATAATCTATAATTTAGCAGAACTTACATATGGCAGCTGGAAATGTTTAGAAAAAATACTTTTGTATGTTATAAGATTTCGTGATTGTCACGGTTCCATGTGGCCCCTGATTGTTTCACCAGACTAGGAGCTCACACTGCATGCCCCTCAGCTGCCACCAGTTGATTTCATCAGCAGTACCTATTATGAACAATAGATGTCCAGGCCATATGTCACTTTAAGAAGAACCAAATAGAAATTGTGTATTGATACAGGTGTCAACAGAACAAGCAATGCTGTTAACTCTTAAACAAACATTCTTTATCCACCCTCAACCACCACCCAAATGCCAAAACTCTCTCAACTCTCTAACACTCTAATTTTCCATCTCAAAACCCTATCTTATAACCCTATTTATGTCTATCTCCGTCTGCTGAGTCTCTTATACCTTGTGACTCCACCTCTCCAGCAATCCCATTGGTCTATGCAAATAACATATTAATATTGATGACCTAGGCAAATGCCACAGTGATTTCCTGTATATGTGTTTGTGCCAGCTACTATGATATTAAAATAGCCCCTTGTGTCTTAGTTAAAACAATAACTAACCTTTACTGATCATAAATATATATAAAACATAACACAGCTTATAAGTGCTTAGACACTAAGTATGACAAACATACTGTATTTTATATACACGAAGGCTTTCATGGCTGGGATCTAATGGTTGTTCTGGGTTTTTTGGGCTCTTTGGCCGTGTTCTGAAGGTTGTTCTTCCTGACATTTCGCCAGTCTCTGTGGCCGGCATCTTCAGATGACAGCAACCTGTGCTCTGGTGTAGTTGGCTGTCCTCTGAAGATGCCAGCCACAGAGACTGGTGAAACGTCAGGAAGAACAACCTTCAGAACACGGCCAAAGAGCCTGAAAAACCCAGAACAACCATACTGTATTTTCTCTGATAAATAATTATTTCATGATATTATTGTATTTGTAAATCTTATTTGACCCTATTACATATTTTAGTCAGTTACATCTTTATTCATGTCTGAGATACATATTGTTTTCTGACTCATTCTGATTGGTTAGAGCAATGGTTCTCAAAGTTGGGTCCCCAGATGTTATTGGACTGCAACTCCAAGAAATCCTGGCCAGCACAGCAAGTGGTGAAAGCTTCTAGTTACTGAAGTCTAAGAATATCTGGGCACCCCAGTTTGAGAACCACTGGATTAGAGTCATATTCTATGCTAATATAACATTCTGGGTTTAGCAAACACATTTAAACATTCATTCATATATACATATAGACATATTTTGTGCTGCAGATATAGATATAAATATTGATATACAGTGGTGCCTCAACCTACGACCATAATCCATTCCAGAAGATGGACATAACTCAAAATGGTCATAAATCGAAGCACCATTTCCCATAGGAATGCATTGAAATGCAATTAATCTGTTCCAGCCAAAGAAAAAAATCACACAAAAAATCACTGCATGACTCATTGGAAATGTGATTAATCCCTTCAGGCTGAAGAGGGGGCAAGAAAAGCAATCAAGCATGCAAGACTCATTGCAAATGCACAGAAAACAAATGGAGCAGATTGGAAATGCACAGAGAACAAAGGAACAAAATCAGAAATGCACAGAAAACAAAAGAAAATGCAAGGGAAGCATGCAGGACCCATCAGAAATGGAAAAAACCCAAAAAGCAACCAACCCCCCCAAGACCCATCAGAAATGGGGGAAAGCCAAAAAGCAACCAAACCCTCCAAGACACATCGGAAATGGGGGGGAACCCAACAAACAAACAAACAAACCCCCAAGACCCACCACAGCACAGATACATAACACCCCCAGCCTAAAATCACGCTGCAAAAATACCCAGAACTTTTTTAAAAAAGCAGAAAACAGCACCTTACCTTACCTAACAGGCAGTCCAAAGCCTCCCTGCAAACATACACATGCTTACTGAGAAGCAGAAGCCAGGTGGTCCCTCCTCAATCACACTCACTCTAACTGTCAGGGTGAAAGAGCTACAAACAAGCAGTCTCTTTCACCACCTACAGTTAGCAATTTGAATTTCCCCCCTTTCCCCCCTGCCTTTTCCCTGTTGGGAAAGTGTGAGGGCAAGAGGAGAAGGGGACGACAGAGGACGAGATGGTTGGACAGTATCATCGAAGCTACCAACATGAATTTGACCAAACTCCGGGAGGCAGTGGAAGACATGGGGTCACAAAGAGTCGGACACGACTTAATGACTAAACAACAAGAAGAGCTATTCATGTGTCACTCATTGTTTTAGATTATAGGCAATAACCAACTGGAGATGGATAAACTGAGACATGGTACACCTTGGTGGCTAAAAGTCCAAGGAATCTATTGTGAAGTCCTTTGTTCAAATGATACCCGTGTTAGTTTTTCAAAATCTGACTCTAAGCAAATCAGTATCTCACAGCCTTGCAACACTGAAGTGCATGTAATAGCAACATACCCCTTGGAAATGAGCATACACAAGAGCAGGCGTATACTGTATAAACATGGCACAACCTTTCATGTGCATGAAAGGGAGGAGCTTCTGATGGTTCACATTCTTCTGAAGAGCCACAGAGACTGAAGGTTTATTTCTTCTGCTGCATGAAACACCTGATAGCTTCTCCTCTCCTGTGTCTAGAACTTGGTTAGTCTAAACTTAGCAAGACTTTATTTGATCGGCAAACTACTGATGCTTATTAGAATAATGAGGATGGATATTCAGCAACATAGACACTGAAAGAAAATGCAAGGTGACATTGAATATGTCCATTTCTTCTCAAAGCAATGTTAAGTGGATCTATACCCCCCAGATTTATAAGACCTGTTCCATTACCTCTGAAAAGGATCAAAGAACTTTTACAGTATTTTCAGCCTATTTGCTAAAAGAAAGGTACAAAGCCCACACTTGTGCCATAGTGGTGTAAACTTACAAAAGCATTGTGTGAGAAATTAAGTAAAATGCCTGACATCTAAATTATCAGTGTGCCTACCTGCAGAGGATTTTTCAAAGGAGATGGTGAAAGAAATTCACAGTTCCTGGAAACACAGATTCTGAAAATTAAACAACAGCTAAGGAAATTGGCACTTAATTTTTTGCCATCAAAAGAAAAAGGCAGAGGAAAAGTTTAGCGCGATGTTCTTAGTTTAAATATAGAAATGAGGCTGGGTCTCCCTTTTGTAGCTTTTAAAATAGGGTTCAAGGAATTGTTTAAATAGCTCCTTATCTTTATGTATACTAAGTAAATAGGTCTAGGTTGTTGTTTCTTGGGGGTGGGTGGGGGTGTTTGCTTTATGTTCCAGCACATTGTGAATGCTAGTGCTGAAGAGTGGGCAGCATTTAACATGTTAAATTGGCAGGCTATTTGCAATAATTTTGTCTCCATAAAAATGTGTCTGTGGTAAGTTAGGTTTTGGTGTAAATGAAAATACTTATTAAATGTCAGTAGCAGTAATAAGTGATTGATATCTAATTAATGTGTCATATGTGATAGTTTTTAAATGTTAATTAATGCCTAAAATCTTTCTAAGTGCTGCTTGACCTATTAATTAATATTAGACAAAAACATATAATTGTCTCCTAAATGAAGTGGATCTCATAAGAGTTTCACTGGAAGTGGTTCCAGAAGAGAAGGCTCATAATGGTAACCTCTTTCTACAGGATGTTTTCGTATAGGAATTATCCATCAATGTGGTTGTTGTTAGCCCAAAAGTAAGAATTTCAGCATGAATGTGATACATTTGAGAAGTGCTGAGCACTTTTATCAAGTATAATGTTTATACCAGCATACTGTTCTAAATGTCCTAAAACATTATCAGCAGTGCAGGAATCTTATTGTGGTTGTATAGATTGATCTATGCTGCTGCTGTTTATTTTAATCTAGGTTGGTAAAGTTAACTTCGGTGGATCTCCCCTGGGACTTTGTGGATGGGAAAGCAGAACAACATTTTGTAAATTTTCTAAGAAATTATTTTATAATGAATCTATTCAGCTGAAAGTTCTTAGCTGTAAACACTTTCCAGAGCAAGCCCTCCCTCAATGTGTAAGATTTAAAAATGCAGATTAATGGATTGGTCCATATCAACAAATGAGGAGCAGAAATATTACAAAGTGTATAGCTTTTAACTGTCAACTGACGACTAATCCATTCTCAAATTATTGGTGCCCTGGAGGGTACCAATATATTGTGCTGGCACCAGGAATCAGCATTCTGCAAGCCAACTGAAAAACTATTTGTGCCAGAAACAGAAGACTACAACTATAAAACTTGTATTAGCATCAAATTTGACACAGATGCAGCAAAAAAAAACTGCTCTTACTCTGTGCCAAATTTGGGGATGTTCGGGAAAAGCCTTTTTCAAAACTAACACTGTTTTACCCTGTGCAGAACCAAGAAACCTGAAACTGCAGCTGATTAAAACAGATCAAATACATTGATAATACAGTGGTGCCTCGCTTAACGAGCGCCTCGCTGAGCGATGAAATCGCTTAACGAGGCGCTCTGGGCCATCGCTGGAGCATTCGCTCAGCGATGGCCCCTATGGGGATTTTTCGCTTTGCGATATTCGCTAAGCGTTTCACTTAGCGAATATCGCATAACGAAGCCGGGAGAACAGCTGATCGGCGGTTCCAAAATGGCCGCCGGAAGGTCCGCGCCGCATTTTCGCGCCCTGCCCTCGCTTACCGAGGGCGCAAAAATGGCGGCGCTATGGCAGAACATCGCTTAACAGTGAGTTTTAAAGCCGTAGGAACGCATTGAACAAAGTTCAATGCGTTTCTATGGCTTTTTTATTCCCCTTTAGCGATGTTTTCGCATAGCGAAGGTTAATCCGGAACGGATTAACCTCGCTATGCGAGGCACCACTGTACTAAATTTGCATACTTGGGGAAAACTGTCTGTTGCAATCATTTTTAAATTATTTTACAGGAATTTGTCCATTCGTTGCTCTAATTCCAAGTTTGAAATTAACAATATTTAATCTGGAAAAGGTGTGTGATTCCTAGCTTATTTCCAACATTCTAGACAGATTGTGCTTATTACCAGCATTCTAAATGGACTGAGCTTTTGACCCTCAGAACCCCATTCAATGACCAGGAAAGAAATTAGGCACCCTGTCACTGAGGATCTGCTTTGCTCCCTTCCTCCTGGTCCTTCGTTGGGTTCTGGTTAAAAGTTGGGAGAAGCTACTGTGCCAAAATGAGCTGTTTCTCTTCCAGCTATCGCCATGAGACATCTCCAGCAGGAACAGATGGCAGTAGGCTGCCCTTTTCTTTCTGTGGTGTGGGCTGAGAAAGAGAGAGTGAGAAGCAGCCCCAAGAAGCAACTCTCATTCAGGTCTGTTCCAGAGCTTCCTGGGGGGGCAGAAGCTCTTCTTTCTTCCTAAGCTTCCAGTAAGACAGGGAAACCTAAGCATCCAAAGTATCCAGCCAGACTTTGATCCCTGCCCTCCCCCACAGCCATGGTTGCACATGGTTGCTCAGCTGCTCAGCCCATGAGGATGAGCTATGGCCACTAACAACCCACCTCCTTCTTTTTACAGTCTGCATTCCTGCACATCTCCGAGGGATTGAGCAGGCATGTCATTCCCACCTCTTCCCTTTGTTCACATTAGCAAAAACTTCAGGAAAGGTTGAGTTTTTGTTTTCCTCCAAAGTAATAAAGAAAAAAAATAACAATAGGCATGCCCCTTTCTCAACAGCAATGTGAAGAGAAAGCCACGTTCCTTTTTAGCTCAGGAACAGCATGGGTGGCAATGAAACTATTATAATTCCTAAGGGGGTAGCTATTTTTTTCCTCTTGCAGCGAAAGTAAAAAACTTTCTGGCCTTTTAAACAGCACCTTAAAAGATGTAATAATGAACTATTACATCTTTTAAGGTGCTGCGAGACAGCAAAAGAAGTTTGTGTCTGTCCTGTTAAAGCCAGGTTTATTTCTACCTTTTCCAACATTGCAGCAGAATTTCAGATCACTTCCCTTTAAAGAGTTCCTTTAAAAGAAATTACACCTTGCTGTAAAAGAACTGGAATAAAAGTTCAAGATAATTGTTTACCGTGACTGCTTTTATTTATTTGGAAAGAATCCAGACTGTAGAGACTGAAATATTGGTCCTCAGAAAAAGCCTTTTAAATAGAAGAAACAGTGATTTCTCACAACACTGAGCCTGCTTTGCCAGACTCAGGCCTCAACAGGGTCAATCCAGAGACAATTCTGTAAAAGACATTTGGCTGTTTTTCCTCTCTCTTTAATAAAGCTCCTTCTTCTGCAAAGACTCACCCTCTCATAATGGAAGGGGTGGTGGGGGTGCCTCACAGCCATCCCGCCACTTCTGATGTGTGGTGACTATGAGTTTATGAAGCAACCTTTTATTAACAGCTCTGCTCAAATCTTGCAAACCAACAACTTCTATGTTCGGTCATTCTCTCCCCCTATTGTGCCCCCTTCCCAGAAATCCTTTCTTTTCTATTAAGTTCTAGGCAGGTCTTGCAAACTAACAGCTGTGGATTACTTTAATGAGTCAGTCCATCTCATATTGGGTCTTCCTCACTTTTCACAGTAATATTGTCTTTTCTGTTCATTTCTGTATTTTCATAGTACGTACATGGTAGGATAGCTTCAGCTAACATTTTTGTTCTAGTGGAAATTCAGCTTTGACTTGTTTGAGCACCCATTTTCTGCCTTTCTGGCTGTCTATGGTATCTGGAAGACTCTCCTCCAACACTCCATTTCGAATGAGTTGATTTTCGTCCCTGTCTTTTTTCATTGTCTTCCTATTACCTAGTACAGATGATTCTGACCTTGTGGGAGCCTGACCCCAGACCGCCTCCCCAGGAAAGTGGGCTTTCTATCTCCTCAAAAACAGGATCTCACTTCCTCACTGGAAGCACATCTGTGGCACCCTAGAGGTATCACAGTTAATCTGTAGGCTTGAGAATTTAAGGAGGACTGTGAGGAGAGTGACACCTGGGTAGATGCGCATGAGTAGGAAGTTCTAATTGCCACCCCAAAAACTCTCTACAGAAGGATGGGAGAGGATCTTCCACAAGGATTCTGATACAGAATAGTGGGTGTTGTTTCTGGTTTCCCTGGAGGAAGTGACGTAAGTGCAGAGGGATGAAACCAGTTGCCAGGAAGAGAAGCACTGGGCAAGGTGCCACTGAGGTCACTGCCAGCAGTGATGCCCAGGCTATCCTGTCCTGAACCACAACAGTGGTCAGGAGTCTCCTATGGGTTGACCTGCTAAGTCTTCCTCACCAAATGCTCCTCCTACAGCATGCTGTTCCACAGAGTCTACACAAATTAAGGTAGACTTCAGAAGCATGACCCAGGAGAGGTGCCAGCAAGCTAGTTATGAAGTATTAAATGAGGCTTACCTCAGTGTAACTAGAGAAAGCCTGCAGGTCACCTAGGCTTGTATTCAGCATTCCTGCTGTGGCACTCCTTGCCTCCCATGCTAGAAACTGTAGATCATGCAAGGCTTTACCCAACCCTCATTGGTGACTGTAAGGGCTTTCACAAAGAGAACATTAAACTCTGTGGTGCCCATTGAAAGCAGTTTATGGCCAAAGTGGATATATTTTTGTTTGACAATAAAACTAACCTCTGTGGTGAAGCTCTGTCTGGTGCATCCACTGAAGGGGCCCCCAGGCCCTGCTCACACTTTGGTTTCCAGTGATAATCTTTCCTAACCCTCCCTTTTTAAAAAAAATCAACATGAAAGAGGACATCTTTCAGAAAACATGCAAGTGATATGTTTGTAGAGTAAGTGTTTGGAAAATGGAAGATAGCTTTCTACTCTATATTAAAACATAATTTTGTGAATCTATTGCTGGCAAGCCTGTATCATGCATGCTTATTGTTATAAAAATAGTCTCTTTTTTCCCCCTTTGGAACGGCCTTTTTTGAGGATCAATATTTCAGCTCCTGCAAACTGGATTATTTCCAAATAGAAAAGATTGACTGGGCCCAACCATTCTTTTTCAAGATAAACAAGATCGGTCCTTTCAATTTATATGATCTGTTTTAAATCCAGGGGTTATTTTGGGTCACAAATTTCTTTACTTTAAAAAAAGACATGAGTTGGAAACCCCTTGTGCAAACATCCCCAAATTTGGCACAAGTCAAGAGCAGATTGTCTGCTACAACTGGATTTGGTGACGGTTTGAAGCCCCATTTCAAAATTATAATTTGTTTTTGGTAAAAATTAAAATATTTTTAGAATCACCTTCTAGAAAGTTGATTTGCTCTGCTCCACAATAACAGATAATACTTTTAATGTTGCCAGTCAAGAATGTGGTGGGAAAGCAGTGTAGACTGAGCCAACATTGAAATGCCAACTGGAAATATCTGGAGTATCTATGTAGGGCTATATGAGTCTATCTGTTGGATTGTGTATGGAAATCACATACAGTACATATTTGATTTCCCCTAATTCTAAAATGAAAGCCTTCTTCCAAGTTCACATGCCCCTTAGCTTTATCAGGAAATTTAGATACTGTATATTATTTGGCTTCCTGGTTTATCCTATGGAAGCTAAATTCCTCTGAAAATTTAGCTTTCTGTTGTCTCCAATATTGTCTCAAATGCTTTTACAAGAAGGCTATATTTACCTTTCTGTGTGTTTTTCCTGTGAGAAATGTATAAAATGTCAACAGATGAAGGCCTCCTTGAATCTTCACCCTAGAATGTGTCATTCATTGTAACTCACTGTTCAGAATTCATTGCCTCTTGATACTGCAAAATGTGTCTGCTTTCCTCTCCAGTGACTACATTTGAAGCTGATTTGTTTACTCTGACTTTTAAAGTGACATTAGCTAATTATCAAACTTGGCAGGATATATTTCACTTCAACTTTAATGTCACTGTTAAACACCATGACTTCTCTCACATGCGAGTATTTCAGAGACTGAAACTGTTGTTAGAAGTTGACCACCTGTTCAGAACACTCAGTCTCCACATGTATAGATCAATCATACTGTACTTGATATCCCTTCTGAGGCTAATGGTGATTAATTGGTTACTCAGCTTTAAGTTGATATCAATTTGTTTTTAAGCTCTAAGAGAGTAAGTGCAGAGAATTGGCTGGAGGTTTTTTTAGCATCTGTCAAATCTTATCATTCTCTCACTCCTGGATCCCCAGACTCTTTTAACTACAGTTCAAGTTAAACTATTTGCTGCTTTTCATCTTCAACTTCCCTGCAAACTGGCTGATTTTTCACCCACTTCTCAATTGTCATCTGAAAATGTTCATTTGACTATGAACAGTGTAGTCCTTCATTGAATCACATCATGTGGCAAATATTCTTTATTTTTGTGTCCTTTCTTTGCAAATTGGTAAAGATCAAAGCAAACCTTTCCAGCAATCATACTTACATATCCTCTGAATGCACAAGACTTGGTGTTTTATCTTGTATCCATGCATGAAGGCCTGCACAACATCAAACTACCACTATTTTAATTTCAACTTTCAAATCAGCTGGCTTAAGACAATGAATAGTAGAGCTGTGCAAAGCCCCCCCTCCCGATTCCTCTTGTCTATCAGTTTGTGCCCTGAATCCAGAACTGTTTTGAAAATTTATAAGATCAGTAAACTGGGAAGCAAAAAAATGTGTGTGTGTGTGTGTGTGTGTGTGTGTGTGTGTGTGTGTGCGTGTGTGTGCGTGTGTGTGTGCGTGTGCATGCGCGTGCGGGTGCGTGTGCGTGTGCGTGTGTGTGTGTTTTGTTTTTTGTTTTTTGCATGGAGGTACAAGAAATGTGTACACTTCTTAGATGATTAATCAGGGAATAACACTAGCAAATGGCAGACATCTACCTTCAGTTTTTGCACCAGGCAGTTGTAAATTTAGCTTAACAACAACAACAACAACAAACAAACCTAGTAGGCTGAAGCAATCTGTGTCCTCTCCAATTTGATTTGTGCCCCAGATACAAACTGACATGTATATCACTTCCCTTTGCCCCAGAACCTATTCTGGCCATTCCACTTTGTTTGGAACCTCATACAAAATCAAGAATCAGGCTGATTTGGTTCAGGCTGATCTGGTTCATAGTTTGGGATTTGTCTGAACCTGGTATACAGCCTTAGTGAGAAGTCACAGATAGATTTAGATGGAGAGGATTCCTGTGATAAGTGCTAGAACTGGACTGAGTGTTGAGTGACAAAGAGAAAGCAAGACTTCCGGTAATTCAATGCTTCCCAAACTATGAGCCCTGGCTCCATGGGTCCATGGGGCACTGGGAAACCAACCCAGGGGTGCTACTGGATCCCCTCTTCCTTCCCCCCTCCCTTCTCCCTCCCTCACCTACAGTTTACTTCAGCACTTGCAGTTTCTCTGGTGTCCATGCACAGTGCAGAGAGGGAACCCTGGGCCAGTCTTGCTGAAGCACTGTTTTCCTGCCTTCCTGTTTGCAGGGGAGCTTCTTCCTGTCCCACCCTGTCTCCTCCCACCACACACACAAAAAATGCAGCTTCTTCATTTTTTCTGGAAGCTTCTTTTGTTGGAGAAGTCAGACCATGAGAGTTTTCCCCCTAAGCTATCTGTATATAGCTTAGTCTTTGATTCCATCTAGTGGTCAGTCCAAGTAATACACTAGAGTTTGGGGTTGATGTTGAGTCAGTGGATAAGTGAAACTGGGGGCACTGATCCCGTGGATACAGCAGTCCTACTGTACTGGGGAGGCAAGACCAGTCCCTTTCTTGAAATTTTTACAAGCCAGGAAGGGCAAAGATGCTTAATGTGATCAAGAGTTCAATGACTGTAGCTGCATTGTGCAGCAAGGAAGAGAGGCATCTCATATATCCAAAATTAAGTGGCCCATGATATTTTGCTACTTTAAGCTTGAGTTTGAAACCATGGTTTTTAAAACACAAAGGACATTAAACAGAAAAACTCCTTTTAAACTCACTCTTAATAGGAAGATATTATCATGGTCTTTCCATGATAAAGACATATGTGTTTAAAAGATTCTTAAAAATATTCTTCTTTAAAGCAAAGCAAAGCATGCTGCTTATATACCGCCCCATAGCGCTTCAAGCACTCTCTGGGCGGTTTACAAGTTAATTATGCAGGCTACACATTGACGCCCCCAGCAAGCTGGGTACTCATTTTACCGACCTCGGAAGGATAGAAGGCTGAGTCAACCTTGAGCCGGCTACCTGGGATTGAACCCCAGGTCGTGAGCATAGTTTTGGCTGCAGTACAGCGGTTTAACCACTGCGCCACGAGGGTCTTTAGTAAGAATGAAAACTAAGAAAGTTACATTTAAAAATAAATAATTATTCCAGATGATGGAATTCTATTACTATGATTCCAAAGTAACTACATGCAGTTATACTTAAACCTTAAATACTATTTTAAGTAGTCATTTAAAAATAACTAAAGCAGTTGCTTTTTAGATTCTTAATAAAAGACATCAGAAAGCTACAAGATATGAACATATATATACATGGAATGGTGCCAGAACACTGTCCTCCCTCATATACCAATTCTCTTCTTTGCTTTCTAGTCACACAATGAAGCAGCCCTTATTTCCTCACCAAGTCAAGACAAACCTTTTTAACCTCATCAAAAGTAGCAAGCACATATCACAATGCTGGTATTTGACTATAAGAAAATAAAGTAAAATTCCTCCCAACTTGCTATTTGTAGTAGCACATATAATCCCAGCCTGAGGTATCCTCTAGAGAGCAGGCACAGGGAAGTCTAAATTAACTTATGACCCTCCCCCTTACTTCATTATTACACTGCCATCCTCAGAGCCTTCTAAGGGCAAGGAACAACTTGTTTATATAATGATATGGGTGATGGGAGAGCTATCCTTATTTAGAATATAGTTAGGAACTAGCTGCCTTACCCCAACTCTCTTTATGTTTCTCAGTCCTATCAATCTCTTTTCACTTTCTTTCTTGTCATATACCTAGTCATCATCTCCCCCACATGCTCAGAACACATCACCAAATAGGCATTAATCATATTTCTCCTCCATCATTTACTGAGCCTCTACTAAGCCTCCTTTCTATAACTACAACATTATGGAAGAAAGTTGTTGTTGTTGTTTAGTCGTTTAGTCATATCCGATTATTCATGACCCCATGGACGAAGAGTTGAACACGCCAGGCCCTCCTCTCTTCCACTGCCTCCTGGAGTTCGGTCAAATTCATGTTGGTAGCTTCGATGACACTACCCAACCATCTTATCCTCTGTCGTCCCTTTCACCTCTTGCCCTCACACTTTCCCAACATCAGGGTCTTTTCCTGGGAGTCTTCTCTTCTCATGAGATGGCCAAAATATTGGAGCCTCAGCTTCAGGGTCTGTACTTCCAGTGAGCACTCAGGGCTGATTTCCTTTGGAATGGATAGGTTTGTTCTCCTTGCAGTCCAGGGGACTCTCAAGAGCCTCCTCCAGCATCACAATTCAAAAGCATCAATTCTTTGGCGGTCAGCTTTCTTTATGGTCAAGCTCTCACTTCCGTACATCACTACAGGAAAAACCATAGTTTTGACTATGCAGACGTTTGTCGGCAAGATGATGTCTCTGCTTTTTAAGATGCTGTCGAGGTTTGTCATCGCTTTCCTCCCAAGAAGCATGTGTCTTTTAATTTCATGGCTGCTGTCGCCATCTGCAATGATCATGGAGACAAATAAAGTTAAATCTGTCACTGTCTCCATATCTTGCCCTTCTATTTGCCAGGAAGTGATGGGACCAGTTGCCATGACTTTAGTTTTTTGATGTTGAGCTTCAGACCATTTTTGGCATTCTCCTCTTTCACCCTCATTAAAAGGTTCTTTAATTCCTCCTCACTTTCTGCAATCAGAGTGGTATCATCTACATATTGGAGGTTATTGATATTTTTTCCGGCAATCGTAATTCCATCTTGGGATTCATGCAGTCTGGCCTTTCACATGACATATTCTGCATATAAGTTATATAAGCCGGGGGGCAATATACAGCCTTGTCGTACTCCTTTCCCAATTTTGAACCAATCAGTTGTTCCATATCCAGTTCTCACTGTTGCTTCCTGTCCCATGCATAGATTTCTCAGGAGATAGATAAGGTGGTCAGGCACTCCCATTTCTTTAAGGACTTGCCATAGTTTGCTGTGGTCCACACAGTCAAAGGCTTTTGCATAGTCAATGAAGCAGAAGTAGATGTTTTTCTGGAACTTTCTGGCTTTCTCCATAATCCAGCGCATGTTAGCAATTTGGTCTCTAGTTCCTCTGCCTCTTTGACGTCCAGCTTGTACTTCTGGGAGCTCTCATTCCACCTACTGCTGAAGCCTGCCTTGGAGGATTTTGAGATTAAATGAGTGCAATAGTACGGTAGTTGGAGCATTTTTGGCACCGCCCTTCTTTGGGATTGGGATATAGACTGATCTTTTCCAGTCTTCTGGCCACTGCTGAGTATTCCAAACTTGCTGGCATATTGAGTGTAGCACCTTAACAGCATCAAGATTTTAAATAGTTCAACTGGAATGCCATCACCTCCACTGGCCTTGTTGTTAGCCTTTCTTTCTAAGGCCCTGCTGACTTCACTCTCCAGGATGTCTGGCTCAAGGTCATCAAGCACATTATCTGGGTTGTCCAGGACATCCAGGTCTTTCTGGTATAATTCCTCTATGTATTCTTGCCACCTCTTCTTGATGTCTTCTGCTTCTGTGAGGTCCCTGCCATTTTTGTCCTTTATCATGTCCATCTTTGCACAAAATGTTCCTTTAGTATCTCCAATTTTCTTGAACAGATCTCTGGTTTTTCCCTTTCTATTATGTTCCTCTATTTCTTTGCATTGTTCATTTAAGAAGGCCCTCTTGTCTCTCCTTGCTATTCTTTGGAAGTCTGCATTCAATTTTCTGTAACTTTCCCTATCTCCCTTGTATTTTATTTCCTTTCCCTTCTCTTCTCTGCTATTTCTAAGGCCTCATTGGACAGGCACTTTGCTTCCTTGCATTTCCTTTTCTTTGGTATGGTTTTTGTTGCTGCCTCCTGTACAATTTTACGAGCCTCCATCCAGAGTTCTTGAAGCACCCTGTCCACCAAATCTAGTTCCTTAAATCTGTTGTTCACTTCCACTGTGTATTCATAAGGGATTTGGTTTAGATTATACCTGACTTGCCCAGTGGTTTTTCCTCCTTTCTTCAGCTTAAGCTTGAATTTTGCTATTAGAAGCTGATGATCAGAGCCACAATCAGCAACAGGTCTTGTTTTTGCTGACTGTATAGAGCTTCTCCATCTTTGGCTGCAGAGAATATAATCAATCTGATTTCAGTATTGCCCATCTGGTGTTGTCCATATGTAGAGTCACCTCTTGTGTTGTTGGAAAAGAGTGTTTGTGATGACCAGCTTGTTCTCTTGACAAAAACTCTATTAGCCTTTGACCTGATTCATTCTGAACTCCAAGGTCAAACTTCCCTGTTGTTTCTTTTATCTCTTGACTCCCTACTTTAGCATTCCAATCCCCTATTATGAGAAGAACATCTTTCTTTGGTGTCAGTTCTAGAAGGTGTTGTAAGTCTTCATAGTATTGCTCAATTTCAGCCTCTTCAGCAATGGTGGTTGGTGCATAAACTTGGATTACTGTGATGTTGAAAGGTCTGCCCTGGATTTGTATTGAAATCATTCTATCATTTTTGAGATTGTATTTCAATATATTTTTCCCACTCTTTTGCTGACTATGAGGACTACTCCATTTCTTCTACAGGAGTCTTGTCCACAATAGTAGATATGATAATTGTCTGAATTGAATTCACCCATTCCTGTCCATTTTAGTTCACTGATGCCCAGGATGTCAATGTTTATTCTTGCCATCTCCTGTTTGATCCAGCTTACCAAGGTTCATAGATCTTACATTCCAGGTTCCTCTGCAGTATTATTCTTTGCAGCATCAGACTTTCCTTTCACTTCCAGGCGTATCCGCAGCAGAGCGTCCTTATGGTTTTGGCCCAACCACTTCATTAACTCTGGAGCTACTTATACTTGTCCTCTGCTCTTCCTCATTAGCATGTTGGATGCGTTCCTACCTGAGGGGCTCATCTTCCAGCATCATATCTTTTAGTCTTTTGTTTCTGTTAATGGAGTTTTCTTGGTAAAGATACTGGAGTGGCTTGCCAATTCCTGCTCTAGGTGGATCACGTTTAGTCGGAACTCTCCACTATGACCTGGCCGTCTTGGGTGTCCCTGCACGGCATAGCCCATAGCTTCTCTGAATTACTCAAGCCCCTTGGCCACAACAAGGCAGCAATCCATGAAGGGGTGTGTGACGGACAGGTCAGTAACCACTCCTTTCCATCACAATGGAACCCTGTCCATCACAATGGAACCCTGATGTAGCTACCAATGGTTGAACAGAAGGGGTGGAACAAAGGAACTATAAGAGAATGGAAGTCAGTTAGGGAGTTCAGTTGGAGTTAGGGACTTCAGTTAGGGATATCAGTTGGATAGAAGCAGTTTAGGTAGTTAGGACCAGAAATGTTTTAGAGAAGAGTAATAGAGAGATAGAGAATAAGATAAGAAATGAATAAATACCTTGATTAAAATGATTCTTCATAAGCAAATATAAATGTTATCAAAGCACAGTTTATTGAATGAATAAAATAAGACCATCCATGATTCACTTTATATGATTTACTGATAAACACATAAACGGACATTGTTATATTGGATAACTGTGATTAAGAGACATTTTTGATAGAGTGAGGAATAAATCCTCTGGTGGCAGCGAAAAGAGTTGAAAAGTAAATGTCATATCCAAAAGTGAACCTCGGTTGTGTGGAAGAACAAACGGGAACTGGGTGTGTGTGTGACAGGGTGGAAGACTTATGACCCTCCCCCCTCCTGGAAGAAAGTTAACTACACTGAAAAAGGAGTGACACTATCCCTTGGTACATTACATTTGTAATATGAAATATTTATACCTCCATATTGGAAAAGGATAATTACTTACAAGTAACTCATTATTTGCAATGCATTAATTCCAAGATCAAGCCATCAGGGAACAAAGCAGATGCATCAATAACACCAAATGAGGAGAACTGAACGAGGTACACAAACTGAAACACAAGAGAAACAAATGACTTTCTTCATATACAGTAAACATACAATTTATTTCACTTTTGTTTGTAACAACATTCCATGTATTGGTAGGAGGTTAATAAAAAAAGTACTGTACTATTCAATGGAATGAATTCAGACTGAAAAGCCTGGCAGAAGATTGTATTATTGTTGCACAAATGTGCAGGCAGAATAAAAAAATGAACATTCTATAAGGTAATTCTAAAAATAGGGAAGCCCTAAAAAATTATAGCAAAAATTATAACAAAAATGTATCCCTCACTGAGATCGATGGCTGCTTTCCTGCAAGTCTTGGAGGGTATGTTTGCGGAAGCCCACTAGGCTCAGATAGCAGAAAAGGCCTTGCAGGCCCCAAAGCAAGGGCAGTGATCGGTAGCAGACTATGTGGCCAAGTTCCATTGGCTCGCCACTGATACGGAATGGAATAAGGCAGTGCAGTAGTTCCACTTTCAGCTGGGTTTCAATGCAACTATCAAGGATGAGTTACCCTGGGTTGATTCACCAGCTGACTTGACCAATTTCATCTCTCTGTGTATTAATATTGACACCCAGTTAACTCAAAGAGAGTGGGAGTGTCATAACTCCTGAGTTGAGAGGGAGCATCCTCCTCCTGGAGCTACCTCACCCAGAAACCTTCTCCCTCTGAAACCCATGGAAGTGGATGGGTCCCACCATCACTTCCCCCCCCCCCGATAAGAAACATCCCTGAGACCTGGGCCTTTGGCTGTACAGTGGGGTCTTGACTTGAGAACTTAATCCGTATTGGAAGGCGGTTCTCAAGTCAAAAAGTTCTCAAGTCAAATCTGTATTTCCCATAGGAATGCATTGAAAACCATTTGATCCGTATCTGCTCTTTTCCGTCCATAGAAACTAATGGGAAGCTGCTATTCTGCCTTTGACCACCAGAGGGGGATATTTTGTTTCTTTTTTTCTTAGGTCAAGAAAGGTTCAGGGAAGGCAGGGAAAATACAGTCCAGGCAGTACCAGGCAGTCCGAAGACTGTCTCCCAATCCACTCTCTAAATGCTGGGAGGAGTCAGGAAGCAGACAGGCACCCTTTTCACTGGCCAACAGTTAACTGAAAGTTCACATTTTGCACTTTCCATGCCTCCCGCGTGGTTTTTTTTTTCAGTTCTTAACTCAAATCTAAGTATGTAAGTCAAGTCAATATTTTCCTATGAGAGTGGTTCTTAAGTCAAAATGTTCTTAACTCGAGCCATTCTTAAGTCAAGACCCCACTGTACTGTGGGTACAAAGGATGACATGTGGCTGCCTGCCCTGCCAAGACCTCTCTGGCAGGAAATGAACATCCCCGGCAGATGTAGGGGGTGGCTTGTCAGGGAGGAGCACAGCTCCCTCACATTTTGTACTGACTGTCCAGTGGATGCTGCCATAGGGAGGCATGCTGGCAATCCAGGCCCTGATTGACTCTGGGGTGTCACCTAGTTTTATGGAAATTCAGTTCTCAAAGAAGTTTCAGGTTCTCTGCCAATCCAAGGAGACCACAGTGCCTGCCCTCACAATCAGGAGTGGCTTATGTTCAACCTCATCACCACCCCCAACTCAATACTGGGAATTTACTGTCTTACCAAGCATGATCCAGCCATCTGCAGGTCATGTTGAGCCCTCCAGTTCAGCTCTCCCCAATGTTAGATCTAGCTGATTGTGTATAGGTTGGACCTTCCGCCACATTTCTGGATGCACCTGGGGTTCCATGTGTCCCAATTGAAATCAGCTATGGAGCATCCCTTCCCAGGATGCTCCCCCACTGCCACCAGTCCAAGGGCAAGGTCATGAGGAATTTGTGGTGGCCTGAATCTTGTACTCCAAGCAACTCTGTGGTTGAGTGCACTATCTGGTGGACTGGGAAAGTTACGGTCCAGAGGAGTGCTCCTGGGAACCTGTGGAGAATGTCCACACTCCCACCAATCTATGGGCATTTCACCACTATTACCCTGGCAAGTCCTGACCCTGTTTGCAGGCTTAGGCCCTGGCCCTTGTAGCAACTTTCATGAGGCCCACCTGGAAGCCTAGATGAAAGGTTTTAGAACTTGCCTCAGCAACAAAGGTCTTTGGTTGTGCTGACTGACTTGCTGCTCCAGAGTCCCTGTGTTCCAGTATTCCTACATCTCTGTGTCTTGACTCCAGTGTCCCTGCACCTGCTTCAGTTCCTGCCTTGGCCCTGTTCTTGCCTCTGCCTGCCTCCTGCACCATTGTGTTTGGGCTCTAGTGTTCCTGCATCTGTTCCTGCCCCTGTCTTGGCCCCTGCTTGTGCCTCCTGCCTCTCAGCATCTTGTTCCTGCTCCATGTTCTCAGCCTTGTGTTCCTGCCTCCTCTTGGCCATGACCAAATGTGTAGTGAGTGCCCTTGGACTTGATACTCTGTGTGGTGGATTGGGTCCTGGTGCCCTTGTCTCTGGTAAGAGACTGCCTAGGATATCTTGGACTGTGACAGCACAATATTGTGCAGCAACATCAGGCAGTTTCCTGGCATTGTGAATTGTTGATATAAAAGTACAATGTTCCACACTCATTAACCAGAGGTTTTTTTTTTAAAGAATTGAATGTGGATCTAATGGATGTATGAACATTTGAACAAGGAGGTAGGCGTTTGTTACATTTGGGCATTCTGGTTGATTTCGAACTGAATATTAGAATGATGCACTAGATAAGCAATAGGAAGATCTATGGGTTTCAGAGAAATGAAACTATATCATGTCACTGTGTCTATCTTTTACCATTTTCATCTTGATAGTAATTTATATATATATCAATGAGGGAAGACATGGTACCTTCAAGAAATGTCAAATCCATTATTAAAATGACACTAGCTCTCTTTAAAAATGTTTTGTATTTGAATTCTTCTTATAGCTCACTCTAAATCATAAGAAGATATAATATAGATTTCCATACTACAATTGTGAAATTACCTATAACAGCATCTCACATGAAACATGACAAGATAATTAATTATAAGGTATATCTCAACACAAAATCTTAATTAATCATTAATATCCATTAAGCAATCAAACCACAGAGGTTCTGACACATTCCTTTTCATTTGCATTTCTCATTTCTATAATTGTCTGCAAATTGGGAATAATAGTGGTTTGTCACACAGGATTGTTGGGAACAAGAACACTAGGAATATAATTCCTCATTTGTTTCATTCTCATAGCTCAGAATGAGAAACCACAGACAAGTTCTTCTTGCCTGCAAGAGACTCCGTATTTTCTGACAGCTTCTATTAGAGTTCTCACTCTTGTATGGAGGATTTGTACACATGTAACGCAAATTGCATCAGGCCACGATAGCTCCTGCTTCATTTCATAGATCTTTCATGAATTAGAATTCATGAGAATTAGAAGCACTGGCTTTTGTTTGTTTGTTTGTTCCTTCCTTCCTGACCCAGTCCTTCTGTGCTTTCTGCATGAGAGAGTTTTGCATACCAGATGGAAAAGACAATACTTTTGTATAGATATTTTGTGCATGTTATGGAGACTTTCACGGGGGGGGGGGGGGAGACCATCTCATGTTGAACTAAAGAATCTCATGCGGCTTGAAAATTGCTTGTTGAGGTGACTTGTTATGTCAAGACTGTGAAGGATCCCAGGTCACCACAGAGAGGATATAGTGACCACATAGCCACACTACCCGTGCTTGCCAGGTGGGTCAATGCATTGAATGGAAGGGAGGATCAGAGATTTAACTAAGGGATGGGTGAAGGAGGTGACCAATAAAGCCTCAGCTTGGGTTTGAGTCACAACTTATTTTAGGGGAGAGGGCAAGTGTTTAGTCAGCAGGTGCTAAGTCTTTAGCAATGGGGAGAAACAAAAGGAATGGCACCGATATGTGGGGACCAGAGAGAAAAGAACATACACACTTGGACTCTGCCCCCCCAAGAATCCTCCATGTATAATAACCTTGTCCACCATAATCTATGACATCACTGCACAACAGTCTTCTCCCAATGGAATGCAACCCTTGGTAGAAAAGAGGTTCCCTACCCCTGATTGAAACGATTGTACTGTTCAATATCCCTAATCCAAATCTCTCAGCACATGAGACACCAACCTGCATCTCCTGTGTAGCAGTAAGCAAAAAGCCATTTCTAGTATTGACTATAGCTTGGGGTCCACTGTTAGGGAACTTTCCGAATTCAGCTAACCTGAATTCTATTTCTCATTTTAAGCCAGGCAACTTAGCCTGGAGATGTCTGGTTGCAATAAATAGTAAATACAGTGGTGCCTCGCTTAACGAGCGCACTGTACAACGATGAAATCGCATAGT
Source organism: Pogona vitticeps (assembly GCF_051106095.1). Lineage (NCBI taxonomy): Eukaryota > Metazoa > Chordata > Lepidosauria > Squamata > Agamidae > Pogona > Pogona vitticeps. The sequence continues at coordinate 128,073,255 of NC_135785.1, forward strand.
AATCCCTTTTTTGGGATCGCTAATGCGATCGCTCAACGACGTTTAGATAGGGCGAAACTCGCTTTGCGAAGATCGGCAAGCGTTTCGCTTACCGATCTTCGCAAAACGAAGCCCTGACGATCAGCTGTTTGGCGGACAAAATGGCCACCGGAAGCCCCAAAATGGCCGCGCGCAGCGTTTTCGCGCCCTCCCCTCGCGATGTTTAATGCATGTTTATACAATGTTTAATGCATTCCAATGACTTTCCTTGTCCCGTTCAGCGATGTTTCGCTATAGCGAAGGTTAATCCGGAACGGATTAACCTCGCTATACGAGGCACCACTGTATCTGTATGAGTGGAGTAAAGCATGTCATCTGTGTGCATGCTGCCTACATTTTGGACTTTGATTCATCCATGTGCTCATTTATATGAAAACTCACTTAGACATTCCTTTGTGGCCCACAAACCCAGCTTTAATATCTCCTTCTAGTAAACATTATGCATACCTCTCATTTATTAGTCTTCCCTCTCTCTCCACACCAAAATAGGTACTTATCCCTGAAGTATGTGTTTTGTTTGGCACTGCTCATAAACAGCATCCATGCTGCTGTCAAAATTATCAAGATCAGAGGCAGCTTCAGGGAATTTACCAAGGGGGGAGAAATTAACAAAGCAGAAGTGAAATTAACATGCTCTTCGACAGACTAACAAGCTCATTATGCTATCTCAATAATAACTGACATACAGTAAGCACCACACCTCTGGAAAGCAGCTAAGTAAACTGCAGAGAGTGAAGAACACTCACAGATCACATCAGGAAACTGAGTTAGCAGCTGATCAATTACGTTTAAGCTTCTTCCAACTTAATGCTCTGTGGTTTCAAATCAATTGGAATGCATAGCTGTGATGTCATCAATTTTCACTAGTATGCTCATTTAGACATACTGTGGGAACCAGTATGATCCGATTTGCACATTAATTTGGAAATCATAGATTAGGTCTGGTTGTGTTTGCCACGATCCCCACATGGCCCCTGCTTGTTTCACCAAACTAAGAGCTTACGCTACGTATCTTTCAACTACCACCAGTTGATTACATCAACATTATCTATTATTAATGATAGATGTCCAGGCCATATGTCATTTTAAAAGAATCAAGTGGAAATTGCTTATTGTTACAGATGTTGACAGAATAAACTATGTTGTTAACTCTTAAACATCCTCCTTTATCCACTTTCAACCACCACTCTCCTGCCCAAACTCCGAAACTCTCTCAGTCTTCCAGTCTCTCTGACTAACTCCCCCTCCTCCTGCTGAGTCTCTTATATTTTGTGACTCTGCCCCTCCAGCACTCCCATTGGTCTATGCAGATATCACATAAATATTCATGACCAGGGTGAAAGCCACAGTGTTATATTAATAAAGATAGAGTTTCTGAAACATTGCTCTGTTTGACCAGACCTGATCTAGCTGATTGCTTCTACTCCCATCTTGCCAGCCTGTTGACAGCGGGTTTTGTTAACTGCTTTCAAGTATTGATATTGTCAAAAAAGGGTAAACTATCACTGATGTAGTGCATCACTTACTCTATATAAAAACATAAACATGATTTTTAATTTTTTTTCTTTCCTTTTTCTTAAAGGACTGAAACAGATGGAGAAATGGTGCAAAAAATTCAACTGTGGGTGGTTTCTCAACCAGCCTTTCAGATAGGGCATTTTTGTTTGTTTTTGTATTTTATAAGAGATACAGTGCATAAGCAATGGTCTATTAGTATTTTTTTTTAAAATCGCTTCCCCTGCTCCTCCACCAAGGAACAGATGATGTGTTTAGTTTGCTGATATCTTGAAGTAGTCTGCATGTTAAGACACAATATCAGATGTTCAAAATAGAAAGAGCTGGACCAAACAGGGTTGTTTTACTGCCAATATGCCATTTGGATGTGAGAATTGCACCAAACGGCATATCACACCTCTACCCAACCCCTAACAACCCTATTTAGCCCACACCAGCCTGTTCAAAATGATGAAGACAAGTCATCAGTTGTGGAAGCCACCATCACTACTACTTTCTTGTAAAGACAGTTACACCACAAGTCTTTCTTCTTCTGTTTCATGTGGGTGAATAGTGCCATGTTCTTCCTCTTTTTCCTGGAAGAAACTGGGACCTTCTACACATAAAGCATGAGAACTATGAATGAGCTATGAGCTCTCCCCTCTTCTTTATTTATTATAATGAAAGGATGTTAGCCCAAAGACTCCTCAGAACTTTAATCTCATGACTCCCCAGTTTACATGGCACAGCAGTCATGTTTCACAGGGAATGTCACAATCATACTTATTATGTCTACTAAGAAGAGAGCATAAAAGTATTTGACCATCTACTGGCAACTCAGATATTTAATCTAAGCATCCTACAGTGGCTCTGTCTTCTGATTTCAGATTGTGGTGTTGATGATTCTCTGCCAAGTTTATTTTCAATCTGTTCAGCACTAAGGCTTTTGTAGTGTAAATCAGAGGTGTCAATTTAGCTTTCATTGCTCTGATCCCATGGAGCGAAGACAAGTATGATTGGCTGTGGTTTTTGCTTTTTTTAATTCTTCTCTGAGGAGGATTTAACATTGTTTTAGAGAGAATTATGGCTATTTCTATTTCTAATCTGGAGGATGAACCTTCTGTGTGTGCCCTTAAATACTTGGCCGGTGACTGATACTACAGTCAGACTTGGCTGACAACCAGAAATATCTGAAGTCAGATCATCCCTTTGGAAAGCCATAAGCTTCTTTCGAGGAGTGCTTTTAGCCACATATAGTCACAGTTCTGGATTTGCTAGGAAATGCTTCCACTCAGGATCAATTCTCCCTTTTAAAAAAACACCACATGCCATGTATAGTTATGTCAAGCAGTAATATTAAGCATAGCTACAGATTATGAGAGAATCAAGGTATAAAAGATTACATAGCATATTGTATCAATAAAAGAGTGCCAGGGACATTAGTCCATTTTACTTGCAACAATTTCCCAGTTAAAAATGTTTCTAATATTAACAATATGGTTCAAACCTTTTCTCATCCACAGCTAAGAATAATATTTACATTATATTGATCCCTGTTTCTGTCCAGGAGATTACTCTTTACTATTATCAACAAAGCTGGCAACTGATTAAAGGGGAGAAGGGACAGCCTGGCTTGTTCCTGTAATTCAAGACTTTTATTACAAAGACACACAATTTGTTTATTTGTTCCAAGGATTTCTACCTCAACTTTAAACATAAATATGGACAAGACAAGTAACATCAAATAAACAATAGAAGCAATACAATATAAACATTTAGATAGATTAGTCATCCTTCAGTCTCGAGAGACTATGGTTAGGCACTCTGAATAGAGGACTAGGAACAGCATCTAGTGTGGCTGAGAAGGCCAATTCAAGACTGACAATCCCTTCCACACTGAAGACAAATACAATCTGTCTCCTGTCCAGCTCCCTGATTTTTATGGCTTCCGGAGTGCCTCGTTACCTCAGCCTGCTGGACAAGTGTCTCTTCAAAATGGAAGAGGACATGATACACCACCTGCCTCCAGGCTGAACGCTCAGATGTCAAGGTTTCCCATCTGTTGAGGTCCATTCCTGGGAAGAGGTGGTCCAGGCCGGATTGCATGGGACGCTGCTGCTCATCCTCGGAACCTCCACCTTCTGGGGCCTCCTGTCGGAGCCTCACTCCCACCCTTGTGGTGGTGGCGTGGCCACACACCCACACCGAAGTGAGGCTGGGCCACCACTGCCCCAAAGAAGGAAGGAAGGATGGACTGATGGGCAGACGGATGGGCAAGCGAGCCACACAGGTGCAGAAGGCAGAGATAAGCCCCATCCTTGTGTTCCCCCATGTGTCACTGTCCCTGGGAAGAGGAGCCCGGTTCACCCCCGCCCTGTTGCCCTGGGATCCCTGGCAGAGCAGAAGAGGAGGTGAGGAGGAACCCGTGCATGCCAGCCCAATCCTGCACCCGCCTCCCATTCCACGCCATCACCTCCCCTCCTCCCCTCCGCTATCCCCAGGCGGCCCTTCTACCTGCAGGCCGTACCATGCCGGCCCCTTCTGGGAGAGAGCCCAGCTCGGGCAGGGAGGGGTGGCAGCTGGGGGCCCCTTTCGGAGCTTGGAGGTGGCCGGAGGTTGGTAGCACTGGCCTCTCGGGACCTTGGCTGGGCAAGAGGCTGCCCGGGCAGACATGTAATGTGTTTGATTCATAGTTATCCTCCAACAACCTACTGCATAACAAGTACCCACACACACAGACTTCACCCCCACACCCCCATTCACAGATGCCAGCAGCAGCAGCCCCCCCAGTCCTTGGAAGAATGGTCTTCAACAAAACCGGTCCCTGGCATTAAAACAGTTGGGGACCACTGCTCTAACAGCAAAACTCCAACAAGCGTTGGCCATTTTCGTTCATCTTTCCAATGCCAAAACAGCTTAGACAAGTGGGCCAAGAATTGTGATCTGCACCAACTCTAGTGTTAAAATCTCCAAGAATGAACAGTGGCTCTTTCTCCGGGAATTTTTTGATAGTAGCTGCCAGATCATCATAGAATTTGTCTTTGACTTCTGTTGTAGATGGCAGTGTTGGTACATATGTACTAATGAGAATGACTGGTCCTGCTGATTAATGGAACTGCAGACATAGGTTTCTTTCACTCCCCAGTATAGGTGGAACAATGGATCTCAGCAGAGTATTTCTGACCGCAGTGCCAACACTATATTCCCAGGTCTCATTCAATTGTTTTCCCTGCCAGAAGAATAAGATTTTTTTTTCTTTGACAGATCCCACATCTGACAATCTCATCTCTTACAGAGCAACAACACCCATCTGCAGTATACTCAGTTCCATGTCAATGACAGCTGTCTTGCACACGCCATGTATGTCCTGCAGGTCGTGAGAAAAGCCAGGGGTCATTGTCTGAACATTCCAGGTGCCCAACTTAAGGGCAGAAGTTTTCTTCTGATTGTTACATGGTGCAGGGTTATCGATCTGCTTGTCGGCTTTCACCCTAAACACCATGCACCCCGTGAGGTTAACAGACTGTGGTGAGGCAGCACCTTACTGGCTGGGGCTGCCTAGCTTAAGGCAGGCAGTAGCTACCTAGTGAGGTGCAATGCCCTCTCTCTCTATCGGAAGTAGCCCCTGGTGTCAGGCTCTACACCAATCAAGCAAAGATCTATAACCAGTAACTGCTACTTTCCGTGTTATTCCAACGCTGTATGTGAAGCTGGAGTGTCCTCTCCAGAGCAAGGAACCTGGCTAAAATAATTTGGAGGATAGACTGTTACCTAAGCAGTAAATTCCCCCCTCTCCACATAATTGAAATAGTTCAATGGAAAGGCAAGAGCCAATGCAACTGACTCCAGCGACGTTGCAGGAGTTGCCAAAACAGCACAAACTGCCTCTGGGACTCCAGCTCCAGATTTTGCCTCAAGGTTAACTCCTGAAGCCTTTTCCATCAGTGGATATAGCCACAAGGCAGTGGAGGTTTGGAATCGGAGCTTTCCTTCTCCTAGATGGGCTGCTTTCCAAGGCTGATGAGCCCCAATATAAACAAAATACAAATAAAATGATACAGTACAATACAAAGAAATGAAAAATGTCTAAAATCTTTCTTTAAAACTTTTGTTTAAACGATCTCCATGCATACAGTATATGTTACTATGTGTGTCAAAGGATGTATAGTGGGAATTGTTTCCACTGTGCAAGATGATGCATAGGAAAGATTTTTCCATTTGCCTGCATGAAAGAAAGCAGCTATTGTATGTTCTCTTTTTCTTTCCTCAGTAAATGTTGCCTCTCATTCCCCTTTCTTGGTCTTTCCCCCACTACAACATCCCATCTGCCTCATTCTGCACACATGCCAGGACTATTTATCATGTTCCATTTCAATGGCACAAATCACATACCACTAAGCTATTATTCACTACATCTCCCTCCCCACACCACCCCTAGATGAAACTGCAGGTTGCAGAAATCTGCTATTGTTCTAGAGCAGCCATTCTCTATGGGGGCCATATGGCCCCCTGGGTGGCCCTGGTACCTTTGAAGTAGGCCACAGACTGAAACATTGTCTATTCTATTTTTCTCTTCCTCTGTTCATGTTGTAGCCTTGTTTCACAAGGGGCCCTGGAACCTGAGAACGGCTTCAAAAATGGCTGTGGCAAATAAATAAATAAATAAATAAATAAATAAATAAATAAATAAATAGATAAATAAATAAATAAATAAATAAATAAATAAATAAATAAATAAATAAATAAATAAATAAATAAATAAATAAATAGAGAATGGTTGTTCTAGAGAAAAGATGTTGCAAAACTTTTTTGATTTTTCTAAAAAATAAAAATGTTGTATAAAATACAGTAACAACAATCATATTACAATAAACAATTAGCAACTGATAGCCCCCCTCCCTCCAGTACAATACTTGTACTTTGCCTGTAAGAAATATTACATTACCTCAACCACTACGTAATACTTCTCATAGGTAGAAAGTGGAAATATGTATGCATGCATATATGTATAATTTGACTAAGCAATTGCACTTGCAAACAAATTTGAGGAACTCTCATATATTTCTTTTCCTTTTTTTAAAAAAAAGTCTTGTGTAGCCCTATTGGCCCTCTTCCTTCCAAGGTCTGCTGCTAGCAACCAGGACAAAGGAAGAGCTGCATAGCAAGAACAAAAACTGCTAGCAGAGAGAATATGAACACAGGCCAGGGAAACTGTTTTAGATGGATTGGAGGGGGTGTTATAGTGCAGAAGAAAGCATAAAGTATACAAAACTATAAGATTCCCTTAATGCCCGAGGCACTGTGGTGGGCATTCCTGGGGGTCCTCCATTCCTTTACTCAGATTGGAAACCTGTTGAGTGCTTTGAAGAATAGAAGTGTGATTTGTAGTTTGCATCTGACCTGGCCAATAAAAAAAATGTAAGAAAGCCTGCAAAACGACACTTTAAACATTCCAGTTCCCATGCTACTTATACAATAGCTTGCTACTGAAAATAATAATAATTGATCTCACATCGTAAAATGTCCACCCACAAAAATATAGCTTGAATTCTGGGTGATTAGACATTAAGTGCAGGATCCCCCCTTTCCCTCAAAATTATTATTAATGGTTTTATTGTGGCCTGAATATGAAGAATGTAGACATTAGCAAACTGACTTTTCCAACCTAATTTTCACACTGGGGCTATGTTGCAATCAAGCACTTAGATTTCCTTTTTTCGTATATGCATCTAATTTGCAAATGTACACTTCTAATTGGTGCTACATAGCTTCTAGGGCAAGTAAAGGGCTCAAAAAGTGAGATATTAATAAACCCTTATTTGACATTGCTTGCCTTTAAAGCAGGGGAGGGCAAAAGGGCAAGACAGAAGCAGGAAATTACAATATCGATGGCTTTGAGATCAACAAAAATAAAGGAAAACACATTACAGACTAATTGATGAATCTTGCAAAGAAAGTAAGAACAAAACAATCACATGGCGGTGGGCTCCACAATAAAAGACTGCTGTCACTCAGGAGGTCAGAGAGCTGGGATCAGGAGGAAGGGCACAAGACTGTGATGGGGGTTACTGGCAAAGCTCCAATTATGAAGAAGATCTTCATGTGTGCAATGATAAAGAAGCCTTACAACACGTTCCTTTCTGGGTTGGTAGCATCTCACTTAATTATTGGGGGAAATTGTTAAAAAGGGGGTTTCTAGGAATTTGGTTTTTCCTTTAATTATCAGAGTAAAAGGCAGCAGCAGCAGCAGCAGCAGCAGCAGCAGCAGCAGCAACAACAACAACAACAACAACAACAACAACAACAACAACAACACAGAAACATTGAGAGATCAGCCCAGTCTCATCAACACCTGCCCCCCATGTTTGTACACAAACTAGCAAAATAATATATATGATAAAATCATTCTAGAAGCATTTAAAGTAGAAGAAGTATCTCTACTTACAGTTACCATCTGTAATTACAGTCAGAAGGAAAAAAGGAAAAATTGAGTTCAAGCATGCAGAAAACCCTGCATGCTTACTGCTTGAACGATCATTAGAGAAAAAGAGAAAGGCTGCCAACAAAACAGTTAGTGGCAAAAGACAATCACATTAGGATGAGAAGCCCTCCTCCCACTGAAACCCAGTGTTAATGTATACAATATTCCTATTATTCCAACAGTAACCAGTTGTTTAAAGCATTCACAGATCATATTTGTGTAATACAGGCTCCCTATAAGAAATTTTATCTTATTTTATTTATTCAATTTATATACTCCCCATCTAGTCAGAGGCCACTCTGGGCAGCTTACAACATAACAAAAACAACAAAACATCACTACAAATGTAAAAGAAAATTCAACACAATAAAACATAACAAAACAACACAACAATTAAAAAAATAAATATTAAACATTTAAAACTGTGGTATGATTATCTTAGCGGCTAATAAATTCATTAGCAGCCAGGTTTTTAAAAGCTTTTTTATAAGTTGCCAGAGTATAATCAAAATAAAGCACACATGCTCACTAATTTCAATATAATTAAACCCCAGCAACAGGAACAACAACAACAACAAACAAACAAACAAATACGGGGCCAGTGGATAGAGCTTTCCTACCACTTTGATGGCTTCAGACCAACAGGAGAGGCTGTAGTCCCCCAAGTAAAGGGTAGGCAGGCTGGTTGGGCAGCCAGCTGGCTGACCAGGCAACAATAAAGGAAGCATGGGGGCATGGGGGAAAATCTCTTCAAAAATGAACAAAACAAAAGGTGAGAAAGGCACGGAATCCAAGTAATCCAAAAGTGAAGAAACACCAGCAAGATTTTCATGGCCAGGATCTGATGGTTGTTGTGGGTTTTTCGGGTTCTTTGGCTGTGTTCTGAAGTTTGTTGATATTTTGCCAGTCTCTGTGACCGGCATCTTCAGAGGGCTGGAGTAGGAACTCTGTCCATGATTTTATATTAATGAAAATATTAACAGTACTTGAGATTTGATTCATTTCTGCCATAGCATCGCTTGAGTGCTAAAAATCTATCTGTGTTTACTTAGGAGCAACTCTGTAGGAGACATTTGAAGTCACAGCTTTGAAGTTGAGTATTGTAGTAACACAATCATGCAATTTAAAAATAAATAAATAAGGACATGGCAGAAGATTGTAAAATTGGATTTATTGCCAGTAGCTCAGGACTGAGCTACACATTTTCTTTACTACATTGCTTGCATCAGAACTTAATTTTTTTTACTTACAATAATGCATGCTTACTTCCTTAGAAATGAAAAAAGCTCAGCTGCATGCTACATATGTAATGTGGTGTTTAGTTTATATAATCCCTTCAGAAAACTTCAAAAGGGATTAGATGAACTCATGGGAATACCTATCAGCTGTTACTATTGTAACTATATGGCAACCCCATGTTCAGAAGCAATAGGTTTCTGCATACTAGATGCTATGAATGAATAACCTACTCACTCTTCTTGGGGGAGGATATTTTTTCATGGAGAGGGGGGCTCTTCAGCTTTATGGAGAGGTTTCTTGATGTTATCATACATTCCATTCCCTTTGAATGACTCCTCTTTTCTGTGCCTATTTCCAGGGAAACTCAGGAAACTCACACTAGAGTATGAATTGAGGCACTTAACAACTATGGACTGATATGGAGCAGACCAGTATCCTTCTGTGTTTAAAAAAGCCCATTTAACACATGAATGGTTTCATAACAATATACTGAGTCATTATAAAGTGATTTCATAACAGAGAACAAATTAACCTAGTAGGTTTAATCAAAATTTTTGGGCTCAGGTGACACCTAATCTTCTAAATGCTATGAGAAGGAGCTAATTCAGTACAATGACAAATACAATGAATTATGAATCAGCAAATCCATAGTTAGGATCTCCCACCTCTGATGAACTCACTAAAGGCCACTTTTTAGTTAATGCTCCTACAATACAGAGATGGAAACACTGACTTATCTTACTGCATTGTAACAAAATCATTGGTGCCCAGGATGGCACCAATATATTGTGCTGACAGCAGAATTCAATGTTCTGTAGGCCGATTTAAAAAATAGGGGTGCCCCAAACCAAACAAAAATATAACCATTAAATTGGACCTCAAATCATCACCAAGTCTGCTCATGTTCTGTGCTAAACCTGGAGGTGCTTGGTTAAAGGGTTTTCTAGTTATAATTTCCCCTTCATGGATTACTGCCTTGTCGTGGCGAGGGGGCTTGAGTAACTCAGAGAAGCTATGGGCTATGCCGTGCAGGGCCACCCAAGACGGACAGGTCATAGTGGAGAGTTCTGACCAAACGCAATCCACCTGGGGTAGGAACCGGCAATTCCACTCCAGTATCTTTGCCAAGAATGCCCCATGATCAGAAACAAAAGGCTAAAAGATATGACGCTGGAAGATGGGACCCTCAGGTCAAAAGGCGTCCAACATGCTACTGAGGAAGAGTGAAGGACAAGCACAAGTAGCTCCAGAGCTGATGAAGTGGATGGGCCAAAGCCGAAAGGACGCTCAGCTGTGGACGTGCCTGAAAGTGAAAGGAAAGTCCGATGCTGGAAAGAAAAATACTGCATAGGAACCTGGAATGTAACATCTATGAACCTTGGGAAGCTGGAGGTGGTCAAACAGGAGATGGCAAGAATAAACATCGACATTCTGGGCATCAGTGAACTAAAATGGATGGGAATGGGTGATTTCAACTCAGATGATTATCATGTCTACTATTGTGGGCAAGAATCCCGTAGAAGGAATGGAGTAGCCCTCATAGTCAACAAAAGAGTGGGAAAAGCCGTAATGGGATATAATCTCAAAAATGATAGAATGGTGTCAATACGTATCCAAGGCAGACCTTTCAACATCACAATAATCCAAGTTTATGCACCAACCTCCATTGCTGAGGAGACTGAAATTGAACAATTTTATGAAGATTTACAACACCTTCTAGAACTGACACCGAAGAAGGATGTTCTTCTCATTCTGGGGGACTGGAATGCTAAGGTAGGGAGTCAAGAGATAAAAGGAACAACAGGGAAGTTTGGCCTTGGAGTTCAAAATGAAGCAGGGCAAAGGCTAATAGAGTTTTGTCAAGAGAACAAGCTGGTCATCACAAACACTCTTTTCCAACAACACAAGAGGGGACTCTACAAATGGAAATCACCAGATGGGCAATACTGAAATCAGGTTGATTATGTTCTCTGCAGTCAAAGATGGAGAAGCTCTATACAGTCAGCAAAAACAAGACCTGGAGCTGATTGTGGCTCTGATCATCAGCTTCTCATAGCAAAATTCAAGCTTAAGCTGAAGAAAGGAGGAAAAACCACTGGGCAAGTCAGGTATAATCTAAACCAAATCCCTTACGAATACACAGTAGAAGTGAAGAACAGATTTAAGGAACTAGATTTGGTGGACAGAGTGCCTGAAGAACTCTGGATAGAGGCTCGTAACATTGTACAGGAGGCAGCAACAAAAACCATCCCAAAGAAAAGGAAAAACAAGAAAGCAAAGTGGCTGTCCAACGAGGCCTTACAAATAGCAGAAAAGAGAAGGGAAACAAAATGCAGGGGAGATAGGGAAAGTTACAGAAAATTGAAGGCAGACTTCCAAAGAATAGCAAGGAGAGACAAGAGGGCCTTCTTAAATGAACAATGCAAAGAAATAGAGGAAAATAACAGAAAAGGAAAAACCAGAGATCTGTTCAGGAAAATTGGAGATATTAGAGGAAAATTTTGTGCAAAGATGGACATGATAAAAGACAAAAATGGAAGGGACCTCACAGAAGCAGAAGACATCAAGAAGAGGTGGCAAAAATACACAGAGGAATTATGTCAAAAAGTTTTGGATATCCCGGACAACCCAGACAATATAGTTGCTGACCTAGAGCCAGACATCCTGGAGAGTGAGGTCAAGTGGGCCTTAGAAAGCCTGGCTAACAACAAGGCCAGTGGAGGTGATAGCATTCCAGTTGAACTATTTAAAATCTTAAAAGATGATGCTGTTAAGGTGCTACATTCAATATGCCAACAAGTTTGGAGAACTCAACAGTGGCCAGAGGATTGGAAAAGATCAGTCTACATCCCAATACCAAAGAAGGGCAGTGCCAAAGAATGCTCCAACTACCGCACAATTGCACTCATCTCACACGCCAGCAAGGTTATGCTCAAAATCATATGAGGTAGGCTTTAGCAGTATGTGGACCGAGAACTCCCAGAAGTACAAGCGGGATTCCGAAGGGGCAGAGGAACTCGAGACCAAATTGCCAACATGCGCTGGATTATGGAGAAAGCCAGAGAGTTCCAGAAAAACATCTACTTCTGCTTCATTGACTATGCAAAAGCCTTTGCCTGTGTGGACCACAGCAAACTATGGCAAGTCCTAAAAGAAATGGGCGTGCCTGACCACCTTATCCATCTCCTGAGAAACCTATATGTGGGACAGGAAGCAACAGTTAGAACTGAATATGGAACAACGGATTGGTTCAAAATTGGGAAAGGAGTACGACAAGTCTGTATATTGTCACCCTGCTTATTTAACTTATACGCAGAATACATCATGCGGAAGGCTGGACTGGAGGAATCCCAAACTGGAATTAAGATTGCAGGAAGAAATATCAACAACCTCCGATATGCAGATGATACCACTCTGATGGCGGAAAGTGAGGAGGAACTAAAGAACCTTGTAATGAGGGTGAAAGACGAGAGTGCAAAAAACGGTCTGAAACTCAACATCAAAAAAACTAAGATCATGGCCACTGGTCCCATCACCTCCTGGGAAATAGAAGGGGAAGATATGGAGGCAGTGACAGATTTTACTTTCTTGGGCTCCATGATCACTGCAGATGGAGACAGCAGCCCCGAAATTAAAAGACGCCTGCTTCTTGGGAGGAAAGCAATGACAAATCTTGACAGCATCTTAAAAAGCAGAGACATCACCTTGCCAACAAAAGTCCGAATAGTCAAAGCTATGGTTTTTCCTGTAGTGTTGTATGGAAGTGAGAGCTGGACCATAAAGAAAGCTGACCACCGTAGAATTGATGCCTTTGAATTGTGGTGCTGGAGGAGACTCTTGAGAGTTCCCTGGTCTGCAAAGAGAACAAACCTATCAATTCTAAAGGAAATCAACCCCGAGTGCTCATTGGAAGGACAGATCCTGAAGCTGAGGCTCCAGTACTTTGGCCATCTCATGAGAAGAGATGACTTCCTGGAAAAGACTTTGATGTTGGGAAAGTGTGAAGGTAAGAGGAGAAGGGGACGAGCGAGGATGAGATGGTTGGACAGTGTCATCGAAGCAACCAACATGAATTTGACACAACTCCGGGAGGCGGTGGAAGATAGGAGGGCCTGGCATGCTCTGGTCCATGGGGTCACGAAGAGTCGGACACGACTAAACGACTGAACAAACAAGTTATAATTTTTTAAGAAGTAACACTATTTTACCCCCATGCAGTAACAAGTGACCTTGAGCTACAGTCAATTTAAAACAAATCAAATACATTGAAAAAACTAAATTTGCATACCTTGAAAGGGAGATAGCCCCAGCACTGGTTTTTATTTGGAAGGGGTTCAGTCCTTCATGGCTCTAATACACACTGAAAGTAGCAATTTTAAAGCAAGTCTTATAAATTGCCAGCCTTCTAAATAGACTGACATTTTAACCCTGCCACTCAGAACCCCATTCAATAATTGTGAAAGAAAACATTTAATTCCCTCCTGGTCAATCATTTAACTCTTTCGTATGACAATATTTTAAAAGATATTTTAAAAGATAGAGAGTAATATCAACAAACTCACTCATTTAAGTTATGAAATTAGTTGTTTTTGCTTTGTGACTGGGGATGATCTCAAGGCAGGTTTTACACTGTTTACTCTTGAGCAAGTTTATCTAATTTACTTATGAGTAATTTTACCTGGCTTATTCACAAGTAGGGAGGCAACGGCAGCCAAGAACTGCTGCAGCATGAGGGGAGAACATTAGGGTAAAGATTAGGGAGACAGAAGGAAGATAAACTCCAAATTTACTCCAAAGATGGGGTAGCTGGTCAGTACCCTAGCAGATAGGAAACTACTTTTTCATGTGAACATGCCACAGTGCCACAGCGTTTGACTAAACCAAAACATAAAAAGTGTATAAAGAGAGATTTCTATCATGTTTAGGAAACATCTCCCAAAGGATACAGGCACCTGTTTTTGCAAACAGGGGAGAAAGCTCTGCTGGAAATTGGTTGACAATTACCTAATGTGATATGAATTATTTACTATGCTTACGCTGTATTCTGTTTTTATAAATAATATGTATTGCAACAGAGATTTGTAAGTGACTGTTTGAGAGTTTATTTTGTTGTTGTTGTTTAGTTGTTAAGTCATGTACGACTCTTTGTGACCCCATGGACCAGAGCATGCCAGGTCCTCCTGTCTTCCACTGCCTCCTGGAGTTGGGTCAAATTCATGTTAGTAGTTTCGATGACACTGTCCAACAATCTCGTCCCCTGTCATCCCCTTCCCCTGTTGCCTTCACACTTTCCCAACATCAGGGTCTTTTCCAGGGAGCCTTCTCTTCTCATGAGATGGCCTAAGTATTGGAAGAGTTTATTTAATTGATAGCTATTTGCTAAGAAAGAAAATAGCTCTTTACTAATGGGAAATAATTTTTTCTTGTATTCTTTGAATTACTAAATGTAAGTTTTATTTTGTTTAAACAGAAGCTGATATTTTATTAGATGATTTTCTTTTATATAGAAGAAATAATATCTACATATATGAACTACAAGTTTTGTGTTAGAGAACTGTGATTTTTGAAATATGAACTCATGTAGTTTTTATTTATATTCCAAGTATATTTTACATTTTTGGCTCTTATTTACTTAATTGCTTGCTTGCTAAATAAATATTTTAAAGTATTCAAAATACTAAAGGATATCTAGAAATGAAGAATTAGTTAAATATAAACAAGGTACAGTATTTTCTGAGATCATAATCAGATTCCTTGTCAGGTGTGTAATAGACACAAATCTGTAAGTCTCTCATAGGGAGTCTGTAGATCAAGAGCCCTATAGAGAACATTCAGATATTTCTCCATGGAACCTGAAAGAGGTACATTGTGCTGGTGTTTTTTTCTATTTCTTCCTTATTTCCCTCAAGTGGAAACCCACAGGATTGCCCCAAACAAAAAGTGCAACTATGAAACTGGACCTTGGATCAGCACAAAATTTGTAGCAACACACTTATTCTTGCTTTGCGTCAAATTTGGGCACATTTGGGCAAAGGGGTTTCAATCTGCGGTTTTTTAAAAAAGTAACACTGTTTTACCTCCGTGCAAGTGACTTTCAGCTATGGTAGAGTGAAAACAGGTAAAATGCATGGATAAGACAAAATCTGCATACCTGAAAAAAAACCCAACCCACTCTGTTTAAGTGCTTTTTTCTTTCTTTTTTTTCAGGATTATTTAGTAATTCTTGGCTCTAATTCAGATCCTTTAATTAGTGTTTTTAAGCAATAAAACCTCTGAAATTACTGCCTTTTTAAATATCTTCCAAGAATTCCAAATGAACTAACTATTTGCATTGCATAGCATTATGGACAATCAAAATGTTGGGAGTTAGCCACGCTAACACAGGGCAGGTGTCAGAATGCCTTCAGTGTGAAAGAAAACATTTAATTCCTTCCTGGCCATATATGTTTAGCTCCAGCTAAATATTTAAAATACGTTTTTAAAAAATTCAAAAATAATATTCATCAGCTCACTTATTTATAGTTGTAATTAAAATTATTCAACCACTATTGCAAATCAGATTTATTGTCAAAATTTAGAGACTTCCAGTGATTTGCAATGGACAAATCAATCAAAAGCAACTGAAAATGCAACTTTTAATGAATTCTGTTCACTACCATCCATGCTAGTTGAAAAACAGCCTAACAATTGCTGTTTTTTTGGATGAGAAGTGGTTAAGTGATGAAAAAAAGAGCCAGCTTCTGGTAATTTCACTTGTGTGGTGTCACTTTGTGAATGGTAGTGGTGGTGGGGGACTCCTATTCATCATTTTAATCATTTTCTGGTGGAGTGCTTCAGGAGTCTGTGATTCTCCATACTATTTCACATCCTAAGGAGATATGTGATATGCAATTTATTCACATCATTCTCCATGTGATGTTCTACTTTCTCATTCACTGACCAAGAATCCTATATGAAAAGATACACAAAAGTAAAAATAATAATATATTGTATTGATGCAGTAGTATGCAAGTTTCCAAAATTTATAATCTGTGTTAGGCAAAAGCAAAGGCAGCAATTTTTCAGGAATAATGTAAATAAGGAGAAGGAGAAGACACATGGGAAAAAAGAGAGAGAGAAGTGATTTTTCTTTGTGCTGCTTTTTCATTGTTTCTATATAAAAATTATGATTATCCAAACTAAAGTCAAAGAAGTTATTACACATTCTTCATCGCTAGTCTCTTCAATAGTTAAGAAAGGAAATGCTTCATTCAATCTCAAGAGTGAGAAATTACATTTAATGACATCATCCTTTGTTTTATATACTCAAAAATTAACACATGAACATTTAAAAACCATATTTTTAAAAAATTAAAAAATTGTCCACAGCGCGAAGACAGAATAAAATCAATACTAGATGAGCTATATAGACATGACATGAACAAGGTAAAATGAAAAAACTTCAGTGACTGGAATAATTGTGTGATGTGGGCATTTTGGTTGATGTAGCTTGCATTCCAATGCATGCCTGTTAAATCTTCTCTATGTACAGTAAGTGCCAGAGGTATTGGAGTCTTGTCTTCTATTTCAGGTAGTGCAGGTTTCCAAGTCTGAAAAGCTTTGAAATGGAAAGATGGTTTTTTAAAAAATGGCTTTTAAACCAGCTTCAAACTGAATAAAAGCCCAACCATTATTTATTTGCTTGCATACTCTGTGTGTACCTTAGATTTGCTTTGGGTGGTGGGGGGAGGGGGTCCACAGCTTTCCTTGCTATGAAATGTATGTTCATAGTTCTTCTGGAGACTTTCCATTCTAAATTTTGCAACTGCTAGTTATGATGGGTCACAAATCCTTATTCCTGGAAAAACTGCATCAGTTGAGTTGCTATGTACATCTCCAGCATTTGTTAAATGCACAGGGGCCAGATGAGGAGAAAGGTGGTAAAGAAAAGGTGTGATGGTATACAAATAATTTAGGCTGCAGGTTTGTGCATCTCAGGATTATATGCACATGGGTTAAGAAAACCCAACTTTCTGTTTCTTGTCAAGTGACTTTGGAACTAATGCTTCAGGGAGGGCAGCTGGGAGCAGGGGAAGGATTAGTGGTCAGCCTTTGCATACAGAACAAATAGTATACATAGTGTGTGAATGTCCTTACCTGGATTTGGGAAAGTAGAGTATAACAAGTTGTTGGAAATAAAAATCTTGTTGACTAGTAAGGTAGAAAAATGAGGGTACATGAGAAAGACTCATGTGAAAGAAAAAGATGGAGGAAAGAAAAGAGAGATCACAGATTTGATTCTGGTACTGAAGGCTTTATAACCCAGGCAAAACTGGGCTTTAATACAATTTACGGGATTAGAAAATCCCTGAATTCCTTGAGACACACACAGAGACAGACATCTGTAATGATTCAATGATCAATTAATTAAAGTTTTTGTTTTATTCTATACACACATTGAACACAGACGCTATTTAATTATAAATTGCACAGGAGCATTCTGCATCATTTATAATAATAGTATAGTTACATTGATTTTAATATGACAAAATTTATTTTTTTAATACATATATTACATTATCAAGAAATTATTATTCTAAAATTGAATTTTGTATAATGAGTAGAAATTCCCCAGCCCCCTTAGGCTTTTCCTTCTATAGACTCAAACAGAAATAAAATAAGAAGAAATAACTGACTGGAAGCTGGATACTTGCATTAAATAACAGGAATAACAGGAAGTAAAGAGACGCACTATAAAAACTGGAATTTCACAAAACTGTCTCTGTTGTCAAAACCCTATTACATAAATTTATGCTGGATGAAACAGATTACACCATCAGGTGCTAACTGTAACATTTAATTTACATTTAATTTAATTGAAAGCCTCCTGTCCCATCAACATTAGGATCCAAAGTTCTTTAGAATCCAAGACTCACTTTCCTGGGGAAGCCTTTGAGAACCTTAGTATTGGGAGAGGGAGACTTCAAAAGTAAAAAATTCACTCCTGGATCAACACCACCAGCCTAAATTTTTGTCAAAAGGATTTTTATTCACACCCTTCCTTTTCCATCCCTCCTTTTACCCCTTCTAGCCTCCTAGAGTAGTCGTTTGACCAGATAGGCAAGATATAAATAAATACATAAATAAATAAATAAATAAATAAATAAATAAATAAATAAATAAATAAATAAAGAGAGAGAGAGAGAGAGAGAGAGAGAGAGAGAGAGAGAGAGAGGTTGATTGATTGATTGAGTGAGTGAGTGAGTGAGTGAGTGAGTGAGTGAGTGAGTGAGTGAGTGATTCTGTTTGTGTCTGTATATGTTCAAGAGTATTCATACCAGTAGTAGTGGCTGCTTGTTCAGGCAAGGTTGAGAGTTAAAAATAAGTATTAATATTAATAAATAAATAAAAATAAGGACATTAATAATAATAATAATAAATAATTAAAACTAACAATAGTAGATATTGGAATAAGTAAATACATTATATAGAATTACTTTAAACCCATATAGGGAATAAATCAACAAAGGATCTCTATTAGCAGCAGCTTTGAGAAAAGAGGTCCTATATGCAGGGCTGTAGCTTCGGTGGTGGTGTCACTGCCGGCAGGGTTTTCTGCTTAGGACAATAGCTTTAGGTAGCCAGCAGCCAGGAGGTTTGGCTACTAGTGCTACAGGGGATGAGGTTTCTTTTTGTAGTGAGTTTTGGTAAAAGGCAAATCATTTAGTTCTATGAGCGTTCTAACAATGGCATTGCATAAGGGATGCAGTAATTCAAAAGGAAAGCAACCAGCTGAGAGAAAGATAGCACCACAGTTGTCACCCCCGCAGTCCTCTTCGGATGAAGAGTCATGGCCAATTTGGCAGGAACTACAAGAGAAGATTTCTGCCATGGAGGCGCAGAGGCTTGCTGAGCAGCCTCCTCAGCCCGGTGAAGAGCAGCCGTGTAGGTCAGCTAGGGAATCAAAGAGTATCAAAAAATCTAGATTGAAGTCCTTAGCTCAGGATTTAATGAACCGTTTTACCGCCCTTGAATCCATGCAGGTGACTCAGACAGTATGAAGGAAGGATACAGACAGGTCTCCAGTACTTTCTAGAGCAAGGAGTGCTGAGAAATGGACACCATCATCTTTGGGGGTGACTGATCCATCTTCATCTGGACAGGAAGAGCAAGGAGAAGTAGAGGAAGTTGGTTTTGCTATGCCAGGTGTCCCGGACGAGCCTTGTGTGGCTTCTACTTTGGCTGGTGAGTGTATTATCGCACCACCCATGCAGTCACCTCTGCTCATTTGGCCTTGGGCTGGAGGAATGGTTGGTGCCCCCCACACAGGCACACCACAGTCTGCATGAGACACGGGGCTCCCCAATGTAGTTTGGCCATATGTGGGTCCTCAGTGGGGAGCCTGGGACATGCCCTTGGGATTAGCACCCACACCACCTCAGCCGGCTAGTTTGGAAAGTAGGGGGAGCTGGCAGCACCCGTCAGTCCCCAACACTGGTTACAATACTGTGCCAGTAGGATCCATGCCACATGGGGACTATTTGATGCCTCTGGGAGACCATCTGTGGCAATCTCCTCTGAAGCCCCTATTCCCCCAGGCCTTCACGAGGTTCTCATTCTTCTTCTTTCTCCGCTGCCACCAGGTATTACTGCTTTAATACCATTTAATCATGGAGACATGTGTGCTTTTAAAACTTAAGTCATTTATTAGATCAGGGAAATTAATATATGATTAATATTCAATAGGTAAATCACAAGCTGATAATCACTAGTATTTGAATCAAAAATGCTGTAACTCTAAACCTCTTTTAACTATTCTATTCATCGTTCTCACAGATCTCTAACTCACTTTTATTTCACTTTTAAGTTTCACACTATCTCTCACTACCAGAATCTCTCTTCATACTCCATACACCAGCCTTTATATCCAGCCCCCTCCCCCCTTGGCTCCACCTTCTGTCCACTCATAGGCTCTTTCTCCACTGTTCTCCTGTGACGGACAGGTGAGGGCAGGGCTGTTTGCTACACCATCTGACTCCTGCAATGAAGGAGAAGATTTGAAGAGATAATTTGTAGACTTTTTTAACCTCCTTAATAGAGAAAATGATAAAAAAAGACATTGACAAGGAGCACGAGAAAGAAAAAGAAAAACATAGACAGAAAAAGCCAGATAAAACATGGGCCAACTGGCTCCCTGCCTTCATGATCTATTCTGGGGTCATTATTAAAATGCAACCATGGAGGGCACCGTCCCTTTTTCAATATTTAGATATCATAATTAGGGCTTACTCGGATTTTGCAGGCCAAGCCTGGTTATAATACGCTCAAGTGTTCCAAATGAGGAGTGCTATTTAGCCCAACCTTTGTTGGGACGAGCCGCATCCTGGTTTGTGGCTACAGCATATGATGCCAGCTAGACCAAATGTAGGTGACAGATTTGATAGTGGTCATTTAAATAGAAAGATGATGCAAGCACAACCTAACCACTCAATGGTGGGGCAGGCGGTTCAATCCTGCTTGCTGTGTTTCCAGTACAACACCAGAGGTTTCTGTGGGAGGAAGCCCTGTAGATTTTGGCACGAGTGCCTTACCTGTGGGGGCAGCACCGAAACACAAGTTGCTTTAAAGCAGGTGTGCAGAGGCAGGATAAAGGGGCCGGAGGTCCCAAGAAGCAGAACAGTGGTGGTGGTAACCCTGGAAAAGGGGCCCAGTCCAATTAATATAGAGGTATTAGAGCAATGGCTGAAGACTTACCCACAGGTAGATGACGCTAGATATCTGTTGGAGGATTTTAAGTATGGTTTTAGGATATCGGCGGCAGGCAAGCACAAAGAGTATTTTGCGCGAAACCTGCGGTCGATAAAAGGCATGGAAAGTTTAGTGCAGAAGAAAGTAGGTAAGGAAGTGATGGAAGGGTGGGTTTTGGGACCTTTCCCAGAACCGACCATTGAGAACCTTAGGGTTTCCCCGTTGGGTATTGTTCCCAAGAAAACACAGGGGGAATTTCGCCTTATTCAACATCTGTCTTTTCCAGAGGGAGATTTGGTTAATGATGCTATTCCTCCAGAGTTATGCACAGTTAGGTACACTTCATTTGATGAAGCCGTTGCTATGGTTAAGAAGTGTGGGGTTGGGGCTGAACTGGCAAAATGTGATGTGAAATCAGCATTTCGGATTTTGCCTGTTCACCTGTGGGGTTTTAATTTGCTGGGTTTTTAATTTGGAGGTTCATTTTACATAGATAGGGCCTTGCCCATGGGCTGCTCAGTGTTGTGTGCCACTTTTGAAAAGTTTAGTACATTTTTGGAATGGAAGGTTAGGCAATTGGTGGCCTGTACTTCTACAGCTCATTATCTTGATGATTTTCTCTTTTGTAGAGAAATAAATTCAGGAAGATGTCAGTTTATACTAAACGCATTTAAGGATTTGGCACAGAAGCTGGCACTGCCCTTAGCCGAGGAGAAAACTGAGGGGCTGGCCACGGTATTAATGTTTTTGGGCATAGAGCTAGATACAGTGCAGCAAATATCTAGGTTGCCTTTGGATAAATTGATAGCCTTGAAGGCAAGGATAGACTCATTATTAGTTAAATCTAAGGTAACACTTCAGGAGCTGCAAGAGATAGTGGGGCATCTTAATTTTGTGTGTAGAGTTGTGGCTCCTGGGAGAGCCTTAGTGCAGCTGTGAAAGGTCTAAAATGACCAATGCACAGAATTAGGATTACATGAGGTATGAAAGAGGATCTTAGCGTTTGGAAGCAGTTCCTTGCTGGATTTAATGGGATCTCATTTTGGAGGTCTGAAAGGAGCGTAAAAAGTAGAATTTCAAGTTAATTCAGATGCTTCCAGCTTTGCCATCTATCATAGAGGCAGATGGTGTGCTGGTTCATGGCCAGAGGAATGCTATAGGGAAGGCATTATAAGAGACCTGACTTTTTAAGAATTTTTCCTGTAGTTGGGGTGCTCTGGCTTTGGGCTGAGGAATGGGCTAATTCCATAGCCCATTTCTGGTGTGACAATGAGGCAGTGGTATGCATTATAAATAGTCTCATATCACACTCAGAGTAGGTTATGGCTTTAGTGAGGGCCTTTACATTAAGGACTCTTCAGTATAACATTTAGTTCATGACAGGCATATCCCAGGTTTAGATAGCATAGCTGATGTTTTGTCATGCCAGCAGATGGAATGGTTCAGGCAGCTGGCACCAGATGCCAGGGAGTTGCCAGAGGTTCTTCCCCAGGAGGTCTGGCAGATTGGCGTGATGAAGCATCCAGAGCAATAGGTTTGGCTTTGGCAGCAAGGACAAGAAAGGGATACTCAGCCATGAGTAAGGAGTTCCAGGACTTTAGGAGTATGGTTGAATTGGAACAGGTATGGGCACTCCCTGTAGAGCATCTGTAACAACTCATGGTTTATCTACATAGGAAGGGGTTAGCGCCAGGTACTATCCAAGGAAAACTGTTGGCCCTGCCATTTCATTCTGAGGTTAACAGCTTTAAGGATTTTTCAGGGGACTATAGGATTAAGAAAATGTTAGAGGGTTGGTTTAAGGAGAGAGGGAGAGTACAGGACTTCAGGGCACCCATTTCTCCTCCTTTGTTGGAACACATATATGTGAGCAATGGGTGATCCTATGCAGGGATGACTACGAAAGGGCATTATTTAAGGCTGCCTCTTTAATAGCATTTTTGGTGCCCTTCAGATTAGTGAGCTGGTAGCTGGAGGCAAGGACGACAAATCGAGGTTAGCCTTACAATGGTATGACATTAAAGTCCTGGATGGTACTTTAGAATTGCTTATCAGAGGTTCCAAGGCTGACCAGATGGGCAAAGGGAAGCGATTGGTTTTAGGGTGATGTTGTTTAGAGAACATATGCCCAGTGAGAGCAGTGAATGTATACAAAGAACATTGAGGGCAAGAAGAAGGATATTTCTTCCAACATGCCGATAAGTCTCCTCTAACGAAATATCAATTCTGGAAACGGACAGATCTAGCTTTATGTAAAGTGGGGGGTGCAGGGAATAAGGTTTGGCACCCATTCTTTTAGAATCAGGGCAGCATCCACTGCAGCAGCCCTGGGTTACAGCTCTGAAGAAATTAAACAGTTGGGTTGGTGGTCATCAGCGAATTATGAAAGATACATTAGGAATTTGCCTAATGTGTAGGTAGGGCATGGTTTGTGTCTTACAGGTCCTTTAAGGCCGGGAAGGTGAATGAGTGTTCTGATCTTCGGCCATAGTTACATTTATTGGACAGAATCTTTTGCTGCCACCTCCCCATGGGGGAGTGATTTGGGACTAGGAGCCCATGCACATATTACATGGAAGGGGCTCTGAGGGATGCAGTGGATACAGTTCGGCAGGATGACAGTGGTTGGTCATTCCCTACCAGATGTGCTGGTGGTGCATCTGTGGCAATGATTTGCCCAGGTTTACCGGTAAGACGTTGATAATGGACATTCTTCTTGATTTGAAGTGGCTCAATGCCAAGTATCCTTTGATGCAGATCTTATGGTCCAATATTATTCCTCGGTAGGCCTGGCAAGGCTCTGGGAGGATTGATGCTGTCAATATGGCCCGGTGGGGCATTAATAGAGAAGTTTGTAGAGGCATCTGCGGCGGCAGCCTCGGATCTGTGATAAGCCATCACCAGATCCAAGTTTCAAAACCTGAATTATTTTGGAGCGATGGTGTCCACCTGTCAGGTTTGGACTTATTTTTGGATGACATCAAAGGGGGCCTGCTTCTGAAGCTTGGTGGCGGGTATGCGACATAGCTTAACTAGATTGCATGCTGTGGCGGGTAGTGCGGAAATAACAGGTATTTCGATGTGTCCCAATTTGTAATATCAGGTGAGCCAAAAGTGCATCTGACCTCCCTGCATTGCGGATCATGCAATTACAGTGCCTGTGGGGGGGAGGATGCGTTGGGCCACTTCCAGACCAACAGTCATCAGTTAAAGATGTTTTGAGGTCTGGGGGTGTTTATTAGTGGCTGGCCAGGATCCTGCGGTCTCAGGACCACCAGGACTTGGGGACTGGGGACTCACCCATTTATTGATCAGGGAGTAGAGGAATACCCCGCATTTAACCTGTTTTCCGCACCACAGCAGGCCCCCACTTCTTTTACTGACCGAATGGCAATTTTCTGAATTTATTATTTAAATAAATTGTGGACCGTATTTAATCCAAATTATTGTCTTCTGTCTTTATTCTGGGGCTGGGGAGGCAAAGATCCTCAAGGTAATGCCATCTCAACGGCTTTTTCTATAACTGCTCCTAGATTATGGAATTCCCTTCCTTGAGAGGTTTGGTTGGCCCCTTTCTTCCCTCCCTTATACTAGCAATTGAAGAAATATCTCTTTAAGGAGGCCTTAGGGCAGTTGGCCAGCAACTGAGCTGGAGAAGTTTAGTGGCCTTTACAAATCTATTTCATAGTTTTTAAAAGTTTTAAAATGTCTATGCTATATTTTTAACTTTTTAATTAATATGTTCCTAACAATGTGTGACTTTTAAAGTTTTTTTTTCCTTTTAAACCACCTTGAGTCCTTGCTAGGTGAGAAAGGCAGGACAGAAATCAAATAAATATTTACAGTAAAAGTACAATTTGGATGCCAGTAGGATTAGATTGTATCCATATGCTCCTACTCCCAAACATAGGTAAGGTAAAGGTAAAGGTTGCCCTTGGAATTTAGTCCAGTCGTGTCCCGACTCTAGGGAGTGGTGCTCATCTCCGCTTACAAGCCATAGAATGAGTGTTTTGTCCAAAGATAGTTTCCATGGTCACGTGGCCAGCACAACTAGACACAAAATGCCGTTACCTTCCCACTGAGGTGGTACCTAATTTATCTACTCGCATTTACATGCTTTCGAACTGCTAGGTTGGCAGGAGCTGGGGCAAGCAATGGGAACTCACTCTGTTGTGTGGATTCAGTCTTACAACTGCTGGTCTTGTGACCCTGCAGCACAGAGGCTTCTGCGATTTAACCCACAGCGCCACCACTCTCCCGTAAACATAGGTACACACGTGTAAATAAGCCTATGGAGATGGTATTGGACCCTTCAAAGATAATTATGTACAATTACAGTTACAATCCCTAGAGCTATTTAGTTACCTATTTAGTTACTGATTTAGCTGCATGTATTTTTTAATCTCTACTTTGCCAATTCTCAAAATTAAAGGCAATCATTTCTGTTATATTTCTTTAACCAATAGCTTCTGACTTCTAAACATCACCCTGTGTTACAACATATTTTCTTGTACAATTGCATGAAAAGCATGAATTTTTTAAGTATTACACATGCATTCAATGCACTAGGAATGAAATTAATAGGATTCAAAGCATTTCAGTTGGATTCAGACCTCATTGAGAGTATTTGTATACTAACAGAGGATTCTGGGAGAATGGGAAGAGCTCACCATGAATGACAAAGCAGAGGGACTTGGTCTTGTTGGATCAAGCTAACAGTTTGGGAACTACCTCATCGGGAGTATTTGCATACCAGCAGAGAATTGCGGGAGAGTGGGGAATCTTACCCCTAAACATCTAAATTGGGGCTACAAAAGAATATATATTTGCAGTAAACTTAGAGTATCTATTGCAACTAGAAAAGAATATCTATTTGGAGCTGCACAACTTCAAAACATGGAGAATGAAGCTTGCACTGTGGTAAACTACAAGCTGTGTGCTGTGTTTGTATTCTTGCCTGGGGAAGAGTCCAATTATACCTGCACCAAATGCAAATTCATCACATTACTGGAAGAGAAGTTGGGGGTGGGGTCTAGAGGCACTTCTAGCCACTCTCAGACTCTGCAGGGGGAAATAAGGACAATCTCTAGGACCAAGCCGAAAGCACAAACCCCTAGACACTGATCTTGACAGTGAGGAAAGAAGTGGTGAGAAGGAAGGTTCACTCAAGTATAAAACACAGGACCCAGCAAGCAAGCAAACAAAAGGTCAGCCATAAAGGGCTCAGATGCATATACACTAATGCTCAAAGTATGGGGAACAAACAGGGAGAACCTGGAGTCCTAGTACATGATGGCAGGTGTGACATTGTTGCCATTACCGAAATCTGTTGGGACGAAACTCATGATTGGAATATGCTGCTAGAAGGATATAATTTGTTCAAAAGAAACAGACCCAACAAAAGAGAAGGAGGAGTTGCATTGTATGCAAAGAATTACTACTGCTGTACTGTAATACAGGAGACCAAGGATGAAAAACCTTCCTGAAGCTCTTTGGGTGAATATTAGGGGGGAAAGCGAATGACACAGCTGTAGACACACACCTACCACCTAACCCAGCAGGGAAAATAGGTGAACATTTTGCAAATCAGTTAGCTGAGATGTGTAAGAAACACACCACTGTAGTAATGGGGGACTTCAACTGCCCAAATATCAACTGGGAAACCAACTCTGCAGCAAGTGGGAGATTCAACAGGTTCCTGAAATGCCTGGCTGACAACTTGAACATCTAAAAGGTGGAGGAGGGAACTAGAGGGTCAGCCATACTAGACTTAATACTTACTAACAGGGAAGAAATAGTTGAAGGAGAGGAAATTGTAGGAACTTCAGGAGAAAGTGACCAGGTCATATTAGAATTCACCATCATGCAGGCAAGGGTAACTGTACCAAGTTAGACTAATGTTCTAGATTTGAACAGAGCTGACTTTAACAAACTTAGATATGTACTAGGAAGGATTCAAGAGAAAATGGTAACTGGTGGAATGAAGATTTGTGTTATGATATACCAGGATGTTCTTGGTTTACTTTTCTGTTTCCATTGAACCAAGTAAATCTCCTCACATGGATTTGTACCATCAATTTGCTCTATGGTAATAGTTGCTCCTAAAGTATATATTTCAAATGCTGTGTTTAGATGCTGAATTTGGGGTATATTTCATGACAATGTATTATACTGGTATTATACTTTTGACTGATGTCAAAAGATCTGGTCTGAGATTTCTGAATTTCTGCAATGTTACTTTTTTTTAAAAAAAAGAAATTTATTCTATGGGTTTCTTTAATTAAATACTTCTTTGCCTACCCGGACCAGAATAGTTGTGTTAAAACTGGGGCAAAACTTTATTAACTATTTAAATCTAAATTTCCCTTTCACAAGGGGGACTACCATAGTGTTAGATTTATACAAATCCAGTGTATCTTTAACCTCCAGACCATGCTAAAGCAGGGCAAATTCCTGGCTCTGAATCATGTTGTCCTCTATACAGCACATCTTGAGCTGCCCTATTACAGGGATACCCCTGCTGCCTCAGCCCACTGAGCCTCCTGACCCTAAATGAACTGCTGAACTGGAGGTCCCATTAAAATCCACCCTCCTCACAGGCCATACTGGCTCCTCCAAACAGGGGGATGGGATGTTTTACTGACATCAAGTGTCCTCCTGGAACTCACCCAAACTCTTGCTCTCACACTACCCACAACACCATGGGGCTTTTTATAAGCTCCAAGCCCATCATTGCCAAAAATTTCAGCCCTAAGGACCCCTTGCAGGTCCTGCAGAAAAAGATCCAATCCTGTATCAGACAAATGACCTCCATCATCTCTGTACAACTTGGACTGCCAAACTCTTATATCTAGATGTCTTACCACTGACCCCAGGCTGGCCCTAATAGCCCTACCCACTTCACAATTCACACTGCATCTTGCAAGGTCAATACATCTGGGGTCACACTTAGCCCGTCATATCCTCCTTAGTATTATGTTTGACCACATTATTCATGTCTCTGGAAACTTGGCCTTAATAGCCCTCAAATCATTAATCACTTGTACAAAAAGTGATTTGCCCATTCTTTGAGCCAAGTTGTTTCCACCCAGACTCCCACCAAATCCTTTTGAACAATCAAAATATCAGGGGGCACATCCAGAGCACCCTGGGATGCTTGACGAACCCATTCCAGAGTATGCCTCTCTATCCGCTCCACTCAAGGGTGGCCTAGGAATCAAGGCCAAAGTTACAGCCTCAAATGGTCCAAGAAGCATACTTTGATGCCCAATATGTAATTTTCGCCACACAACACAACTCGCAACTGGGCCGTTCTCAATTCCAAACCTGGAAAGAAGGGAAAAAACCACCAGTACCTATTGTGGAAGTGAGCATACATAGGTCTTGTATCTGTAAGAAGACCACCTTCCAACAACAGTCATTATCTGCTCTTCACCATAGCCCAGAGCTGCTGCTGTAGATGCTGCATCAATGGGTGCCAAATTTCCATCCCACAATACTCACCTCCTGCAATGCACAGGAGGTGATGGTCCAAAACTGGTACCTTGTGAGTGGTGCTGAATCGCTATGGCAAAATAGTTCCCTGGCCGCCTCCCACATACTTTAACATAATCTAAAATAGCCCTAACCGGACATAACTCCCCAATTGAATAACAGCCTAAACCAATGACTTGGCCTTTTCCTATCTGCTCGGTCTTAGATCGGTGAAAGTGAATAATGGCTTGGTCTTCGTAGAACACTAAGCCATCCATTTGTAATGTCATTTTGGAAAGGTCCACCTCACTAACTCGCTAAACCTGAATGCCCCCCAAAATGCAAGGAATGTAGCTGCCTTAAATAATGTAATTTTATAAGGGTCCTTGCAAACTGTCACCCACACCTTTCCTAACTGAACTAAAAATTTAGGGGACATGAGTGTGCATTTATCCCATTGTCTTCCCTGCTCCAACCCTCAATCATTTTCCATATTTGGAAATCACTTGATAGGTCAGGACATCCCTGTGCCTGGGCATAAAATGCCAGGGCTGACATCCTGCCTTGGATAGTGTGGGGGGCCAGCCCTTTTTGGAGACAGTACACCCTGACATGCTGCAGATGGTCATGGGCCATAGTCTACCCAAACCTTCCCTACCTCAAAAGGCAAAAAATTCTTCACAAGCAGCTGCATAGCTGTGCCTGGTGCTGAGTGCCATAGCTAAACTGATAGCCCTGTAGGCTTCAGTCCTCTGAGGTTCCATACCTCTTGTGACAATATCTCTTGCTGAACCTACAATTCTGGAGCCAGTGCCCTGAACCTATTGATCTGTTGATGGGACAGGGCATCAGCCAGAAAGTTATTTATGCCCGGCACATGGTGAGCCTGGAAAACTATGTAACAGCTCAAGCAGCACAGTGTAAAGGCTCGCACCATGTGCATTGCACTATTAGATTTTGATGAGAGTGTCTTCACCACATGTACCACTGCCAGGTTGTTACACCAGAATGTGAGAGCAGAATTAGCCCAGATGTCCACCCACAACCAGAGCAACCCAAATACTGAGAAGAATTCAAAAATGTTAAGATCCTGGGTGACTTCTGAGTCATGTCATTCCACTGGCCACACTCCTGCATGCCATTTGCACCGAAAATAAATACCATAGCCTGACGACCCAGCAGCATCTGACTGTACCAGGAATTCTGATTCTAAACACACCTCCTCCCTCCAAAATGAATCTCCATGAAAACTATGAAAGAACCTCAACCAAACCCTCAGGTCTTCTTTCATCCTTCTGGAGAATCTCTTCCTATGGTGTGGTTTTGATAGCCCTGGCATTGCCTCACACAACCACCTAAGAAAAGCCTTGCCCAAGTGCAATTACCTTGCGTGCAAAATTGAGGTGTCCAACAACCTCTTGCAATTCCTTCAGTGTAACCTTGGCATGGTGTAAGAAGTTCCAGATTCTAATCCTAATATCAATTAATTTACTTTCCAGCAACCCACTGGATTGCTGGATGGTATCCAGTTCAATCCCCAGGTAAGTGGTCACTGTACATGGTCCTTCTGTTTTTTTCCTCTGCCAAAGGAACTCCCAATTCCTTGGTCAGCATCTGAAAAACATGCATGAGGCATTTGCATTGGGTAGTCCCAGGCTTCCCACAAAAAAATAATAATCTAAATAAAGCACCACATGGGAGAGTCCTGCCCTATGCTTAAGCCTCCACTCCAAGAATAAACTGAACCACTCGAACTCAGTGCAAGAGATGGTGCATGTAGTATAATCGGCCGAACCTGAAACCTAGAAACTCAAAATCATCAGGGTGAACAGGTAGCAATTGAAATAAAGACTTAATATTGGATTTTGCCCACTTTGCACTGTCGCCACAGACCCTGAATGGCCACATTAAAGGATTTGTAGCAGACTGTGGATAGCTCTTGGGGAATCTTGTCATTAACAGATTCTCCTCCTGGGTATGACAAATTGTGAATTAGCCATAATTCACCAGGAGCCTTTTTTGGACACCACTCCCAATGAGAGGCCACCATTGAAACTATCTCCTAAGTTGGGATGTGAAGGCGTTATTAACTGCAACCACAATCCATGGTGATGCATATCCCAATACATTTCAGGATGAATTACCACTCTCATACAGAACCCCTCATCGTAGAGAAGCCACGCATGCCTGGATAAGTCAATATATGCCCTGTAAATCAGGTCCATATATTGGATCAAAGAAATGCATCTTCACAGTGGTCTCAGCATAGATTAGAAAACCTGGGAGATAGTTGGCCCAGCACCTCTCTGATTTCTTCCTCCTAGATCTCTCCTTCTCCCTGTCTTCCTCCTTAGCACCTTTTTTCTCTCCTCACTTTCTCTATTTAGCAATTCAGATACTTCCACATACTCTTCCCTCCAATTCTTTTCAACTGTAGCTGGGAGAAGGTGGTCCCCCAGTGGCAGAGACTGATCTCCATAAGGCAGAGCACTCTGTGGCAGCAAGTTATACCCAGTGTCCAGTATGGTGGGGAGATTGTGGTGTCTCAATCCTTCCATAAAACCAGGGTTCTGACTAGGAATGGACCGCTGTGGGTAAGGTGCTGTCCAAGGCTTCAAAGATGCTCCAGGTACCACCGTAGTGGGAATACCCTTCCCCTGGGCACATACCTTCTACATGTGCTGTGTGTGATGTAGCTATTCACTCACCTGGTGCCGGTATTGCTGCCACCAGTGCCTCTCCAGTAGGTCCTTCTGCCACTTGCTGGCCAATGTCTGCCTGCATGCCAGCAATATGCACCTGCCTGCCAGGGTCTACCACCAAACTGCAGTGACTGTCCTGAGCACCTCTTGCCTTATCCATCAAGGTCTTTGCCACAGCCTGGGCCACTTATGCCGTGCCCAATGCCATGCTAGGTGATGCAACCAATGATGATGTTCTTGAAGGACTGGGATACTTGTTTTCTAAAAGAGCAATGCATGACAACATTGCATCACATAGCTGACTCAATTCTGCCATCCTGCAGGCCTTGGACTCCTTGTGCAATGACCTTGGCATTGCAACACTGGCCAGATTTCTGGCTAGTCCCCTCTCTTTCTCCAACTTGCTCTACTTTGCAAGTATGGCACTATAGTCTGGCCAATCCTTGTCCTCTGACAAGGAGATTACTGGGGGGGGGTGATTTAGCTGGAGCTTTAAGCTTGGCAAGCTGCTTGCCTTTTTTGCTACTTTGCTTAAGCCCCATGTTCAACTAACGCCAACCAGAATTATTCTCCTGGCCTCTCCTATCCCAGTCCTACCAAACCTCCACTGCTGTGACTATGTTTTTGGTTCCTTCCCCGCCTTTAAAAAATGTAGGGCTAATTTTATTATTATTATTATTATTATTATTATTATTATTATTATTATTATTATTATTATTATTATTATTATTATTATTATTATTATTATTATTATTATTATTATTATTATTATTATTATTATCATCATCACACTCTTGTGGGAGTGTGGGTGGTTGGGTAGGTGGATGTCCAACCAGTAGGCTGGGACCCACAAGGGAGCTTCCCCCCCCACTTAGGTCTCTCTCTCTTCTTTCCTTCTCTCTCTTTTAATTATTTATTTCTCAAAATATCTTTATTTATTTATTTCATTTCCCTCCCTTCTAAAGGCTCTGCCTCCCAACATAGCTTATAGAATGAGATTTTATTATACTTTGACTCAGATTATTTCACTTCTAGTTTAGGCTTCCATCTGTCTGCTAAAACAGCATTCAGAATAATTTGAGCTGATGATTAAAGTGGACTGAATCATTCATTCATTCATTCATTCATTCATTCATTCATTCATTTAATCTTTTTAGTAAGCCATCTTTCTTTCCATAAGAAGACTCAGTCATGAATTTAAAGTATACATATAACTGGAAGCATTCACACCATAATCAAAGAACATGAGGGACACTGCAGATTAAAACAACTGGAAAAATTAGTAGTAGCTGAACATGCCCTTAAACAAGCTGGACATGAAATTCTATTTCAAAATACTGAAGTACTGGACAACAGATTTGTATGTTAGACTGCACAGGGAAGCCATTGAAATCCATAAACATAAACAAAACTTCAACAGGAAAGAAGAAGGGCTGAAACTAAACCCAGCCTGGCGCACCATTCTGGAAAATACAACCTGCAAAAGTTCAACAAACTCTTACCCAGCTACAAGGACCAGAGATCATTGCACAAAAAAGACCAGCTAACGACACCCATCAATCACAGTGACAGATAATCTCTCCCTCTCCCCCCTCCCTCATCAAAACAAAAACATGCTGATCACCCTATCTCCTGAAAAAAAGGACAAAAGCCGTTCCCACAGCTATAAATACTATCCAACAAACACCAACAGAGCATGGACAGAGTTCCTACTCCAGTCCTCTGAAGATGCTGGCCATAGAGACTAGTGAAACATCAGGAAGAACACCCTTCAGAACATAGCCAAAAAGCCCAAAAAACCCACAACAACCATTAAACCATGACCTTTTTTGCATTTAATAAAATGAGATGGGAATCAATGAAACAAAGAGAAAACAAAATATCCACTCATCATTTCATTAGAATAATAAATAGTACCTTCTGCTTCTCTAGGTATTAAAAACAACAACAACACCCGCCCACCAGATATCTTTCTAGGAGGCACACAACAACAAACTGGTCAGTCATTAAGAGAAAAAGGATTGGACAACATGGAATACCAGTTCGATCTCACATTAAATTCTGAGTAGCAAACGTGGAATGAGATCCTGATATTTATATGTGGGGTATCCTACTGTTTGTTTAACAGGAAAAGGAATGTTCCTTCTGTCTCCAGAATTTATTAAGGACTGAAATACAAATTCCAAGCTGCCAAACCTCTTCCAATATGACAATGTGAGAGCTCTGATATTAAGAATAGTAGAAAGAAAATGTAAATTAGAAATGAAAAACAGTTTCAGTGATGCTTAGCTATGCCAAAACCAGCATCTCAAGCTGTTTTCCCCACACACCCGACTGATAACTTTCTGGCACCTGTTCATATGCCTAAATCAGAATGCCAAATATCATTAAGTGCTATGAGCAATTCTACTCTGTCCTAGAGTATTTATATTAATCTGCATATGCTTACACTAATCAAGCATTTCATTCCTGTTCACTTCTCTTGTAGGCTGATCAAATGAAAGAGAAAGAAGACTACTGAACCACAAGAACACTTCACTTTTAGTCTCCTGGATCCAGGATGTAAATTTCTAAAATTTTCTCATTAGAACTGTATATATATTTCTATAGGCTTCAATATTTATAACTGAGTGAAGAATTTCAGAATGGCACAATGATTACTGCCAGAAATGATTGCTAAAGAAAAGTCCCAAAATCCAGGCTTCATGGCAGTAAATCTATCCGTCACAGGATTTTAAGCATAAGAAATAAACATTGTTGAAAGAGGAAAAATTTGGGCTTTACATTTTCAGTTATATGCTCGGGACCTAAACACTAGCTCAGTGGTTTAAGAATCTGGCTGCAGAATTAGAGGTTCCCCACTGTGCCTCCTATGAGTAGAGCCAGCCTGTGTGGTCTTGAGCAAGCTGCACAATCCCAGGATGTCCCCAAAAGAAGGGGCTGTTAAACTCCTTCTGAGTATCCTCTACCTTTTTTTTTTTTTTTTTTTAAAGAGTTCCCATAAGGCAGAATTTACTTGATGGCACACAATTATTATTAACCACTATTCAGTCATTCTGAAATCTGGCATCATCAACACAGACAAAAAGGAATGGCTGTCCTCATCCCCTCTCTTATCATTCTACTCTTGCAAGGATTGACATGTCTAAAAAAAAGGGAAGGGTGCTGCTTGTGTGTAGACTCTCTGTGTGAGCAGGAATGCATTTTTTGCAGCGGTCTTACTTATGTATAGAGCCTATGCATAAGCAGCAACTTGTTATTTTTAGACTCCTTGATGCTCATGTTAATAAAGTAATGAATGAATAATGCTTAGCTGATCTTTTAAAATGGACTGTTGCTATCTTTGAATGTGTCTTGCTGTTGCTTGTGTTCTTAAATGGATTGTTGTACTTTACTGCTTTGAATGTGTTTTGGTGTAACTTATGTTATTTGTTTGATCCTTTTTGCATCTGTATACTCACTATTGTTAGCTTTAAATACTGCCTTATAATGATATAAGCCTCTTTGGCTCCTTTTTAAAGTAGAGTAAAATATTTTAAATAATGGATAATAATGATAACTTCAGGCTAACAGAATAACACTAAAGACTGCCTGACTCTCAGCATAGAGCTGTCTTCTTATAACAAAGGGGTGACACAAAGCTCTTTGTACATATTTGTAAATTTGAGGTACACTAAATACATGCATGACATGCAGGTTTGTGTCCACTGTTCTGGCTCCTGATAATTCCAAAATTCTCAAAGAAAGATGTATCTGAAATATGTAGAAGTATAAAAACGTTAGGAACAATAAAGTCCAATGAGTTCTGAGCATGATTGATGAGAATGGAATGGAAAGCTAAAAGGTAGTGCTGCACACTGCAATATTTTATTATAACCTGTAGTGCAGAGAAATTCCCATGTAAGTGTCAGTTTATAATCCAGTGAGAAGTCTGTAAATCTTGTTTTAGGTATATAAAAAGACACACAGTGAGAAGAGTTCAGAAAAAAAAAAGATTAACAGGCACCCTTGGATGAGAAGTATGTGCACTACAAGTTGATTAAGCTCAAGGTATCTGCAAAAATTCAGTAGTCAAAGCATGAAAGGACTTGAGAAAATATGTTTATTGGGCATGCTTTCAAATAATGTGCAAATTCATTCAACTGGAAGAAAGCTTTTTGGACATACAGTATGTATATCCCTTCCATGAAGGAAGCCTTATGCATAGTCATACATCTATCAGATCATAGTATGCATGGGGGTGGTCAATATATACTATGGTTTCTAGAGACTAGTACATTCTAGAGCAATGGTTCACAATCTTGTGTCTCCAAATGTTCTTGGACTAAAACTCCCAGAAGTCTTCATCACTAGCTGTATTAGCCAAGATTTCAGTCCAAGAACATCTGGGGACCCAAGGCTGGGAACCACAGAGAATTCTTTCACACATTTAATTCCCAACATTTGAAGAGGGTTTAAGACAAGCATCTAATTAATCATATCTTAATTCTGTGTGACTTCTAAATTCAGGTTTTTCCCAGGATTAAACTTTTGTTACTGAACTTATAAATTTTACCATTTCTAGCAAAGACAGTAGAGAAGGTTTTCAGCACCCAATAACCTCTTGGTGCAGCTCCTGAAATAAAACATATGTTTGCTTATATGAGATGCACAGAAATCTTCAGCATAAAAGATTAGGGACCAATCCTTTTAACTGCAGACATTTCCAGATATGGTTACATAGTTCTTGGCTAAAATACTGTATGCATGAATGAGTAGCCCAAATCCTCTTGTGTCATTATGGCTCCATAAATCGATGCTGTGCAACCCACTGCAACATTTCAACAAAGGGGAAGATCTATCCTGGAAGCATTTCTGTATGCACAATTGTGCAACCAGTTGCACAATTAGAAGTGCAGTCTTCCTAGGGATAACTCTGCCTGAACTTGAGCAGGCATAACTGTTTATGCTTTGCCAAGTGCATTAGGATTTCAGCCATTGTGTATAAATGTATATACAGTGGTGCCCCGCATAGTGAGGTTAATCCGTTCCGGATTAACCATTGCTATGGGGAAACATCGCTATACGGAACGGAAAACACCACAGTTCCTATGGCTCTTAAACTCACCGTTCTGCGAAGTTTCTCCATAGTGCCGCCATTTTCGCGCCCTCGGTAATGGTGCAGGCAGCCATTTTCTGCACCCGGTGGCCATTCTGGAACCGCTGATTAGCTGTTCCCAAAATGGCCGCTGGGTGCAGAAATGATTGCAATGCGATGTTTAGCCTATCTAAACATTGCAATGCGATCGCATTAGCGACCGCAAAAAACGGATTGCTATGCGGATTCGTCGTTAAACGGTGTACTCGTTAAGCAAGGCACCACTGTATTAGGGTACATATATACACAAAATACACATGCATATTCAAGAAAATTGCATGAGACTGTATAGGGAAACTTATGTAATGGCAAGCACAATGTGTGGTATTTTCCTTGTACTAAAATAGAGTACATTTTTGAGTACAAAGATAATACCACACATTGTTGCAGAAGTTATAAAGAATAGACATAACAGCTGAAAATATGCAGAATTAACATACTGGAAGTAGTCTACTCACCTGTCTAATATATTTAGGATATAGACCAAGTTAATTTTATCCCAGGGGCACTATATAAGTCCTAGACTTTTAAGGAGATAGTGAAAAATGACAGTTGATGACAGTCATGTTGACCTCACTATATTGTTACATGAATTCAGTAAGTCCCCTACTGCCTTTTAATCTTCTTCCCCTTTGTTGTGGCAAGAACAGAGAGCAAACAAGATGGTTTTGAGCTGTGGGTTCTAAAAATACAGCTTATAAACATGAAGCACGTTTTGCTCTGGGAAAAGTTGAATGGCTTGAACAGATGTGAATGGGATAAAAACACGGCTTCCAAATACTTTCAACCAGAGCTATTGTTAAGAAAGTAGAAGAGTGTCAATGTCCTTCTCCAGAAGCTATGAGAAGCACAACTGTAATCTTCAGCATTTCTCTTGAGAATGTCTTCTGTTTGCTGTTGTTCTTTTTTTAATTTGAAAATCTGTGGGAAAAAGTTTCATAAAATACCAAAATATAAGTCTTTTGATTGCAAAAGGAAGAAAAATGTGTACAAAGATGAATCCCTTGAATCATTGTAAGCTAGGGTTCCAAATTTTAAATCTACTTGTGAAAGAGTGCAACCTGTTCTGGTAAAAAGAACAAGAAAACAAACATTTACTAATATATGTATTCCTATTTGTCCATATTTCATAAATCTAAGCATGAAATACAGTCTTCTAGACTCTACATCAATATTTCAATCATTTACGGCAATCGTTGGCTGCCTTGAAAAATAGACATGTATTTCAAATAATGAACACATTAAAATGTAGGGTTCTTTTACAGCTTTTGAAATTTCATAGGGCAAAAAGCTTGCTTCAAACGTTCTTCTGCAAGTAAAAGCTCATAAAGCTCCCTTTATTTATTTTTTTAAAGTATTTTGAAATCCAAAGCTTTAGGGAGCTGAATTTTAATACTAAAGTTGTGAAAACTGTTCACAATGCTATCAAAATAAAAGAATTATAGGTGAGAAATTATCATAGTATTTTTAAGCCTAATTATTAAAATTGTAGAATAATTGAGTTGGAAGGTGCCTGTAAGGCCATTGAGTCCAGCCCTCAAGAATCCAGATCAAAGTAAATCTGACAGATAGTTGTCTCTTGAATGCTTCCAGCATTAGAACACTCATTATTGTTATTAGGAGCATTATTATTTTTATTACTTATATTCTAATTTCTGAAATGTTTATATGTATCATTATAATACCATCTTATTCATACTTGGTAAGAACAAAGTTCCACTGAACATAATAGGACTTACTTCTCAGAAGAAATGCATAAGTTTGTGCTTAACTTTTTGCAAAACCAACAAGCATAGTCTCTGCTTCTTCCAAACAAATCTTGGATGGTGAGTGACGGTACTTAGATACACTGGCTGAAATCCCATTGCTTAGCACACTAACCCACACTAGAGTAAGCCCTACATAACTCCTCCATAAGATCCTCTGATTCAAATGGGTATGTGCTAGTTTTGACTTACCAGATCCCCACTAATTCAATGTGCCTACTTTATTTGTGACTTACTACGTTAAACTAAATTGCAATTAGAATCAACCCAATTGAATCAATGGAACTTATGGAGGAACTGACTCATCAAATGTGGACTGATTCACCGGGCCTACTTTACTACAACTTATTAAGCAACAGTGTGCCTACTCTAGTGCTACACTAAGGAGCAGGATGTCAGCCAATGTTGCATTGGTGCTGCAGCGTTAGTGCAACAATAATTTTCTTTCCTTCTACACTGCAGACTTTGTCACTACAGTGGTGCCTCGCAAGATGAAAGTAATTCATTCCGCAAGTACTTTTGTTCTGCAAGTAATTCGTTCCGCAAGTTTCCTAGGAGAAACCTTGCAAAATGAATGAATTATTTTCATCTTGCAAGGCATCGGTCTTGCGGGAAAAAAAATCATCTTGCAAAGCACGCCTATAGAAAAAGCTGTCTTGCAAGTCACCAACATGATCGCAAAAACCATTCATCTTGCGGGTTTTTCATCCAGCAAGGCATTCATCTTGTGAGGCACCACTGTATCTGAAAACCAAACACTATAAGATTTCATAGTCATATGGAGCAGATTTTTGGAATCCCCCTTTCGCTCTCTCTCTTTCATTCCTGCTTGTCTCCTTGTGCTGCTGCCATGCAGGATGGTGTAGGATGGTGTCCCTTTTTTCCATCCTTATGGAGCAGGATTTTCATTTTCTGGAGCAAACATGTTCCCCCTTGGAATTCATAAATGTTATTTTATCCCAGTAAATATTTATTCAAATGCAATATGGGAAGTGTTACTTCTGCATACTCTCTCTTTCTAATTTGATCTGGGTTGGTTTTAGAGGGAGCTCCTCTTGTATCAGCCACTTCTTATTCAATCAACAGATGGGTGCATTTAAGGGGCCATATCCTACCCAAAGTAAGCCTCCAAAAAATTAGCCGTTACCTTTGGTATCACAAAGGTTCTTTGGCCAAGAATTATAGTCTTATAGATCAGCACCTGGCTGCAGGATTGCTATTGTTATTCAATTTACATTCGCAGTACAATTCTGGCCAGTGACTAGTTAGTTAATAGTTAATAAAGGGTCATTCGAAATAACAGCCCAGAGATGCAGGAGATAACAGTAGAGAACTTGACTGGTTGTTTTTTGTTTGGTTATTTAGTTGTCCAATACAAGTGATCACCTCCTCTTACATTTATGTAATCTTAGAGAACATCCAGCCTTTTCCTCCTCCTCCTCCTCCTCCTCCTCCTCCTCCTCCTCCTCCTTCTTCTTCTTCTTTTGTCAGGTTCTGTCACGCGCACTTGAGCTGCCCAGTGGTAGTCAATTTCTTGGGAAATGCTAGAGACTAAATTCAGGGCAGTACTGTAGAGTATCTTGAACTCTAGCATGTTGGGTATTGCAGTGCTTACCAAATATATGGGATTTAAAATATGATGGGAATGCTCAGGGTGGCCACCCAGCAATTGGGCCTTCTTTTGGGTGGCTGCCTCACTCCAGAATTCCCGTCTGCTAGAGGTGCAGCTAGCCACATCCACCCTGAGTTTCAGGACACAACTTAAGACCTGTATGTTCTCCCAAGCCTTTGTTTCATTCACCCAAAAGTAATCTTATGTTCTCCTTTTGGTCCAAATCCTGTGAATATTCTGCAGCCCATGGGCTTATTGGATCATTGCACCCACTGGTTCTCATCTATCATGGCCCTGGGATTTGGAATTTTCTTTACCAATGTTTTTAATTGCTTTCTTTTTATGTTTGGTTCTGTTTGCTACCCAGAGTATTTACTTTGCTATCAGTTGGGTGGGATAAATGGATGGATAGACAGACAAGCAAGCAAGCAGGCAAACAAGCAAGAGTTCTATACCTTAGAGCAGGGGCAGGGAACCTTCAGCATGGTCCATGTTCTTGGTCTTCTAAAAAAGTTCTTCCTTAGTATGAGGATAAGTTAATGAAAAGTGGCAGAGAATGATACATGAGGAGGGTATGATGAAATCTCAATGCACTTTGCACATCCTCATAGCAATAATCTATTTATGGAGAATTCTTCAAAAATATCCAAAGCCTAAATTATTTCTAATATTTTCCTTTGCTAATTTAATACATATCCCTGTTCTGACAATCATCTGCTATCATATGTTTTCTTGTTGGTGTCAGGGACTAAATGGCAGCATGACATGAGGATTAGGCTGTATTTTACCATGCATAACCTCTTTGAGAAAGACTCCCAAACACATCTTGTGCTTGTCATGGTGTCCCTGTCAAGTCCAGAGAAAAATGCTTCACACATTTTACAGCAGAATTGCCTGTATGTCCAAATCCAGCCACAAGACTTTTCAGTCATGGTAATGGTTGATTTGTGACATCTAACGTAATCCTCTATTGCCCCTTCTTTCAACAACATGGCTGTTATCTCAGGTATTATTTATGTGACAAAAGTAGACAAAACTGTTATTGGCATAAAAACATAAGCAAACTGGTTCATTAAGTGCTCCACCCTTACAAAATCCAGGAGGTAGGAAAGCAGAAGACCAAATCCTTCAAAGACATTTAATTGAAAGCGAGGTGTTGCTTTCTCACAATTGAGCTGATGAAATCTGCAATTCTTTCCAGAACGTCAGGCACCTCCACAGATAACATAAAACAGACTTTGTCCACATCTTTTCCCTCCAATTTTAACAGGACCAGTGCCACAAATTTGAAGCAATCACTCCGGTGGAGTGGACAGTGCAGAAACACATGGGCAAGAATCTCCAATGCACCCTGCTCACATGAGCAATGTCTTTTGAGGTACAGGATTCCTTTAAAACTACCATATAGTAAGGCTGCAGGCATGACATTGCATTTGGCTAGGGAGAATGCCCTGCATTTTTGTGGGCACTTGAGCACAGAAAGGAAGGCAGCTGGTTTTCCAATCTTAAAGGGAATGTGGGAAAACAGTGGTGAGCAGCTCTTATTGGCTCTGTTCCATAGTTCCTGGAATTCAATGTCAAAAATTCTTCTTTTGATCATTTGGAAGGCTTGCCTTTAATTTAGTGAGCTGAAGTATTCACTATCTACTAAGCCAATTCATTTCAGTTTTTTTTTTTTTTTTTGAAGGGCACTAGACCCAAAGGGAGGTTTAGAGTTCAGCAATAGTTGATATAATAAACTATCTGGGCCAGAGTTGTAGAAATGTTTTAGCCAGAATTGAAATGATCTTAGCCAAGCCATCATTTCCAAAGAGGAAAATACGGTCTCTAGACAAAGCACTGAGTAGGGAACACAACTTGGTAGCCCTAGCACTTTATGTAAGAATTGGCATTGTATCCATTCAATTGACCTATCCATGGCATTTAACCAGATTGGGA
Organism: Pogona vitticeps; assembly: GCF_051106095.1. Classification (NCBI taxonomy): domain Eukaryota; kingdom Metazoa; phylum Chordata; class Lepidosauria; order Squamata; family Agamidae; genus Pogona; species Pogona vitticeps. The sequence goes on from NC_135785.1 coordinate 128,114,863, forward strand.
TGCCACATAAAATTTGTGGGATAATTTTGGATTTTTAAACCTATAAAGCCGCCAGAACATAACAATTGCCAGAATTATAATAGAAATGAAGTATTGTTTTGCCAGTCATTTATAACCATTTTACAATGGGGAGACCAGGAATGTTTATAATGGAACAGGATGCCTAGATATTTATACTCTTTAACCTATTCAATTTTTTGTCCATTCCGATTCCATTGAAGTTGCTTTCAAGACTTTTGGATTTATTATAGTTCAGTTGCACTTTCTTTTTGTCCAGGTATTCCACAGTTCTGTTAATTAAACATTTCAATCCTGGACAGGAGTGTGAGATGATAACAGCATTGTCTGCATAAAGCAATCACAGGACATGATGTGTCCCCAGTTTTGGTGGATGACCCCTACACTCACTAGAAAGGTGGCTAAGTCATTCATAAATAGGTTGAATAGGGAGGGAGCAAGAATGCAGCCTTGCTTCACTCCCTTGTTGGTTGGAAATTGATTAGTTAATTCACCTTTCCAAGAGGCAGGAACTTGACATGTTGTGCCTGAATACAAAATTCTTATGGGGGAAAGGACTCTTTTATCTATGTCCATATTTTCAAGTTTTTCCTAGAGAAACTCTCTATCTACCGAATCAAAAGCTGTCTTTAAGTCAAGGAAAGCCACATACAATTCAGAATTTTCATGCTTAAGTGTTTGGTTAAGAAGATGTGAAAGTATGAAGCAGTTATCTACTGTTGTCTTACCTTTCCTGAAACCAGCTTGTTCATGGCCAAGCAATGCCTGATTATTGATCCAGGAATTAAGTTTAATTAGTAGATGTTTTCAATAGAGTTTCCCAATTACTGATAATAAACTGATTGGTCTACAGTTTTCTAGGAGGTGGGGGTCCCTTTTTTTATAAATGGGGGCAAGAATTGCATTGGTTCAGAATTTTGGCAGGATCCCAGTATTATCTATAGCTGTGAAAAGGGAAGCAAAAAGTGAAGTCCACCAGTCCAGATTGCATTTTATCTTTTTTAAAAAAAACATTTTATTGTATTTTTTTCTACTTTTTTATCTATTGCAATCAGAGTGATTTATTACAATATGTTCCATTCATTTAATCTTGTTTTATACTCTCTAAAAATATATTAATCTATTCTATTCTACTTAAGTATCTGTCAAAATATCCATTTCTGCTAGTTCCAGAATCTTCTCAATAAATTCCTTCTTTGTCGGCAACTTTTTAGTCTTCCACTTACTGGCACATAAAATTCTAGCTGCAGTTATCAGGTGTAAGGTCAAGAATGTAACTGGTAATATATTCAATAAGAAGATTTCTGGTGTCAAAGCAATTTTAACCCCTAAAATTTTCTCTATCATTTCATGAATCATTTTCCAAAAGTCCTTGGCTCTATTGCATGTCCACCACATATGATAAAAGCTCCCTACTTCCTTTAAACATTTCCAACACTTATTAGAAACATTTTGTATACATTTTTGTTAATTTCTCTGGTGTTACATACCATCTGTAAAACATTTTGTATATATTTTCTTTTAGATTTATAGATTAAGTCATTTTAATATTTCCTTCCCAAATTTGTGACCAGGCACTTGGTTCTATATTATGACCTATATTTTGAGCCCACTTTACCACGCAGTCCTTCACAATTTCATCTTCCATTTTTTGTTCCATCAAATATTATATAAACCTCTAATCAATTTTTCCTCTGAATGCAGCAATCCCTTATCCAAAGGTATTTTGTCTTTCTGAAACCCTGTAGCTTTATCTTTTATATATCTTGATTTCAACAAGTTTATTTCAACAAGTTAATTTGAATTGTTTCTGTCAGCTCTCCTTTCACTTTGATTCTTGCTTCTTCTTTGGAATATATTGCTTTAATTTCTCCTATGAACTTCTCTCCAGCTTCCATTAATTGCAACTGTCTCAGCAAAAAAAATTCAGTTCATATTGTCAAAGGCCTTCTCTGCATCGAAGAATATTAATGTCATCTGTTTTCCAGGGTGGGCTTCATAGTATTCCAAGACTTTCAATACTATCCTAATATTGTTTTTCATTTGTCTTTTTGGTAAGAATCCTGATTGGTCCTGATGAATGATCTGTACCAAAACCTTTTTCAATCTGTTTGCTAGTATTGATGCAAAAAAATTATAATGTACATTCAGTAATGAATTTGGTCTATAGTTTTGGATTTCTGATTGATGTTTACCTTCTTTATGTATCACAGAAATTATTGCTTCTTTCCATGAAGTAGGAATTTCTTTTTCTATTTCTTCTATTAATTCCTTAAAGGATAAACCTAGAATTTCTTCAAAATTCTTGTAATATTCAGCCGGTATTTCATTACTTCCTGGAGATTTATTATTCTTTTGTTTTCTAATAGCTTCTACCACTTCACACATTGTTATTGAGGAATTCAAAATCTCTTTATTTTCATTAGATAATTTCTTTAACTGAAACTTTTGTAGATATTTTCTTTGCTTTATTATTGATTTCCCTGGTTCTTTATATACCGCTTGATAGAAATCCTTGACCATTTTTTAAAGAATTTCCTTCTGCTCCCATTTAGTCTCTCCTTCCTGGCCTTTAAGGTTTATAATTTGGTTTCTTGTTTATTCTTTTCTCAGTCTATAAGCAAGCCATCTGCCTGATTTGTTTCCTTTCTCAAAAAAAAATGTTTAGCTTGTTTTATTTTCATTGCCATTTCTGACATCCACCATGAATTTTTTTGATGTTGTACTGATTTTATATTAACTACTAGTTTTCCAATTAAGCTATTTTGTTTTGACTGTTGTTCTAACTGGATGAGTTTTTTTCTCTAATTCTTTGTATTTTTGTATTTTTCCCCTTTTTTGTGTCTTGCTGCATGCTTTATAACTATCCCTCTTAGCTTTGCTTTTTCTGCATCCCAGACTACTCTCATTGGTACATCTGGAGTTTTATTTTCCTTAAAGAACCATTGATTCATTCTTAAAATATTCATTTTGCAAAAGACTAGTGTTTATTCTCCAGAATGATGTTTTATTTTGTATATTCAGTTGTAAAATAACTGGACTGTGATCAGCAAATCTTCTTGGTAGTATGTCTATAGTCTTCAACACTTTTATCCAGCTTATTAGAATCCAGCATGCATCTATTCTAGACTATGTCTTATGCAAATTTGAGTAGAATGTATAATCGTTCTCATTTATATATGTTGCTCTCTATGCATCTACCAAATGAAACTCTTCTGCTATAGTCTGGAAGGTTTTTGATAATATATTCCTTCTTTCTTTTTCCCCTTTTCTTAACATTTGAATGTTTGTGTCCAGTTTTCTATCCAGAACTGTATTGAAATCCCCTACACAGCAAATATCTTTGTATTCTTTATCTACCAATTCTTTTTGTAGTTCTTTGAAAAAATGTATCTTGATTTTTATTTGGAGCATAAATATTCACTATCAATGCTTTTTCCTTCCCTCTTTGAATTTCTACCATCAATATTCTTCCATCTTGTGATGCAAATATTGGTTTAGGTTTCAGATCCTCTTTTATAAATGTTGCCAGCCCTCTCTTTTTTTCTTTGTTGTCTGATGCAGCAAAGAGCCTCCCTAATTTTGGCATTTCCAAATACTTCAAGTCTTTTTCTTTAATATGGGTTTCTTGTATACATGCAACATCCAAATTCAGTTTCTTAAGCTGATGATATTTTTTTTCTGTTTTCCAGGTGCATTCAATCCATTTACATTAATAGACATTAATCTCAGCTGATTTTTAGACATTTCCTGCTTGGTTCCTCCCTCTTCCTTGTAGATCAGGTCTGAATCTGTAATACTTTAGGGTTTTGTTTTGTTTTGTTTTTTTGCTTCTTTGGTTTCTTCCTGCTCTTCTTGTTCCTTTTCCTCCTCCTCAGGTTCTTCTTTGCTTTCGTGGGCTATTTCTGAATCTGCTGATTTCCTGCCTTCTGTTGTATCTCTACTTTGAACTTCTTCCTCTTTTCTTTCCTTCTCCTTTCTTCCTCCATATCTGTCCAGGAAAGCCTCCAATTTATGCATAGTGTTTATATATTGCTGCTGATCTTGATAGTAGAATTGCACACCTTCTGGGATGATCCATCTATAGCTGATCTGCTTTTTCATTAAAAATTCTGTTAATTGTTTATAATCTTATTTCTGACCCTCCAGGGAATATTCTTCAATATTTGGTAATCTTGACCTTTCCAAACCAGTTGTTTCTCTTTTAAATTTGCCAAAACTTGATTTCTAAAAGAGCTCCTTAAAAATTTTACATGAATTTCTCTTGGTTTATGGTTATTTCTTGTATAAATAATTACGATTCTCTGTGAGTTGTCCAGATTCTTTTATATTTCTTCGGGAGCCAATCCTACAATAGGAATGAGTAATTGTGTAATAATTGCTCTTAAAACTTCTTCCCGTTCCTCTTCTATGTTTTGAAAGCATAGTATATATGAGGCCTTTTTGCTCTCCAGATAAGTCAAAGTTCTTTCTTACTGTATTATTTTTGAGTCTTGCTCCAATTCATTGTGTTCCAATTCAGCCAGCCTATTTTCTTGCATTTTAACTTGCTTTTTAACCTTCAAGATGGTTTTCCATGTTTTTCAGTTTTTTCTGTTGATTCTCATTCTCTTGGGTTCCCAAGTCCTCTACTTTCCTCCCTAAAGTTTGTCTAATTTGTTGTGCACATCTGTCCAGTTCAGATGAAAAAAAAACTTGCATTCTCTGTTCCATCTGTCTTAATTCAGTATCAACTGGCCAACCTTATTCCTTTACAGAAACTCTTTGAGGGAACAAAAACATGTACATATATGTACAAATCTGACTGTCTTTTATCTTTCCAAACTGTATTCTGTGTAATCTGATTAGAGGTGTGCTCTTCTTGTGTGTTGCATGTAGTGCCATGGTCCCTTCAATATAATGCCTTCACCTGAGAGATTAGTTTGGCTCCTCCCTCTTGTTCTTTTGATAACCTGAATTTTAGGCAGGCTTTTAATATCTAAGGGACGTGGTGGCGCTGTGGGCTAAACCGCAGAAGCCTGTGCTGCAGGGTCAGAAGACCAAGCAGTCGTAAGATCGAATCCACGCAACGGAGTGAGCGCCCGTCGCTTGTCCCAGCTCCCGCCAACCTAGCAGTTCGAAAGCATGAAAATGCGAGTAGATAAATAGGGACCACCTCGGTGGGCAGGTAAACAGCATTCCGTGTCTAAATCACACTGGCCATGTGACCACGGAAAGATTGTCTTCGGACAAACGCTGGCTCTATGGCTTGAAGAGCGGGATGAGCGCCGCCCCCTAGAGTCGGACACGACTGGACAAAAATTGTCAAGGGGAACCTTTACCTTTACCTTTACCTTTTTTAATATCTAACTGAGTAAGATTTAATATCTTATGGAAGCTGTGTATACATTCATTTTAACTTTGTTTATAAAGCTTTAAAATATTTATATGTCCATTTTAACTCAGCTGTGTACACATGTTTATTCAGGTGTATATGCCAGTCCCAAGCTCGGATAAATGGGAAGGGTTAAGGAAAGACCTGGCAAGCAACCTTGTAAAAAGTTTTGCCAAGAAAATTTCATGAAAAGGCTTTCAAATGATTTTGATATGGTGCCCAACTGCGAGACCCTCAGGTCAGAATGTACCCAATGAGTTGCTGGGGAAGAGCAAGGACCTGTAGCAAGTAGCTCCAGATTCTACAAAGTGCCTGGGGCAAATCAAGTAGGAACCTCAAGTGCTGATGCTAATAATAGGTAAAGCAAGGGTCTGCACTGCAGGAAAATATAGTGCATAGCAACTTGGAATGTCAGAGGAATGAGCCAAAGTAAATTGGACGTTGTAAAATGAGAAATGATCAGACTGAAAATTGACCTCCTTGGTATTAGTGAATTACAGAAAATGACTAATGTTCATTTTCTGTCTGAGGAATTTACCATCTACTACTCAGGTCATGATAACATGAATAGGCATTTATTGCAAGCAAGCAAGTAGCCCAAACAGTGGAAGGCTTCTCCACAGTAAACAATTGCATAATGACAATTAGAATTCATGCCAAGTCCATCAACATTACTGTTGTTGGAGTTTATCCTCTGACAACTGATGCAACATTGCAAGAAATTGAGAATTTCTATGCCACTATTGAAGATACATTGAAGACAATCCCAGGAAAAGATAGTATTTACTTATGGATTTCCAAAGAGAGGCACGAATCACTGAAGTTTTGGAATTGGAGAAAGAAATGATGCTCGTGATCGATTGGCATAATTTTGCTAGGAAAATTAGTTTTGAGTCATGAATTCGTTGTTTGTACTGCATAAGCATAACTTATACACATTTTAGGCATCCTTCAGTCTCAAAAGACTATGGTAGCGTGCTCTGTATGGAGGGCTTGGAACAGCGCCTAGTGTGGCTGAGAAGGCCAATTCGAGAGTGACAGTCCCTTCCACACTGAAGACAAATCCAGTCTGTCCCCTGTCCGGCTCCCTGGTTTTGCTGCTTTTGTGACTTCCTCTTTGCCTCGGCCTGCTGGGCAAGGGTCTCTTCAAATTGGGAGAGGCCGTGATGCACCGCCTGCCTCCAGGCTGAACGCTCAGATGTCAGGTTTTCCCATCTGTTGAGGTCTATTCCTAAGGCCTTCAGATCTCACTTGCAGATGTCCTTGTATCGCAGTTGTGGTCTCCCTCTGGGGCGCTTTCCCTGCACTAATTCTCCATACAGGAGATCCTTTGGAATCCGACCATCAGCCATTCTCACGACGTGCCCGAGCCAACATAGACATCGCTGTTTCAGTAATGTGTTCATGCTGAAAATTCCAGCTCGTTCTAGGACTGCTCTGTTTGGAACTTTGTCCTGCCAGGTGATGCCAAAAATCCGTCGGAGGCAACGCCTATGGAAGGTGTTCAGCTTCCTCTCCTGCCGTGCACAAAGGGTCCATGACTCACTGCAGTACAGGAGTGTGCTTAGAACACAGGCTCTATAAACCTGGATCTTCGTATGTGTCGTCAGCTTCTTATACACATGGACCTCATCTAATGGACTACATTGCAATCAAATTGATTATGCCCTTTGTAATCAACAATGGACCAGCTCAGTTCTTGCAGTCAAAACGTATCCAGATGCAGATTGTGAATCAGCCCATGAACTGCTGGTGATCAAAATCAAATTCAAACTCTGTAACAGGAAGAGGACAACACCACCAAAAAAGTTTGATGTCACCAAAATTCCCTTCACATATGCAACTGAAATTATAGCTAGGTTTGAAGTTCTAGATACTGCTGAGAAAATGCCTGAAGAACTAAAAAGCTGAAGAACAGGATTAAAATTCAAAATAACCTTGACAGATTAGAGCTCTGGGCCAAAACTAACAAAATGAATTTCAACAGGGAGAAATGTAAGGTCTTACAGCAAGGCAGAAAAAAATGAACTGGACAGATATAGGATGGAAGACACCTGGCTAGAAGACAGTACCTGTGAAAGGGATCTAGGAGTCTTGGTAGACCACAAGCTGAACATGAGTAAGCAGTGTGATGCGGCTGCCAAGAAAGCCAATGTGATTCTTGTTTGTATCTAAAGGAGTATTGTGTCTAGATCAAGGGAAGTGATAGTACCACTCTATTTGGCTTTGGTCAGACCTCACCTGGAATATTGTGTCCAGTTCTGGGCATCTCAATTCAAAAAGGATGTTGAGGAGCAGCTTAGGGAGTTGGGAATGTTTACAAAAGGAAAGTTGAGAGGGGACATGATAGCCATGTTTAAATCTTTGAAGGGATGTCATGTTGAAGAGTGGACAGGTTTGTTTTCCAGGGCTCCAGAGACTAGGACATGGAGCAATGGTTTCAAACGACAGGAAAAGAGATTCTATCTGAACATTAGGAAGAACTTCCTGATGGTCAGAGCTGTCTGGCAGTGGAATAGGCTGCCCCAAAGGGTGGTAGAGTCTCCTTCTTTGGAGGTTTTTAAGCAGAGGCTGGATGGCCATCTGTTGGGAGTATTTTGATGGTTGTTCTTGCATGGCAGAGGGTTGGACTGGATGGCCTCAGTGGTCTATTCCAGCTCTATGACTCTATGAACTATGGCAAGAAATTCAATCAATCATCATTAACACAGCAGATGATTATGTACCATTCAAGAAGGTAGAGAAAAAGTGTAGATGGCTCTCAGAGAACATAATCCAAATAGCCAAGAGGAGAAAGGCAGCTAAAGCAGTGTATCACATTCTCAGGGGATTCAGCAGGCAAAAGTCCAATAAGCCAGTCCAATGTCAGAAGTCCTGGAGATCAAAACAGATGCTGAATCATCAAAACCAAACCACAAACCATAGTCTGAAGTCAGAGTCCGAGAGCCAAGGGTCAGGAGAGCAAGGTTCAGGTAGTTCAGGATAAACAAAGCATGGACACAAGCCAGGGAATTGACTTGTTGTTTCTGCAACTTCCCAAACTTCTGTGTGCAAGTTATATAGGAGCAACAATCATCTAGTTACTGGAAAACTCCATCCTGCTAAAACTCTGGACTGGTTGCTCTGATGTTTCTATGAGAAGCATATATGTGAGCTTCAGATCTCTGTATTGTAAATTTCTACCAGAGCCTATCTCTAACTCTGGCCAGCGGGGGGGGGGGAGGGGAGAATCTGGCAGTGATTCATCACTAATTGCAGCTGTCTTTGATAACAGAGGGGCCTCTGGTTCCACTAACTGCCCTACACTTCCCTCAGCTGCAGTTAACTCCTCCAATCCCAGGTCTTCTTCAGTTGAACTCATGACATAGTGGGGAACAAAAAAGAGGTGAAAAGATTGAGGGGAGCCAAGAAAAGATAGCTAAATTCACTGGGAGAAGAATTGTAAACAATTAGAAGTCTGTACAAAAGGACACACTAGGAATGCATTTGCACAAATTAAAAAGATTTGAGTACTGTTCATGGCTCACAAAGGTATCATCAAAGATAATCAAAGCCTTTCACGGCCAGGATCCAATGATTGTTGTAGGTTTTCCAGGCTATTTCGCCGTGTTCTGAACACGGCCAAACAGCCTGAAAAACCTACAACAACCAAGGGAAATAATTGTTTGACCAACAAGGTATCAAGAACAGATGGCGAGAATATGTGGCAGAACTGTATGCCACCAACAAAGAGGGGCAACATCATACTGACGAAGGGAAGGAAATAGAACTAGAACCAGCTATACTTGAGGAAGAGACCATATGGGCAATGAACCAACTGCCAAATAGCAAAGCTCCAGAAGTCAATAACATCCCTATAGAATTGCTGAGGCCAGAACCAACAGCAATTATTAGAGTCTCATGTCAGAAAATTTAGGAAACCAACACATGGCCACAAAACCAGAAACAACCAGTGTTTATTCTGCTACCAAAAAAGGGGGATTCAAAGGATTGCTCTAACTACAGCAGAATTGATGTTATCTCTCATGCTAGTAAAAATCTTTCCCAAAATTAAAATGATTGACACCAATCATTGAAAGGGATTTGCCAGATGTCCAAGCTGGTTTCTGTCAGGGTTGTGGCACCCATGATCATATTGCAAATGTTCGATGGATAATGGAAAAATATTGAGTATCTACATGTGCTTAATCAATTATAGTGGTGCCTCCCATTACGACATTAATTCGTTCCAGCAAAATCGCTGTAGAATGAAAACGTCGTAATGCGAAAAGAAAAAACCCACTGAAATGCATTAAAACCCTTTTAATGCGTTCCAAAGGGCTGTAAACTCACCGTCGAGCGAAGATCCTCCATAGGGCGGCCATTTTCACTGCCTGTGCAGCAAGGAATCCGTCCCAGAAAACAGTGGGGGGCATTTTATTTACCTGCTGGCCATTTTGAAACCGCTGATCAGCTGTTGGAAAATCATCATTTTGCGAAGAATTGGTTCCCGAAGCAGGGAACCGATCATCGCAAAGCGAAATTCCCCCATAGGAAACATTGTTTTGCAATCGCAAAAGCGATCGCAAAAAGTTCATCGTAATGTGGTTTCTTCGTTAAACAGGGCAACCGTAAAGCGAGGCACCACTGTATAGGAAAGCGTTCAACTGTGTTGACCACGACAAACTATGGAGAGCCCTAGAAGACCTTGGAGTGCCACATTTGGTGAAATTGGTGAAATCACTGTATGAAAGCCATTGCACAAACTCAATACAATGGACCCTCAACTTACAGATGGCTCGACTTACAGGCTTTTCGGGTTACAGACTTCTGTGGCCGCAAAATTTAGGTTTGACTTGCAGCTGGAGAATCGACCTACAGACCAGAAAAAAAAATTGGAACAAAAATGCAACAAAAACGGCCGGTTACGGGATTAATCAGTTTTCAATGCATTGTAGGTCAATGGAGACTCGACCTACAGACTTTTCGACCTACAGCCACCGTTCCAATATGGATTAATTCTGTAAGTAGAGGGTCCACTATATGGAGACACTGACTGGTTTAAGATCGAGAAATATGTGTGGGAAGGTTGCATTGTGTCACCTTTCTTATTCAACTTGTATACGGAAGTAATAATGGGAAAGCTGGAATTAGAAGAATCAAAAATTGGGGTAAAAATTGGTGGAAGAAACATCAATCACCTTTGATGCATGGATGATACAACCCTCCTTTCAGAAACCCAGAAAGGTCTAAAGTACCTGATCATGAAACCCAAAGAAGAAAGTGAGAAGTTTGGCCTATTTTTGAATATTAAAAAAAAAACCAAACTCATAACAACTGCAAATATTGAAAACATCAAAATACTAACTGGTGGAGAGGAAATTGAATGTGTGGAAGAATTTATCTTTTTAGGTTCACTGGTCAATCAAAATGGCAATTGCAGCCAAGAAATAAAACATCAAATCATGCTAGGTCACACAACAATGATGAATATGAATCAAATATGGAAAAGTAAGGATATCAGCTTGACGACCAAGTGGAGGAGGCCCTTGCTCATTTCATGGACTGTAAAGATAATGAATAAAGAAATGCTGAAGTGCACAAAACCAGACATGTCACTGGAATGTAAAATAACAAAATGTATACTTAGTTATTTCAGCCATCCCATGTAATCAATATCATTGGAGAAAGACTTTATGCTCGGAATGGTCAGTAGTAAAAGAAGACTGAACTGATTTTAAATTAACCAGTTCCCAAAATGGGGAGATCCTTACTGCTGATATTCTAAAACCAAAACTGAAATCCTAAGCAGTGAACTTCCCAGCTAACCTGTTTGAATATCTCAGTAAAAGGGGAAGTAGCACTCCCAGCTATACTAGGTGGCTGCCTTTTGACTGTGCACCCCTAGCTGCCTTCTTGTTTTCTTTGAATAGTCATAGCAAGGCTGCATATTGTCCCCCGGCTTATTTAACTTATATGCAGAATACATCATACGAAAGGCTGGACTGGAAGAATCCCAAGCCAGAATAAAGATTGCCGCAAGAAATATCACAACCTCAAATATGCAGATGATACCACTCTGATGGCAGAAAGTGAGGAGGAATTAAAGAACCTCTTAATGAGGGTGAAAGAGGAGAGTGCAAAAAATGGCCTGAAGCTCAACATCAAAAAAACTAAAATCATGGCCACTGGTCCCATCACCTCCTGGCAAATAGAAGAGGAAGATATGGAGGCAGTGACATTTACTTTCTTGGGCTCCATGATCACTGTAGATGGGGACGGCAGCCACGAAATTAAAAGACGGCTGCTTCTTGGGAGGAAAGCGCTGACAAATCTTGACAGCATCTTAAAAAGCAGAGACATCACCTTGCCAACAAAAGTCTGCATAGTCAAAGCTATGGTTTTTCCTCTAGTGATGTATGGAAGTGAGAGCTGGACCATAAAGAAAACTGACCACCGAAGAATTGATGCTTTTGAATTGTGGTGCTGGAGGAGACTCTTGTGAGTCCTCTGGACGGCAAGGAGAACAAACCTATCCATTCTAAAGGAAATCAACCCTGAGTGCTCACTGGAAGGACAGACCCTGAAGCTGAGGCTCTAATACTTTGGCCGTTTCATGAGAAGAGAAGACTCCCTGGAAAAGACCTTGATGTTAGGAAAGTGTGACAGCAAGAGGAGAAGGGGACTACAAAGGATGAGATGGTTGGACAGTGTCATCGAAGCTACCAACATGAATTGGACACAACTCCGGGAGGCAGTGGAAGATAGGAGGGCCTGGCGTGCTCTGGTCCATGGGGTCACAAAGAGTTGGACATGACTAAACGACAGGGATGTGGTGGTGCTGTGGGCTAAACCGCAGAAGCCTGTGCTGCAGGGTCAGAAGACCAGCAGTCGTAAGATCGAATCCACATGATGGAGTGAGCTCCCGTCGCTTGTCCCAGCTCCCGCCAACCTAGTGGTTCGAAAGCATGCAAATGCAAGTAGATCAATAGGGACCACCTCAGTGGGAAGGTAACAGTGTTCCGTGTCTAAGTCGCACTGGCCATGTGACCATGGAAGATTGTCTTCGGACAAAATGCTGGCTCTATGGCTTGAAAATGGGGATGAGCACCGCCCCCTAGAGTCGGACACGACTGGACAAAAATTGTCAAGGGGAACCTTTACCTTTACCTAAACGACTAGACAAACAAACAAAGCACCAAAGCCCCTCACAAATTCACCATACTTCTTTATTAGGGGAACTGAAAATGAGTCTGGCTATGCAAAAGTGCTGCTGTAAATTTGTTTCTAGAACAGGACAGTCTCATGTGTGATCTGAAACAACTACAGTGGTGCCTCGCACAACGGGTGCCTCACACAACGATGAATTCACACAACGATGCCTTTTTCTGTTAAATTTGCCGCCTCACACAGCGATGTTTCCTATGGGGGATTTTCACACAACAATGTCTCTTTTTCGTTCCTGTAAAAGTGTCTTACAATGTTTGGAAGCTGTTTTAAATGGTTGCAATGGTTAGCCCACCTCCTGAAACCTACGCAAACTGATTTTGGTGTTGTTCTGACACTTCGTTTATTTATGGTGATTTTTTGTTTTTCCCCCTCATTGAACTCCATGCATTTCAATGAGGGGGGAAAACAAAAAATTACCATAAATTAACGAAGTGTCAGAACAACACCAAAATCAGTTTGCGTAGGTTTCAGGAGGTGGGCTAACCATTGCAACCATTTAAAACGGCTTCCAAACATTGTAAGACACTTTTACAGGAGCGAAAAAGGACTTCGCAAAGCCATTGAAATGTATTGAGTCGGCTTCAATACATTCCAATGGAGGAAACATTGTTTCACACAGCAATGTTTCCTATGGGGATTTTCAGTCAGCGATGGCAATCCGTTCCAATTGGAACGGATTAACCGGTTTTCAATGCATTCCTATGGGAAATGGTGTTTCACAGAACGATGTTTCACACAACGTTGATTTTTTTGGAACCAATTAACATCATTGTGTGAGGCACCACTGTATCACAATTGTGATCAAGTTTACAATGAACTCTCTTGCACTGGCCCTGATTAAATTCTTAGCATGAGCTGTGTAGAGGATTCTTCTTTCCTAGCCACTTTCCTCATGCCACAACCTCTGCCTTTCCTTTTATATGTGAGTCCACTAGTGCCTGCCAGAGTTTATGATTTATGAAGTCCCATCTAGTCCTGCTTATATAAGATGTCCTATTTAAAAAAGCCTCGTCATATGCAATGGGTGCAGCATCCCCAGCTAATAACCTTGCACAGATTAGATTATTCAGATGGTTGGTATGGTGCTACACTCTTTCAGCATAGTCAATTAATTTGTGAAAGGCTGCTCAGCCTGTTCCCATTTCTCTTTTTTATTATCCCTCTTATTATATCTTATTATGCCTGCAGCTTTTTCCTTCCTCAGCCTCAGGCTTTAACAAAGAAATGACATTTATTAAACTCTTTATCCTTAAATGTGGATACCTGACAGGAGATTGGGGTGGCTGCATCTTCTACTCATACAGTGGGGTCTTGACTTAAGAACGGCTCGAGTTAAGAACATTTTGACTTAAGAACCACTCTCATAGGAAAATATTGACTTGACTTACATACTTAGATTTGAGTTAAGAACTGAAAAAAAATCACGTGGGAGGCAGGGAAAGTTCAAAATTTGAACTTTCAGTTAACTGTTGGCCAGTGAAAAGGGTGCCTGTCTGCTTCCTCACTCCTCCCAGCGTTTAGAGAGTGGATTGGGAGTCCTCAGACTGCCTGGTACTGCCTGGACTGTATTTTCCCTGCCTCCCCTGAACCTTTCTTGACCTAAGAAAAAAAGAAACAAAATATCCCCCTCTAGTGGTCGAAGGCAGAATAGCAGCTTCCCATTAGTTTCTATGGACGGAAAAGAGCAGATACGGATCAAATGGTTTTCAATGCATTCCTATGGGAAATGCAGATTTGACCTGAGAACTTTTTGACTTGAGAACCGCCTTCCAATACGGTTTAAGTTCTCAAGTCAAGACCCCACTGTACTGCTCTCAGGCCTTGCCCTGCCTTGTTCCCATCCCCACCTCTAAGTAACACCCAGTGTGGGAGATCCAGGACATATGCTCCAGCCACCCAATAATCTTCCCCTCTTCCTCATCCTAAGAAGATTCAACCAAAGACCCTGAGCTGTCTGTGTGGCTCCTCTGTCTGTACTGCTTGCTATGCCTCTTCTCTTTTTTTATGGCCCTGACCTTTGTAGGAGACCACTTCCTGCTGCTGGATGCCAATGAGTTGGTTGATGGTGACCAGCTTGCCCTTCTTGGCTGCTTATCCCAGCAAGCGACCCCAGAGCTCTCTGAGGGCTATCTCTGTGTTGAAGCCCATGTACCCCCAGAATGTTGTCAAGCTCCCACCTGTTTAACCCATTCAGCCAGTTTTGCAACAGTCTGTGAAAAGTTGGGCAGCATGCCATCCACAGAATCAAGGGCTTCCTTCAAAATGGGTATCAACCCACTTCCTTCCTCAATGGTCAGCCTGGGTGTCAGGAGGACCTCTGTTCACTGCTGATGTTTGTGGCCTTTTCTCAAGGCTCCCGGCTGCTACTGCAGTTCCCTTCTGAGCATCCCTTCCTTGTTTGCTTTTAGATGGGATGCCTACAATCAGAAAATAATTGGCATAACAGCAGCAATATTATTAGGATGCCAGCTTGTCACCCTCAGAGTTCTGTATAAATTCCTACCTGTTCAGAGTTCCATTCACTTTATAGCCCCTTATGTCCCTGACCCAGTTTATTATTTTATTTAGTTATTTAAAATATTGTACCCAATTTTTCTCCTTAAAAATACCCAAGGCAGCTTATATCATTAAAAAGACAAACTGTAAAAGCAAAAAGGTTCCAGCTGCTGGACAGATGGTCGCCATCCTGGAACAGCATAGCTGGCGTTTGCCCTCATCCTGGAGGATGCAAGACTCTTCTGGGTCATGTGAGTTGGTAGGGAGGGTGAGCGTGTCTATTTAAAGAAGTGCTCACCCCTGTGTTGTCCTCTTTCCTCTTCGGGCACCAGAAGGGAAAGAGTTTTGGTGGCTGAGGAAAAGAGCGTTTGTGGTTTGAGGCGACGAAGGAGGCAGCGGTGGAGATTACTAATGGGAGGACTGCTTTCCGCTCCCTTCTAGGGTTGTATTCTTTCATTTAGGGCTTCATTTCTTGGAATATTATTTATTTTCTTAGTTTCCAGGGTGAGAGAGGCTAGAAGCAGCGGGGCGGCAATTCATTCTTTTACTTACATTTTAGTATGACTTGGAGTCAGGACGTTCACTAATCATTTTGTTTGGGAATGATGATTTAGTTTTGTTGGTTAGTCTGTTAATTCAAAAAGGGGGGGGGTATTTTAGATCTAGGGATGCCATTTAGGGTCTCATATTTTTGCGCCCTTTTTCCCCTCGCCTGCCATTTTGAATTGGGTTATCAGTTGCTCATTATATATAGGATAAATTCAATCATATGTTAGTGGCTAACATATTGGTGGTTTTTATATAGAATAAATTCGATTACAGGCTAATTGCTAACAAAATATTGTATACTGGCTGTGTTATGCAGAATAAATTTAATTATTGGTTAATTGCTAAATTAATATTATCTGTAAACTACTTGATTTATTGATTATTTTGTAATTAGAATATTGTATATTTAGACATTGTATACATTAATAATTAATTTAAATATACTTAGCAGATAGAATTGATTGCGGGGGCTAGTAAAATTGCATAGTTTTAATTGGCATATTAAATTTAATAATTAATTTTGAGCTATATAAGTGTCTATGGTTAATCAGGTTCCATATTTAATTGATCAATGCAGGTGGAATTATAATTATCATTAAGGGTCTTTATATAATTGTATGGGATAGGGACAAGCTTGCTGGAGCGCCATCTGTTGTTTAATTAATAGAAAGTTTTCTTCAAGGATAAAGAATGCTTATTAGTGGGCAGATTAAGAGGGACAACTGTGTTTGCTACCTTGGGCTAATTGTGTCATAATGGCTTCAAAGAAGGGGCATGGTACAAGTAAAGGAAAAAATCCAGCTAAAAAGAGACCTGTACCATAGGTGTCGCTGCAGCAATCATCCTCTGATGAGGAATCTTGGCCAATCTGAAAGGATCTGCAGGGAAAGATTTTGGTTCTAGAGGTGCAGAGGTTATCAAAGCAAGCCCCTCTGCAATGGGAGGCCTCTCTTTGCAGATCAGCTAGGTACACTAAGGGCCATCACAAGGCCAATTTGAAAGCTTTGAGACAGAATCTCAAGGAGCGGTTTGTTGCTTTAGAATCTTCACAGGTTCCAGAGAGCGAAGAACATGTGGTGGAGGAAGGGCCGGTAGAAGCGAGTAGGTTGCTGAGCAGCAAGAAATGTGGAAGGTTAGACGTTACAGGGATGCAGGAAAGAACAGCTGGGTCACTGGTTGGGCATGACATCACCAGAGAGCCTGGTACTAGTACACCTCAGGCCATAAGTGCCCCCAACACATCGGTGGCTTCATCTGGTGTGTCTGCCTCTACACACAGCAGCCAGTCATCCTATCCCACCTGGCTGTGGGCCGGCAGTCCTTTTTACTCTCATACCACACCCACACTCCACAGTGTACCACCCATGGGGTGGCCCAATTTAGTTTGGCCTCCAGCAAACTCACAGGGTTTTTTTGGCTGAGGTATTTCATATGTGAGTCCTCCAGCTACAGGGACTTCTAGCACAGGAGCTGGCGCAGGTACTTGGCAACACCCGTTGGTGCCCAACACGGGCTACAATACAGTTCTTCTTGCGGCTTACCTTGTGGGGACTACAGTATGCCACTAGGTGATGACTTAACCCCGGTCACCAAAGAGAAAATATGGAAGGGAAAATATGTGGACTCTTTTTTGATCTTTTGAACCACAAAGTGGACATCAAAGAGATTGATAAAGATGATGAGAAAGAAAAGGAGAAACATGGAAGGAAGAAGCCAGATAGGAATTGGGCCAATTGGGTCCCAGGTTTCGTTATCTATGCTGGGGTCTTAGTTAAGGCTCAGCCTTGGAGGGCTTCTTCTCTTTTGCAATACTTTGATATAATATATAGGGCATATACAGATTTCACAGGGCAGGCCTAGCTTCAATACGACCAAGCCTTCAGAATGAAGAGTGCCATTCAACCCAACTAGTGTTGGGATGAGCCACAGTCGGGATTGTTGTTACAAATCTGACCCCGGCAAGGCCTAACACAGGGGATAGTTTTGATAGTGGCCATCTGAACAAGAAGACAGTTAGCAATCCTATTTCCTGCACTGGAGTGGTTCAACCCCATCTGCCCTGTTATGAGTATAACTCCAAGGGTTTCTGTTCAAGAACCCTGTGCAGGTTTAGGCACGAATGGATCACATGCGGAGGAAAACACCCAAATTCCACCTGTTTTAAAGCAGGTGCACAGCGCCAAAACAAGGGAACTGGAAGTGGCAAAAAGCCCAATGGGGCTGTGGTGCCCCTAGTAAGGGTATCCACCCCAATTAGAATCAAGGTTTTAGAGGCTTGGTTGCTAACTTATCCAAGGAAAGAAGATGCAGAATACTCATGCCATGGTTTTCTATACGGTTTTAGAATCCCTGCACTAGGTGATCGAAAGGCATTTTTAGCAAAAAAACCTTCCATCAGTGAATGGTCTGGAGAATATTGTGCAGGGTAAGATAAGTAAATAAGTAAAAGAGGGTAGGGTGCTGTGGCCTTTTACTGAGTCACCCTTAGCGAATTTGAGGGTCTCCACTTTAGGGATAGTACCTTAAAAGGCCCCAGGTGAGTTTTGTTTGATACATAACTTGTCCTTCCCGGAGGGGGCATTGGTCAACGACCCCATTCCTCTGGAACTATGTACAGTACGATGTTAACAAGGCCCAGCGGGGTGTTAACAGAGAGGTTTGTAGAGGTGTCTGCAGCGGTGGCCTCAAATTGGTGATTAATCCAAATGAACAAGACTGAATATTTTCATAGTGATGGTGTCCACCTGTCTGATTCAGGTTTGGACATATTTTTAGAAGACATCAAAGGGGGCCTGCTTTCCGAGCTCGGAATGCTTTGTGGTGGGCATGGGACATAGCTAGGCTAGTCCCTATGCTGTGCCGGATAGTGCGGAAAAACAGGTAGTCTCAGTGTATCCCATTTGTAATTCAGGTAAGCCAACAGCGCATCTGACCTCCCGGCTCTGCAGATCATGCGATTACAGGGCCAGTGTGGGGAAGATGCACTGCGCCACTTCCAGACCAACAATCATCAGTTAAATATGTCTTGAGGTCTGGGGTGTTTATTAATGACCGATTGGCTTCCTGCAGTCTCTAAGACCCCTGGAACCTGGGGTCAGGGATTTGCCCATTGACTGATTAAGGGGTATTTGGATACCCTGCCTTTACCTCTTTCCGCACTACAGCATGCCCCCTGCTTTGATGATGTTGGTGATATACAATTGAATCTGATTTAATAAAGTATGACCCGTATTTAATCCATATCACTGTCTCGTATCTTTATTCTGAGACTGGGTGGGCAAGGTTCCAGCCGCTGAATGGACGGTCACCATCCTGAAACAGTGTAGTTGGCGTTTGCCCTCCCTCCTGGAGGACGCGAGACTCTTCTGGGTAATGTGAGTAGGGAGGGCAAGTGCGTCTATTTAAAGAAGCAGTCGCCCTTGCATCACCCTCTTTCCTCTTTGGGCACCCACCCACCCACCCTCCCTATTTCTGGTGTGATTTTTTTATGGTCACCTTTTAGGGGCTGGATAGGAATTTTTGACCTTCATCCTGATTGGCTCTTGGATGGGGAGATTTTTCACCTACCCCACACTGGAGAAGGGTTGTTGGTAATTTCGGTGGTAAATTTTGGTCACATGGGCAGGTAGCGTGGAAAAACAGGTAATCTTGGTGTCTCCCATTTGTAATTCAGGTAAGCCAACAGCGCATCTGACCTCCTGGCTCTGCGGATCGTGGAACTACAGGGCCAGTGTGGGGATGATGCACTGAGCCACTTCCAGACCAACAGTCATCAACTAAAGATGTCTTGAGGTCTGGGATGTTTATTAGCGGCCAACCCGGTTCCTGCAGTCTCTAAGACCGCTGCAACCTGGGGTCGGGAACTCGCCCATTGACTGATTAAGGGGTATTTGGATACCCTGCCTTTACCTCTTTCCGCACTACAGCATGCCCCCTCCTTTGATGATGTTGGTGATATACAATTGAATCTGATTTAATAAAGTGTGGCCCGTATTTACTCCATATCACTGTTTCGCGTCTTTATTCTGGGACTGGGTGCGCAAATAGTAAGTGTACAAATATTTTAAAAGAATTAAGCATTTTAAATGGTAATTAAAATCAATAAAAACACATTTAAAAGTCACAGAACACAA
This sequence comes from Pogona vitticeps, assembly GCF_051106095.1. Taxonomy (NCBI): domain Eukaryota; kingdom Metazoa; phylum Chordata; class Lepidosauria; order Squamata; family Agamidae; genus Pogona; species Pogona vitticeps. The sequence goes on from NC_135785.1 coordinate 128,134,642, forward strand.
AAACCCATTGAAAAACCCATTTCAAACAGTGAATCACTAAGGAAAAGGCTGCTTGAAGAGAAAGATGGAAGGACAGCAAAGATTGGGCCAACCTAGAAGGTGTTCCAGAGTCTGGAAGCCATGACAGAGAAGGCCCTCTCCTGTGTCCCCACCAAATGCCAAGCCAGTTCCTGACTGAGTTTGCATATTCCATGCACATTTTCGAATTTGGAGGCAAGACCCCCTTATTCCCTTTGATTTAAGTGTGTTTTTTTGTTTTTCTTTTTAAAATATTATTATTGCAGCTTAAATTGCTGTGTCTCCCTCTTGAAGCCTGTTGGGTGGATAGAAAGTCTTTCATGAAATGAAATTAAATAGTAACTTTGTGGGCTGATTTAGGCCCACATAGTGATGCCAACAGGATTCCATTCCATTCTCAGGCATTTCTTGTTTCCTTCCAAGTAGTATATCTCTGAATTCTGCCAGAAAGAAGCTGGTGCCATTATGTAAGTATAAAACCTGTCAGATTGCTACAAAATACATTTTCCTACTGGCTTAATTCCAATAAATTGAGTGGGCTTTGGCTCAAAATCAATCCTGTCCTTTTCCTTTTGATATTCATGTTATTCTTCTGCTTCAGTCATCATTAGACGATCAGTGTTTTATAAGCATCTTTAATACCATTTTTTTCCTGATGATGGTATTTTTGTCTTTACACATGCTAAAGCTTCGCATTCCAGAGACTAAAAGTGATTTTGCCAAGTGATACTTCACATAAATGGAAACCATGCCTGCCTTCTCAAAATGAAAGGATGAAATCCCTCATAATCCTTAGCAGATTAAAATGTTTTCCCTGCAACTGTATCCCGTTTTAAAAATTAAGTGCAATGTAAAGATAAAACAAGAATGAGAAATATCTGCTTTCCTGAAACAGCATGAATAGAAAATAGAATATTGAAGTATGCTCTATAAAAGGCATTTGAAGTGAAGCAATAGGAACTGTTTCATGAGGAACTGTTTAGGAACATCAGATCTTTCTTGACTTTTGTGCTTCTTATTAAATAGGCTTTGTGCAATCAACATGCTTATTATGCCATCTTCACTTAGGACAGAAAGATATATAAAGCTAATTCTGAAGATTATGTTTCATGAATTCTTGCTTCCAAACAAAAGGGGCTTTGTGACTTAAATCAATTCAGCCCCTTTAAGTGAGCTGAGTTCACTGTGGTACCAGAAAGGTTGGTTTAAAATTATAAGATAAATATTCAAACATACTGCTTCCAATAGGCTTGCTAATAAGATTCACATATGTGGCGTTTGACCTTGTTGCACCTGTTTATTTTGGCCCTCACCAAGGCTCACACCCTTTTCTCTTCTAGCTGCCACCAGGTATTATCCTCCTAATACCGATTATGTATGTTATACATGGGTGCTGCCAAAGCTAAGGTTTACTGAACTTAGGAATCAGAGGTTTGAGTAACAATTTTTTTTTTATTGTCAAGTAAATTACAAAGATAAGTCATGTATGAACTGTATCAGGTATTACCAAGGATTTGATTATGTATGGGGTTGCAAGTACTTTTATTCCAAACTACTATATACTTTAAATCACTATCTATCTTATAGTAGTTATAATTTCATTCCTGCTTGTGCAATATATTTTAACCTTCTCAATTCACTCTCTTAACTCTCTCAGCTCAATTCACTAACCCTCTTCTTCTCTCTCCTAAACCCTGTCATTTCACATCCCCAACTGACTCTCTGACTCCGCCCCTCCTACCCTATCCTTGGCTCCTCCCTCTGGAGCTTCTGTGATGGACTGGCAGGAATGACATGACCTGTTGGCATTTCACCACAGCATATATTACAGACTGTACATGTCCCCTTACCAAAGGTCTGTTAGCTAGGAGGTTCCTTTCTAAATAGGAAACACAGGCGAGTGTCTATCAAGTGAAGCTCCAATTATGAATTATGAGATCTGTAGTTCAAGAAATCTAGACAGGAACTTTGTATACTTAACTTTGAAAAGTGTCAGTCTCATTCTGTCTGTTCAATAGTGTTAGTCCTCCCCCCCCACCCGAGTCTTCTCATCTTCAGCACCTACAGGCAAGTAGATCGTGGTCCTCTTTATACAGTGGAGAGCTTATACCCATTTAATTTTACTACATGTGAACTTTCTCTTTCTGGTTTTTGTTATTTTTTTAAAAAAAGAAATTGACAACATTCATGAATCCCATCTTCAGGATGAAAAGTACCTGAGTGGAGGGTATATCCCTTCTCTGTACTGGATCCTTGTTTCTGTCAGTTCCAGCAGCCTGGAGTTGGCGTATATAAAAACTATAGCTTTTTAACCAGATCGCAAATGGCTTGTTCTAAAACATATATCAGAAGTACCTATAAAAGTGGCAACCACAGAGACACCCTGTTGTAGAACTGCACCTTCTGGGAGGTGCCTTTGTTCACTCATCTTTAATCAAACTTACTTTTATTTCTTGTTAAAAATAATTTCATTTCTTCTCTGATGTGTATGACACTTGTTTGACAATGCAAAAGAGTCACAGAGAGTGTTACTTTATTTAAATACTTCAAAATGATAGGTTAGAAAAGTGAAAAGTGTGTTCTTACAGCTATTATTTTTCTCTCCTGCTAGCTCTCACCACTTATCTTTCCCAATCATCTCCCTGTTAACTATCTTTAAACAAACCATGTGAACAACCTAATGGTTCTAGCTAGCCACCTTCTCTTTTTTTCTTCACTTCAATCTTTCTCAAGGATTTAATACTCAGAAACAATATTACAAGTTTCACTGTTTCGAAACAAACTGCAACAGAGCACAGAGTGCTGCTCCTGTCTTCTCAAGATGTCGGCCACAGAGACTGGTACAATGTTAGGAAGAACAACCTTCAGAACACGGCCAAAGAGCCCGAAAAACCCACAACAACCATTATATCCCAGCTGTGAAAGCCTTCATGAATACATTGAACGCCTCTACGGGGAGGAAACAGTCAGACGGACCCGGAGACTGGAAACACTCCGAAGCAAAAGAGTGCACCTACTATGTTCCTTAACATTTCTACTACGCTGCAGACACACAAAAACCATACCAGCCTTCCTCAGGACAAAAAGGACCATCATTTCCCCACAGGCCAGTTGCATCTATGACTGCCTGGAACATGCCCTCCTATGGGAAAGAATCCACACCACCCGCAAAAAGTGGATTCCACAGACAAAGAACTACTATGCCTGCACATCAATATCAGCCAAAAATTGAGAAGTCAAGATTGGGACAAGATTGATACGCTCTCTTACAGAAAGATGGAAAAAGAAATGGTGAATCACCCAGCAAGGCAAAAACAGAAATTCAACAAATTCCAAATAAGCCAACAGAAACATACACTAGACACCTAGTGCATCATCATCAACTTATTGGAATGCCAACTCTCCCCGGAAGAAACCTCAGTCTGAGTCAAAGGAGGAAATTTTGCAGTCACACCCAGTAAAATTCCTGTGGAAGACATCATTGCCAACATGGAATCAGCATTATATCATCTTCCAGAAGAAAAAGCAGAAGAAATAAGAGGTGAAGTGACTAGCATCCTACGAAAAGCAAACCCCCCAAAAGGCAACATAACATGGAGAGAAATGCTTTAAAGTCCCTGAACTCAGACCCAGACATCATCATCCTGCCAGCAGACAAAGGCAACACCACAGTAATCAGGGAAACAGAAGAATGAAAGGACAAAAACTTGTAGACCCCACCACCTACAGAAAACTGAAACGGGACCCAACCAACAAAATCACAAAACAAACAAACATGCTGATCAGGATTTCCTCTCTTCACCCCAAAATCCTTCAATGAATCTGCAAGACAGAAGCTCTCCGACCAAGACTATATGGACTCCCCCAAATTCACAAGGACTCGAT